>NC_079163.1:25536226-26226851 GCF_947563725.1 Argiope bruennichi
AGAATGCAGCTTTCCCCCAGCTGATTGGTCAAACAGACACACACACACACGTACACACACACACACATACATACATACACACACACACACACACACACACACAGACACACACACACACAAATGGACAACAAATAAACAGTGAATGAAAGATACTGTATGAAAAATTAATTTAAAATTCAACTGAAGTGTTTAATCTCTGTGATATGAAATAAAATATTTAAAAAATATCAAGCTTATTTTTGAGTAACAATGTCATGCAGCCCAATTTCATATCTATATAAATATATTCTGATCTTCTGCAACAAAAAAATTTAAGCAATTATTATTCCCTGAGAATAAAAAAGAATAAATAAATAAAATAATCGGGAAAACCGAATTAAAAATAAAACATTCATTATTTTACAATTTTTTTATTCTATTTAATGAAAATGAGACTCAATAACCAATTAAAAAATGAAACAATTATCATTGGGAAAACATTTCAAAACATGTAAAAAAGAGAATCCAGCTTAAGTTTCAGGATGAATGACATGAAGTCAAATATAATATTCAGGGAAATTACTTCTGATGTTTGGCAGCCCCCAAAATTTAACATATACTTATGCCCTTTATAAAAAAGAGAAGAAATACATCTAAAAATCAGCAATACAAAATTAAAAACACTGATAGGAAAACTGATCAGAAATTTTTCCCCTCTTATTAATAAAAATGATACTCTTCATGCTTTAAACAAATTGAAGTAATAATCATTTGGAAATATTTTCTTCCATATACTCAAAATTATTAAACAATTATAAGAATATAATGACAGTATAAAATTTAATTCAACAACTGACAAATAAAAAGTTTTGTTCCAAATCTATTTTTATAGTAAGTTTATATAAATGAATCATAATGTACAATCATTCGAAAATTTATATTCAAAGGAAATAAATTTGAACTCCAGCTGAATGGTGAAACACACACGCACACACACACACAAAACACACACCACTGGATACTAAATATGGAAAAATTGGAAATATTTTCTTCCATATACTCAAAATTATTAAACAATTATAAGAATATAATGACAGTATAAAATTTATTTCAACAACTGACAAATAAAAATTTTTGTTCCAAATCTATATTTATTGTAAGTTTCTATGAATACAATCATAATGTACAACCATTGGAAAATTTATATTGAAATGAAATAAATTTGAACTCCGGCTGAATGGTGAAACACACACACACACACACACACACCAAACATACAAAACTGGATACCAAATATGGAAAATTAATTTAAAAATCAAGTGAAGTGTTTTATTTTTGTGGTATGAAATAAAATATTAAAAAAATATCAAGCTTATTTTTGAGTAACAATGTCATGAAGCCCAATTTCATATCTATAGAAATTAATTATGATCCTCTGCATCAAAAAAATTTCAGAAATTATTATGCCATGAAAATAAAAAAGAAGAAATAAATAAAATAATCTGGAAAATAGAATTAAATATAAAACATTCATTATTTTAAAAAAATTTTCATATAATTAATAAAAATGAGACTCTTTAACCTAGTAAAAAATGAAACAATTATCATTGGGAAAATTTTTCAAAACATGAAAAAAAGAGAATCCAGCTTAAGTTTCAGGATGAATGATGTGAAGTAAAATATAATATTCAGGGAAATTACTTCTGATGTTTGGCAGCCCCCAAAATTTAACAAATACTTATGCCTGTTATCGTCGATTAAAAATGGATGTATTAGAAGAAAATACGGATGACGTTATGTAGTTATTAAGGCTTTATTTTGTGCAACCGCTTTCAACGGGTTACAGCATTCGAATGTACAAGATCACATTTGTTGTAGGTGGCGCTCTTGCATGCCATGACGTAACATTCCGCCCGGCGTTGAAATATGCAAGATTTCAAAACACTTTTAATTATACAATTAGCTTACATTTTCTAAAACCAAATAAACTATTCAGATGAAATATTTACAAGTGAACAACAAAATTGCAAAATATATACAAATTGAATATTAAACATGATATAAATACAATTATTATGTACATACAATATATACAACTATCTTAACTATTTTAATTTTCAAAGTTATCCCTTATTGGTAAGAGACAAATTTTTGAAATAGGGCGTGTAAAAATACCTGTGTTAGTTTTTAATTTAACAACTCTTACTCTGCCTTCATTTCCATAAATTATCTCTAAAATTCTAGCCATTGCCCATTTGCAAGGAGGCAAATCATTTTCCTTTAACAATACTAAACATCCGACCTTAACATTATTTTTTTTGAATTGCCACTTATTTCTTTGCTGTAAGTGGTTCAAATAGTCAATTTTCCAGCGTTTCCAAATTGTTTGAACACATTTGGTAGTATATTGCCAGCTCGACAACCTATTGTCAGAAATGTCTACAATTTCCGGTTCAGGTATTGAAGTTATTGGGCGTCCAATGATAAAGTGTCCAGGAGTTAAAACTTCATATTCATTAATATTATCTGATAATGGAATTAAGGGACGTGAGTTAAGTATACCTTCAATCTGAATTACTATTGTTTCAAATTCTTCAATAGTTGTTTTACTGTTAGCTAAAGTTCTATAAAGATGGTGTTTAAATGATTTTACTCCTGCTTCCCATAAGCCTCCGAAATTGGGAGAAGAAGGGGGTATAAATTTCCATTGGATTGATTCTGCGGATAGGTAATTGGCTAAAGTCTCATTAGTCTGACAAACTAGTTTTTTTAAGCGATTTAATTCTGAAGCTGCACCCTTGAAATTAGATGCATTATCCGACATCAATGTTGCAATGCGGCCTCTACGGGCGCAGAGTCTCTTTAAAGATGCAATGAAAGCTTCAGTCGTCAAATCTGTTACCGTTTCTAGGTGAATAGCTTTAGTTGACAAACATACAAAAATCGCTACATAAACCTTTGAATATATTCCCTTTCTTTGGTTTTTAAACTTTATTTGAAAAGGACCACAAAAATCTACCCCAGAATTTAAAAATGGAGAACTAGGAGTTACTCTCTCTGAAGGCAAATTTCCCATTAACTGGTCTAACAGCCTAGGCCTTTGCCTAAAACATCTAATACAATCATGGACAATTTTTCTTGCAATACCTTTACCATTTAAGGGCCAGTATTGTAGTCTAATTTGATGTAACAAACCTTGTGCACCAATATGTAGACATTTTTTATGTACATGCTCAAAAAGTAACTTAGTGAATGTATGCTTACTGGGTAAAATTATTTGATGTTTAGATTCAAATGGCAAGTCAGAATTTTTAAGTCTACCGCCAACTCTAAGTAATCCTTTTTCATCTAGGAACGGATCTAAAGATCTTAACTTACTTGTTTTAGAAATATTTTTACCTTTATTTAGTGCATGTATTTCTGATTTAAATTCACTCAACTGAGCTACACTAGCTAAATATTCAGTACTTCTTTGCAGCTCCTCAGTAGTTAAATACTTACTTATCTTATTACGAGACTCCTTAGCTTTAGTGTTGTTAATAAACCTGAAAATAAAGCTAACTATTCTAATTAATTTTATGAAATTATTTGTAAGATTAAACAGTTCATCATAAAAATTTGAATTAAAGTCATTAATGTTCAGAGTCACAACACATTTTAGTTCATCAGCAAAAGCAAAATCCTGCATGGATTGATTGTCTACTGGTACATCAGTAAGTTCATCTGGACCAGCAAACCACATTTTATTTCTTATGAGTTCATCTGCACTGCATCCTTTAGAAATAATGTCAGCAGGATTGTTTTTGCTACTTACATGCTTCCAATGACAATCTGATGTGAGGGTTTGGATCTCCGCAACCCTATTGCTGACGAATGTTTTTAGCTTATAGGGCTCAGTCTCGATCCACGCCAAAACAATAGTAGAGTCTGTCCACAATGAGATAACATCCATGGGCAATTGCAGAATTGGAACTATCTTTTTCACTAATCTAGATAACAGCAACGCAGCACACAGTTCAAGTCGGGGAATGGTAAGTGACTTTAATGGAGCCACTCTGGATTTGCTGCATACTAGACTAGTTTTAAACTGTCCAGATTGGGTGAAGCACTTTAAATAGACAACAGCAGCATAGGCACGTTCTGATGCATCAGAAAATCCATGAATCTCAAGGCGAACTGCATCAGGAAGTAGAATAAACCTTTGAATTCTGAAGTTGTTTACTTCCGAGAGTTTTATGTAGAACCTTTTCCATTCTGTCATTGCATCAGGTGGTAATTTTTCATTCCAGTCCAATTTTATCTTCCAAAGTCCTTGGATAAATATTTTTGCCTTTGTAATGAGAGGGCCTAAAAGTCCAAGTGGATCATAAAGACTCGCTATTTCTGACAGCACTTCCCTTTTTGAAAAAGAGTCCTTAGGCTTGATCTTTACCTTATATGTAAAGCAATCTTCTTTTGGATCCCAAAACATACCTAATGTTTTTACAGAACTAATACCTTGTTCTTTCGAAAATGAATAGGATGTGGTAGACAGGTTTTGTAGTAAATTAGAGTTATTAGCGACCCATTTGTGAAGCTCAAATCCAGCTCTTCCGAGGAGTTCAGAAATCTGGGTTTGAAGATTTTTAGTATCTTCTAGCGTTGCATCACCTGACAGAATGTCATCCATGTAGAAATCAGAACAAATCACATCTGCAGCCTTAGGAAAGTCCTTTTTTTCCTCATCTGCTAAAGCTCTTAAGGTCCTGGTAGCCAAAAATGGCGCAGAAACTGTTCCATAGGTTACTGTAGACAGTTTGTAAATCTTCACTGGACCATCAGCACTTGATTTCCAGACAATACGCTGTAAGTCTCTTTGAGTGGGATCGATCAGTATTTGTCTGTACATTTTTTTAATATCTGCACTAAATGCATATCTGTGCTTTCTGAATCTACTTACTATGGAAAAAAGATCTTGCTGAATAATACCTCCATTTAGTAAAATGGAATTCAGAGAATATCCACTTGTTGTTTTTGCACTTGCATCAAAAACCACTCTTAAGGGAGTTGACGTTTTCTCAGGTTTATATATCGCATGGTGGGGAATGTAATAGTTCACCTTGCTATCAGCTTCAATTTTAATCTCCTCCATGTGTTCTAAACTCTCATATTCTCGCATAAATTCCTTATATAAGATTTCCATAGTATTATTTTTGTTTAATTTATTCCAGATACCATTTAGGCGCTTGATTGCATTTTCTTTGGAATTTCCTAGTAATGATTCGGCATTTTCCTTTATGGGTACTGAACTATAAATCTTCCCGTTTTATCTCTTTTATAGGTTTTAACAAAATGCTCCTCACAATAAATTTCTTCTTCACTCTTTGTTATTTCTTTAACATTACCCGGCAATGATTCCAATTCAAAAAATTGTTTAACTGCCTCATCTAAATTTGGTTCACTTACGAGATAACAATTGGCTTTTTGAGGTAACTGGGGAAGAATGCCTGTAACTAAATAACCAAACTTAGTATTTTGTAATATTACATCTCCATTTTGCAGACGAAGTTGCTCAGGTTTTAAAATCTCAAAAAATAGCTCACTTCCTAATAGTATATCAATTTGACCTGGTGTGTGGAAATTGAAATCAGCTAGTTCAATTGAACAGGGAATATTTAATGCAGATATATTTAATTTCGATACAGGAATCTCATCGGTTATTTTAGGAAGAATAGAACATTTCACCATGTGTGAAAATGAATAATCTCGATTTGATACTTCAATGTTAGCAGCGTGTTTAATAAACTGCGTAATTCCATTTATACCAGTTATACCTTGTTTTATTGATTTTAGTTTGATTCCCAATTTTCTAGCTACATCTTCTCGAAGAATACATAAAGTCGAAGCATTGTCTAAGAGCCCTCTTAATTGAACTCTCCGACCATCTGCAGTTTTCACATAAATAAGAAGAGTGTTTAATATAACTGATTTATTCCCTTCTATCGCCTGTTTAGTCTCTCTCGGATTCAACGTCAAAGCAGATACTTCGGTTAGTACGTTTAGTTTCGGTTTCGTTTCTGCATCTGTTTGGCTTTCGCTAGCCCGTGCCCTTGGATCTGAAGTGGTAGCTTGATTTTCAGCTGACTCATCATGTATGAGTGAGTTATGCCTTTTACCGCAACTTGGAATGTTGCAAGAATATTTTGATTTGCAGATCCCCGGGTGAGGTTTAAGACAGTTAATGCATAATTTGTTATTCCTAACAAAGTTCTTTCTGTCATCGATAGACATATTTTTAAAAGTAACGCATCTAAATAGTGCGTGATAGTTTTTGCATAAAATACAAGCTTTAGCATTGGAATTTTTATTATTAACTATAAGTGTTTTCGCTCTTTTAAATATGCTCGTATTTTGTGGACTTTCGTATTTACTAGGAATACGGTTAATATTTTCTAACAAAGAACTTCGCTTTTCTAGAAATTTCATCAAATTTTCAAATGTAGGAATTTCTGCCGTATTTAGAGAAAGCTCGAATTGCTTCCTTGTCTCTTTATCTACTTTCTGTAGAATGATGTTTACAAGCATTAAATCAGATAGCTTATTTTGTTCGAATGTAAGAACCTTTAACGCTCTGATGTTTTTATTAACGCAGTCTATTAAGGCACACAGTTCTTTAGCAGATTCGCTACGAATTTTCTCAAAATTTATTATTTCTAATATATGAGAGTCTATCAATTGACGTTGATTTTCATAACGATCTGATAATGCTTTAAAGAGTGATTGAAAGTTATCACTAGACGATTCTAATAATTTAGCTTCTCCTCTTAAGCATGCACGGAGATAATACAGCTTTTGAGAATCATTTAATTGCTCATTGTTGCTAATTAAATTAACAAATAAATTTTTAAAATTTGCAAAATCAGCTATTTTTCCAGAAAATTCTGGTAATGGAATTTCCGGTAGTCGGATTTTAGTTACTGCATTATCCTTTGAAACAGGGTTAATTTTAAATTCATCTTTAATTGAATTTAATAGCAATTTCAGACCTACCTCTGTTTCTTCAATCCGTATATTTATTTGATCAATATCTTCTAGGATGGTTTCTATATCTTCCGACGTTTCAATACCGCAATATTGTTCGGATATCTTGTCCAACTGTGCTTGCAATTGTCCAAGTTTCCTTAATTTCACTTCTAATTCCATTGCGTTAATGTCTTTCGAAGCTGACTTTTCGGCGCTAAAACTTTCGATTCTTTTCAAAGTAGTTTTTATCGAGCCTTTCAGTTTATTTAGTTTCTTTTCTGAAACCGCTTCTCGGTCATCGCTTTTTTCAACTTTTTTATCCATGGTATTTGCTCCGGCTCGCTTTTGACCAATGTTATCGTCGATTAAAAATGGATGTATTAGAAGAAAATACGGATGACGTTATGTAGTTATTAAGGCTTTATTTTGTGCAACCGCTTTCAACGGGTTACAGCATTCGAATGTACAAGATCACATTTGTTGTAGGTGGCGCTCTTGCATGCCATGACGTAACAATGCCCTTTATAAAAAAGAGAAGAAATACATCTAAAAATCAGCAATACAAAATTAAAAAGAAAACAGACAACTGATTAAAAAAATTTCCCCCCTTTATTAATAATAATAAAAATGATACTCTTCATGCTTTAAACAAATTGAAGTAATAATCATTTGGAAATATTTTCTTCCATATACTCAAAATTATTAAACAATTATAAGAATATAATGACAGTATAAAATTTATTTCAACAACTAACAAATAAAAATTTATGTTCTAAATCTATATTTATTGTAAGTTTCTATGAATAAAAAAATAATGTACAACCACTGGAAAATTTATATTGAAATGAAATAAATTTGAACTCAAGCTGAATGGTGAAACACACACACACATACACACACACACACACACACACACACACACACACACACACACACACACACACACAACACACACAACTGGACACCAAATAAACAGTGAATGAAAGATACTGTATGAAAAATTAATTTAAAATTCAAGTGAAGTGTTTAATCTCTGTGATATGAATTAAGATATTTAAAAAATATCAAGCTTACTTTTGAGTAACAATGTCATGAAGCCCAATTTCATATCTATATAAATTTATTCTGTTCTTCTGAATCAAAAAAATTTAAGAAATTTTTATGCCCTGAAAATAAAAAAGAATAAATCAATAAAATAATCATTAAAAACGAATTAAAATTAAACATTCATTATTTTACAAATATTTTATTCTATTTAATAAAAATGAGACTCAATAACCTATTAAGAAATGAAACAATTATCATTGGGAAAACATTTCAAAACATGTAAAAAAGAGAATCCAGCTTAAGTTTCAGGATGAATGACATGAAGTCAAATATAATATTCAGGGAAATTACTTCTGATGTTTGGCAGCCATCAAAATTTAACAAATAATTATGCCCTTTATAAAAAAGAGAAGAAATACATCTAAAAATCAGCAATACAAAATTTATAAGAAAACAGACACCTGATGAGAAAATTTCCCCCCACCCTTATTAATAAAAATGATACTCTTCATGCTTTAAAAAAATTGAAGTAATAATTATTTGAAAATATTTTCTTCCATATACTCAAAATTATTAAACAATTATAAGAATATAATGACAGAATAAAATTTATATCAACAAGTGACAAACAAAAATTTTTGTTCCAAATCTGTATTCATTCCAAGTTCATATGTATAAAACATAATGTAAAATCATTGAAAAATTTATATAGAAATGAAATAAATTTGAACTAAAGCTGAATGGTGAAACACACACATACACATAAAACAGACACAACTGGACACAAAAAAAAAACAGTGAATGAAAGATACTGTATGGAAAATTAATTTAAAATTCAAGTTTTATCTCTGTTGTATGAAATAAAATATTTAAAAAATATCAAGCTTACTTTTGAGTAATAATGTCCTGAAGCCCAATTTCATATCTATATAAATTAATTCTTATCTTCTGCATCAAAATATTTAAGAAATTATTATGCCCTGAAAATAAAAAAGAAGAAATCAATAAAATAATCAGGAAAACAGAATTAAAAATAAATCATTCATTATTTTACAATCTTTTTAATCTAATTAATAAAAATGGGACTCTTTAACCTATTAAAAAATGAAACAATAATCATTGGGAAACATTTTCAAATTCTCACACAAATATGAAAGAATAGTGTGAACACAACGACATTACACATTTTACTGTAATAACTGGAAAATAATAATTTGTGTTGGAAATGTGTTTTCTTTCCAAGTAGGATATGAATAAAATATAATCTACACAGAGAGAAAACTTTAAATTGCAATGAAATATATTTGAACTTCAGTTGAAATAAAAACTAAATAAGACTGGGCAACAAATAATTAATGAAAGAAAAGATTCATTGAGCATGTGTGATTTAAAATTCATGTAAAGTATTTCAAGTCTGTGATTACAAGAAACTCCTCCTGAGTGTTCAAGTATGCCACCAGCCAAGTGTACTAAGACCATAGAGCTGATATAAAGTATCTCAGCTCTATGGTTCTAACAGTTTGCTATATCATGTTCGTCGTAAATATTGGCCATTTAATGGTAGAAATCTAACACGCTCACAATTGTATAATTTATTTAAAAATGAACCTGTGATGTCAAATCAATTAATGAGTAATTTGCCCAAAGAAAGTATAACTTCCACTTTTCCTTTTAGCAACTGTGGAGTAGATTTCTGTGGTCCATTCTAGGTAAAATACAAAAACCAGAGTAAAGGAGTACTTAATAAAATTTCTGTCTGCATATTTGTATAGATAGTTACGTAAGGGATCCATTTGGAATTTGTCTCTGATCTTACTTCCCAAGCATTCATTGACTGCTTAAAAAGGTTCTTTGGGCGAAGGGGTAAGGGGTAAAATATTTGTAGGTGCGAATGTAGAATTAAAAAAATTATGTGAGTTAGTTAAATCTCCTGTTGAAGCATTAAATAATTATTTTAATAATGAACATATAGATTGGCATTTCATTCCTCCCAGATCTTCTAATGTTGATGGATTGTGGGAATCGGGAGTGATATCATTTAAATTTCATCTAAAACGTGTAGCTGGAAATCCAAATTTAACCCTTGAAAAATTCATCACCTTACTTGCAGAAATAGAAGCTATGTTAAATTCACGCATTCTCACCTCCACTTTCTTCTGAATTTCACCATTTTGAGACTCTTTCTCCTGCCACTTTCTAATTGGCGGACCAGTTACCGCTACAGTAGAACCTCACTTTATTGATTTTAAGGAGAATACACTATCAAAATGGAAAAGAGATTACCTAAATAATTTACCAGAAAGGAGCAAATGGAAATTTAGCAAAAATTATGTTGAAATAGGCACTCTTGTTTTAGTCAAAAAGGAATCTCTTCCAGGTACCAAATGCATCACAGGTAGAATTACAAACGTTTTTCCTGGGAAAGATAATAAAATTAGAGCTGTGAATATTAAACTTCCTGATCGAAATATAATTAAAAGAAATATCAGAGATGTTTGTATAAAAATGTGTTAATTATTAATTATCATTTTTATATTATTTATATATTAGTCTATTTGCATTTATTTATTAATTTTTTGCCTATATTTCATTGATTTAACATGTGTTATTGTAAATTTTGTTCTCAAATTTTTATTCATTTATCTGTTGAAATTAGTATTTCAACGGGGGCCGGGCTGTTCGTACTACCTGCTACTTCCTGTTTCAATGTATGTTGTCGTCCCCTATATCCTGTTGAAAAATACTTCACTTTACCAGTCCTACTCAAACAGAGTAAACGTGCTTTTACTTTCCTTGTAATTGTTATTATGAGTGTTAATAGTAAAAAATTTATTTTTTATAATTAATATGGATTAAGTCCATTATTCTCGAATAGTTCACTATCGATGAATTTATTACTTGCTGGCATACCGCCAGAATTAGGCCTACCGCCGCCATAAAAATTCCATTAAATTGTCAGTTAGTAAAGCCGTTTTATTTTAATTGCTTTCAATATGTTCTGTCCATTGTATACATGAACTTCTTTCTAGTAGGAACCCATTCCATGACAACATAGCGCTATTAAAAAGATAAATGTCCGGCTATCTACTAAATTTCGTAGTACAGTAACTTCCTTTTTTATTCGTCTTGTGAACTACACATATTTTAAGCAGATTACTTCTTCCTTAACTTTCAACAATGGAAAAAAAATCACGAGATTAAATATTTGATGAAACGATGAAAACGGTTTGAATTTTAGGGTAATAATACAATCTAGTTTTAGAAATTAGTCAAAAAATTATTTTTTAAAAAATTGTTAAAATTTAGTAAAAATTAGTACAACTATTGAATTTGCATCATTAAAATGACAATTCTTTTATTTTAAAACTAGCCGCCTTTGACAACCAGCTGGTTCGCCAATCTTAATGTTCGTTAAAATTTTAATAATTAAATATTTTATGCAATTCCAACTTTAATAGATTCTTCAGAAAAATATTTTAAAACTTCAAATTTTGATAGTCATATAATTCATTCATAATATTATAAAGGCCTTCAGTCATAACGTGATATGTATCTCTCTAATTTTCTGTTACCCCTCGTAGAATTTATGCTTTAAATTAAAGTGTAAATGAATAGTCTGCAATTAATATAATAATATTTTTCACTGAAACAAAGCATTTTTTTTAATAATATGATTACTGATAAAAGAGTCACTGAGCGTTTAAACTTTATGGGCACTAAAGAATATCTTTCTTAATTTATGTAATATCTCAAGAATTTGTCAACAAAGTTTCTCAGATTCATCATGAACAGATCGATTAATTAACAATGTTTAATTTTAAATGCATCAAACACTAAGAAAATAAAATGAATCATTTAAAATAATCGGTCTAAAACAGGTTTAAAAAAAGTACTTAAAAAACGATGGACTTAAAACTATAAGCATATACAAAAAAATATATATGTAACATAAATACAATTTAATTACAAAAGCATGCAACTAACCTAAAAATAATTTAAATCATACGTTGATAGTGGTTGTCATGACAACAATCAGAACAATGCGCATGCGTGAAGTTTCTTCCCCAGTTAGGTAACGCAAATGCGTGAATTTTTCTACGCCAGTTGGGGTAACGCTATGCAGATTATACATTTTTAATTTCCTTTATTCTGTGTTATTTTAATTCAAAAGTACTTCAGAATGAATCTGAAACATGGATTAATTAACAATGTTTAATTTTAAATGCATCAAACATTAAGAAAATAAACAGAATCGTTTGAAATAATCCGCCGAAAAATATTAACCCTAGCCTCATTACTGTTGGGAGAAAAAGCCTTACTCATTTGGAGGTGGGGAAAATGGAAGATTATTTTGGCGGTAAAGTTGACGGTGGGGAAAATGGAAGATTTTTTTGGCGGGAAAGTTAGTTTTTAACTAATAATTAAAATTTCAAAAAAAGGGACCATAGGTGCACATTCCCGACCTCTAAGGTATACATGTACCAAATTTGATAGTTGTATGTCAAATTACCTGGCCTGTAGAGCGCCAACACACACACACACACACACACATTGAGCTTTATTATAAGTATAGATGTCTTTAACCGCATTTTTGTAATAATACTTTCGAAAGTTATCTCGAAAAAAAAACCCGCCAAAATTCATCTTGATTTATAATAAACTAACATTTTAATTAAGTTTTAAAAAAATCGCTCGAAGGTGCCAATTTCCACCCCCAAAAGTATATATATATGCCAAATTTGACAGCTGTATGTCAAACTGTGGATCACCAACACGCACACATATACACGAAGACGCACATCTTTATTATTAGTAAAATGATGAGTAGATTTCTGTTTTAAATATGCTTTCAAGAAACTTTTTGAAGTTTTCTTACAATTCAGTTTAACTTTAAAACCAAGCAATGATTTAAAAAAAATTTAAAGTGCACCCATTTTTAAATAATTAAAATTTTAATTAAATTTTTTTAAAAATCAACCCGCAAGAAATTTTTTTATTAGTTGCAGTTTAATATTTCCATTTCAAATTAAAGTTCAGATTTTAGGTAAGATTATAGAAATTTAAGGAGATGTATAGCACAAATAAACAGAACCATGTAAGACTTCAAAAGCAATACATGTTACATGACTGTCGAAACTAAAAGTTTAAAAATAATTTGCTGAAGAAATCATTAAGAGAAAGCAACATAAAATATTTAGTTGAAAATTTTAGCAATCAACAATCCCGGCCAATTAATTGGTCGTCAAACGCCGCTAGTAACAAATAAATCGTTACCATAATTAACAGAAAAGATGATGCAACGGGAAACATAAATTATATGACTAAAATATAAATTTATCAAAATAATATAGTTAAGCTATTCAAAAAGTAAATTTGTTTGAAGAAATGACGAATTGTTTTTTATTACAACAAAAGAAAGTTTTATATCGCAAGAATTAACATAGATTTTTGCACTTACGTTTCTTAATAAAAACTAAACATTAGGATTAACGATTTGATAGAGTAATGAAATTGATTTGATTTTCATTACAGCATCTTTGAAAATTATATATAAAACATGTTTTAAAAACTGCCAAAATTAAGAGCAAAACAATATAACTGGCACCATTTACTGATGAGAACTTAACAGATCCTATTTTTAATAACTTAAAAAGTTGCAAAGTTTATATACAAAGTGGATATTAAAGATATTTAATAAAACATATGACAACTTTTATGAACTTTATAAAGACATCTGCATCCTATCAGTCACTCAAGTACACAGTGAAACCTGTTTACAGCTATTTCAAAACTGAAAATCATTAGGGATATATAGATAAGGAAATTCATTGTTTGAGAAAAACTTGGAATTCTATATATTGCTTCCAAATGAAATGGAATTATGAGATGATTTGGATGCAAAAATGATTACTGATATATTTGCACAATCATCTAGTGAATTGTCAATCGTCATTATTGATTTATCCTGAAAGTAGTGAACTGCAAATAGCATATTTCTGTACTTTGAGTTGTTAGTCTACGACAATAAGAAGTGTTCTTTTAAAAATATTGAAACTTGTAGATGTTTTGGATTTTATTTTAAGCTTGGATGGAAAAAAGAAAAAAATCTCAAAATAGCAATATAGTTCCAGAATATCAATACGCTATACATCATACATTAAAGATAATTCAGAATTCTATATTAATTTGCATTCATATTTCATATTTCTCACTTTCTTAAATATGTATAATATTTATATACTGCAGTTAGTATATATCTAATATATCTTTTAAACTGGAAATAAATTATGTTAAATTATCGATTTTAACTATACACACACATATATATGTGTGTGTGTGCATAATTAACACACGTATGTGTGTGAATGGCCCTCAGTGCCGCCTGGTAAACCCAATTTTCATATACAGTTCACCACTGATTTACAATTTTATTGTGAGATAATTAATTTCGGAATAATATGCAATGTCCGAATAGTTTTTGATGGACTATACCTCGATGTTCAGATTAAGATATAAGACTATATAGAGAAACGATTGTGAATGCTCTTAACTGATCCAGACAATCACAATCGTGTGAGAGGGAAGCAGATCCCTGAAAATGGAAAATTGTTACTTGCTAAACTGGCCTGTTATTTCTTATGGTTACTGAAGGATTTGATGATGACAGAAAATGAAAACTCTTCATTCAATCTAATCATTGAAATGACTGCTTTATGAGAAGATTTTCTTTCTAACGAATTGGGTTCTATCTTATTCTTGGAAATTCTGACGAACTGGTGTTTACGTAACTGGAAATTATTAAACTCGGGCTTATCTGAATTAGGCTTTTACATCTGGTTAGCTAGAGATGAATTATAGCAGTTTATAAGATAAATTAATATATCTCAATACTTAAAAAAAACTTGCTTTAGTGTTTCTAGCGTACTCATATCTTTAATTCGCTCCTCCCTGTATTAAACACTGTTTAAATGTACTGAATTTTAGATCAAATTTAGCTCGATATTGAAACACACTACACCGCACACTACATTCACTAAAATAAAGCAATCACCGAATCTAAATCATTTCTTCTCACCTATTTAATTAATCAGCTGAAATCTACTTTTATTTTTTCCGGATAATCAACTATTTTTGACGTCATGAAAAGAAATCGCTTATTTCGATGTTTGACGGTCAAGTAATTTTGAATTTTTATCTCTCATCTTCCATTTTATAAATACATACCCGATAATATCGTTATCTCATATCAATCAAATAATAGTCTTTTATTATTTTGAGCCATATTATTTCTAATTATCCTTCTGTATCAGACATAAATGCCTGAGATGTATCCGCATATTTCATATTGAAATAAAGGAAAATCAGTCTGAAGTTACAAAACTAAATGCAACTTATAATTTTAAACTTATTGAAAATATCCATCAAAAAGCGAAATTTTTATATAATTGTATCAGCACTTAGATATAAGACTCGTAGTTTATGATTAATTCTCAACAAAGCTAAAAAGTATGAAGAATTGAATAAAGTAACGATTTAATTTAGGACAATAAAAGAGAAAAACAAAGTGATTTTTCTAGCCAACAACGAAACATTTCTTTTGCTTCTTCGGCAAATAATTTAATTCTTAAAAGGTTTCTTCTATTTTAAATCAGTATATTATAATAATTTGAACAATCAGAACAGGTTTTAGGTGACACATTCAAATAAACACGCAATAAAGTTGGGATACTTTTATTTCAAATTCACATTAACCAATTTTTTCAAATATCAATTCCAAATATTAAACAGACATACGAAAGCTCATTATTTCCAACAGTTCTAGAAAAGCAAAGTAAACAAAGGGTATATGAACAATAATCCTATAACATAAGTACCCATAGATACACCATGGATGAAAAAACTGTTTGTCATCTGATGAAAAAAAAAATTACTTATAAATCTTGGTTTCTTTTTCAAGAAATTTAATTAGTTACAAGCATGAAGTCAATATACGACGGAAATATAAATCACTTACTCTCACAGTTTTTGAAATTCGAATATGAACACATAAATAATAATTATATCAAATAAGTGAAAATTTATGCAAAAATGCCCATATCTTGTAAAGAATAAATCGATTCAGCCAGTGAATGAATATTTCTCTCTCTTTTTCCCTTTTTTATAATACAAATTCGATTATATCATTATTTCATATCAGCCATATAATATCCTTAAATATTTTGAACAGTATGTTATTTCTAATTATTCTACAATGACAGGCATAAATATGAATACATATGATTTATTCGCATATTTTATGATAAAATAAATGAAAAATCAGTTCCAAGTTACAAAATAAAATATTTCTTACGATTTTAATCTGTTAAAAATGTCCATCTCTGTTAGAGTTTTAATTCCTTCCGGTGGGGAAAAGGGAAAATCTGTTTCCCTAACCAGATGTATTCGAGATCCCGACGCGGCGCCATGTACTCTCTTGTTTTTGTGTTGTGTTGTAACTTAAAAAGTCCGTGTCCATGTATGTGTAAAAATAAAATGTATGAAGGTTTCAACGCCTGCTTCGTCATTAATGGAATTGTCATGCATTGATTGAACATCGTGATGACCAGGATGTGATATGTTGAAATTTGAAAATCGAAATTTGTGGAAAAGCATGACAGTTTGGAGGAAGCATAGTGAGGAACTGAAACCAGAGGTGGGCTCATTTTTTATTTGTTCTAAGTTTTTTGAATGATTTAGTTTAAAATGGATATCAATAGATTAAAGGAAAAAAAGGAAAGGATTACGAAATAGCTTCACGAAACATCTAACTAAAATAAACAAATACCATAAGTAAAGAAATTTCTAATGAATAGACAAAAGAAACCAAACTTAATGAGATTGTGAGTTTAGAAGTTCAGCTCACTGAAAAATTAAAGGATTTAATCAGCGTGGATGACAGTATTCAATTAAATATTGGCCTACGCGGGCGAAATTGAGCATTGCGAAGACTACAAAGACAAAGTAATCGATCTAACATGTAAGATAGAAAAGACAAATAGAAAATTTATCCCCTTAAAAATCAAAGTGTTAATTTACCTGAATTAAATATACAAACTTTTCAGGGCGATTGCAGTCAATTTATAGACTTTTGGAATTTCTTCGAAGTTGCAATTCATAAAAATGATTCATTAACAAAAATTGAGAAATTTACTTATCTAAAAACGCATCTTGGTGGAATTGCCTTAAATGCCGTATCGGGATTTTCATTAACTGAGCAAAATTATGATGCATCTATACAGTTATTAAAAGAACGATTTGGCCGAACAGACATAATCATATCTTCTCACATGCATAAACTTTTATTGATTGATCCAAAAACTTCCTCAAATGTAACAGGCTTAAGAAAAAATTATGATGCAATAGAAACTCAAATTAGATCGTTGCAATCGTTAAATGTAGCTACTGGTACTTATAGTAACCTATTGTGCCCTGTAATACTACAAAAGCTACCCAAAGAATTAAATTTAAACTATAATCGTCAACATAAATCAGGTGAATTGTTTGACATTACTAATTAGTAGAATTCACAAGAATTCAAGTAGAATGCGGGGAAGCTTTGATATTTTTAGCGAATCCAAAATTTTCTAATATAAAGGAATATTCATTTAGAAACAAAATTGATCAAGGTTACAAAAATAGATATTCTACGTATACAAATGCCGTAACTGCACATGCTGATTCATTTCAGCATAAATATGAATCAAATCGTAAATTTAATCAAAAGAGAAAATTTTATCCTTAATCCGATGACAGACTGAGTAATCAAAACTGTATCCTTTGTACTGAAAAACACATGAGTCATGATTGCTCACTTGTTATTAATAAAAGGAAAAAAAAACCGTTAATGCCTAAAGGAAAATGCTTCATATGTTTTCAAAATCATATAAGAAAATTCTGTAATAGTAATTATCAAAATTGTAAGCTCTGCGGTTCTCTTTCGTATAAATCTTTAATTTGTGAAAGATCTTAATCCGGAACCGAAACTAAGAATATTCCCGCTCCAACCGAATAGGGACTTTTATCCCCAAAGAAAATAATTCCACTTCTACCATGGTATCTTTCAGCACCGAATCAAAAGAAAAAATAGCGGCTCTGGATGGACGTTATTACAAAGGTTTTCAGCCTTAGTGAGCGGGAGAAGGGGAGGGGCGAGCTTGCGCTGTATGTTGGATTACGGAGCCAATAAATCATTCATTAGAGATATGTGGTCGAGAAATTGGAATTGGTATTGGAAACAGTGAACAAGGAAGTTTTAGCTATTCACACTTTCGGAAGTGAAACCGTTGAGCTTCGTCTTTACGATATAGTGGAAATTACTATAAGGAATGTGCAACACTCGACTCGGTATGATAAAATACAAGCAGTTGTGTTTGACTCGATTACTTAGGCGAAAATTCATACTCCATCGCGCTTTGTTAGAAACATAGCGTTGGAAAGGGGAATTAATTTAGCAGATGTTAGTACTTCTGACAGGATTGAGATTTCAGAGATTTTAGATGAAAGCAATATAAGGATTAGTGAAAGATTGATTGCCGCTGATAGTATTTTCGGATATTTACTACTGGGAAAGGATGAGGGAATTCATTAAAGGAGATGTCTGCTAACCATTTGATCGTCGAGAGTGAAGAATCAAGCTTTAATAGGGTAAAATATTTGTGGTTATTAGAAACAGTTGCGATAAATTCGGATAAAGAAGTGCCTCTTTCAGATAAAGTAACTTTGAAATCGTTTGAACAAAATACGACTATACAAACAAAAGATACGAAACTTGTTTGTTATGGAAGGAGGATAGTAAGGCATTAAGCAGTAATTATGAAATTGCAAAATGTCGTTTATTTGGTTTAAACAAAACATCAGATAAAAACAAGGAATTATTTGTTAAATACGATGACATCATTAATGAACACTTAAGGGAAGGTATTATAGAAATAATAGATTTGAATTTAGACCAAGATATAAACACAGGTTATTTTCTTCCACATCATGCCTTAGTGCGTGAACGGAAGAATAGTAAAAAGGTTAGGATTGTCTTTGACGCATCATCAAAGGGAAAAGGCGTGTTATCGTTAAACGATTATTTAGAGGTCGGATCGAACTTAAATCCTCATTTACTTGAAATCTTGTTACGGTTCAGGTTACACAAAATTGCATTTTATGCAGATATTCGACGCGCTTTTTTCGAAGTAGACAATTAGACAAGATAGACAATAGACAATAGACAAGATAGACAATTTCTGAAATTCCTATGTATGAAGAGGATTGTCCTAATCTCGGTTTCAGCCCTCACAATATTGAAACATTCCATTATAAAAGAGTCACCTTTGGAGTGAAATGTAGCCAGTAGTGATTAAACTGCATTTAGAAAAATTCGAAAGTGAATATGAAGAAACTTGTAAAATGTTGAACTATTTGTACGTAGACGACTTAGCAGCAGGCACATCACGCGTTTCCGAAACTATAAAATTAAGCAAGGAAATGATCTACATTTAAAGTCAGGTCAGCATGAACCTACGAAAATGGGCTATGAACTCCTCAATTCTAAATGAAGCTTGGGAATTAGCTAATGTTGATCGCCGTGAAATATCCGAAGAATTAGGCGTGCCATTAAAAATTATTGGACTCATTTGGGGCAATATCAACGACGAATTTACCATAGACATTCACCAAATTTCCAAGATGAAGGACAGTAATCTTTCAAAGCGATTGATTTTGAGCATCTGTGGGATGCTGTTTGATCCACTGAGAATGACAACCCCTTTCAATGTCAAATAAACTACAGAACATCTAGGAATGGGATGAACCACTATCACCGGACATTCAAAAAATATTTCAGTCAAGGCTGGATGAGGTAAATACTATCCCTCAGATTTCTTTGCCTCGTCCTTACTTCCTTGATGTAGAGACTCCAATGGCTGAAATTCACATTTTCTCCGATGCAAGCCCGAAGATTTATGGTTGTGTGGCCTACTTCAGGAAACTTACCAACGGTAAGGTGAACTCCAGTTTCATGATGGCGAAATGCCGCCTAGCTCCATTGAAAAAATTGAATCTGCCCAGCCTCGAACTCATGGGACCCCTTGTTTCTGCCAGATTAGCAGAATACTTAAAACGAGCATTTTTCTGGATTACATCTGACCACATCTTCTGGTCGGATTCGCAAATCAGCCTTCATTAGATAAAAGGAGACCCTCTGTGGTGGAAGGAGTTTGTAAGAAATCGCGTACGGTAGATAAAGGAGAAAATCAACCGAGACCAGTGGAATTACTGTAGAGGAAAGACTAACCCCGCAGACAAGTTAACCCGAGACCTGTCTATCCGAGTGTTATTGCAAGATGATGTTTGTTGAAATGGTTCAGACTGGTTGACTAACCCAGATCTATGCATTGACAACACAATAAACAGCGAATTCAACGAAGTTGAAGTAGCAAACGAACTAAAGAAAGACTATGTTCCAACGAACAACCTAGTAATGACTGTAACTGGAACTAATTGTGAGGATTTTTTCGATAAACTTCTCAAAATCACAAATGACTATGTAAAACTGATTCGAATTATTTCATATATTTTTAGATTTTCAGCTAATTGCAGGTACCCTCAGTGAAGGACTACAGGGCCCATTACGTTTGATAAAAGGATTTATTTAGAAAATCAATTAATCCGAATGGTTCAACATGGTAAGTTTAAGGAGGAGATCAGAGATTTGAAAAGAGGTAGGAATGTTTCAAAGAAAAGTAAACTGTTAACTTTAAATGTATTTATGGATGAAAATGATATTCTCAGAGTGGGAGGCAATTTAAAAAATTCCAAATTAAATGTTTATTCAAAATATCCTATTGTGTTACCATCAAATCATATTTTACAATATTTTAGCGCATTATCAAAAGAAATATTTACATTTGAGAGCACAAGCTTTTTTGTATCAAGTAAGTTAGAAATTCTGGCTAATCAATGGTAAACATAAATGTAAGGAAGTTATATTTAATTGCATTACTTGTGTGAAAAACAAACTCGTTTTAATATCCCAATTAATGGGTGATATACCAGCTGATCGTGTAACTCCTAATCATGTATTCAATATTACTGGTATTGACTTTGCTGGCCCGTTCTTCGTAAAATTCAAAAATCAGAAGAAAGGTATATTGAACAAAGTTTATGTTGTAATTTATGTGTGCTTAAGTACTAAAGCCTTACATCTTTATTTTGTAACTGATCAAACATCTGATTGTTTTATCGCAAGTTTAAAGCGTTTCTTTGGAAGGACAGGTAAATGTAAAAAAAAATTCTTACTGACAATTCCAAAATATTTGTCGGTGCAAACAAAGAATTTAAGAGGCTGTATAATCTTGTCAACTCTCCTGATCAATGTTTAAGTGAATTTTTAATTTCAGAATCTATTGAAAGGAAGTTCATTCAACCTAAATCACCGAATTTTGGAGGTATTTGGGAAGCTGGAGTAAAATCCTCTAAATTCCACTTAAAACATATACTTGGAAATCAAAAACTAACCCTTGAAGAATTTGTAACAATTTTGGCTGAAATTGAAGGCGTCCTAAATTCTAGATCCCTTACTCCGCTATCTCCAGAATTCGACGATTTTGAAACATTGTCAACTGGTCATTTTTTGATTGGCAGACTAATTAATGGAATTGCCGAACCATTATTAATTGATATAAATGAAAATAGATTGTCAAAATGACAAAAAATTATAAAATTTTCTCAAAATGTATGGAAAATATAGAAACGCGATTATCTTTGCAGTTTATAACAACGTTATAAATGGAAATTTAGCAAAAATGATGTAAAACTCGAAATACTTGTTCTGATAAAAAATGAAAATTTACTTGGAACAAAGTGGTTGTAGGAAAAATCACTGTACTTTTCCCCGGTAGTGACAACCAAATTAGAGTAGTTTATATTAAATTACCAAATGGTAATGTCTTAAAACGTAATGTTCGTGACATAGCTATTTTCCCCACAGGAAATTAAATGAATTGATGTTGTTGTTATTTGTTATAGTTTATACCATATATATAGAAAATTAATAATCGGAATAGTATTTGTATCAGAACTAATTGTTTAATTTGTGTTATTGTGAATTTATTGTTGTAACTACAGTATGCAATTTTATGAAGGTTTTCATCCGGTGGTGAATGTTAGAGTTTTAATTCCCTTCGATAGGGGAAAGGGAAAATCTGTTGTCCTAACCAGATGTATTCGAGACGCCGACGCAGTGCCATGTACTTACTCTCTTGTCTTTGTGTTGTAACTTAAAATGTACGTGTCCATATATGTGTAAAAATAAAACCTATGAAAGTTTTAACTCCTACTTCATCATTAACGGAATTGTCATGCGCTGACTGAACATTCTCATATGAAACTTTATCACACAGTTTACGATTAATTTCATGAAAAACGAAAAGGTGTGAGTAATTAAATAGAATAATGAACCTCTTTATGATAATAAAAATAAAAAAATAATTTTTCTCGCCAACAACGAAACACTTTTTTTGCTTTTTAAGTAAATATATTTAATAGTTAAATGGTTCGTTATTATTTAAATCAATTTTCGATATTCTAATAAATAGAACGATCACAACTAATTATAAATTAGTTTTGATATAATCTAGATTCTAGATCAAATATTTTGGTTCAAATTCATATTAAAAATCTGCTCTAAAATCATTAATAACATTAAAACAGTGTATGAAGTAAAATTAAATCAAGTATTTACTCTAAAAATTTTTGGAAATAGACAATGTAGATATGAACAATAGTAATAAAACATAAATGATCGTAGATACATCTTAGAGATAAAAAAAACCCACTTTGTCATCTAGTGGAAGAAAATTACAACATCCATCTTTTTTTCCCTTCCTCTAAGAGGTGTAGTCAGTTACAAATATTAAATTAACATATGAAATAAATATCAAGCATTAAAGCTTATATTTTTTGAAATACAAATATAAATCATGAACATACAAAAAATAATAATGTAAAATAAATTAACGTAGATGCAAACTGAGCCTGCAACTTAGACGACTGAAAAAAGGTTTAGACAGCCCCGGAAGGGGTTACATTTCCAGTTGTGGTTTCTTTTTCGAGATTTTTAACAATTTTGTTAGTAATGCGATCATATTTCTTAAGTCTTTTAATAGATGACTTAATTTCAATAATAACAGATAATGCTTTACGTACCGGGTATCCCCAAAAAGTGTATTGCGATACGTGATGCGCGAGGATAAAACCTGGGACTTTGTGGTTCGCAGTCCAGTAACATAACCATTATGCAAAAGCAATTGCCTGTGCAGCGTAGTTGTTAACTGGCTAATATGCTATTCACCACAAGTGCAATAAGCTTTTATTTCTCTAAATATTGCACTTAAGCATATACTTCCAATTACAGTTTTCATTAAATAAGGTAGGCAATTGTATCAAAACACTTTGGCTACTGTAAAGGAATAATGAAAAATTACAATAATTAAAATTTTATACGGCCACCATAGCGAATAGTGTCAATGAGAAAAATGTTTTACTTACGTTCAGCTAGGCACACACTAATTTTCACGTTTCTATCTACAAAACTTTGAGAGACATTTTTTTCACTTCTAAATTTTGAGGAACTAATCACAAACTTAGACTAAAATATTTATTTCCGAATTTCTAATTTATTCAGTATATAAAAATTGTCATTTTATACAGAAGCCAATCATCATAAACCAAAGAAATTTGAAATTCACGTTTCATGTTGTTCACTGAAATTTGTTGACAACTGCAATTTTCACTTTATAAACAAGGGGACAAAAAACTTGAGCAACTGAACAATTAAAATATCTCAGAAAAGTACTGCAGTGCTGAAGCAAAATTCTTTGCTCACAGTTGTGTGCTTTATAAAGAAATGACATATTCAGTAACAATGAACGACTGAATATGCTGGCGATTTTTGTTGTATATAATCGTAATGCTGACCTAGTTGTAGATTAATATAAATATCGTTTTCTGAAATTTTCTGCATCCTTCTAAGGGATGTGTTTACAGAATGGTTTAGTGATTTCAAACTACAAGATCCTTATAATTGACATTTTGTCTTATTTTTCAAGTTACCCTCATGCTAGAGTACGAACAATTAATCCAGAACTCAACATTCCACAACCGACAGTGTAGAGATCATTTCTACATAACAAATGGCATTTATACAGTATCCGTACAGTTGACTGTAACGACAGTTAAATGGACAACTACACAATCGACGTATAGAGCTTTACAATCGGCTCTACATTAATATAAAATCAAATCCTCCTTTCCTTAAAAAATGTAATTTTTATAGACGAATGAATCGTGCACGTTTTATGAATTTTAATCGAGAATAGAAATATTAATCTTCAAAATTATCACTTTTGAAATGGTAAAATTCTATTTCTAAAAAGTTCATCATCAGTGCGCAAATTTTCTATAAATGTATGTTGAGACATTTTTAGAAACTCTTTGGTTAGTTCCATTTTGTACAACAGTATGCTGCAGTATGCCAATATCAATCAATTAGTTTTGATTAGCATTATGTCTGACTTAAGGGATGGATTGGTTTCAGCAGTACACTCTCTAAATCTTTGCCGACCAATTCGAAAAGAATGTCTTCAAAGATATTAAATACTAATCAAATGATCTAAAACATTAATAATTTTCAACCATTTATATAAAAAAAAAGCAGTTGCGATGTTAGGATGCTTCATAGATAGTAAAAATATATAAATAAAGAATAAAAACTCAAACACCATATTAAGTCAGCAGTAGATAATGACTTAAGAGTTGATAAGAAATAATAATTTCAGTCGACAAATTTCAGAGATGAAAATCATAAACGAAATAAAATCTGAAATGATTGCAATAACATATGAAAGTCAACTCAATCGAGAAGAAATGCACTTTTAACAAATGAGCAAATATTAAATACATGCCAATAAATGGGGCATATAGAATATAATTAATTTTAAAAGTTATAAAATGTTTTAAATAATTCAAAAGTTATCAGAAGTTTTTAACTAGTGGTCAACTAACCGGAGATGAAACAGAATTTCAGACATACCCAAAACACTATAGATTATTAGTCCAATAACTATTAGTAATTTTTTTGACTTTCCAAAAAAAAATCAAATGCTTCAAGATAGAATATCATTCAGCAGTAGGTTTTCATTTCACCAAATCAAAATAAGAAAATACATCAATGGATTTTTTTTTCCTTTTCTTTTTTTACGTGTGCACATTGAATTAAATTTCATAAACAATATCAAACATGTTCTTTATTTTTAGGTCTTCAAAGTACGTACAATGCATAGCTGAAACAGCAAACATGCATTATTTTATAGAAATTGATAGATTTTGCAGATGTTCTGTATGATGACTGAACAACACTTTTAGTTATTATTAAGCAGTAGGTATATAAGGAACTGTTGATAAAGATTTGCATTAAATGAGTTTGAATTTTTAACTATGTAACAAGTAAAGATTTTTCATTTGATTTATATAACGACTGATAATAATAAAATGTTATTTATCTTAACACTAATTACAAACAATTGGTATGGTACAAAATTTTTAAAACATTAAGTATAGAAACTTATTCTTCTGTACTAACGATGAATGTGTGCGTGTTTGTATTGGCGCTGTCCTAGCCAGACGGTTAGATTTACAACTAACAAATTTGGTACATGTTTCCTTGGAGGCCAGAAATGTGTACCTTGGAATGATTTTTCTGAAATTTTGTTAATTAAAAATTGAGCTGAATTTCGGATTTTTTTCGCGATAACATCTGCATATATTATCCACAAAAAGAAATTTTACACCATTTTAAAATTTTTTAAAAAATTATCATTTTCGTGTTTCCAATTTAGTAGTCATGCGCATTTTGCTTAATTTTGACAATTTTTTAAAAGTATTTTTCCCCAATTTTCAACAATGGATTATATTGTTGCTCTGAAATTCAAATAGTTTTCATTCTTTCATCAAATTTCTGATGATTTTTTTCCCTTGTTGAAAGCTAAACAACAAGGTTTTTTGGTTTAATATCTGTGTAGTTCACGAGGCGTATTAAGAATCGCGAAATTTTGAAGGATAGATGAACCGGATCATTCCGTTTTGAATAGCGCCATGATGTCACAAGACTGATCTCCATTACAAAGGTTTATGTACAGAATAAAAAGGGCATATCTAAGAAACAATTCAAATAATATGGCTTTTAGGGAAGATCATTTGACGGTCATGAAGTTATATCTGTAAGATTTAAAGAAATCTAAATATACCCAATATTTCCAACGAACGAGCTGGCCACCAAACGCAAATATTGTAGTTTGAAATAAAAAGAAAGGAGCACTCTGTTACGACTAACATCAAGTGAGTTATGAAAACTTGAATATTAATACCTTATAAAACGTGCGATTTTAGATCACTCCATCCAGCGTGTTAAAGAAGATATGCCAATCCAAATTTTACCCAAGGCTGATTGGCCTTAGATTATGAAAATGTTGAATGTCCTAAAATTCTAATATTCAAATTTCATAATTTCTTTAGATTTTGATCGCAAAAGACTGAAATGTTTTTTAATTTAATTTCATTTTTATTTAAAAATTGGAGAGTCAAGAATAATTTACAGAATATGATTATTTAAAATCAAAAACTGTATTAAAAAAAACTTCAGAATTTTTTGAAGTATATATGTTGATCGAAGCAAAATAAAATATTATTATTTACATCATTTAAATTCCTTAGAAAGTAAGACTAATTACTGAATTTTATATTGAATCAGAGAAATTTTTATTGAATCATTCATTGAGGTATTGCATAAATTATGAAAATTGTTCTGTAGTGCACTTGAGCCTTCAATGCTGAACGATTTAATTTTTTTTACTCATATTTTTGAAAAAAACTTGCTTGGTTTCAACAAAAAATGTTTTTATATTAAATGAAGTTTTATCACTTCTACTATAATTTAAAGTTTACATTTTATAAGAGCTAACAGAAAGTTAGAGAGATACATAGTGCAATGAACAGAACAGCTTAAGGCTTCTATAATAATATGCGTTATATGAAATTAAATAAAGCTTAAAAATATTTTGCTAAAGAAGTTATTAAGAGATCAAATTGCATAAAATATTGAATTTAAATTTTTAGCGAGCATTAATCCCGGTGAACTGATTGGTCGCCAAATATTTTGTAATAATATTAGACATAGCATTTAATGAGTTTGTAGTTTAAATATATGCATTTAACTCATTATTAATACTTCATTGATTTTAAAACAGTACTTCCCTGTAATTATTTAAATTTAAAATACTTTTCATTGACTGGAAAACTTAAAGAATAAAAATCTTAATAACCCTCTAATTACTTGTATACAAAAATCGAATAAATACGAACGCTCATTTTATTGAGCGATCTATAGAATAGATACTTAGTGCATATGCAGGTTATATGTAAGCATTTTCCTTATAATAAGTATATAACAGTGCTTCTACAGTAGGAAACAAGGATTTATTTTTTAAGTTTGACATTCTGTTAGTGAAATTAAGTGCAAAAAAGATAAAAACAATGTTTTGAAAATTATTACACAGAAAATTATATACTCGGTTATTTTAATACCTTATAATTTAAAATAAATAAATATATGCAAGGAAAATTCAATAGCATAAATTATTTTCTTCTTATCATCAAGTTCATTACTAAACATTTAGATTTAAGGATGTTATTTTATCGTCTTAAATGTTTAGATAAATTATTTTGTTGAATTAGTGGTCTTGGCATTTTCTATATATTTAACGCCATTAACTATTTTATATATTATAATATTTTTCTATTATTAAAACGAAATTAAATTCGAGCTTATAGCAACAATTAAAACATGTAATTTAAATATTACAGATTTTTATGATTCTTGCATAGAATATGAGACCATGTTTTGGAAACCATGCGAGTTGATCTGTAGAAATGTATGATATATGAAAATCCTAAAATTCTTTTATACTGTTATATATGTATATGTAATGGTATTTTAATATCTAATTTAATTCAAATTAATTTTCGAAATTTTTTGCCTAATTCGGCCCCATGTCGGGGTGATTCTAAAGTGTTTTCTTGCTTCGTGATACTATTTCACGTACGAAGCTGTGTAAAAAATACTACGCAATCACTTCTATGTATCAAGTGAAAGTGATACTTCCGTTGCCCTTCACAAAGGTCAACACGTGTATTGAATAGGAACGTGGTAGGAAATCCCATGTTATATAAGACTAGTAATCATTTGTGTCGTTCCTTCTTCCTTACTTCTGCTTTTGTGCCGCACTGCGTGTTCTTGTAAATAATCATGCCTGCCTCCCGAGAGAGAATAAAACGAAATTTGCTTGAACCAAAATATGTTACACACACACACGTGTGTGTGTGTTATATATATATATATATATATATATATATATATATATATATATATATATCTGTCTGTGTGTGTGTGTGTGTGTGTGTGTGTGTAATGATATTTTAACTCTTAATTTAGCCCATAGTAACTTCAATTTAAAATATTCTCTTATTTCGTGATCCAATTCCACTTTCTCTACGTAATTGATTCAAGAGAGCTTTGTAAAATTGATGAATCGGCTAAAAGCCTAACTTTCCCACACTCCGCGTGAAGAGACAAAATACCGCTGACGAGACGAATTCTTTTTTAAAACCTCCCTGTGTTTCCCCTGCCTTGACAGCGCGTGTAGCAAAATTCCCTATTGAAATCTTAATAATATATTAGCCCTATAAAGAAATATTTTCCCTATCAAAATCTCAGGCTATATAAGACCAGGTATAAACTGTCCAAAAGCTTTTTCCTCATTGTTTTCTGTGTCGTTATGTGTGCTCATCGCTTGTACATATGCCTGCTTCTTCAAAATGAAATAAAACGACGTCACGAAATCAAAAGTATCTTCGCTGTCTTCAAACTGCATTCTGCTTCACATAAAATAATGCTTATATATATATATATATATATATATATATATATATATATATATATATATATATATATATATATATATATATATATATATATATATGTGTGTGTGTGTGTGTGTGTGTGTGTGTGTGTGTGTGTGTGTGTAAAGAATTTCTGAATCCTGTCGGCTAAATATTATATAAGGGATTTCGAATCCATTCGGCTAAATAATAAGTAACATTACTTTGGTTCCAGCAGAAGGCAGGTTTGACAAGCAGTGAGGAGACTTTGTATCTTTAATTTCGTTTTATTCTATTCCGAGTGGCAGACATGATTTTTTACAAGAAGACGCAGTGCGGCACAAAAGCAGAAGTTAAGAAGAAGGCAAAAAGGGACGAACGAATGATCACTAGTCTTATATAACATTGGTTTTCTGGCCATGAGCCAATTAAATACACATGGTGACCTTTGACACTTTTTCAAGGGCACCTAAGCGATCGCTTTCATTTGAGACGTAGTACTGATGGCGCATTATTTTTTACAGAAGAATTAATTAAACTGAAAGTGGAATTGGAACACGAAATAAGAGAATATTTTTAGAATGAAGTTACGATGGGCTAAATTAAGATAAAGTTTTGGAGACTAATTTGGATTAAAGCAAGAGTTTAAAATATCATTACAATTTTTCCCCCACTGCAAGCCATGTAAGTGCATCTGAGCCCTCGACACTCCGCTATACCTTACAGTGGTGTTCAAGTAAGAAAAATTATAAGTATATTGCTGAATAAGTTTAATTAAAAGCATAAAGAAAGTGACACCTCAGTTTCCCTTACTTTCACATTATACAAACATTAATCAGAAATCCCATTCATCATTTTATATCAGAAGCATTAAAAGACCAAGAATTGTATTGATGAAAATATTATATAAACTTAATAATATCAAAACTCATAACAAAATATTAAAATTTAAATAATTTAGTACACAAAGTTATTTTGACCATTTTTCTGTAAATACTGAATTTATGAACTTAATTAAATGAAGACAGTCTATGGTATATTTGCCTACATTATTCTTAAATTTTAGGAAATCTGACTCAACAAGATTATTAAATCAGAAATTATTAAAATCAGTATAGTTATGATTTTAAATAAAGTATTTTAGCTGTAAATAAACACGCAAGATTCAAAACTTCAGGTAAAAACTTGGATATGACAATAATACTAGCAAAACTGAAATATTTCCTATTAAACACTTGGAACTGAAACCATAAATATAAAATTCAAAAATATCTAACAAAAATCTTGGAAATGAAATTAATACTTGTAAAATTTAATGGTTTCATATAAAACTTTTGGAAATGTAAATAAATAAGATTCATGTATTTCAAATAAATCATTTGGAAATGATAATAATAATTGTAAAATTCAAAAATATCAAATGAAAAACTTGGAACCAAAAGTAATAAATGCAAAATTCAAAGATTTCAAACAAAACACTTGTGAATGAATGAAACAAACGCAAGACTCAAAATACTCTTATAGTATTTGGAGAAAAAAGAAAATATATATATATAATATAAAAAATATTTGTATGTTGTAAAAAACAAGTATTTGGACACAGTGATAATAGAAGGCAGCTTAATAATTGTCAGGGGTGTAATAATTCCGTCTGAGGTATTTACTACCTTAGTCTAATTATCATGTACCATTAATTATTAAGTATATAAGAATCTTGGTATGTTATTTTTTTCCATCGGTGATTAGCTGGGTGGCCGCAACAATACGCAACCGTCTTCGATGCACGGCGAATCAAGGAGCCATACCTTAACATCAAATTGCCTCTCATCCCGGGGATTAATTCTTTAAAAAATTTTTCACTGGAAACTATCCTTGTCGACTAATTATTATGTAAAGAATTTCCGAATCCTTTCGGCTAAATATTATGTAAGGGATTTCGAATCCATTCGGCTAAACAATATGTAACATTATTTTGGTTCCAGCAGAGGGCAGGTTTAACAAGCAGTGAAGAGACTTTGTATTTTTAATTTCGTTTTATTCTATTCCGAGTGGCAGGCATGACTTTTTACAAAAGACGCAGTGCTGTACAAAAGCAGAAGTTAAGAAGAAGGCAAAAAAGGGACGAACAAATGATCACTAGTCTTATATAAGATTGGATTTCTGGCCATGCGCCAATTCAATACACGTGTTGACCTTTGACACCTTTTCAAGGGCACCTAAGGGATCACTTTCATTTGAGACGTAGTATTGATGACGCATTATTTTTTACAGAGGAATTAATTAACCCGAAAGTGGAATTGGATCACGAAATAAGAGAATATTTTTAGAATGAAGTTACGATGGGCTAATTAAGATAAAGTTTTGGAAATTAATTTGGATTAAATTAAGGGTTTAAAATATCATTATATATATATATATATATATATATATATATATATATATATATATATATATATAATAAAGCTGAATGTGTGTGTGTGTGTTGGCGCTATACAGGCCAGACCGTTACCTACAGCTACCAAATTTGGTACATGTATACCTTGGAGGTCGGGAATGTGCACCTGGGTTACCTTTTTTTGGATTTTTAATTATTAATTTAATCTAACTTCCACCCCCCTCCAAAAATAAATCTTCATTTTCTCCCACCGCCAAATGAGTAAGGCTACAGTTTTTTTCCCAAGCTAACGAGACTAGACTTAACATTTTTCGGCCAATTATTTCAAACGATTCTGTTTATTTTCTTAATGTTTGATGCATTTAAAATTAAACATTGTTAATTAATAGATCTGCTCATGATGAATATGAGAAAATTTTGTTGACAAATTCTTGAGATATTACATAAATTAAGAAAGATACTCTTTAGTGCCCATAAAATTTAAACGTTCAGCGACTCTATTTTCAGTAATCATATTATTGAAAAAAATACTTTGTTTCAGTAAAAAATATTATTATATTAATTGCAGATTAATCTTTTCCACTTTAATTTAAAACATAAATTCTACGTTAGCTAACAGAAAATTAGAGAAATACATATTACGTTATGACTAAAGGCCTTTATAATATTAGGAGTAAATAATATGACTGTCAAAATTTGAAGTTTTAAATTATTTTGATGAAGAATCTATTATAGTAGGAATTGCATAAAATATCTAATTATTAAAATTTTAACGAACATTAAGATTGGCAAACCGGCTGGTCGCCAAAGGCGGCTAGTATATATATATGTAGCATAATTTGGTTGAGTAGAATGCAGGTTCGAAAAGCAGTAAAGAGACTTTGTATCTTTAATTTCGTTTTCTTCTATTCCGAGTGGCAGGCATGATTTTAACAAGAAGGCGCGGTGCAGCGCGGCGCAGATAGCTGAAGGCAAAAAGGGACGAACAAATGATCACTAGTCTCAAATAACATAGGGTTTCTGTCCAGGCGACAATTCAATACACATGTGACCTTTGACACCTTTTGAAGGGTACAGAAGATATCACTTTCATTTGATACGTAGTACTGATGGCGCATTATTTTTAGAAAGGGATTAATTAAACCGAAAGTGGAATTGGATCAAGAAATAAGAGAATATTTTTAGAATGAAGTTACGATGGGCTAATTAAGATAAAGTTCTGGAAATAAATTTGGATTAAATTAAGAGTTTAAAATATCATTATATATATATATATATATATATATATATATATATATATATATATATATATATATATATATATATATATATATATATATATATATATATATATATATATAATAAAGCTGAATGTGTGTGTGTGTGTTGGCGCTATACAGGCCAGACCGTTACCTACAGCTACCAAATTTGGTACATGTATACCTTGGAGGTCGGGAATGTGCACCTGGGTTACCTTTTTTTGGATTTTTAATTATTAATTTAATCTAACTTCCACCCCCCTCCAAAAATAAATCTTCATTTTCTCCCACCGCCAAATGAGTAAGGCTACAGTTTTTTTCCCAAGCTAACGAGACTAGACTTAACATTTTTCGGCCAATTATTTCAAACGATTCTGTTTATTTTCTTAATGTTTGATGCATTTAAAATTAAACATTGTTAATTAATAGATCTGCTCATGATGAATATGAGAAAATTTTGTTGACAAATTCTTGAGATATTACATAAATTAAGAAAGATACTCTTTAGTGCCCATAAAATTTAAACGTTCAGCGACTCTATTTTCAGTAATCATATTATTGAAAAAAATACTTTGTTTCAGTAAAAAATATTATTATATTAATTGCAGATTAATCTTTTCCACTTTAATTTAAAACATAAATTCTACGTTAGCTAACAGAAAATTAGAGAAATACATATTACGTTATGACTAAAGGCCTTTATAATATTAGGAGTAAATAATATGACTGTCAAAATTTGAAGTTTTAAATTATTTTGATGAAGAATCTATTATAGTAGGAATTGCATAAAATATCTAATTATTAAAATTTTAACGAACATTAAGATTGGCAAACCGGCTGGTCGCCAAAGGCGGCTAGTATATATATATGTAGCATAATTTGGTTGAGTAGAATGCAGGTTCGAAAAGCAGTAAAGAGACTTTGTATCTTTAATTTCGTTTTCTTCTATTCCGAGTGGCAGGCATGATTTTAACAAGAAGGCGCGGTGCAGCGCGGCGCAGATAGCTGAAGGCAAAAAGGGACGAACAAATGATCACTAGTCTCAAATAACATAGGGTTTCTGTCCAGGCGACAATTCAATACACATGTGACCTTTGACACCTTTTGAAGGGTACAGAAGATATCACTTTCATTTGATACGTAGTACTGATGGCGCATTATTTTTAGAAAGGGATTAATTAAACCGAAAGTGGAATTGGATCAAGAAATAAGAGAATATTTTTAGAATGAAGTTACGATGGGCTAATTAAGATAAAGTTCTGGAAATTAATTTGGATTAAATTAAGAGTTTAAAATATCATTATATATATATATATATATATATATATATATATATATATATATATAACCAATCTAAAGTAAGAAAAAGTTTGAAAACGAAACTAAAATGAAAACGAAACAAAACAGTTTTAATTAAAAATGATTTTCCTAGAAATTACTGTAATGTCAATTTTTTAATTAAACAAGGTATGGTTTGGGATTAATCTTTTGGCTTAAATAAAAATAGAAATTTACTTGCATATTGGATCACTCAATAGATGGCGCTGGGTGCCTACCTCTGTTTACATAATTTACCGTTAACTTTCAAAAACAGGAAATCACAATCGATTGTTTAAAGTTTCGTTCACTGTTGGATGGTATGTCTTGGCCTTTTCGTTTTTAATTTTAATTTTAATTTTAATGCTGTTTTTGTTTTTATTGTTATTGTTTTTATTGTATTTTTACTTTGTGGTTTTTTTCTAATTTGTTATTTTGTATTTCCTTTCTGTTAAAATGGTATATCTCTTGAGCATAATTTCGGGGGATTTTCGGGTCACGAGGAATCATTATTAGACTTAATGTCTGTATGTCCTCACAGAAAAAATCCCTTTATTTGAATCCCTGCCTGAGGGTGACCCTTGAAAAAGTCTTCAGGCCGGATTCTTTTTTAATATTTTTTAATAATTTTTTTGGTTTAATTTTTATTTGGTTTTTGTTTTTCCTATTAACTTGATTCTAATACTTTTGTATATATATATATATATATATATATATATATATATATATATATATATATATATATATACAAGCTGCCTTTTGCGACCAGCCGGTTCGCCAATCTTAATGTTCGTTAAAATTTTAATAATTAAATATCTTATGCAATTCCTACTTTAATAGCTTCTTCATCAAAATATTTTAAAACTTCAAATTTTGATAGTCATATAATTAACTCATAATATTATAAACGCCTTCAGTCATAACGTAATATGTATCTCTCTAATTTTCTGTTAGCTCCCGTAGAATTTATACTTTAAATTAAAGTGGAAAGGATTAATCTGCAATTAATATAATAATATTTTTTACTGAAACAAAGCATTTTTTTGTAATGTGATTACTGAAAACAGTCACTGAGCGTTTAAACTTTATGGGAATATCTAAACTAAAGAATATCTTTCTTAATTTATGTAATATTTCAAGAATTTGTCAACAACATTTTCTCAGATACAACATGAGCAGATCGATTAATTAACAATGTTTAATTTTAAATGCATCAAACACTAAGAAAATAAAAGGTATCGTTTAAAATAATCGGTTGAAAACAGGTTAAAAAAAAACTACTTAAAAAACGATGGACTTAAAATTATAAGCATATATAAAAAATATATAGTAGCTAATACACTTTAATTACAAAAGCATGCAACTAATCTAAAAATAATTTAAATCATCCGTTGATAATGGTTGTCATGTCAACAATCAGAACACAATGCGCATGCGTGAATTTTCAATGCCAGTTACGGTAACGCAAATGCGTGAGTTTTCTACGCCAGTTGGGGTAACGTTATGCAGATTAGAAATTTTTAATTTCCTTTATTCTGTTTTATTTTAATTTAAAAGTACTTCAGAATGAATCTGAAAGATCGATTAATTAACAATGTTTAATTTTAAATGCATCAAACATTAAGAAAATAAACAGAATCGTTTGAAATAATCGGTCGAAAAATCGTAAGCCTAGCCTCATTAATGTTGGGAAAAAAATCTGAACCCTTACTCATTTGGCGATGGGGAAAATGAAAAGATTTTTTTGGCGGGAAAGTTAGTTTTTAATTAATAATTAAAATTCTAACTAAAAATTCAAAAAAAAGGGACCGCAGGTGCACATTCCCGACCTCCAAGGTATACATGTACCAAATTTGGCAGCTGTAGGTCAAATGGTCTTTTCTGTAGAGCGCCAACACCACACACACACACACATTGAGCTTTATAAATAAGTATATATATATATATATATATATATATATATATATATATATATATATATATATATATATATATATATATATTGTGATAAAATTATTTCTGATCATTATGAATTGTATATACTATTCTATGTAAATTTTGCAAATGTAATAGATTTCATCATCCGTGCTCAGTTTTATTTTAAAGTGATATCAATTATATATGCATGCATTTTGCTTAAAGATGCGTATATGCTTTAGTTTAGAAGCAGATTGAAGTTATATCATTGCAAAACATATTATTTATCTAATTCTTTAAATAGAAAACAGTTGAGCACAGGCATATATTAGTTTATCTCTGTAATATTTTTTCATATAAAATTAAAAAAGCTATCATGCATTAAAAATTATAAATGTATTTGTAAAAAATTGTTTATATATATATATATATATATATATATATATAGGGATTGTAATACCGGTATACCGAATATCGGTATTTTAAGCCATTTGTACAATTAGGAGTAATAGATGCATTATACCAAAAAATAAAGAACAGAAGAATTCAAATACTGTGAATATAGAAACTTCGGATTCCAACTTTGAAGAGAGTGAGAGTGAGAAGGATATTGACAATGAAGATAATGATAATGTAATTGTTGAAGAAGATATTGCTAATGAGGATGAAATATTAACCCATCAAAAATTGCTTCCGATAACTTATAAAGTTCAAAAAATTGTTAAGATATTTAAACGTTCTCCTATAAAGAATAACATATTACTAAAATATATACTAACTGAAAATAAAATAGAATATATATTAATATAAGATTCTAAAAAACGTTGGAACAGTTTACTCCTATTGATGGAACGACTTTTGAAACTGAGAAATATAATCCAACGAATAATCGACTTAAACCCGTAAATTAATTTTTCAGATAGTAAATTCGACTTAATATCCAGAACTGCATCAGCTTTACTTCCGATAAAACTATTAAGCCATTACGTCGGAGAGATTCTAATTTATTAACAGCTAACGCAACAATAGATTTCATTTTGCAGTCACTGAAAGAACAACACACATCACTCTATGAAGAATTACATTACAAAATAGCATATTACATTGAAAAATAGCACAGAAGAAAGGTATACCGAAATAGAAAATGTCTTATGGTATTTACATAATTATAATGATTTTAAAAATGAAAAAGATGAAAAGAAAAATAACCAATTGAAATCTGATTAAGTTAATAATAAGTTTTCTTAAAATTTTTTACCCACAAACCTATCCACATTCAGAAGAATTCGGTTCAGTTATCGAAGATTATGATGACACTAATGTTGATAGTAAAAAGGAATTGTCTCTTGAACAAAAATTAGAATTAGCGATAAATAAAAAAATTTTAACGAACCAAAATACAATACAGAAATCAGCTACATCCAAAACCATCCGGCGAGAAATCGATTTATTTGAAGATGAGGGATATAGAGGTAAATACTTGGAAAAAAAAATGGTGCATTGCTAACAATACCACCAACTAGCGTAGATGCCGAAAGAGCGTTTTCGACAGATGGTAATTTTTGCACAAAATTACTTTTCAGGCTTAATGACAGTACAATTAATGCATTATGTTTTTTAAGATCACATTTCAAAAAATTTTTAATACTACCACAGACTGAATAATGATATTTACACTTTTTTGTGATTTAAATAAATAAGATGTTCCTTTACTTGTTTGTGATTCTTTATATACTGTTATAATTTATAAGTTACAATTTTTTTTTGTGATATTTACACTCTCTAATAAAACTGGCAAATAAAACAAAGAAACACCTGTGTTTTCTTTCTTTTTCTAAAATTTCTAATACCGGTATTAAAACCGGTATCCCGGTATTAAGATCTAAAAAATACCGAATACAGGTATTGAAATTTTGTTCCGATATTGCAATCCCTATATATATATATATATATGAATGCAACTATTTGTATGCATGTACATAAATATTTGTATATAACTACGTGGATAATTATATTGTTAGAACATTTACATAGATTATTTTATTTTGGTACGAAATATGTACTTTTAAACAAGTATTTGATTTTGTTATTAATAAATTATTTATAAAGCTCCTCGATATTACTTATCAATTACTTTTGATTTTTCATTTGTGATTCTTGTGTATGAATATGATTTATATAACTATTTTTAAAAATACAGTTGGCTTAAAAAGTAAAATTTTAATTAAATAAACTCATGTAATAAATTTCTTTTTAATCATTAATAAATACTTTTCAGTTCTAATTTCTTCAACGTTTTTATTTATTTTGTTGAAATTGAAGGAAAATTATCAATTTGTTAAAACCATAAAAGCCGAATTGTAATTTTAAGTCAAATTACCTCTTTAATCAAGAAATGTTATATGCTGACACCGGAGTTTGTTTGAGTAGCTTTTTTTGCAATTTTTCAAAAAAAAAAAAAAAAAAAAAAAGTTTTACTGCAACATCTACAGAAGTGGTAACTTAAAACTGACATTTTCAAAAATAGAATTGAAAAAAAATATATATACACGAATCTTCAGTGTCTGATTACAAGCTGCTGTTGAGAAATCATTTTTTTAAAACTATGAGCTTTATAAATTAGTTCTTTTATACAGCCCAGAACAACTTTAGATATGAGTTCTTTATATATCCAACAAGAACTTTAAATATTTCTAAACAAATACGATTTTAAAATGTAAATATAGGTTTTCGTCATAACGTTGCTATGATTGGTTGAAAGAGCTGCACATTTTAGATACAGCTGAAATTATTTTAAGGTTTTACATTTTAATCTGAATTTATTCGAAGCGGAACATAACTTTTTAAATTAATCTTTAATATTTGCTGTTTTTCTGTCGAAAAGGTTTTTAAGAAAGAATGAAAACAAGAAGTCTTTTCTATCGTAGTTAGCTGTCCATGCCTAGTGTCCTGTAATATTGATCAACTATTGTTACACCCTCTTCATTAAGCAAGCTGAAATTCACACTTCATTTATTTCCAAGACTAAGTGATTTTTGACGTAACAAAAAATGCATTTTCGGTTGTTTAAAACCGTAATTCTATTTTACATTAATTTTGATTAGATCGCAATTTTTTGAAAACCATGTAACACCATTAAATGTCTTGAGAAATGCATTATTTCTAAGCATTCTTTAATAACAGATACAAACTTGGATGCATACAATTTCACACATTTTATAGAAAAATAAAAAAAATAAAAATCAGTACCAAGTTATAAAGCTAAATATTTCTTAAGATTTTAAATTGCTAAAGATATCCATTCAAAAGGAAATTCTTATTTAATACTTTATCAGACAGTTCACTAATTTCCAATAAATTGGCGATTTGTTAAAATTTGAATAAAACAGTCTTAAATATTGTTTATGACACTAAGAACTAGAATTTTTTTTACCAACCAACATTTTTTTTTTCTATTTAGGTTAATATATTCAAAATTGAGCTAGGGTACCATCATTTAAATCAATCTTAGGTATAGTAATATTATGGTAACTACAACTAATTATCGATGTCTTTTCAAAATAAACTCAAATCTCATTCAAGTACTTTTTATTTCAATTTACATTGAAAAACTTATCAAAATTCAATTTAATCATATAGAAAAAGTGCCAAATAGTGATACGTGCAATTTTTAAATAGTAAAATTAAAAGTGTACAGTTGATGAACAATTTGAAAATAAGTGTGTATAAACATAAAATATGTCTAGTCCTTGAACATAGAAACTTTAAGCAGCTGACTGCGGAGTTAAAGTCTAAAATTCTTCTTCGACGTACTCCATAATTAAGGAAGCAACGGTGTTGTATTTCTCAAACTGCTTAATAAATGACTGGATATTATGAAAAACTGATGTTAATCTCTCTGAAAGTTCGATATGATTGTTATTATAAGGAAAAGGGATCTCCCAATTATCAATGTTACCTTGGGAAATTTCAATATTCGATTTATTTGCGTTCAATCAATTAATCTTGCAAAAGATATCCAGGCGTACGAATGTGAAATGATGTTAGATGAAATTTTTATTTTCAAGTGGCAAATAGAAAGTTCCCCATTTTATTACGAACTCTACAATAGCACCTAAATCATCGGTAAATTTTTTAAATTTAGTAACTAAATCTTCGTATTTTCAACCGCTATTAGAATATCACTTAAAAACTGAACTTTTTCACTCGCGAGTTTCTTCTTCAACTGAATCCCTTTCGGGATTCTTCAATTCAGATATGACATCAATCATCTCAGCATCTTTTCCAACTTCAGCTGAAAACTGAACAACTTCCGGCTGGACAGTTTCTTTAATTGATTGCCGACTGGAATTTATTCCAGATTTATCTTCGGTTGACACTCCGCCACTACTGCCATCCTCTGATGATAAATGAATGTTTGCCCACCCCTTAGTATTTCTTTTAAGTCTATTTAAAAATACATTCGACTTTCTTATTTTAACTTGAAGCGATTGGTCAAACGAATCCATGCCTTCAAGATATCTTACTTCTTTTTCGAAAAGTTTCTCCCATATGACACGAAGAGAATTATTGCTGCTTGTCAATTCCTCGCCATCTTTTAGATACTGCTTCCATTTAGATACAACCGAATTAATTCTTACAATATCTTGCATCATTCCTGCTCTTGCGATCAGCAGTTGAACATAAATTTTTCTTTGACTTTCAATTGAAAATTGATCAATATTTCCCTTGTCCAAATAATACAGAACAGAATCTATCACTTCAAAAATTTTTTGAAATTCGTGAACATGTTCTTCATGATGTTTTAACTGGTATTCACTATCATTTAAAAATTCAATGATCTTTTCTTCAGTACCTTCCTTTTTGAGGGACTGTAGCTCAATATTTAACATATTCCCTATTACTTTTATTTCAATTATAATAATTTTTGACGTCAAATGCCTTTCTCTAATAACTTCTAATTTTTCAACAATCATATTTGCTTGCTGTTCGGGATTCATTGACTGGAAAGTGTTTTCTATCAGATTATTTAAAACTTCATAAGTAGAAAAATAATCTTGTGAATCTTCTTGACCCATTGTCTTATTAAATACTGTTTGTCTAGATGTAACCTCAGGCGTAAACAAGGCGGACAAATCCATTTTATTGAAAGCACTCAAAAATTTCTCACTCTCCGATTTAATCGATTTTAGCCAGTCAATTTGAGACTCCCTTTGTCCATGAACGATTCTTAAATCCAAAAAAATTTTCTTATGACTGTCAAGTGAGAGTCCGTCGATTTCATCCACATTTAAATTATCCATAATTGAGATTATATTTTCCGAAAGATCTTTAAACTCATGAAAAACGTCTATCTGCATTTTGATCTTTCGTCCAATAAGATCTATCAGCTTCAAAACTTCTGTTTTTTCATTTCTTTTATCGTGGATTGATTGAAAATCTTTAATCATCGATTCCATTAACATTGCAATTATTTCTTTTATATCTAATTTCCTAGATGTTTCGGAAATGGTTTTTAATTTTATTATGAATGAATTAACTTTTTCGTGTTCTGCCGGGAATAATGAAGAAATCTTTTTTTCCATATCAGCTAAAATTTTGGAGGAAAGAGCACCACAATCTGAAAGATATCCAAGAACTTCATTTACTGCATTAATAAACGTCTTATTTCTTCGAAAATTTACTTCTTTGAAATTATTGAAAAATATTTCACACTCAAATTTAATAAAATTTATCCTAATATTCTGGGCTTTCATCTTCTCCAGTACAGTTGGCAATTTAAAAATAATTTGTTTTTGGTTTCCGCCAGATAACCGATTAAAGTCTTGCAAAAATAAATCATCCATAAATGACTGTATTTCATCTAAAAGTGCTCTGAGCTTCTGGCAGAAGTCTTTTAACCGTGTAACCAGTCCATCATTATGATTAAAAAATGCGTTCTTTTCCGCTTCAAATGCTTCTACATTTTTAACAACTAATGCTTCCGTGTAAATTTTAACTTGTTTTTCCTCGACAGAAAATTTCTTCAATTCATCTACAAAATCGTTTAATTTTGTAATGAAGAAATCAATTCGGTCTTCAGCAGCCACTTCTAAAGCCTTTTCCTCTCCCAAATGATTGAACTTGTTTAGAGCTGCCATGTTCAATTCAGTAAAACAAATCCGGCTCCTCTTATCCAAAGTTATCTGAAGCAAAAAGGGAAAAAAAATTATTAATTTCGTTTGTAATAAGTAGTGTGGCATAGAATATATATTCATGGTATTGAATAAAATTCTACATATTCTTGTATTCTAAAATAAAATTTTTATACATGTGACTTTATATTTTCCAACAAATTCAAACTCCTTAAAAGCTATTATTGTAATTCACTGCATTAAAAGCAACTGTCTAATTTCCATACTCTGTTATTAATACATATAGAAGTTTGATCGTAACGAAATATATATCGACAAGCTCATTCATTAATGAAGAGTGACTCAGAAAATTCAGTAACATAGTTGACCTTTTTAAACAAACAATGATTTGAATTTAAATCTACAGAGAGAGAAAATAAACATTTTGATACTGAGCAGTAAAATTGAAGCTATGAAGAATAAACAGAAACTTTTGCAAGGAGAACTGAACAAAAATAAAACAGACATATTCTCGTGCTTTACAGAATAACGACACAGATAACTTATTATTTCAAAATATTATTACACGTCATATGATAAATTTTTCGAAAAATTTCCAAATAAAAAATTAGTTTTGATAATTGACCCAGTGTTTAATATTTTCAAATACATTATTCCTTTAAATGAAAAAAGTTAATGACAGTTACATGAAAAGTTAATGATTTTAATGAACAGTTAGTTGATGTTTCAAACGATGAAGCATTGTACATTTAATTTAAATGTTCGTCTAAAAGAAAATTTTCGTTATCGATTGGAAATTAATATGCTGATTTGAAGAAAAAGGGAATTAATATTTTGATTCATTTACATCGACCTATTTATGTGAACCAAGCTGTTCAAAATAAGTAGCCACTAAAGCAAAATGCCGATATCGTTTGGATCCAAAAAAATGATTCCCAGCTTTCGACTTCGAATATAGATCCGAACATAGAAGCAGTCATGAACTCTTTGCGAACGAATATATCAAGTTAATTCTTTTGATGTAAACGTTTTTTTGAAAGTATTTTTTATTAAAATAATACTTATACCCATGTTCTTAAATAAAACCATTGCTTCATAAAAGTATGTTATTTTTCACATCCTGAATAAGGCAGAAACATAAGTCCAATTCTCAGAAGTAATTTCTCTTTAATTACAATGATACTTAAAAAAAGTTACTATTCTCTACCCAGGGGTCGCGACAAAATTTTGCACAAAATGGAAAGAAAGTCGGAAAGGAAGATAATTTGTGTACTTCTGGTCAAAATGATGAGTAGAGAATGACAAGAGTGCACGTGTGTGAAAAGAATATCAAGATATCTATTAGAGAATATAACGATTCATTAAATTGGCAGACAATATTTATTTTTGCTATAAATCGGCTAAGATTGAAGCCTTTAAGCCTGAGAATTCCAATAAACCTTCACCACTAATCAAGATGTATAGTTTTCAATGATTATTATTGATTGTAAATTTTCCAGCAAAATATCTTGTATGTGCCATAGTGTAAAAAATAAGCCGCTTATTCTAAGTAAATACGGAATATTAATCATATAAAAAAATTTTAATTTTTTTTTAAGTTTATCAAATTTCACATCTTTTATTTCCGTAAGAAATACCTTGTACCCATTCCTAAACTTTCTATTCAAGTTTACTTAAAAAAAAAAAAAAAAAAAAAAAAAAAACTTTTTTTTTTAGACGTAGAAATAATTCCCAGAAAGATGATGTAATGATAAAAATGCTACGGAATTTTTCATTATTCCATAAGACTTTGGTGTCCAATTTTCATATTTCAAATAAAAAGAAACTTAAAATAGAAACTTTATTATTACACTTACACAATGATAAAAAATGATGGGGGTAGTAAGGGGAAAAAATACTTAACCTAAAGTTTAAACAAAATACAAATTTGGGGGCAGTGAGAAAAAGAATTAAACAAGTGAAAAACATTATCCAGCTTTAATGGACTCTGGAAGATATACACAATTGAGTTGTAAACGATTATACTGTACTTAACTATATATAAAAACAATATTGAAATGAAAAGAATACTTCTTTGATGATTTTTATAAGAAATACCTACTCCCTTCATTCTAAATCTCTAATACGTAATAATTGTATCATTAGAAAAAGCCTCATAAAATCATGTGTAGACCTTTTTGGCACCTTAGATTATCAGGTTAAAATCAGTACCACCAGTCTGCTAAATTCATGACACTTAAGAATGACTAAAAATTTTTCAAAGTCCGAGTAGGGTCTAAATAGTAAAAATCTAAAGCAACGCTTTTCAACTTTTTAACGTGAAGCCAGAATAAAAGCGATTGGATGAGAAGCATAACTTAAAATTCTTGGTATTTTCAAAATTCTAGGAAACATTGTCATCTATTTTAATACATTTTTAGGTGAAGGAAATCAGTAAAATTCGAATAGAAAGATAATCAGTCAGCCGAGAAAGGCAACACTTTAGGATAATTTCGCACTCCTATATCTCATATTAAAAAGTTGCGAAATGAGCAGAAGGGGCCATGTACATTGAAAAGAAAGGTTTTATATATATATATATATATATATATATATATATATATATATATATATATATATATATATATATATATATATATATATATATATATAAATGGGAGCAATTGGTCATGAAACTCACTTAGTACTTCAGGTCTACTTTTATGCTAAATAACAGCATATCCTTTTTTCGTAAAAGCCAACTTTTACAACTTAGTCCAGGAATAAAAAGTAATGAAGCTTATTAAAATGTAAATTTTCAAAGTTTGAGAATAAGTTAAACGAAGCATTATTTGTTAGAATAATAAAAAGTATTTTTATGATGACAAGAAAAACTTCTATTCTTACAACTGCATAATTACAGAAGTTATTTAGCTTTAATTTATTGGAAAAGAATCATGAAAATGATTATTAATATAATATCAAACAGCTGTCAAGGGGGAGGCGTTTTTGCGCAAATTTTCAGGAAGATAGTAAAAGAAAAATATTGTTAGTCCAGTGAAGAATAAATTGAAAATATAGAGATCAAAAAGCTCAGTTGAAACTTATTGCTACTTAATTTTAAACTAGAAAACTCAGAGTTTTCTATAAAATCAGCCTGTTTATCATTATTCAAGTATAAAAACAAAGCAGGCTTTAAACAACCATAGAAAATTTCTAAGTCCGAGTACAGGCTTAAAAAATAACTCCTCCCAAAATTTAAGATTTGAAAAAATAACTCTAGTGATGGAGTTTATGATGGAGAAAAGTGTTTTCAAAATTGTGATAAAGCCATTTATATCTCTTTTTAGTTGGGGAGTCTCTTAAACTCTTTTAAAAAATTAAAATTCATGCCTATAAAAGATGCTCACATGAAAAAACACTTAATAAATTGCTCTGAAGTTTTGTTATTGTCTTTACATATATATATATATATATATATATATATATATATATATATATATATATATATATATATATATATATATATATATATATATATATATATATATATATATATATATATCGATAGAACTGTAGTGAATGCAGAGATAACAGCCTTTGCGTCTGAAAATCTCCAATCAATCAATCAATATCAACTGTTTTTATTTGTTACATCTGTCTTTTTCCGATTGCTTTCATTCAAAACAATGGACTCCTAAAGTAACCCTTTTTCTCAAAACAACTTTTATGTAAATATGACTATCGCACGGACACCTTGCGTGAATGCTAAAGCAAGAACTCTTCTCCTGCAAATGCTTTCTTTGGCTATCACTTACAGATCCGAGGAATGAATGGGACAGATTCATTTATTAGATCTGACTGCTCGAACCCAGATCTTCGAAATTATTTCTGCCTCCACGACACATCTCCAGATACGGTTACCCGTACATAAAACTAAAATATTGTATATAACCCCTTAAAAGCATAGTAAACGTTCAAATTCCACGATATATCACTGATATATTTCCCCTAAATGATAACCAATTAAAAATAGTTTAAAAATATCGAAATTTGGAGAAATATAAATTTTTTATTATAAAATTGATGAAAGCGTTGAATCTCGTGAACTTACTACCACAGTTAATTTTTTAAATTTTCTTTCTCATAGCTATCAGAAAACTAAAAATGTTTTAAAACTACAAAATAAATGTATATACATGAAATAAAATTCTCACATTAAGAAAAATATTTATACAAAAATTAAATAATTTTACAATGATTTTATCATAATTTTGCAATACAATTCACCAGGACACCCGCCTAACGCTATTTCACGATTCATTTTTCTTCAGTTAGCACAACTCCACTTTACTGCGGGAAAAGAATACCAATCCGCAATTTGAAATCATGTTTTCGATTTATTTTTGTTTTGTAAGAGCCTGGGTTTAGATTATTTTATTAAATATAAATTCTGTATACTTCCTGTGGACTTAAGTGTGATGAATACAAGTAGTCAAGGTAACGTCCACTATTTCATTCCAGAAAATTACGACCTACTGTATTACTATGAAACAGCTTCAACCTCTCAATATTATGGTTATACCCCTTTCATCGAAATTGAAAGTTTCATGACTGGATTTATTAACGATTTATCGTTAGCAAAATGTTATCCTTTAAATATGCACGTTACGGGTACGATAATACGATTCGAAATTTTTATTAAATGCTTTTATTTTTTCGTATTTGTTTTAATAAATTCAAAGAAGCAAATGAAGAGGTTAAACCTTTCTCCTCTATTGAAACAGGAATATATATATATATATATATATATATATATATATATATATATATATATATATATATAATATAAAGAGATGAATGCATTCATTCACAAATGTAAGTTTTATTATAATGTTTTTTTTAAATTATTTTATTAAACTGCCAAAGCATTTAAAAATTGATTTGCTATGCTCAAATATATATGATGTTTTCCAACACTGAGTAAAGTACATTCTTCCTTTATTAAAGACCTGCATGAATAACATTCAGATCTATTTCAAGCTTAATAAAGGCATATTATATTTAACAATAAAATAATGTATTAATTTTAGTTGTAGGTTTTAGATCTTGTTGAAATAGGAAATTGGAGCCTAAGCCTAAATGTTTTGTACATTGCTTTAAGTTCTTTTAGACATCTGTGATTTCATATATGAAAATTATATTTTGATACATACAATGCATCCATAGTTCAATTTTGCTATGAGATTTCTAACTCCATGAATGATAGCAGAGATGGAGTGATCAGGCAGCAGCTCAGACTGAATGTGTCAAATGTAATGCTACATACGAGTACTTGAAACTTTAATTTCCTTTCATTGTCCTATATTACTTGATGCAAGAAATCTTGAGACAGTAGATTTTTTTAACAATTGCAACCTTTTTTTCTTCATTTACTATTTTAATGAATTCTTCTCGTCAAATGACAATTACTATACATTTTATAAAGTACTTTAATTGTTATTATATAAGCATATTTTCCTTCTACTGTAAGAAGGAAAATATGCTTATATAATTATTTTATTTACTAGTAATTAAAATTAATTACTAGTAATAATTAATTACTAGTAATAATTAATTACTAGCTTATTAATATTACTAGTAATTATTTTAATACTTGTCTAGAAAAAAATTGTGTGCTTTGCTTCCATTCATTTTTTTTCTCTTTATATTTTAAGAATAAATCATCTTTCATGTCCAGGTTTATTTGAAATTTGACCAGAGATTTGATATTTCTGTTTTTTTTTTCTTCTTATTAATTCCTCCATGATTTTTCATCGTAATTTCATGCCATTATCTAATTTCTCCAGATATATAAATTTCTAAATATCTGTATCTATTATAATCCTCGACTCCCATTTACTTGACTAAAAGTTTTATATTTGCTCATAAATCAAAAATCAGCATCCAGACCGAACAAAGCTATTATTCAATATAATAAAACAAAGATACTTAAACTATTATCTTTTAAAAAGTGCATATTCTTATTTTATGATATAGACATTTGTTTTGATGCCTAAGACATTTTTTTTAAATATGCATTCTACATTTCCTTAAGTATTAAGCCTTAGATTAGATTTTGTAAATCTTTTAGACTTAAAAAAGGAGTAAATATTACATTCTGAATTTTAATAAATTATAATAATTTTCTATAAATATGTTTTCAGTTAATGTTTTTCTTTGGCACAAATTTTCATTTACCATAGTTTAGTTTAAATATCCTGCTAAATTAAGTATCGCATATTGATCTAATTTTTATTGGAAGGCAGCATTGTTAAAATATGGAATAAAAGGATGAAATTTAAATTAAAATATAAAAATAATTAAACATGATTTTATAGTAATATAAAGTAGGAAATAAAAATTATTACAAATCTAACAAGAGACTATGAAGAAATTAAGACACAATAAAAACTAAAAGAAATTCCAAAAATCTGTTTTAGTTAGTTACATTAATAATGTTTAGTTGGTTATATTAATACTTGGAATTAGAAAAAAAAAAGATTAACCATCATATCTTATTTATTGCATATATATAAATCTATAATATTCCACCTCCACTCCACTCTACTCTTGAAAGTTTTTGGTGCTTTTGAGGTCATCAAGTTAATGACATAATTGGCAAAAATGGTTTCGTTTTTGCTTTCTATAGGAAAAGGCAGCCTAACTAAGGCCCAACTTCTGTTAGTGTTACGATTGTAAGCTTTAATGGCTCTGTTTTATTTAGATATGTAATATGTTCTACTCCGCCCCCCCCCTTTTTCCTTGTAAAATTACGTCAGTCATTCGTCATTACGTCAGTCATGTAACAGTAGCGAAAGTATGAATTTTGAGTTTTAAGTTATTTTAAACTGAATGTCAAATGTTGACCCATTATTATAATTCCCTAAACAATTTACTGTAACTAAATATGTTATACTAAAATTAATTTTTTTTTGCACTTTGTATTTTTTTAATTGAGTCATGAAATATTAGTTATTATTAGTCAGATTTTCTTAACATTTTTATTTATTTTTAAACATTATGAATGCAAGTTTACGAAATTCTTCATATGGATAAATGTTATGAATGACATGGAATGCATGTTATTGCTAATATTTTCTTTTAAAGTTTTTTTTAATCTAAATTTTATTTAAAATTTATCATGTCGTCAAAAAAATGCTCTATAATTTAAAAATAATATTAAACACAAAAAGTTAATTTGTTTGATACATTATAGGTACACATTTTTCCTGTTTTTTTTCTCAAAAAAATTTTTAAAGGGAAGGACAATGTTTTTCATGTTTTGATCTATATGAAATCAATTGTCACAAAAACTTATAAAATTTATTCATGTCATATATATTTTTTAATTTACACCTCTAAAACATTTTTCTTTTCAAGCAATAAAGAAAAAATTGATTAGGATGAATTTTCCACTTTTTTTAATGTTACTAAATATTCTATTCATTAATTGTGCAAGTGATTTTTTATTTCAATTGGTGGACTAAAAGTTAATGGAATTTTGCTATCATTGAATAATTTCTTTTATTTTGATACAGTATTTTCATTTTATTTTTAAATTATTTTTTATTTAATAGAATTATTGTTCAGTTCTGATTTACATATTTATAAACAATATGGATAAGGAGACCCCCACTAGAGCGAAACAATTCATTTCATTTTTAAACACTTTGTCAATGTACATGTGTTTTTGTACTGCATCATCTGTGAATAAATCTGACAAATGGTTCTGAGATATGACTAGTTGACTAAACATCTGCCTATTAGGGCTTGCATCTAGTATCTTGTTAATATATTCGTATAATATATTATATATTTTAAAAGGGGAAGTGTTTACCTATTGCTTATCTGAAATTCAGTAAATGAAAGTGGTGTTTTTTGGGGCATTTATTTTATGGGCATTTACTTTTATATTGATTTTAGTTTAAAAAGTAGAACGATTTTTCATATACAGTTTAGAAGATATTTTGTAATAAACAGAGAAAAGAAATTAAAGCAATATCCTTCTGTTTGATACATCTGAGAAAAGTCTGGAAAATTGGTTATAAAACCTGGAAAAGTCAAGGAAAATGAAACAGAAATTATGGCTACCCTGATTACTCAAATATTGTGTTCATATTAATATTGAAAACTAGAACCAAACAAAAACTGATATTGTAACAGAAATTGACAGAGTGAAAAAATCCTAGAACTAATAGAAGCTGTAACTAAAAGCTATATCAGCTTTAACTAGTAGTCTTCTTTGAAACCACCCATAATTTATTTTGTCAAGTCATTTATTTCGTTAAATTATAAATTTATGGTACTTAATAGGACTTTTATCTTAAAAGTTTTGAAAGAAATTTCTTTTAGATTCTTTACCATCTATAAGTAATGTTAAACCTCTGATTAGGTTTATGCTGGGTAGTAATGTGCAAGTAGATTAATTTAAAAGTGTGATTACTCTAATTGACAATGAATTCACTAAAATCATTATTATTTGAAATATAGTTAATTTCTCATTAATAATATATAGGAAAATTAACTCTTCATTTAACTGATAATATTATCCCATTAATTTTTAATGCTTTATTTTATATTACTTTATAATATGTCATAATTATTAAATGCTTTTAATTCTAAACCTTGGTTAAAACTTGTAATTTCTTTGCTAGTGGATGAGTAGTAAAAAGAAAGCCAGCTTAGGGAAAAACAGAGTCCTTCAAGATGATTTTTTTCCTACATAGCAAGAGAGTTGTGGGGTAATTAATGGGGTTAAAATGAATTAAAACTTAAAATTGTCAATTTTAAATCAGAATAATAATTTAAAGAACTCAATTTTCTGTATCCCTGTGTTCACCTTTAAGATTCAAATTTTAAAATTTTTTTTGGAAGGGGGTAGCATCTATCCCAATCTTTTAAAACTTTTTTTATAAACTTCTTGTCATTTAACCACAAAAATTATTTGAATGGATATTAATTTTTTTTATATTTAAAAAAATTACTACCTCTTTGGAAATTAATAAGAATGTCTTAAAAATTTTAAATTCATACTTTTTTTTGATAAAATTCTTTTTTATTTGTAATATAAGAAAATGATTTTCAGAGTAAACATTTAATACAAAAGAAATATTTAAGGTTTATTGAACATGTTGCAAACAAATAGTCATCAAAAATTTGGTTTCCTTTTCAAATATTGTAATCGAAAAAGGTAATGCTTCTCTGCACATCTAAGGTCTGTCGATCAATAGAGAATAACATCAAAATTTATGAATAGGTTTTTAAAATTTTGTTTGAATATTACTGCTTTAGGGAAGTTTAATTATATCGGTTACTTTAAATGGTTTCTAGATAAATTATTATTAACCTATGTTGTAAAATGAATATCTGCACAATAGAAATAATGCATATATTATAGCACAATAAAATGAAAATATTTAATAAGAAAAAATATTTCTTCTAATCATAACATATTCTAACTCTAATAATAACATATTTTGATCAGAATTGCTCAATTTTTTTTTCTTTTTGTAATTTTAAAGTTTATGAAAAACCAAGTTATTCCCCCCCCCCCCCCCCGCTAGCAAAATTCACTGTATTTTCTCACAGTGCTAGAATGCCTCATTCAGTTGACTATGTCCTTCTGTATTTACATCGTACTTCTCAGGGCTTGCTCTATTGTGTATAGTATTTTTAGATTACTAAATATATTCAAGCAAAATGAAATGACATGATCTTTTTTCAATGGATAATTTACAAGTGAGAGAAGAATTTTTTTAGTGATACTTTTTACTGGACATGGTGTCCTTTAGAGGGCTTTTATGCTTGACTTATTTGTGGGAACTGAATAATTATAAACACATGTTACAGACAATGAATTCCTTTTTCTTATTAAAAACAGAGAAGAAAGATAAGGCTTTATAGATTAGATAGTGGATGACCACATTTGTTCTGAAACGTTCATAGAGGATTATATGTAGGAAAATATTATAGACCAGTACCAGACTTGAGTATTGGTTGTGGTAAAATCTTTTTATCATAATCAAAGATACATACACTTTTGAAGCATTTGAAAAAAAAAAAAAAAAAAAAGAGTTAAGTAATCAATTCTCTGCTTCTGATGGCACCAACTGTATAAAGCTCTCGAGTATTGATTTCCCTTAACTGGTAATAAAACATACCATACTCCCACTTCCTATGCAGAAAATTAGACAGAAAAAATTCTATATAAGTAAAATATTTTAGCGTCCAGCAATAGAATTTCAATGTTGCAGTTTTTTTCAAAATTAAAAAAAAAAAAAAAAATGTCTTTTAGAGGACTGAAGGGGAATTACATTAGATTGTTAAAGTATTTAAATACTGTTTACAAAATTTAATTTATATATTGAAAATACCCCTAACTTTTACCGATAAAATATGCTCATTTAAAATTTATCATCGCATAAAAGTTGGTAAACAAATTTGTTGTTCGTAAAATAAATTGGACATATGTTTATTTTATATTTTTCTACATCAGTGCACTCTGAATTTCACAAATATAGCTATATAATTTGCCTTTTTATGCTATAAATATTTTCAGAAACATTTAATTTGATTTTTCTAGCCATTTCATTATATTTGCATATCAATATCATATTATTGAGAGAAACTGTAAGATAGAAAGAAGCTGCACAAAGATGAATCAGTATTAATAACAATCCTATATATTCAACCTGTACTGATAAATCCTATAAATAGAAAAATTATATGTCCTTGACTTATTGTGTGACATAAATTTCCATCATTTATTTGACAAAACAAAGTGAATCATCCGTACTAAAGAATTATTATGATAGCAATTTAGTTTTAGGGGAAGAAATTAATTTCATGCACACAGAATTCATATTTATGAATACCATTAAAAATTATTTGAATTTTTTAATTATATTAAAATTAAATATCTAGTTATTTATAACTTTTTCATACTCATCTTTATAGATACCATATATATTGAAATAACAAATTTATTCACTTAATTTTTGACATTTTGGAATTCTTGAACCAGAACTAAATGAAAAAATATTTGGAGTTTTAAGAAATTTTCAAATAAAAGGCTGTTCAAATTAACAGAAAAATTCTTAAAATGAAAGTATCATTAATCAATAAAAATGCATTCTTACAACTTATTTTATTTATGATGCTTTAAAGAAAGTTCTTACAATATATTAATGCTTATTATAGAATAATCAAAACTCTATATGTATTACTACACAATCATTAAAATTTACAATAAGAGAAATCCAAAATAATTAAATATAAAAAGCACAAAGCTTTTCCTGAGCAACATATTGTTTTGTTTCAGAAGAGGAATTTAATTTATAAAACAAGGATTTTGTTAACCGATTGGAAAATTTAAAAAGAAAAAAAAATGTTCATAACCTTATTGTCTTGAGTCAAACTTGAAATATAATGAAAATAACCATAAGTTTATCCTTTTTAAAGACTTAGTATTAAAAAAATTTCCAATTTGTCCTTTGATTCAAAGAGCACATAACATGAATTTTTAAAATGGTTTACATAGTTTACTTGATCTTAGTTTTCCAATTTTATAAATCAATAAACAAATTTTTAACTGTGAGAAAATTTATTTCAACTGAATTTCTAATCTTATTTAATTATGTCGCTGGGCTTGGCTTCTGAATTAGACTACACCTTCTGCCTTGAAGGAACAATAACAATAGAGCAGAATATAACATTAAGAAACGTTTTATTCACCAAGCAGTTCAAAAATGCAGTTCTCTTCCCATCCCATAGATATATTAAATGATTCAACCATACACATTGCTAAATAATCAAAAATTTTTATCTTGGTATCACCATAACATTTAGTAGCTTCTATTACAAACACTCACATTAATCATCTTTTCTGTATTTTTGACCATATAATCTTTCATAACTTTGAAAAGAAAAAGTAAAATATTTTAAAAGAGTAATGCTTTGTCAATTTATGCAAGTTTAATATTAGGATTTAAGTTATTTACACTGACTAATTCAAAAAGGAGTTTTTTAATAATTTTTTTAAAAAAGTCCTATTTTTTAATGATAAAAATTCAGTGTACTAAAATGCTGAATTATGTAAGCGAAATAATATTGGGGAAGATATGAAACGCTTTTTCGTACCTTTAGTACTGTACTTTGGAAGTCCGTCAGATCTCCGGTGAAACGGCAGACCTGTAATCAGAGAAATAAATAAAAAGTTTTAACTTATTTTTTCGAGAAATCATATATATCATTAAGATGTATTAATAAATAGTTTAATCAGTTATGAATTATTAGAGTATTATAGAAGAAACTAGTTTATTAATGTTTTCATAGAATTGAAAAAGCAATATGAAAGTTTGCAATATATATTCCGAATTGCGAAGCGCTTCACTTTGTAAACACTTATAATGCGTCTAAACTTTGTATTAATTCACTAACTATTGTGACTAATATATTATATACTTACATTTCAGTTGAAATGTTTTATGGACTTGTACCTTTAGTTCTGTACTTCACTAAAGAATGCCTGCGCTGAAGTGAAGTGAAGCAAACGAATAAAATAATTGTGTGGGAAAAGCTCATAAGAATGTTATTAAATTATAAGAGCAGATTTAAGGGAAAATCGTGAAAGAAAAAATTAAAAATATTTAAAAAAAATTTTATTGTGAGAAAAGGGGTGAAATATGTCACGTGAAATTTTTTTTTATATATTTCATCAAGATCGGTCTTTTTTAGATATCGTGGCGCCATCTTTTGATGAAATCTGAAGTACGATTAGTATCTGTACCAAAGGGCGAAAAGATGAGAGGGCAGCACGACACGAAACTAAAGTAACCATTTCTAGAGAATTTTTACTAGAGCAGGGTGTTCCAAAGCCCTAATTATGAAAAGCGGAGCAGATTTCATATGCAGTGAATAAATTGATTGTTTAAGTACTACAGTAATGACTGTAGTGATTATATTAACCATAAAATATTAATACACATAACTAAAATTTAAAAGTAATAAATAGAAAATGCAAGTAATGAAAAAAGAGGTAGGAAGTGGCAAAATTTGAAAAACAGAATTAAAAATATGTTGTGAATTTTTATTACTGTAATATGTGACAAGACCCAAAGATTTGCTTTATTATAATTGTACTCATTATTTTAAATGGTTATTATTAATTTCCTTGTTGTAGAAATATCTTATAATTGATTTCAATTTTTACACAAATAATGCTTCAATTTTATTAAAATATTTATAATGATCAGTTAAAATTAAATAAATTATTTAATTAAAATATTTATTGATCAATTAAAAAATCTATTTCTTTATTTATTATTTTTGACACTGATTAGTTAGATATTTTTTTAAAGATCTTTTTGTTCATTTTTTTTTCTGATGCCTTATTTAATTTTGAATGAATTTTTCTAAATTTATTGTTTTACCAACAAACCCCACTTAGATATTAAATAAAAAAATTTTGACAATTACTGTTCTTTTCACATTTAGTGCATTAAAAAAAAAATATGTTGACTGTTAATTAAAATCAATTATTGTCTAAAATTTAAAAACAAAGTGAAATTTGATGCATTTAGTTTAAATTTTCATGAAACTTCTTTGAAAATAATTGAAAACTTATGAAAACTGATTGAGAAGTGTCTACATGTGCATGAAAAGTGCAGATAATCTTATTTATTATATTTTTTGTTAAAAAATATAATTTTGAAGAAATGTAAATATCTTAGTGTTTGGGATAATATTTATTATGTCTTAATTATGAAATCGAAAATATTAATTTTGATTCAGAAACTAATTTGAATTGCTATAAGAATTCTATATGGTTATGTAATAGAATTTTTTTATGAGAAGGAATAAAATGATCATTTGGGCAAACATAATGGTAACATTTGGGTAATCAAATGAGCATTTAGGTAGCTATAATTTTTTTCTCATAAAATATCACCATAGCAGTTTTTTTCTCCACAATTATGTACTTTTAACTGCTAATAGAAAGATTATATATGTTGAAGAAGCAAAAGAATTTTTTTTAGATACTCTTTACAGTCATCTTTACAGAATTAGTTTTTTGAGGAATTTGTATTATTGGAAATTAGAGATATGTCTTAAATTTCATGTTGACAAAATAATTTTGTTATTTTAGCAAAATAATAAATTTTAATGGTGCATTTTTTAAACCTTTTCATTGGGTTCCTTTCAGTTTTTCGAGCTATAAATACCTTACTTAATGTTGCACTATATCTACAAAGTTTTTAAAAATATTATTGATTAGTTTCAAAAAGCAAATAAAAGCATGCTTATTTTTACTTTAATGATTAAAAACAAGTTTGCATTTTCAAGAATTTTGTTACTAAAATAGTTCCCCATTCATTGAAATTTTCATATACTTTATATAAAGGTTTAAAAAATAAAAAACCACTAATTCTAAAAAACAAACTAAAAGTAACGATTTAAATTTTATCAAATGTTTTCATCCTTGATAAATAAGAAAATACACTTTTGAAAAAAAAAATATCCAAAGAAGATTTGAAGATAATAATGTTTGATGTTAATATAGTTTACTCTTGTTTTATTTTTTTAATTTAGTCTTAATTCTAAAGTAATTATAAAATACACACAAAAAAAAGGCATCTAAAATCTTTGAAACACACATGAGTGTAAATTCTGTAACAAATTAAGCAAACCCTTCCTTCAAACTGCAACTACAGGAGGCAAAAAACTGACCACGCTTAATTGATGTCCCCCTCCTGTAATTTCTCTGAAGGAAGAGAAGGACTTTTAGGCACTAGAATTCTCACACTTACTGCGCTCAGAGTTAATCATATTTAAGTTGATTGATGAAAAATAATACATTTGTCTTACTATCTGTCTCTCTCTATATATATATAATATTAGTTTCAGTTTAAATAGTTATAATAAATTTAAAATATTTTTGTCAGTGAAGTGGATTTGGGGACAGTAACATCAAATTAAATAAGAAGTAAATAATATTTGCATTTATTTTAATTGCTTAAATATGGTAAAAAATATAGCTTCTAACACACTCATTTACTAGCAGTAATTTTGTAATATGATTTCATATATTTTGGCATTTAAAGAAGATATTTATTGTATTTTTATAGCATGATTGTAGACAATAATGGTAGTTATTACAATTTTAAATAATTTCTAAGAAGGTAATATTTATTGAAATTATAAATAAACTATTTTTAAATTATAAAAATTTCTTTTATAATAAGTGTATAATATGAAATTATTGGCACAGTATATAGTAATAGTACGAGAAATAAAAATAAAAAGGCTATTCATACCATATTGAATTTCGGAAATATTTTGAGTAACTTGGACTTTAACTCAATACAAATTTTTTTCGTTGTGTATCTAATAACAAACTTTTTTTTCCCTTAAAAAATTTTATATTCCAAGTAGAGGAAATGTATAAATAAATATTGTAATTAATTTAGACTCATTAAAACTGTACAATATACTTAAAAGAGAAAATCTTTCAAATAATAATTATTATTTGTTTTTTAGCATTAGATTTCTTTAGTTCAAATTTTCTCTCAGAAAATATTATTCAGAAGACCATTACATAGACAACCACATGCCAGTTAATTTGCTGCCTCTTGTCATTCTTTTAATATTTGTTCAGTCAGCTCATGTAGGCTATACTCTTGTTGGCTACACCAGCACTTTTATTTAGAGGATCATTACTACTAAGAGTTGCCACTTCTCTTTTGATGCTGTTTTTATATTATATCTTATACTTCATATTCTTTCTTCTCTCTTAGTTTTTGAAGTTGCTTTAGAAATTTAAATGTCTATTCTGTCTAAAAAAAATAGAACTTGAAAGCTAGTCATATAGTGCTGTCACTGCAGACTGGATTATAGATGTCTAACTTAATATAATCATGGAAATGCAAATGTCTTTTCAACCTTCTTGTGAAATGAATGAGATTTTTTGTTTATACAAGTTTTAATTTAAACTGGCAAAAATGTTCTCATCTGGATTTTCTTGTATATTTGGATGATGTAGCACTCCCTTTTGTGCTTTTTAACATCAAAATAGTTTTCAAATAACCCTTCCTTTAACACTAAAACTTTTCATGACTTAGACTTGGAATCTGCTATTTAATAGTGGTTAAGTCATTTTGCAACTTTAGGCAGATTGTATTATGATGCTTCTTTCATAATTTATTAGTTAATTTTAAGTTCACATTTCAATACATTTTCAAGTTAATTAATGGACTTAACTTTTTAGCTTAATAATGACATATTTAAGATTTTAATTTTTTATAAGACCTTGTGTGTTTAATGAGATGTTTGCCACTACTACACCATTTCCACTACACCATTCGAAATAGTAAATCTGTCAACAATACTGTTTTGCACAATTACTTTGCTATTTTCAATAATAATAATAATAATAATAATATATATATATATATATATAATATAATCTTCACCTTGAAATTTTATTTCAATTTTGCGTTTTTAACAAAAAAATTGCATTTTGCATTTTTGGTCTGGTTTTTGTATTATAAAATGTTATTTGGAATTTTCTATTTTATTACTAAAATAGTAAAGATTTTAAAAAAGAATAGCAAACTTTAAAATTCTGAAATTTAAGTATTAGTTTCATTTTAAATTTATGGGAAAGAAACTCCGGTTTTAGTATCTGATTGAAAATTGTCTTTATTGTGCACATTATTTTTAAGCTTTTAAACAACTAATAATTTTTTTTCCTCATTAGATTTAGATATGTCTTTCTTAAAAGTATCACAGCACATAATGATTTTTATACTTCACAAAACTTTTTTTTAATCCACTTTTTAATGACACCATTTTAATAATTGTGCAAATTTTTCCTGGTTTTTGTCAATTTTGTAAAAATACTCTTTGCCTAGTTTTCAACAATAGATTATTATATTGTTGCACTGAAATTCAAACCAATTTTATAGTTTCATCAAATATTTTATCATGTGATTTTCTTCCTTTATTGAAAGCTGAGGAAGAAAGATTTTATTTAATACCTTATAGACAAATGTGAAATTAAGTTTACAAAAAGCAACTATGATTTGTAAATGGTTATTAATTTCATTTATATCATGAACATTTTAATGAGTTTATCGGAAAGGCGTTTTTTTTTTTTTTTTTTTTTTTTTTTTTTTCTAAGGGTTTTTATTCTTGAACCTTTTATTTCAAAATATGATTTTAGGCAGGTATCAGAAAAAGTGCTAAGTAATTTTTAAATGTGACTTTTGCTTTTACCTGTGATGTTTGCCTTGAAATGTGTTATTTTATACTCTTGATTCAGGATATTCTTTGACTGCCTATTTTGTGCCATGCCTGTTTTTTCTCTTTCTTTAATTAATTCTGTTTAATTTTAAGAGTTTTAGATAGTATTGAGTCTCATCAAAGACAAAATAGGTGGCGTTAAAATGTTGTTTACCTTTAATGTTATGCCATATTCATTTTTTTTTTGTCTGCGTCCTTAATTTATTTTTCTTACCCTGGAAAAAAACATCTTGCTCCCAGGAGTGCCTTCTAAATATTTCATTCTCTTAATTTTTTAATTTAAAAAATCTAAAGTGGCAGGAAGTCTCTTATAATGTTCAATAATGCACACATGATATAAACAGTGGAATTTTTTTCTCATTTTTATAGTTAATTTTTCTAAAAAAATTTTCATTATACACTGGAAAAATATTTCTTGCTTACAACACTCTGAATTTTTTATGTTTGGTTTTGAAACTGTTTTAATGTGAAATTAAGGCATGCATATTAAATGATATTACATGATTTATTGTTGAAAATCTCTTATCCATTTTATATTGTTTTGCAATATAAATCTTGTCTCAGTCTGAAGCATATGGAAATTTAATCTTAGTTTAGAAAACTTAAGAATGGGATTTATATATATATTTTCCATTTCATTTTTTAATTGTTATTTATACACTAAAGAATTTCTTTTTCTGTGGAAACACTGTAAAAACTTCTGTCATATTATTTCTGTTTCCCTTTATAAACATTAAAAATGATTTATTGTACTTTACTGAGATGAAATATGTAGAAAAACCCACTCATCAGTATTGTTTGTATATTTTTGTTTTTCTTACTTGCTTTAAATATTTTTTTAAAAATCAGAAATTTGTTTTATTTGTTGCTTTTGATCAGAGATAATTTGATGAATTTTAAATTGGATTTCCTTCCTAACCCTATGAAATTTTGTCTCCAGTTTTCATATTCTATGCTTTGAAACTGGCTTTCATAATTTAGTTATTAAAGTTTTTTTTTTTGTATGATTTATTATTCAGTGTATAATTTCCTTACAATATGTTTTATTTAAGACGTCTTTTAATTTTGTTGAATGGTGTATATCCTGCAAAAGTAATCTTGTTATTTTTATAGATGGATTCCTTACCAGTTTCAATTAAAGTTTTTAAGTTAAAACAACTTTTATTCTAGATTTTTCCTTGCCTGAAATGTCTTCCAAAATGAATGTTTACCATTATTTTGCCATTTCAATATATTTCATTTCCTTTTATAATCAAGTAGAATAATTTGTGATGTTGTTGGAGACTTACACAGCAAAAATTGGAAAACATCAAACACATTTATATACCGGGGGGTGGGGTGGAGTGGTACAGGGAAAATGAGCATTGATATTTAACAATCCTTCCACTCAATACTTATTTCATAAATGTGCATTGTAGCAGTTACATTAACTCTACAACCTTTTCTTTTGATACTACAGATGGTGTTACCTTATTGTAATTTTCCCACCCTGGAAATATTTTTCTATTGCTTCGTCTCGTCCTGAGATGATAATTTGGAAAGTCGGATCCCTCAACACCTTTTTCCCGCCACCAGGATGGTTCTGATTATATTCCTGATGTCCAGTTTCCAATAGAACAATCAGCTCCTGTCTTCAGAAAAACCCTTTGATGCAGAAATTATTGTCGAAACATCTGCCATTCTCTGTGAATCCAACAAAGGAATCCGGTGATCTTTTACTTCATGCTACCAAACATGATGTCAATGTTCAGGTAGATATTCTCAATGAGTTCATTCCAGAAATCCTTCTGCCATCAAGAGTGCTTTTAATTTCAAAATGGACAACACTTGTTGTCTAATGTTACTCGATCGGAACATTGATTCCCAACAAGTGTAATTAAAAGTATGTGTGTGATTGGAAAGAATTTTCAGCTTGATCTGTACCAATCAACTGTAGCATCAACTAATGTACTGTATTTTACTTTCACTTAGAAACTGACTTGTGGAAAACTGACTGCCCCATAATTACATATTTAATGGCAATTAATATGTGATCATCTCTTTATTATCTGTTATTTACATCAAAAGTGGGAAGTGGTTTTTGTTTTTTCATTTATACTGTTAAATTCAAAGTTTTGTTTTAAATTGACTATTGAACTATATTTTGAAATTTATTAAATCTTTTTACATTATTCGTGGTGATTCGAAATGAGCAGTGGACTGTACTTTTGCTTGAACTTCTTTATTTTCACTATATACACTCCTTTTGCGGTGAGTAGATCATATCATACATGGCTGATTGCGGTATTGCATTGCGGTTGGCTTTGTTAAGCCTTACAAACTGAAGTTGTACACAGCTTCTGCGGGAGCCGATGCGATTCAACGTTCTAATGAACTCCTGAAAGACTCGACCGGAAGGGCGGGTAAAGGGGTTGCCGTAATTTTAACATTGCCAAGTTTGGCGTTAAGCGACATTCGCGTGAACATACCGCCCGACCGTGCAATGTCTCCCAAAAGCACAAAGACGTTGCACACAATACATATAGAAATACAGTAAATTTTAAATTGAAAGTTAAATTAACAAATGCAAAATTCAGTATGAAAGAATATATACATAAAGTTCAAATACACATTAAAATACAATGAAGGCACTAAATACTACAGAATAACTAAATTCAAACTACTAGATATATAAGTATGCAAAGACAATACAATAAACAAAAAATAAATGAACATTTAAGTTTCAATTGGCAATATGGCTAATTTCGTAATTGGACGTTTATAAGTCCCTTTGGCTGTTTTAACAAGGCACACTCGAATAATATTATCTTTACCTTAAAAAACCTTGACAACACGTCCTAACAACCAAGAATTAAGAGGGACATTGTCGTCTTTGACTACTACCATGGTACCGACACTAATGTTGTCCTTTTGAAAGTACCATTTTGACTTTTGCTGTAAATGATTAAGGTAATCTCTATGCCATCTAAACCAAATATATTGGGTTATTTTAGTTACCCTTTGCCAACGTTTCAAGGCATTATCAGACAAATCTGTTAAATTTGGTTCAACAATTGCGGAAATAGGTCTACCAACTAAAAAATGTGCGGTTGTTAAAGCTTGCAAGTCATTTGGATCTGAGGAAAGCGGTGTTAAAGGTCGAGAATTTAAAATTCCTTCTATTTGATTTGCTACCGTTAGGAATTCTTAATAAGTCAATTTTAGGTTGCCTACTGCTCTTAAGAAATGGAATTTAAAGGACTTAACTCCTCCCTCCCAAATTCCACCGAAGTGAGCCGATAAGGGGGGAATGAAATTCCAATTAATTTTTTCTGAGCTTAAATAATCTGCCAACACATTATCTGGATTACTAACTATCTTGTATAGTCTTTTCAACTCATTATGGGCACCTACAAAATTAGGACCATTGTCTGTAAAAATAATAGAAATTCTGCCTCTTCGTGACATAAATCTTTTTAGGCCAGCTATGAAAGAATCTGATGTTAAGTCTGAAACAATTTCAAAATGTACTGCTCTCGTTACAAAACATACAAAAATTGAGACATAAATTTTTTGAAGAGGTCCTTTTCTTTGAAACTTATTTTTAATAAAAAACGGACCACAGAAATCTACTCCAGTAATATTGAATGGTAACGAAGGATTACAACGTTCTGCGGGTAAATCACCCATTTTTTGAATAGACAGGTGAGGATTATATCTGGAACAAGTAATACAGTTACGAACAATACTGCGAGCTATATCTCTGCCCCCAATGGGCCAATACATCTGTCTAGTTAAATGAAGTAAAGTTTGGGCTCCAATATGACAATTTTTAAGATGAATACTTTGCATAATTAATTTAGTAAGGATATGAGTTTTAGGTAAGATAATAGGAAATTTTACCTGAAATGGTATGTCGGCATTTCTAAGTCTGCCTCCTACTCTAATTACATTAGAACCTTCATCTAAAAAAGGTGATAAACCTTTTAATTTGCTAGAAGGGTTTACCTGTTTACCACTTGCTAAGTTTTTGAAGTCATCAGCAAGAACATTTTGTTGTACAAGGGAAATTAATTTAAATTCTGCTTCCTCGATTTCCTTTGAGGAGAGTGAACCCTTCATCTTCTTGTTTCTGCAGTTTCCTAGAAATCTGAGGAGAAAACTGAAAACACGTATTAATTTGTTATACTTATTACTAATTTTGAAAAAGTTAGTAAGGAAATCTGAATTTAAAGTCACTAAGGTGTGAGTGGTATTGTCCTTGAGTTCCAATAAAAATTGAGAATCCTGAGATGCATCAATCATTTGTTGGTCAGCACAGTTCACAGAAACAGGTAGTTCTTGAAGGAATGTTGGTCCATTCCACCATAAATAGTTGTCAATCAGTTGTTCTGGAACTAGTCCTCTTGATATCACATCTGCGGGGTTTAAAGTGGAGGAAACATGCTGCCATTTGTTGTTCTGCGTCAGTTGTTGTATTTTTCCCACTTTATTTGCAACAAATGTCTTGAGACGATGTGGTGGTGTTTGAATCCAGGCTAGGGAAATAGTAGAATCTGTGTACATCACTGCGCTATCAATTTGTAGATGTAAAGCTTTTTCAACCTTGGCCTGTAGTTGAGCGGCGAGAAGACATCCACAAAGTTCCAATCTGGGAATGGAGACAGTCTTTAATAGGGAGACTCGAGATTTGCTGCACACAAGTCTAGATGTGACTATATCATTGGCACTGATGCACTGTAGATAAATAACTGCTCCATATTCGGCTTCACTGGCGTCTGAGAAACAATGAAGAATTAATTTTACAGGATTTTCATTTAAAATCCATCTCGGAATCTTTACTAGCTCAAGAGCCCTAAGGGATTGAACTAAATGACTCCACTCTTTACCAATGGCTGGAGGAAGGGGCTCGTCAAATGTAAGTTTTTGCAACCACAATTTTTGGAGAAAAATCTTCATTTTAGAGATAACTGGTCCTAGCAGACCCAAGGGGTCGTAGAGTCTGGCAACGACTGAGAGAACTGTTCGTTTCGTGAGCATAGATTTATTTTCATACTTGACTGTGAATATGAATAAATCCTCGAAAGGCTTCCAATGCATGCCAAGAGCCTTTGAGACCTGCTCATCTATGGGAAAATTGTTTTCAGGATTAGAAGTTGGAAAACTATTTAAAAGTTCTTGTGAGGTTGAAGTCCACTTATGTAAGGACATTCCTGCTCTTGCGAACATTTTTATCAGCTGTTGTTGTAGAATTTGAGCAGTTTGGATATCCGGGGCGCCTGTAATCCCATCATCCATGTAAAGGTCGCGTAAAACCATTTCCGATGCTAACGGAAAGTCCGACGCTTCATCTAAAGCTAATTGTTTAATGGTGCGTATGGCAAGATGAGGTGCACATGAAGTGCCATATGTCACAGTTTTTAATCTAAATGTTACTTCTTGATGAGAGTTTTCATCAAACCATAAAATTCGTAAATAGTCTCTTTGATGTGGCACAACTAAAATCTGACGAAACATCTTTTGAATGTCAAATGTAAAGGCAAACTTGTGTGTCCTGAACCTTAATATTAATTCAAAAATGTCCTCAACATCACCTTTACACAATAAATCATTTAATGAAACTCCATTAGAGCTAGGGGAGCTAGCATTGAAGACTACTCTTAGAGGGGTGCTTGTAGATCCTTCCCGGTAGACTCCATGATGAGGTAAAAAAATAATTAGTTTCTGGTAATTCATCTTCCATTACTCTTTCCATGTGACCAAGAGCTGCATATTCCTCAATGAATTCAGAATAGAGCTTTTTCATTTGCGGGTTTTTGTTTAGCCTTTTAATTAAACTGTCTAGACGATTTCGCGCTATTTGTTTTGATTCACCTAACACAGGGGGATTCTCCTTTATTGGCATTTCCACAATATATCTACCTTCCTCATTGCGTTTGTATGTTTGCTTGAAATGTTTCTCACAATAAATTGAATCTTCACTTAAAGAAAATTGATTTTCATGTAATGTTTCGACTTGCCAAAATCGTTCCATTATTTTTTCTAAGTTATCATTCTCCGTAACAAGACCACAGAATTTATGATTAAATTCTGACTCTCCTTCCTTTGCAGAGCTAGCAATAAATCCGAAACGCGAATTCAACCAAATCAGATTATCTGAAATATATTTCCCTGGCATTAATATATCAAAAAAGAAAGAAGCTGAAAGTAATATATCAATTGCCTTTTGACCTTGCATAGGATCGGCCAAATTGAATCCATCCGGTAAACTTTGTTTTTCTAATTTTTTATTTATTGAAGGAATGCATTCAGTAATTTTTGGAATGACGAGCAACTGAGCTATTGTGATGTATGATTCATCGCTATTTGAAATCTCTGCAAACACTTTTGAATGTAACTAACTTGTTTTTCCATTGATACCGGAAATCGTTATATTATTTTTATATTTTTTAAGTGCTAATTTATTTGCGACTTCTGTAGTGATAAATGAATTCTGAGACCCAGTGTCACAGATGCCTCGTAAAGGTATTTTCTGACCAGCAGCGTTTTTAATATAAACAATAATAGTAGGCAAAATAGATGCATTTGCATTTTTTGTCCTTCGTTGATCTTGCGAACAGAGAGAAGGAGATATTTCTGTTTGAACTAAAGCTTTTGAGTTAGAGTCTGAAGTATTTTGATGATCACTAGATTTATTGGTTGAGGTTTGTTGCTGTTGTTTTTTATTTCTTATAGAAGAATCAACGTGAAGAAGGCTATTATGGAAGCCAGAACAGATCTTACAACGGTTATTGCTGCGGCAATGATTCGTTTTATGAGAATCCGATAAACAATTAGTACAATGCGTATTTTTGATCATATTCAATCTAGGCACAGGATTTAATTTTAAAAATGCTTCACATTTAAATAAAGGGTGTAAAGGCTTATTACATGCGACACACACTTTCTTTGAATCATTTCCCACAAAAAATGAATGAGATTTTTTATATGATTCTTGTTGCGGCTTTGATTTTGGCTTGAATGTTTTCAAGGACAAGACACCTTTTCTCTAAAAATTCAATGAATTCGCACCATGTAGGTAAATTAGATGATACCAAAGAAAGTTCAAATTGTCTTCTTGATTCTCTATCTAGTTTTTTCATCAAAATATTAATCAATAATGCTTCAGAAAAAGCGTTTAGTTCTAAATCCATAATTTTAAGAGCTCGAACATGTTTAATACAATTGTCCAAAAAAGCTCGTAAACCCTTTGCCGAATCGGATGCATGGATTTCTAAAGCTAAAATGTCATTGAAATGACTTTGAACGCATAAGCGTTTATTATCAAAACGTTCTTTCAGAGCATTTTTCAAACTGGCATAGGTCTCTTCTATTGTCACTATTTCTGCGGCTGCACCACTAAGAGTTGATTTTAAATAATATAATTTTTGATTTTCAGTTAATTTATCATTATTGTCAATGATATTTTCAAATTGAATTTTAAAATTCTGCCAGTCTTGGTAATGACCAGAAAACTTAGGCAGCGGAATTTCAGGCAGTCTGAAACTAATGCTTTCTGTTTTGCTTGATGCTTCATTAGAATGAGAATTACAGTTCGAAGCAGATAAAAGTTCCTTATTAGAGGCTAATATTTTCTTAAGGCTTACCTCTAGTCTTTCGCACTCTTCTTCTAATTCTTCTACCGAATCTTCCAATTCTTGTAATTCGGAATCCTCGGCTGTGACGAAGTACTCTTCTTTAATCTGTTCTAGGTTTTGTTTAATCCTGAGAAGATTATCCAGTTTAGTTTGATACACTATTGAGTCCTTTGAATCATTCGTTTCGATAAAAGAGTTCAGCTTTGTTAAAGAGGATTTTATACTACCTCTTTTTCTGTTAAGAGATATGATTTTTGCTCGTTGATCATCAGCCATGATTACTTTTACTAGTATTTACTCTCGCTCGACGGACCATAAATATGGTGATTCGAAATGAGCAGTGGACTGTACTTTTGCTTGAACTTCTTTATTTTCACTACATACACTCCTTTTGCGGTGAGTAGATCATATCATACATGGCTGATTGCGGTATTGCATTGCGGTTGGCTTTGTTAAGCCTTACAAACTGAAGTTGTACACAGCTTCAAGAAAGAAAAGTGCAACTCAGCATTTTTTGATTTTATAACAAGACCATTAAAAGATTTTATATGTACCATGAACCATAACTCTGAAAATGAACACACACCTGAATCGAAAGACATAAATGCATCAGAAAGAGTTATTTCATAATTCTATCAGAATGTGTTTATATTAAATTAAGATTAGACTTGAGTGAAATTTTCATATATGTAGGTATTCCTACAAATGAAACATCCTTTTGTAAATATAAATTGATTCAAGGATTCGAAAGAGAATATGTATATTTCAATTTCATTCTACAGTCGGATAACAAACAATTCAGATGAATCATGCATATGCCTCTCAGAGTATAAATTTAGATTGCATTCAAATGAAAATGGATCTATGTTTCAAAAAGAACTATAACACCTGACAATAGCTTGGGCACGAAGCAATGTCGTCACTGGTCAAGCAATGTGAGGTGGTGTACCATTTTGCTTGAAGACAGTAGTCCCTAAACATTCTCGTTCTTGTAACGCAGGAATGACTTGCTGCTGAAGACGGTCGCGGTAACGGACACCAGTAACGGAACACCTTTGAGGGCCATGATCAGTGTTCTCATCAAAAAAAAAAAAAAAAAAAAGACCAAGAATGAAATCAGCAGTAAAACCACATCATACAGTAATGTAATCAGGATGTAGAGACTGTTCATGCACATCATTGGGACTTGCAGTACCCCATATGCGACAGTTCTGAGTATTAACTGCTCAGCCTGGGGTAAAATGAGCCTCATCCGACCACAAAATGTTCCAAGGCCATGAACTGTCAACGGCTATTCTGGCTAAAAAAATTCTAGCAAATTGATTTCGTTTCTCCGGGTCTGCAGGATTCAGCGCTTGCACATGATGGATCTTGTATGGATACCACTTTATAATGGATCGAAGAACCTTTCGTACTGTAGACCAAGGGAGGGACAAATAACGTGTAATAGTAAATATTGATGAAAACATGATTTCTACTTAATTGTTTATATTATGAACTATCCGGTTGATTTCACTCCAGCATGCAAGATATTCATATTATTAAATTTTGTTAATTTTTCAGGGCACTTTTGAAACATGTCTTTGCTTGAATCAAAAATTTGTTCTATTTGTTACATGTGATTTGATGTCAAAGATCAAATAAAATTTATATGAATTTTGATTCTTACTACCTCTCTTAATCTGTAATTTGAATCTTCATTTGCCTAAATTATTTCTTGTGCTATATTAAAATTAGATATAGATCAAATTTTTATGCAGACTGCTTTATCAGGACGAACAACAACAAAAATACTTATATACGATACTTCTATATAATTTCAATGAGTCATTCTATCAAGCTAATTCATTTGTTGTGTAGCTTGTGTTTGTTTTATATATATATATATATATATATATATATATATAATTTTTATTGAAACTTAGATCCACCTTTTACTTTAATATAATATAAACTTCATACACTAAGAAGCATATATATTTTTCATCTGAATTATTAGTAGTTTGACTCTGAATGGCCTTCAAACACAGGCTATATTTACCAAACCAGTTACTAAACAATCAATGATCAATGTAAGATCCTTAACCAATCATCATTGGTATGCACAAACATTAGTTTTGTGATTAAGTTTTATGAGAAGGGGCGCTAATGTAACCAGCTTTTCCTGCGGTTTCGTCCTGGAATTGGATCATCATAGGTCCAAATATGTCACATGATTATCACTTGAAAGATGGCGCCTTCAATTGTTATTATACGCTCGCTAATTTTTTTCATTCACCGATTCTATTTACAAGAAATCAAATTTCTATGTACAATGAATTAATTTCACTAATGTCTAGTGGCAATCCCATAGAAATGCTTGTATGATACCAACTTGGCTTTTCTTGGGATTGTTTCTCTGACTTAATTTATTAAGCAGGTAGGCTGTAAATTTTAGAAGCATCCTGTTTTTTATATTAATATCAATAGTTTCTTAATGAAATTAAATTTTTATCTGACTATTTAATCTCCAAAATAATTTTATTTTATTAATTTAAAATAATTTATTTCCTGTGTTTATGAGAAAAACCAAACTAGAATTTACAACTGTAAAAAGTATAATTTAAAATCAATCAAAACTGTATGAAAGTGGGAGAATTTTCATAAAAACCAATATCTATTTAAATAAAGCAAATAATTTTATGTCAATTTAAATAATATTATAATATTGCTGAATTTTACGGAGCAAGAAAAGAGAGTTTATTAGTATCTAAAACTTTTGTAAAATTTTGAATGAGTAAACAGTTATTAACTTGAAAATATATAGTTCTGAAAAATGTGAATAAGAGTGATATTAATTATGATTATTTTAGAGTCGATATTTTCTTATCAAGTATATGGATGATTTATGAATAGTAAATAACCAGATCTTTATGAATGCTGTACAGAGAGAATTAAAAAAAAAAAAAAAAAAAATCAAGATTCTTTTTACTTCATGAAACTTAATTTTCCTAATGCCAGTATAAAAATTTCTATATAAGACCTACTTTTTACTTGACTTCCTTGGAAGATATTTGTTGTTTTGGATTGAATGGAATAAAAATGTGCTCCATTATAAATAAGCAATGAATTATGATAAATAAAACTAAACAGAAAATAAGATATATATATATATATATATATATATATATATATATATATTAAAACTTTCTATTTCATAGCATTATCAAACAGTGATGTTTCATATTTGTTCATTCTCATGATATTCTGTTTTTCATGAATTCATAATAAATTTTACATCTTCCAAACTATTAAGTAAATTTATTCTACCAACAAATTCTTAGAATATTTTAGTTTAGAATGCTTTGTGCACTTAATAATGCATTAGAAACCTGCATTTAAAATATTGGAGGAAAAGAAAACTTGTTTGTAAATTAAACCAATTTTTATGTGAGTAAATTGTTTTGATGAAAACTATCTCAAAATTTTTCCTCTTGTCAATTTTCAAATATCATTTTGATTTATTTCTTTCAAATGAAAACATTTTATTTCATATGACTTTGTACAAATAAAACAATTATATTTCAAATCTTGTTATTTCATGAATGTGTTTGAAATAGAATATTTTAGATTTTATAGAATATTTATTTTCAGATTTGTAATTTATGTTACTGTTAATTAATATTATAGGAAAATTTTTCTGTTAAAAACTTTTGCTCTTTCTTTTGTATTTTGCAACTAAGCTCTAAGGAAATTTATTACTTCCATTTAAAAAAAGTAATATGCAATTAAAAAATATATAAAATATGTATTTGCTAAATTTCATAATGATAAACTATCTTTTGATACTTTTCGACAAACATATCATTGTACACTTAAAATTATAAATGAAATTCTGAATCCAATTATTATGTTCTGAGCGACAACAAATGATCATGGCCCGCTTCCATACAATAGCTATGAATATTTTGATGAAATGAATACTATTTCTATCTGAATTTTTTAAATCTAAATATGAATATGTCTGCAATTCAGCTTTATTAAAATAAATGGTAAAAGTGAATTTTAGTTTGCACGCAGCTGCGCCGACAATGCCAAGTCGCCAATAAAGATGGCGGACAAAATAAACAAATACTTCCGCGGAACAGTTACGGTTATCATTTCCCACCATATAATTAGGACTTTTTACTGATAAGTATTGTTTTTTTCCCCCCATACTGCCCGGTGCCTTCTACAGATGCCGAACATGAACTGGACATGAATTGAACATGTACTACATGAACTGTACATAATCAATTGGAAAGAAAGAATGAAGGATGTTGTACGAACGGATTTCAGAGGGAATTCTACCCGGTGCCTTCTACGGACGCCTTCGGCAGCCGTAGAAGGCACCGGGCAGAATTTTTTAACTTAAAAAAAACATCCTACGGCTTCGCTAGGAGCGGGAACACATTGGAGCAGCGGGAGCACATTGAACATAAAGACTGTGTGGATAACAGAAACAGTACATAACCAAAAGAAAAGAAAGAACGGAGAAAGAAGCAATCGGAACATTCTTCATACAAAATTTCAAACAAACATCCTTTTCCCAACTTCATCAACTCGTAAAAAAATATATTCCACTCACCCTTCATCTATTCTGCCGGTTCGATATCAAACCATTCTCAATACAAAATTTCAAACAAGCATCCTTTCTTAACTTCATCGACTCGTAAAAAATATATATATCTTTATGCATATTTAACTCACCCTTCATCCATTTTGCAGGTTCGAAAAACTCACTCCATAACAAATTATGAAGGGAACCAACCGTTAGAACACCAAAAGAATTACGAGAACTGCGAAGAATTCCATTGCAGCTGTCTTTTAAATTGAGAATGCAGACGATTTTTTAAAGCGCATACTGACAATTAAAAATTGCAAAAGAATAAATATTTTTTGTTCATATTCACATTAAAAAAAAAGAAAGAAGAAAATTACTATTAATTAAAAGCTTAACTTTCTTTATTTAAAAAATTTTAATTATAATAAAGAACAAAATTAAAATCTTTAATCGATATTTTTTAATATTTTTAATTTAACATTTTTTATAATATAGTTGTAGTTTATGTACAACCCAACCATTGCAAAAAGTAGTAAACAAAACAGCTTTAGGGTTGCTAGAAAAGCATTCCGATATTGGCGACAAACTCGGGTGCACACTAATCTTCACTTAATCCAAATAAATTTACCAGAGCATGTTGCTTAAAAAATTCACAAGTAAGCATATTAACAAAATTAGCACAGAAAATTTAATTTTTACTAAATTTTTCCTACTCTAATACATATTAAAATATTTTGAAAATGGTTAACATATAATAACAATGCAACATTGGTAATGAAGGGTTTAAAACTTCAATATAAGCTGCTTAGAATTAAATTGAACGTAGTATAAAAAATAATTGTTGTAAAAACAATAGTAATAATGATGTACTTGGATATTTATTTGTAATGAGTTTATTTTTCTATTTATTATATGAAGTGCCTGCATTGGTGTGTAATATGATATTCTTATATACATTGAGCATAAAAATGAGATAAGGAAAAATAAGCAGCTATACAGTTTTAATTTTAAGAAAATTTTTACAAAATTAACCAAAAAAAAAAAAAAAATACAACTTATGTATGTTTTATACAAAATTTAATTTAAATATTAATCTGTATAGTTTTCACGGATTAAATGAATAACAATGTAAATAAATTGATTTTGATTTATACAGAAATGAATCATTTTTACCAAATTTAAAAAAAGAAAATGTTGAGTTGGTTAATAAAAGAGTTGATAATGAAAACTAAAATTAAAGAATTTCTCATAATTCTTTGGGGGTCATAGGTTATGGTTTAAACATTAATCTGAATTAAATTCACATTTCACAATCAACAGTCAAGAGTTTGAATTTGAGATGACTTGCATGAATTAACTTTTCCTATGCTATCTTCTTCAATTGTAAATGATTGAGCCTTTTCTTGAATTGTATTTTGATCTTTTTGGTTCAATAAATTTAAATTCTTTCTTCAATTGATTCCATCATCTCACTGTAGAAGCTTTTAATTATGTGATCTGTATTTGACGTCTGTATTTATCAGACGTCAGACTTCTTCTTTTTTCTTTGCATTTCTTTTGTTTATTTAAATTTTTATAAATATAAATAATAAGCAATCTTTCTTTCTGAAGCAACAACAAAAATGTTTAATTAATTCCCACAAAAAAGAGCATAATGAAGTGCAGTTTACATTAGAAAATTAACAAGATAGAAAATATGATTTAATGTGTAACAATTTAATGTTTATATTATAGTGTAGCAAATTAATTATTTTTATTTTTAAAAACTTAACTTTTTGTATCCAGTTTTGAAGTCTCTTTAGCTTTAGATTTCTTAATAGTTTGATGCTTTTCTTTTAATTTTTATTGCTGTAAAAATTGAAACTGAAAGAGTGATAAATTTACTACAGTATATATTCAGTACATGAATTTAAAAATGTATTGTTAAAATTTGAGCTAAACAGTGTATGGGTTTCTATTAATTTTATTTTAATGTTCTCTAAAGTATAGCTTATGCTATATGTTATGAGTTAATACTAATAACTTGTTATTTTTTACACCACATTTAGAGAGTTTAGGGGAAGAAAGTGTCAAACGGCACTTTGAAAACTTATGCATTCATCTTTAATAATATGGTTGGATCTATTCTTTAGAAAATTTAATAAGATAGTTTCAATATGAAAAAAAGTTTTTTAAGTGGCTTTCTTGTATTTTTATACATTCTAAAGCTAAATTTCTTTAATTCATTAAAATATCATGTAGGATTTTCTTTTACTAACCTCTTCAGCTGTATGGTGAAAGTTGGGAGAAATTTAATTAGATTTCTTCTTTTATTTTTCTCTTCCTTTAGAAATCTTAACTACTCAAGCAGAGTTTTGAAGTGCAACAGAAAGAGATGTAATCAAATACCTGTCCAACCTACAGCAATTGCAAGATGAAAATCAATTTATTGTGGAAGGAAAAGTCAAGTTGATGAAGACCAGTTAAGCAAGTATTACCACCTTCCCTAAAAGAACATGCATATGGAATTTTCTCTGAATTACCTAAAAAACATCCAAAAACAAAGCATAATTTGACACATTTTGTTGAAAAGAATGTATCTCTTCCAAGTTAATTTATATTTCTAGCTAATTTATACTTACTTTATTACTATCATGCTTCAAAAATATGTGTGTTAATTGTAATTTTTTTTTTCATGCTTTAAAAATGTACTAGATCATACGAACAGGATTTGTATGGTGTTAAAATAATTGGTATTAATACAGTATAAAATTTTAATGTTGTTATGGGATCAAATAGCACTTATTTTATGTAACTGTTGTATGTTAAATATTTTTCAATTTGTTATATATATATATATATATATATATATATATATATATATATATTAAAAATTAAAGAAGTTAAAAAAAATATTTACAAGTTGCTCTGTTGTGTATCAAAGCATTTTCAGAAAATGAATAAAACATACCTTTGAAACCAAAGAGTCCTGCATTTTTTATTGATGTTATATGTATTCACATATATTAACCAAAGTTTTCATGTAATAAAATTTGAGCTATTATTGATGGGATTTGAAGTTATTCTTTGCATGTACATTCTAAAACTTACTCCTGTACATTAAAGTCACTCTTCCCCTGCACCTTTTTTTTTTGTTTTGTTTTTATTATTTTTTGCAGCACTCTTCAAAATTATTTAATAAATTGTTAGTCTTAAGCAGTATATAGAAGGAACAAACAAACAAAAATAGACTAATTTATGATTTTTTTTACTCATAAAAAATAGAAGTTTAAAAATGATTTCCTAGGGATGTAGAAGGAACATTGGGAAGCATATAGCCTAAAAGGATTTTCATCTTCCTTACCAGCTTAAAATTAAAGCAGTTATTGACATAAAACATAGTTTGCACTTATTTAAAATATAAAACACTAGATATTTATGATTAGAATCTATTTAATGTAATTGGTCAGAGTTTTTTTTTTTTAATCCTTTTTTTTTTATCCTTATAATTAAATTGGCTTGTAAGGCCAAAGGATGAAAGGCAAAGTGAAGAAGGGATGTAACACAATGCCTCAACTTAAAAATGACAAGAACATTTTATATTAGAATATAGAAAATAATTTTTTAAAATTCAAATGCACTAAAAGAATATACGAAGTATTTATACTTTTTTCTATCTTCTGTAAACCTGTATTTCTATATCAATTATAAATCTATCAATTAAACAAAGAGAGAAAAAGCATTAAGAAAAATATATCCCTAATCCACAAATTTTTTCATTCCAAGAATTGTAAAATAATCAGCTTTATGCTATTATTATGAGGTATTAAAAAGTAAGTCTACCATCAATAATATATATGAATTATTTTCACTGAGAGATATAAAATAATAATAATAATGACTGTTAAAAACATAAATGGGTACAAAAGTCTTCAAACTATATTGAATGTTTTGAATTATTTGTAAAAAGAGATCTTGCTCTAATTAAATTTTTCATTTTGAGGATTTTAGATATACTCCATAAATATAGTTCACAAAGGAGGCAAAAATAGACTATAAGTATTGATAAGTAAGTAAGATTTGTATTTAAAGTCACTATATATTTTTGCACTAAAATAATTTATGTGAACAGAATGAACAGTAAAAACTGTGCTAAATCTATTTTGCTTTGATAGTTAGTGTGTACTTTTATTCCAACTAAAATATTATATATATTAAAAATTTCCAATTGAAAAGAGTTTTTAAAACAGTTTTTAAAAGAATAAAAATGTTATTGTTCATTTCAAAGTACTTAGTAGTGATTTGACATGTTATATCATTTTTTGTAACTTTATTAAATAGTTTTCTTTGTTGAAGGAATGGAGACATATTATTTGCTATAGACAAAATTCAAAATGTATTTGCTTATGGAAATAGAAAAATATTTTAAAATATTGTTAGAACTTAACTAATATATTTAACTCACAAATACTAAAGATAAATGTTTTTAAAAATTTAATTGTTTTAATATCAGAAGAAATTGTTTTGAAATGGAGTTGGAGATATCTGATTTTAGTTATTGAAAAATAAATATTAAAGCAATTCTTTTTAAAATGTCTTAATAAAATTTGTGGAATAATTAATAAAATTTTTAGAAAATGTATTAAATTTCTTAATATTATTTATTACTGTGAAATATATTTTTATATAAATAAATGTAATATGTACATTTATCTCCCACCACCCTTTTTCTTATGGTTTACAGGTCATATTAATCTGGAACACATATACAGCAGAAAATATCGAATCCTGAAACCTAAATTCAGGAAATATAAAAATGACAATTTATTAAAAATATTTTTGTGTTTCTTCTTAATATTATTTTGATATAACTAAAAAAAGTAGCAACGAAATCACATATTTATACGTTTTGAGGAATTAGGTAATTATCTCCCCCTGTATGTAGTGGACTGGAAAATAATAAATGTTCAGCTACAAGTTTCGATGGCTGCTTAAATTATCAAATAATGGCCCGAAAATCATAGAAAAATAAGATGTGTTTAATTACTGCATCATATATTTCGCAATTACGTTCATATAGTTTTTATTCTTATGTGCATAAATAACATTAGTTAATACTATTACTAGTTTCTTAAATCAGAAATCGAAACGTTTTTCATGATTGAAACAGTTTTCTACTTGGTTTGAATTAATGTTTCATTAAAAACAAATATTTAGAGAATACAATTATTTTAATAAAAATGAGATCGTATTGAAAATTCAGTCGTATATTTTCCACAAAACTAATGAAAGCCTTAGAGTGTGAGCCAAAAAAGAGATAATTACACTATTATGAGAGCAAAACATTACCCAAAAAGATGCCAAGGCTTAAACCAATCAGAGCATGTCGGTACCCTTTGCCGTAGATCTGCGAACTCGCCTTGGATCAGTCGACTTGCTGTTATCTTCCATCATTTCCGACGTGGCTAGGTTATTAATCCTCATTTAATAATTTACAATGATTTAAATTTTATTTAATTATTTTGATAATTTTTCTATATAATATTTATTTATTTAATTTAATTTTTTGTTTTAATTGTTCTGTAAACATGTAAAATATCTGGATTGCAAAAACATAAATAATTCCTTGATTTAAGAACACAGGTGTGAAATTTCCAAAATAAGGATCTAGTAACAGCATTTAATAGATAATGAGGAAATACTCAACAAACTTTAACAATCTTTATAGGTTATAAGATTTGGCAGTTTTTTTTTCTAAAACTCTTGATAAAATGTGTCGCCCCCCTTCCTCCCAATGAGGCTCTACCCCATACATTAACTCTTTAGTGTACAGCCTTTCCAATTACTTTAAAATACCAGAAATTTAAATTATGGGGAAAAAAGTATTTACTTAGAACCGACAATTATGTCAAAATTTAAAAATAGCGCTATCTTGTATCACAATTTTAATTTGATTAAACGCAGGGGCAACGAACATTATGCTATATATATATATATATATATATATATATATATATATATATATATATATATATATATATATATATATATATATATATATATATATATATAGCATAAAAAGGTTTTTAACCATACCTTTTTTAATTAAACCTTGTTTAATTAAAAAAGGTATGGTTTGGGATTAATCTTTTGGCTTAAATAAAAATAGAAATTTACTTGCATATTGGATCACTCAATAGATGGCGCTGGGTGCCTACCTCTGTTTACATAATTTACCGTTAACTTTCAAAAACAGGAAATCACAATCGATTGTTTAAAGTTTCGTTCACTGTTGGATGGTATGTCTTGGCCTTTTCGTTTTTAATTTTAATTTTAATTTTAATGCTGTTTTTGTTTTTATTGTTATTGTTTTTATTGTATTTTTACTTTGTGGTTTTTTTCTAATTTGTTATTTTGTATTTCCTTTCTGTTAAAATGGTATATCTCTTGAGCATAATTTCGGGGGATTTTCGGGTCACGAGGAATCATTGTTAGACTTAATGTCTGTATGTCCTCACAGAAAAAATCCCTTTATTTGAATCCCTGCCTGAGGGTGACCCTTGAAAAAGTCTTCAGGCCGGATTCTTTTTTAATATTTTTTAATAATTTTTTTGGTTTAATTTTTATTTGGTTTTTGTTTTTCCTATTAACTTGATTCTAATACTTTTGTATCAATTCATCTGTGTTTTAGAAGTAGCTGCAATTGCGCTCTCTAAATACTATGAAGTTCCTTTTTGGTTTTAGTTTAAATAGGTAATAAATTTTAGTTGCGATTTCGAAACTGTTTTGTTTCGTTTTCATTTTAGTTTCGTTTTCAAACTTTTTCTTACTTTAGATTGGTTACTATATATATATATATATATATATATATATATTAAAATCTGATTTAAATTCTAATTACTTTCCAAAGTTTTATCTTAATTTAGTCCATACTAGCCGCCTTTGGCGACCAGCCGGTTCGTCAATCTTAATGCTCGTTAAAATTTTAATAATTAAATATTTTATGTAACTCCTATTTTAATAGCGTCTTCATTAAAATATTTCAAAACTTCAAATTTTGATAGTTATATAATTCACTCATAATATTATAAAGACCTTCAGTCATAACGTAATATGTATCTCTCTAACTTTCTGTTAGCTCCCGTAGAATTTATGCTTTAAATTAAAGTGGAAATGATTAATCTGCAATTAATATAATAATATTTTTTACTGAAACAAAGTTTTTTTTTTAGTAATATGATTACTGAAAGCAGAGTCACTGAGTATTTAAATCTTATGGGCATTAAAGAATATATTTCTTAATTTATGTAATATCTCAAGGATTTGCCAACAAAATTTTCTTAGATCATCATGAGCAGATTGATTAATTAACAATGTTTGATTTTAAATGCATCAAACACTAAGAAGATAAACAGAATCGTTTAAAATAATCGGTCGAAAACAGGTTAAAAAAACGATGTACTTAAAACTATAAGCATATACAAAAAAATATATGACTAACATAAATACAATTTAATTACAAAAGCATAAAACTCACCTAAAAATAATTTTTTAATTAATAATTAAAATTCTATTTAAAAATTCAAAAAAAGGGACCCTACTTGCACATTCCCGACCTCCAAGGTATGCATGGGCCAAATTTGATAGCTGTAGGTCGAACGATCTGGCCTGTAGAGCGCCAGCACATACACACACGCACACATTGAGCTTTAGATAATTATAGATTGATCATTCTAAAATATTCTCCTATTTTTCTGATCCAATTTCACATTTCTTTATTTAATTAATGCAGTAGAAGCTCTGTAAAAATGCTGAAATCGATAAGTTTCCACGCTCTGAGTGAAGGGATAAAAATGTGTTGATCTAAACACATTCTTTTAAAAGATCCCTATAATTCCCTTTCCTAAATCGTCATGTGTAAAGAAATCCCTATCAGAATCTCACAGTATATAATCGTTGGGATAAATATTTCTGTCCTTTTTTCGCTTCTTTGCTCTCTACCGCTTGTGAATGGAAGCCAGTTTTTGTCCGCACTCCTTGTACATAAATTATGCCTGGCGGAATGGAATAAAAGCGAAGTTTAAAAATTCGAAGTGTCTTCTTTCTTTTTGACCGCAAAACTGCTTCAAAAATTATGCATTAGAACTTTTCACAAGGAATTTAGAATACTAAATTATCGACACAAAGAGACTGAAAGTATAAGAAAAGTATTAAAAAAAAAAGTGTTTTGTTTATGATAATGGTTAGGAGAATAATTGCTAGTACATTTGACATTACTAATCTTACAACCTAAACTGACAAGGGCTTAAAACTGTGATATTGTTGTCATAATAAATGTAATTAGTCCTAAGCAAGATCTCTGATTAAAAAAAAATCCATTTAATTAATTTTTCTGATGAATAAAAAAATCTGTTCCATAGAATAGAACTAACTAAATTAAAATTGGAATATATTTGCTTATCCAGTAATGTGAACACAGTGAACATGAATTCGCTCTTTTTTTTTCTCTCTTTTTTTTTTCTGGTAGATTATAATACAGAGCAAGTTATCGTGAGCTGTTATTAATTTGTAGCTCTGTAGCGGAGCAAATCAATAGCATAAAGAAAGCATAAAAGTTTTCTTAGTGAACATATTCATTCTAAATATAATTATGTGGTATTGTTTCTTCCTTAAACTTTTTTTGGGCGAATTTTTTTAAGGGAAAGATTTAAAGATTTTAACGAAGAAGTTTTTAAATCCTTGTTTGCTGAAATTTTATCCATTTAATATTGGCAGGGAAGAACAAAAAGTACTAATTTTTCTTTACATTTACAAAGCAAAATTCATTTTTTTTAAAACTTAAAATAGTTTATACTTTTAGAAAAATTAGATTTACATATATTTGTAAGTGTTCTTAAACCAATTAATATATAACTTTTTTTTTTGTTTCTTTATTCCTTTGTTAAATATTTTTATATTAATGCTCATAATTAAATCTTGAAATTTAAATCAATTATTATAATATATGATTTTTTTAAAAACCGTGAAAAGCGTAAAAATATTAATACCTTGAGATACACATTTTTTAACTTCAAATTGCATGGTACATTTAGTTTTGTGAATGTGCTTAGTCTACCCAAAAAAAGAAAACGATTTTTTTAAAATAAAGAAATATTTGGAGAAAATGCCATTGCACTAGGTTCTTCTCCATTAAAATATATTAAACACCTTTTCCAACTTGTCTTCCATTATTGGAATGCTATCAGGGATGGATAATCACGTAGACAACTGCTTAGGGGCCCTTCAACTTCAGGGGGCCCCAATATTTTTTTATTGAGATATTTTCAGGATAAACTAATTTTGTACTTTCATTTTATTTTCAAGTGCCACAAACTCGTCTCAAATTAATAAAAAGAAAAAAAACCTGAACTCGAATATCCAAATAAATATTAAATATTATTTAAATTTCAGGACATAAGTCCTAGGATTTTTTTTCAGGTTTCAAATATTTGTAAATTAATTCGAACCAATGTTTTTTTTTCAAAATTTTTATTTAGCTAACTGATTCACCTGTCAACAAGCATGGAAAAATCTATACTTAATTATTGAAATGAGTTTTAAAAGTTTTGCAGTTTTTTTGTTACCATTTTGTTTAAAATTATTTTTTAAATTTGAATTATTTTTATACACGAGTTATTGAAACCAACTGAGCTTAAAATAACCGACAATGAAATTTTTGTTATTTTAATTTATCTCAATATTTATTAAATAAAAGCTATTCATATTTATATTAAATAAAAATATCAATAAAATATTTTGTTTGGAAGAAGAAGGGGCGGAAAAATTTGTATTGCCCAAGTGCTCTATCCAACTTTGAATGACACATACAAATCAATGCATAAAATCACACATATGACTCGCCTCGAATTTTCTTTGCACTCTTCTATTGCTTCAAATCGTTGATTCTTCAGGATCGACGCATTTTCACTCCGAGAACAAAATAAAGTTCAAAGTATGACATATGGAGAATAAAAAGCCTGCAGGATGAGAGTCAATTGTTTTTTTTCTGCCGAAAATTCACGGATCAAAAGTGATGAGTGTGCAGGTGTGTCTCTGTGATCTTGCCACTCCAACGTTTTGGCCTCTTATTTCAATGCTTGAAATCATCCAAATGAAATTAGGCGCTTATTGTCTGATTTCATTTGATGAACTCATAAATAACACTTCCTTTGCTAGCATAAATTGACAACAAACACCTTTTTCCTATTTGATGGATTCTAGTATGTTCTTCCGAGGCTTGTCAACGGTGTTCCTATCCGTTGTGAAGATCGTCATTTTGTATTTATATCATATCCCCAAATCCATTCTCTATCATTTAGCCATATCATGTGTTAGAAAACTTTGGCCTACATTTAAACAATCTAACGACTCTTGAGAAGCTGAAATATGATTCATGCTTTACTTTATAGTCAAGAAATGAATTGCTACAAAGCAATGCCATTCCACATTATAAAATTGTGACAAGAGCATCTGCTAATGAGGATTTTAGCATGATCTATATATTATAGTTAAATCTGGAATTGTTTATAACTGTCCCTAGTTAGTATTTTTTTAAGGTGAAATAAATTTACAGTTGAAAAATAAACAAAAGATGATCTAGTACATTTTATTAAATATAGAACGTTTAAAAAATTGGGACAGTGTATATGTTGTATATGTCCAGATGTATCTAATTTGTCTGATCATTTATTGTAAAACGCATGAAAAATTAATTGTGAAATCTTATATCGCATTGTTAAACACAGAATTTACAATATTATCATCACGTCGTTGGTCAACGTTGTTAAATATGAAATCTACACGATATTTTTCACAATGTTAATCAAGATATTTTATTGCAATATTTGAATTATTTTTATAAGGTGTTGTGCAATATCACCACCTCCTAAAGTACAAAGCCTCCAGATGGATGGAATGAGTCATCCGAAGAAGTCTGTCGATCTCAACAGCCTAACGGGGAAAGTGATGTAATTTTATACTTTCTCTATAGTAAACACATCGTTTGGCTGTTATAAAATGCTGGTTCAATTAAATGTAAAGCATTTTTATCTTCATAGTATTTCTTAAAATTCAAATCAGATTTTAAAAATTATCTTAAAAAATTATTTTAAAATTATAAACAGATTTAAAAAAATAAAATACATCATTTGAAAGTAGTTATAAGACTCTAATTTAAGAGTATCCGGGAGAATTAGTATATATTATTTCTCCTTTTTTTAAAAAAAAATTGAGCATGCATAAGATAATTTAAGTTTTATTTTATTAAAAAACATTTTTGCATGAGATATGTAAGCTCTCACAAGAAGAAAAACTCAAAGGATATTCTGGAGTGCAATATCTATATAACTTCCCTCATAAATCTTTTAAAAAATGTCATATATTAGAAAGTTTAAATCATTTTATTTAAAAACATTTTTACATGAAGTGTACAAGCTCTCACAAGGAGAAAAATCCAAATCAGAAGATATTCTGGAGCACAATATCTATAAAATTTCTCTGATAAATCTTAAATAATCATAATAAAAGTTTAATTTAACCATTTAGTTTAGTTTAAACCATTTTTTAAAAACCATTTTTAAATAAAGTATGCAAGCTTTGACAAGATGCAAAACTAATCAAAAGATATTCTGGAGTGTAATTATTACATTTTCTCATAAATTTTATAGAAACTACCATGAATAAGACAATTTAAATCAATTTATTTAAAAAGATTTTTACATGATAAAAGCAAGTCAAGGCTTTCTAAATTTTTGAATGTACTTCAACTGTGTCAATAAAATTATTTTATGCAAAGTAAGTTAGAAGTGTATATACAGAAAGGGTATAGCAAACATATATGTTATATTAAAAGATACACACAACATCACTAATTAATTTTATTATATATACTTTACAACAAATTATACAAAAATAAATTATCAAAATACAGCCACTTTCTTCATGAAAATATTTCATATTTCTTATAACATCCTCCTCTCTAAAATGCAGTTCACAGACCTGGGAAAGTGTGGAAAATAAAATAGAATTAATTAACGATGAAATTATATATAAAATTATTTTTAAGATGTAGATAAATGTCCACAAATTAAAAAATTACTGAATTATAATTTTGTTTACTTTAACGTATGTTTTCAAAGTTTATGAATTGAGATGTTGCATTTATCATGTTTATACATATATTTCAAGTTTCCATGAGGGAATTAGCTATCGCATTGACTTTTCGAGATCTCAACAAGTCTCCTGGACCAGATAGACTTTCTGGCCGTTTACTTGAATACCTTGGAAGTATGAGAAAACAAAGACTTATTGACCTTTTCAACTTATCGTGAAAGAAAGGAAGCTTACCACAGGAATGGAAAAAGGCCATCATTATTTCAGTTAAAAAGCCTAACAAGAATTCTTCCTCCCCAGAGGATTTTAGACCAATAGCACTTACATGTACAACTAGCAAGGTCATAGAAAAATGATCTTTATTCGACTGCAATTCTTCCTAAACCAAAACAATCTTATGCCTTGTGAGCAATATGGCTTTCGAAGGGGCCACAGTACCATTGATCAAGTGCTTTACTTTGCACAGACTATCAGAGATGCTCATAATCACAAGCCAACGCATCATACCGTGGCTGCTTTTTTAGATCTTACAAAAGCCTTCGATAGAGTTTGGAAACACAAATTAATCATTAAGCTGCATAATAGCTTCAACATCCGAGGCAATATTTTGGCATAGATTTCAGATTATATGAAACAGAGATTTATCAGGGCTAGGTTCAATAAGACACTGTCAAACAATTTTCATCTTAGCCAAGGTGTCCCACAGGGTACAGTGCTTAGTCCAACACTATTTTCTTTGTTTTTAGCAGACGCAGAAAAAGTTATCTTGTTTTGGAACACGCATTGGTATGTTTACTGATGACATTGCTCTTTGGAGCTCTGGATGTGATATAAACCGTCTAGAGTCCAAACTCAATGAGTCTTTGAAGGCCTTGTCCAAGTTTGCTGCAGAACTTAAACTCAAATTTAATCCTGCCAAATCGATTCCACCTTTTTTACAACCAATAAACAATTATACAACTACAAACCAAAATTGATGCTTGAAAATCAAGAACTTGCATACGAAAAACACCCAAAATACTTAGGATTTGTTTTGGATTCTGAACTTACAAGTAATAAGCACATTGATTACATCGTCTCAAAAGCAAGAAAAGATTAAACATCCTTAAATATATTGCAGGTAGAGACTGGGGAGCCGGCGCGACTACCCTTAGAACTACTTATCTAGCTATCACCAGACCTTTACTTGAATATGGATTCCCAATTTATTGCTGTGCCTCCGATTCCAACTTGAAGAAACTTGAACAGGTACAGCTGAGTGCAGCTCGTATAATAACTGGTCTGAAACGAAGTTGCCCCTCAGATATTGTCCTTTATGAAGCCGACCTGAAACCTCTCCCTGTTAGAAGACATGCTAACCTTATCAAATATTACAACAAACTTTCCAGTTATGGCATTCAAAACAACACCTCAAAATACCTAAGGAATTGGACTAACCTCGAGATATTCAAGAAAAATAGTCCCTTTAATCTAGTCTTGTCTCAGAATGTAATTAAAATGTAGAGCCACATTCTCTTCACTCCTGTTTGAATCCAACTGAAGAACTTACCAGGGTTCACTTTCATTTCAACCTCCCTGTTCCCATTAATAAAAAGGAAAATGCGCCAGAACACCTTAGACAATTGACCTTGAAAGTCATTAATAAAATCCCTAAATGTGACATTAAATTGTATAATGATGGCAGCAAAATCGACCATTTTGCAGGTAGTGGCATCTATATTGTAACTCCTCATTTCAGTTTTTCTCTATGCCAACGAAATCCAGATTTCTGTTCCGTTTTTAGGAGCTGACTTCTAGCAATCGATGAGGGTTTTAAGACCATTTTACACGAAAATAATTATAAGAACCTTTGGATTCTTACTGATAGCCGCAGCTCAATGGAACACCTTAACAATTGGGCATATGTTGGAGATAAAGCAAGTTTGTCTATTCTTCAGAAGTTGAAGCTGATTTCACTCCAACATGATATTCATTTCCAGTGGATCTCATCTTATGTGGATCTACTTGGTAACGAAATAGCAGACAGGCTTGTAAAGAAAGGAAGCAGCCTAGCGACTTTATCTTCTGCTGAGCTCACATATTTAGAACTGTTCTCTCAGGCAAAATTCCTAAATAAGAAGAATTGGATGGTTCCCCCTACGCATGATTGGTATGGAGCCAATAAGCCGAGCCAGTCCTTAATTCTTCCTTGTGATAGGAAAACCAGCATTTGCCTGTCGCGCTTTTCCAGTGGCCACCTTAAATGTCTTTTCTTTTCTCAGGGTGAAAAATCTTACCCTCTTTGCCCGAAATGCTGCCAACATCAGGCCTCTGCTGAACATATTCTAGGCTGTTTAGGACTTCTTTGGGGAGAAATTTATTCTTCTCCCTTCCTCGTTTTTGACTAACGGATTTTCGGACTTGGTCTGACTAAGTCAGGCCATGGAGATTAGCAACAACAACAACAACATATATATATTTACTTTTTGGTTATACCGTTGATTTAATAACTGCAATTAAAATTATAGGATACAAAATTAAAGATTAATTTAATTCTTATTAAAACAGATTGAAATTTTTATTGTTAAACATATAAACGCAACTTGTAACAAGAAAAAAAAATATTAAAACATAATTAAAAATATACTTTAAGAATGCATTATGTTGTTGCTAAACATGTTAGTTATGTGGTGATATACAGGATTATCACTGAACCAATCTTTCAATTTATTAATAAATTGAAAGAAAATTCTTTAAATTTAAGCTGAAACAAAGAGAAAATAAAAGAAGCAATTCAAACTGTTATTAATAACATTATTCACTGTTGAAAGCTAAAAACAGAGCGCATTTATACATTCAAATATAAATTCAAATTTCAAATTATATGTATATTATTTTTAAAGAAAATTATTGAGTAGCTGTACTTACTCTTGTGCTTTTGCTTGCCAAAGCACAAGATATATATAATATATATAATATAATATATAATATATTGCCTTGAAATCCCCACGAAGGAGCCTATGAGTCCATTGTGATTTTAATTTTTCATCCTTCGGAAATTTAAAATGGACATTTTTGGACCATTATCATAATTTCCTTTGCAGTTGAAGACTAAACAATGGAAATGCATTATCTTATTGAAAAAAGCACCTATTTATGAAACACAAATGTGATATCTGTCTAATACATAGTTTACTGAAAGAAATACAGAAAATGAGAAGCTACCGCCAACGGTTTGAAAGTAATCTAAGCACCTGCTAGCTCACAGTCAGCTACTATTCATCAGACTGCTTCCTATGACTCATCCGCTCGCATTTTAGTCAGAGCTGAGGCTTTGTACTTTAGGAGGTGTTGTCAATATGCGGCTTCCATTGAAAAGCCGTTTTAATTCTTTAAAGTCAGATCTCAAATAAAATGAAATATTAAGTTAAAAATATTATTTTTATACCAATATTTTACGTTAACAATATTTTCAAAAATTCGGTATTTCGAATTAAATTTCGGTTCTTGAATATTGTTAATATGGTAATCGATATTATTCGGTGTTCATAATATTTCCTAATATATTTTAAAAAAATGTGATGCTGGGGTCTAGAGTTTAAATAATCTCAAAGACATTTCAAGGAGAATTTGCACAAGTCAAAATACAAACACCCTCGAAGTGAAATTCGCAGTTTTCCGATCTATTTTAATGTAAGTTTGCCGGATTTAAAACGTTAGATCATTCATAGTACTGGGACCAGTTAAAACAAAACTCTATCTCTTCTTGATATTGCAAAATCCAAACAAGTGACTATTATTTCATTTTTTTATGTTGTGGAAGAGGGGGATGAAGCAGTAAAAATACCAACTCTAATGATGAACTTTATCAATTTTAAACAAATATTTTCATGGTGTCTAATTTTCAAACTCGTACTGTGGCGTATAACATCACTTTCTATTAATTTTATTTTTAATTGAAGGCTGAAAGCTGTATTGTATTCAAGATGTATTTCTTTGCCATGCACGAGATGGAAGAGCTAAGAAAACAGTTAGAAATCAAGACAAACGAAAAACTTGAAAAGCATTCAGGAAAATTAATAATGTAAAGATAACACAAGATTCACGAAATAAAATTAATTGAGAATCCATGATTAGGATAAAGTCATTTTTAAGAATAATAATAGACTTTCAGGAATTTTACTTGAAATCAAATATTAGTTTAAACTCGGAACTTTAATTGCAACTTCAAATTTGCAATATTGTGAATGTCATGTCTATCACTATGTCATTTATAAAAAAAATAATTCAGCAAGATTAATTAATCCGAACGTTAATCATTCATGTTCATTTGAATATGGATGAAATTCAACTTTAATATACTATACAAACTTTTCATAAAATTCTGAAGATAATGGTGAATTTTGAAAGTTGAGAGTAGAACAGCGTTTCTCAACCTTTCAGTATTCGTGGCCCAGTTTTCAATCAAAATTTTCATCGCGCCCCCTGCTTACAATAAAATGTATACAACAATAATGTATATTGAGTATTTTGGATTCTGTTTTTAAACTATTTTTAACTAACTGCCAAAACAAGAGTAAAAGCGAGCCAACGTTGGCGAGAAACCACATCTTGCCTTTTGGATAAGAGTGCGGTGAACAGATGAAGTGAATGAAAGTGGAGAAAATTTAAATATTATATTTGAAATGAAAGCGAAACAGGGAGATAACGTTAAAAGAATATGAAAGTAGAAAAATTCATCAATGAAAGTTAACCTAGACGGGTGAGCTAAATTTAGAAACTGGGAATACATTTTTTCGAATAATAAAAGAAATAAAACTGAAGCATGACAAAACAAAAGTGAAAAAAATAGCAATGTTTGTGGAAGGGAATACACACGACCTATGCTATCTCGAGTAAGCGCGGAGCAAATGTTTTCTCATAGGAAGAAGGAAAATATTCAATAACGAAAGTTTCAATTTCAGCCAGTCTCATTCGAGTCGACCTTTTTATCGCTATCAAATCTATCGTGAATTTATATGTTATATATGTTTTCGTATTAACTGCAATTCACCATATTAAATACTCACGGTAGCAGATTTATGCAGGCTCATGAATAAATTTTTAAGTGGAAGTAAGCAAGCATTACACGATAGTCAAGCATCAACAAGTACACAGACGAGCGTGGTTCCGAAAATAAAATCAAAGAAATTTTCTCAAGAATACTTAAATTGTGGGTTTTCCAGTACTGAAGTAAATGAAGAAGATAGGCCCCTGTGTATCATTTGCTCAAAAATGTTGGCCTCAGACAGCATGAAACCTAATAAACTTAAACGACATTCAGAAACGCTTCATAGTGAGTATGTCAATAAACCCAGAGAATTCTTCGAATTAAAATTAAAATCATATAAAAAGCAAAAATCATTTTTTAAAGAAACTTTGTCTGTAAATAAAAAGAGCTTTAATTGCAAATTAATTTTAATTAATTACAAAATTCATATAATTGTAGAAATCCTCACACAATTGGAGAAGAGCTTATTTTGCCAGCAGCAATTGAGATTGTAGAAACTATGTTTGGAGATAATTTTTCAAAAAAAAAAAAAAAAAAAATGCAGTCCATACCTCTTTCAAATGATACTGTTGCCCGTCGAATTGGCGATATAGCTGAAGATGTACAGCGTCAACTTTTCTCGAAGTTTCGTGACAAATTGTTTTCAATACCGTTTGACGAAGCAACAGATAGTTATAAAGATGCTCATTTAATTGCCTATGTTCGAATTTGTGATAATATGTCAGTAGTAGAACTACTTTTCTGCAAACCAATAGAACTCAAAACATCAGCGCTCTCATTATTTGTTATTTTAAATGATTTTATGAACGAGGCAAACATAGAATGGAAAAATTGCATCGAAATATGCACCGATGGTGCTCGTTCAATGTCCGGAAGATTTCAAGGTATATAAGCACTTGTAAAACAAAAATCGCCTCAGTGCAACATTGCATGATCCACAGAGAAACTTTGGCTTCGAAAGAAATTAGTCCTGGTTTGAATATTGTGTTAACTACGGTTGTAACCGTAGTAAATTATATAAAAATGAGATCCCTGAAATCAAGAATCTTTTCCGCACTTTGTAAAGACATAGGTTCAGTACATTCAGCGTTACTATTTTATTGCGAGGCAAGATGGTCATCACGTGGGAAATTTTTGCAACGTGTTTATGAATTAAGAGAAGAAATCACCATTTTACTAGAAGAAGAAAACAGACAGGAGGCCGAGAATTTTCGCGATAGTTTATTTGTGATGAAATTGAACTACTGGGTCGACATATTCGAGAAATTAAATAACTTGAATCTTCAACTCTAAGGAGCAAATACACAAATGTTGGATACGAGTGATAAAGTTAATGCTTTTTGGAGAAAATTGGAATTGTGGAGCAGAAATTTAAAGCAAAAAACCTAACAATGTTTGTAAATGTGGATGATTGTACTAAAACTTACAAGGCTGAAGAAGAACATGTAAAAGTTGTTTTTGTAACCATTGAAAATCATTTAGCCATGCTGGCAAAAAATTTTAAAAAGTATTTTCATGCTGACGACAAACTGATAGCAAGTTACGAGTGGATTAGGGATCCATTTCATAAGGCTTCCGAAGGACTCTCAATCGATGAGGAAGAAAAATTCATAGCCTTCACGACAAGTGGCGAAAGTAAAAGGCAATTTTGTAATAAATCACTATTTGAATTTTGGGCAGGAGTGAAGTTGATTTTCCTGCACTAAAAGCAAGGACATTTCACATTCTATTACCATTCAACACCCTACCTTTGTGAAACTGGATTTTCTGCTGTGGCTTCTTTGACGACAAAATATAGAAACAGAACTGAGAGTGACTATTTCTAATATTAAGCCTTCCTTCAAAAAAACTTTGCTTTGCAAGACAGGCCCAAGGAAGTCACTAATAATTATTAAATTTGTTTTTAATTTAGTATGTTTTGATTAAGTAAGTTGTTTTACTTTAATAAGTTATTAAATATGTCGAAATGTATTTTGTTTTCTATGTGTATGTGTGCTTTCCTTTCAGTCAGTTAATCAATTTTTTAAAATAATATTTTCTCTTGGATATCCTTGCGCCCCCCCCTCTAGTGTGCTCGCGCCCCCCTAGGGGGCGCGCCCCACAGGTTGAGAATCGCTGGAGTAGAAACATTTTGTAATTTAAATCTACTTTTGAAATATCAACAAAATGCAAGTATTTTTCTCTGAATTTCGAAGCATTTGTAATTCAATATACAAATATTCTTATCCTTGAGAAAAAATTTCTCAATGAGATTTTATCATCGATTACTGTGCTCGTAAAAACTATAGGACTCGTGAACTGAGAAAGTAGTAACAGTAAGTAGAAAAATAAGGAGAATATAACAATAAATTGATATTATTGAACTTGATAGGTGTAAATGTTTAGTTCTCAAATGATAAGTTCAGGGGGTGTATGTTTTGATTACAACATTTTGAATAAAAATCTCATAACTTTAACTACTCAGAATGATGAGAAAGCTCAGATCAGATGATACTTCTTTTTTTTTTTTTTTCAATCCTTTTGTGTTTTTTTCATCAATAATTTATTTTAGCTCATGTAAATGTATTTTGGGAAACTTTCTAAAAAGATACATCATTGCGAATTTTATCTGGGCAAAAGCTTTTCTTTATTATTTAATTAAATTTAAATGAGGAATTCATTGAAACTAATTTAAAGCTCAACTTTGAAATATATTTGCAAAAATATTCTTTTTATCTTATAAATATCTATCTAATGTTGACTGAAATATCACAGGTTTTAGAAGCAAAGTAATTGGAAATGAAACAAGAGTAAACAGACATGCAAATTAAAAGTTTTCATTAATTGTTAATATTAACACAGATTTTTCCAATATAATCAGACTCATTTCCAAAAGAATGTCATGATTTCATTTGGCAACATGGAGAGAATTTATAATGACAATAATGATCAAACCTTAATAACAGTATATTGAAATGAAACTTTTACAATAATATCCAAATAAATAAAAGAACAATACACAGAAAATTGTTACTTCATTTAAAAAAGTTTTATTTGTGTATATTTACTATAAATATAATATAGAAAGTGCGAGATACATTTCATTATTTAAATTTGAAATCCTATTTCTTTTCTTTTTATTTCGTTCTACTTAATTTTAAGTTGACATTTTTATTGAAAAATTATTTTATTTTTCAAAGAAAGTTAATTAAGAGATAATGTTTTGAAAATCATTTTTAGATTTTGCTTCATAGCAACGAATTTTATAGAGATGAAATGTAGGTTTTTGCTTTCACTAATGAATAATTTTCATTTCTAAACTTTAATTATTCCACGTTCTTTTAACAAGCTTTTTTCTCAATGTAAAAGGTTAATCAAGTGCCTAGAGACCCAAGAATAGACTGTAATGGTGGATGATGCAATATGAGTATTCCTATGCGTATCCGGACCATACGTAATGGTATATTTTTTCTTTCACCAGGAAGTAAAATTATTTTTGTTTTAAATATGGAATTTTATTACACACAGTCTTGATTACTCATGTTAAATTTAAATATTTTTTCAAACAAATCATTTTTAAATACGATGGACGATATTCTAGACTTTTAAATAGGCATTACCTTACTCAGTATTGCTTTCTCTGCATTGTCGCCTTTGTCTTGGTCTGTCCCACGATGACTCGCGTACCTGAAAAGGTGTAAGACCTTGAAGTTCGCCGAGAAGAGAACCGTTATTTATTTATTGAAAAGCTTTCAATCATCGCCAGAATATAAACGGTAATTAGTGTATACATTATAGTTCATTTGACTAAAATAAAATATTTAAATTAAATAATTAACAAACCAATTCTGGATTGAAGAAACTAAATTGAAAAGTACATAGAGAAAGCAGTAACATACACAAATACAAAAATAATATCACAATGTTCAAAGGATGGAATTTATAGTAAGCAATATCAAACAACGTATCAATATCTAAAACACCAAGTGAACCCATTATATAGAGTAATAAGTGAATGACACAAATACAAGGTGACAATACAAAGCACAACTAGAATGCCAAAGTCATAAAAAAAGCCCCACTAGAAGGTAAATCAAGAATATGAGCAGAAATGTACAAAGTTTTTAATAGCTATAATCTTACATAAAAAACAACATCTAGAAGCTGTGCCAGAATAGTTACACAAATAAAGCATCAATTAAAACAACCTAAGGCACAGATCCATCACCTAGGCTCTTCTTAATTTATTCACAAATATCTCTTGAGATTTCACAAATCTTCCCCATCATCTTCAGCGAAGCCTCGTTCCTGAATGCACTAAGAAACTAGCTGCATTGTCGCCATAAGTAGCACGAGAACTATAAAATTTACGTGTTATTCTAATGTAACATAATCACCTATAATGTTAAAATATTATTAATTAGTCACATCAGATAAAACCTTTATAGGCTAGTCAATGGATTTGTCCATTACTAAAGTAGCATAGGTCTAAAAGTAAAGGCAGTGATTACCATTAACTGTTTGAAAAGGTTAAGCAAGTTCGTTAGGTCTATTTAGTACTCACTTGGGGAAGAAGATTCAGATAAACTGTCAGTGAGGGTCAAAAAGTATTTCACCTGCTTTAAAACCGTAAAAAAAAAAAAAAAAAAAAAAAATAAATAAATAAATAAATAAAAAAAAAAAATTAAATGTTTTCCCTTTCCCGAAACGGTGCTTATGAACATAAAAAAAAAGTGGGGTTATTTTAGTTATAAGGTTTAGTTCTCACCAATTTTCCATCGCTCATTTGATTATGGTTTTTGAGTATTTAATATTAGTGAATCAATTAGTTTAATCCTCCTCATTGACTCTTTTTTTCTCTACCCTATTAAGTTTTTGTATTATCTGACTAAACATATACTAGAGTATTGGCACGGGAAATGGTACTACAGCATCGGTAAGTATTTTTATATCAGTTAAATAATTATTAATAATTTGTCCTCCAGATGGCGCCACGCCTGTTTTCATGTTCCTTTTCCAACTTTCCACTGATCAAAATCCCCTGCTAAGGTGCTGCTGCATCTTATAACAAACATTTCGGCGTTAATCCCATTATTAGTTAATTGCAGAATATTTATATGCACTTATTACTGCTATATCAATTTATATATATTGCTTGAATAAATTAAAAGGAGAATAATGCTTTTATTATTCTTTAAAATAAATTGCATATTTTAATATCAGTTAAATAAATATTTATAGTCTTTTGCTATAAAACGTTAAAACAGTAAATATTAAATAATATAATATTAAATGTAAAATTATATTTTTGAATGAAATAAATAAAGATACTTTTTTGTAATGTAACTATTAAAATTAATTATGTATATGATCAAGGGTAACAAATGATGGGAAATAAAATCCTTTTTTGAATAAACCAAGATATCCAAAATTATAAAACGCGAATTGTAAAAGGTGATTTTCGCTCCTTCTCAATTATTTTATCACACAGGTAATTTTGTTGGGCCATAATCACTCAATTTTTTGTTACGTTGTTGATGGGGCATCAATTTATTCTTGCCCAAGGCGCTCAAATTTGTTTACACAATCCTGATTCAATAGCATCACCAATCTCCTCTAACCGCAATAATCAACTGATGTTTTATGATACTTAGATGTTCGTAGATGGCAACAGGATCTGAATGTAAATGCAAATAAAGGAATAACTTTGATTGATTAATATGGATGTAAATAATTAATTAATCTAATGCTCTAATTAAGATGGAAGAAAACTATTTGATTAATCGGGATGAAATGAAGGAAAAAGCATGAAGGGTTTCGAAATTATTATTATTATTTTTTATATTCAATTTATTACTGACGAATAATTTAGTTTAGAAAAGCTTTACTATATTCTGCTATATTAGTCAATTGAAAAGAATAGTACGATGTGCTGATACATTAAAAAATTGATGCCAGTAATGATGTTATCAATAAATAGGCACATTTCTTTTCAAACATAATTTAAAAAACAAAAAACAGTATATTTTTAGAAAATAAGCAGTTAATGGCTCAATCGCCCCGCATGACCGTTTCTTTTAGATGCTTTGATTTTATAAAATAATCATGAACATTTTGAATCAACTGAATGAAACCTTTGAGTAATTATGATTTTTATAACATAGCCATGTGACAAATTGCTTTCTATAATCCGAAGCTTCGCGCATCCAGCCCTTTTAGTAATCCGATGTTTTTTGAAAATGAAGTGAGGGGAGTAAAAGAAAAAAAAAAAGAAACTGATTTTAGCGTGAATGTAAACCCTAGTTGGTGCGCAGATTTTATAATATTTATAACATATAACATAATTTTTTTGTATTTTGTAATATTTTGTGCAATAAACATAAATTTGGTTATTAATTTTTTTTTGTAGTAGGAAATTTGTTCAACCCGGCATATTTGTAATCCCCCAGTCCTCTGGTCTTAAATTTGTAAAATTATTGAGAAACAACTTTATATTTATTATTATTTATTTGTAGTTTGTACTAGATCATGAAAATGTTTTGTAAGAGTAAAAACAGAAAAGAAAAAAAAATTATAAAATCTATTTCGGTTGGTTTATTTTTAATTTAATTGAATTTGCTATGTTTATTATCTAATTAAATCTTATGTGCATACAAAATATTTTCATATTTTGCAGCTTGTATGAAATTCTCTTGCGATATATTTTAATTTTTAATGAATTTTTGTATGCTCAATGCTTTTGAAGTTTCACTTTGTTGCTTTAAGCTATTGTTCTTTCTTCATAGCAAAATAATTTTATAATTAATTAATTCTTTTGATAAAAATTATTCCTTTCATCGATCGTTTCTGGCACTTCCTCGAAATAATCTTAGAAGGCGGTCTCTGAGAAGATATTATAATTGCACTCATGGAATATTTTTAATTCAATTTATGCCGCACAAAATAATTTTTAAGTGGTATTAATATATAAAATGTTTTTAAATTTAATTATATTTTAAAAAATTAAAAAAAACTTTGATTAATTTGTCCGGGAGGGGGATGAAAATTTTTTATTCACTAGTTCTTATTTTTTTTAATTGAAAAATTGTATTTAAAGTTGGGATAAAGATTTTTTGCCGCTTAAAAATATAAAGGCATCGATGTTTTCAATTATGTTTTAAGGTTTCTGTTTTCTATTTGACCATAAACTTTAAATTGTGTTGAATTAATTTAGTTTAAATATTTAATTTTCATCAGATTTACTTTTGTAATCTAGTGATAATTTTAATCTTTTAAGTTTATACATTTTAAAATAATTTTTTAATTATATTAACATGGCCTGTTGCAAATATTCTATGCTATAATGTGAAATAAAACTTTAAAAAAGAAGATCAACAAATTTAAGGGTCTGTCAGTGGATACAAAGAAGTTCCTTGAACAATGGATTTACGGAGAAAATTTAAACTTGTACTCCGTTATGAAGCATGCATTTGCATCATTTAAATTTATATCTTTTTAAATAATTTTCAATAAATTATTGGTTATTTTAGAAAATAATGTTCTTGTCACAATTTTCGCTTAAAGAAAGTAAGTTTCTTAATAAAAAAAAAATTATCGGACAAATCATAGTTTTTTTCTTTAATAAATGTTAAGAACAAAATTAATATTAAAAAATTAATCTTTCAACCTCATTTACACTGATTTCTATAGATTTTGACGATTTCAGTAGAAAAATAAAAAATTATGCAATGTATGGTTAAATCAAATTAATTTCCTTGACCTACGAAAATATTTCTAATTAGATGACATATTTTATTTGAGATATTATCAATCCATTTTAGATCACAAAATGATACCCAGGGATCTTTACCTTTTTAATTAATTGATACTTTAGATATTTACAGATTTAAATATAAAAATAAAACGAAATCGATGATCAACTTATATAAATTATTGCATTCACAGATGTGATTACTAAAAAGTTATTTTGTTATGTACGAGGGGGTATCAATAAGTAGCGCACATAATTTTGGCGTAGTAATAAAAAATGCAATGAACGACAATATGAAATGAAAATCAAATTATTACAAATTTTTACTTTTTAGCCTAACCGCCATTCATGTTGAAGTATTTGGTGCAATGTTGAATTCATTTGAAAAGTTTGATCTCATAGAAAGCCATCAACTCGCTTGAGGTTGTCGTCAGATTCGAGGAACCATTTCATGGGACAAAACACGATAATAAACATGAGAGTGCCATGTCCGGGATGCATGGGGAGATCAAAAATTTCTCTACTAAATCTTTGTAGCCCTCTCTCCTTAGGTGCAAAACTGCTGGGATGTTGCAAAATTATACAAAAATTATGTGCTTTACCTATTGATATCTTCTCTCGCTTCAAGTTCCCCCTCTACTCAAATAAATGCATCAAAGAAAGGTTTTAAATATAAAGTATAGTTTCCCACATATATATTATATAAGATGTTTATATTTTCTATAATTATTATTCATTATTATTTATTCAAAGATTTTCTTAAAAGTGGGCCGCATCCATGCGATGTAGTGTTTTGGAGCATATAGTTATGCTTACTTATAGAATTAGATACTGTCACTTTTTAACAATAAAAAAATAAACAAAAAAATCCTCCCCAAATAATGTAAAATGTGTTATAAAATAAAATTAAAAATTAGAATTAATATTTTAAAACATTATTATATTTTAAAAATAACAGTAAAAGAAGTTATTTTTGACTAAGTTTCTCAAGCAAGAGGTAAGTAAACCAGTACATACTGAAGTGCGAACTAATCATTAACTTTAAATCTAAAAAAAAAAGTAATTAGTTAAATTAAAATCTAAAGTTTAATAAGGAAAAAATTAAATATAGTGGAAATAAGGAAATCGATTATGTGAAGCAAAATTTTAAATTCTGTGAAATGCGAAATTTTTTAAAGAAATAAATACATTAAGAGTTGGGAAAAAAATTACATTTAGAAAAAAGTTCTTTTCTCGATTACTTATTGGGATTATTTTAGATACTCGTTTCATTCATTTTGTGTGTGAAACCTTTTTTTGTTCTATAAATATCGAATGCTTTGAAAGCTGTTACTGAAAGAAATACTAATTAAAATTATTAATGATTCTTTTAATTAATCTTTAAATGTTGCTTAAAAGTATTTTTTTTCTTTTTATTATGAAAGGACTTTTTCTTTGAACCGTAAGAACAAAAATATTTTCCTTCTTTGAGATAATCTGATTGTAATAGGACTTGGAAAATATTACACTATTCGGACTTTAAAATTTTTCGAAGGTATAGATTGCAATTATTTCATATGCACATTGCTGACTTATTGTTTAAACAGGACATCAAAACTCAAGGTGATATTCTTAGAAAAATCCAAAAGTTACAGCATAAAATATTTCTGAGTTAAAAAAAAAAGTTTTTAAAACAATTTTACTAAGCAAGTCAAATTCTAAACGATTTTAGATTTATTGCTGAATTTTTGAATTTCAAAGTTTACACTGGTTCGATAATTAACAAATCTTGTTAAAAGCTGAGAAAATATACTTAAGAGCTCCAAAAGTTGGCCTTAATACCTTTATGTGCACAAAGCCCTTTTTACAGATTTTATTTCTAAAGCAACTAACATAATGCTTAAAATGTTGTTTCGAAAAGTCTCTCCTTGTTTCTGCTTCCGATTGTTCATAATTTATATTTTTTAACCATTATACACATTCGAAATCTGAGTGGCAACATTTGATATTGAATTTACTTCACCTAGTTTGTTTCTTGCTTTTGTTATTCTTGGTTGGGCTCTTTTTTTATTATAAAAAACTAGAATCAATAGCTTTTGATATGAAACTAAATAACAGCTTTATGCACAGCCATTAGTGAATTACATTGTAAATTGATAATGGAGTATATTTTCATTAGACAGTTTCATTCTTTTTGATTGTTGCAAAAAAAAAGGGGGGGGGGAGTGCCTTATTGAGAAAATTCGATATGCCAATGTGACATCTTTTTATATTTTTTGCTTTATTGAAAAAATTGATAAGCAAGTGATCATCTACTTCCTTTTCGAATATAGTTGCTTTTAATGAGCTTATTCATCAATCAGAGTAAAATGCATTGAAATATAATAAAAGGCTTCTCAAAAAATGACTATTAATGGAAAGATAAATTTTACAATTAATTTTTTTCTTTTCAAAGCGAAATGTATTTGTTGCGTTTTCATTTCAAAAATATTTCACAACGCACAATTTTATCATAAACATAGTTCCTTAGGGATTTTCAGCTTTCAGGAGGTAAAAACATATAAAACTTAGACGAAATTGAGATTAAACCTTTTATATATGCATAGTCTTCATATTTTACCTAAGTATTGGTTTAGGTATACATTCTAAACAAAGATATATTAGAGTATAATCATTGGTTTTATGATGATTTATGATTGATGTAAAAGCACCGTAAGCGAATACATACATTGTGCACTAAATAATATTTTGAAATGTTTTACAGGGTTCAAATGTGAATTATACATGTGAATAGAGCAATATTTTTCTAAAGAGGGTAAAATAAATTAAATAGTGAGAATCAAAGAATTTGTAGTATATTTTTAGATTACGCTGTTATATAAAAAGTCTATTTCTTTGGTCCTGTAGGATTTGAACATTTATACCGTATTTGCCTCGTGCTATGAATGGATGAGCATAAGACAGATACGGCTGAAGATTTAGTATTATGCCATTAAAAGAAAGTCTTTCATATTTATTTTAGCATTGTTGAGCCATTTTTTAACCCTCTGACTGTGTAATTTTTTAAAATCACCATTTAAATGCGATGATATCTAATAAGTTCAAATATTCATCAAACAAATTGAACTGATGTTATACAATAATAACATGATATAATAAAAATCTGTTATCGTAAAAATAAACACTCTAAATTGCGAAAAATGCGGGATGTGTTAGAAAATGGATTGATTGCCAACCTTCGGAAATCACGGGATAAGCAGCATGAGGGTTAATATTTTTGACAGATGTGGAAATTAAATCAGAATGATACTTAACAAATTTGAAAGCCGATTTTGTTGAGGAGAAAAGTTAATTTTTTAAAATGTCTTTGTGAAGAAATGAATGTGAATGTGAAAGTTTAAATTTTTTGATGATTGCAATACTTCTATCTTTCATAAACGAGAAAGCAAAATAGGACAGACTTAGTAATAAATCCTTTAATCCGAACATCTAATACCTCAGTGGTTCACTCATTTCATGGTTTCATTCGCCGTATGCGTTAGTATGTCTGCTTCAACTTACGCACACTAGAGATGTTGCATTGCATGTAATTTGACTGGACTAAAGATAAAATGATTACTTAATTAACGACTAAAGGTAAGATACTTTTTAATAAAATTCATAAAAAGTTTATGAACTATTATTATGATAAAATTACGAATCATTATTATGAAACGGTGTAAAAATATCTGATATTTAGCTGATATATTTAGCGGCAACATAAATGATCTTCTCATATATTCTTCCTATTAGGAGAAGGTAAACTGATTATATTTACATGTTTTAAAAAATTTAAGATGAACGGCTAAAAATTGCATTTTTTAAGGCTTAGCCTTAATCATGATTTTCTACTTTATTTTCTTATCATTAGTAGACTTCGTAGCATTTTATTTTCGGCCGTAGTCAAGAACTCTAGCATTCTCGGTAATTTTTTTTCGCCTTATTAATTATCGAAAAAACACACACTAATGTATTCAACATCAGATATTTTTTGTTAAAATTATTTTTTTACTTTTTCTAATCTTGAGATCTATTATTTCTTAAACTTACTACCCGCAGATGCTACAAATATGTAGTGTCCAAATTAAGGTCTGAAAATAATAAAACAATGTATTGCCCTCAAGAATGCTCAAATATGAAAAATTTTGGTTCTTTCACACATTAATAAGTGAGTGAAAAGTCGATCTCCAAATTCCGTTTTTACAAGCATGAAAGAAGTCAAGTTAAGTAAAAGCATTAAATATGACACAATGTAAATTGCCCTTTATGCTTATTGTAATTGCCCTTTGAGCTTAAAAAAACTTAAATAAGTTAAATTCAACAACTGAATCCGTTGTTTTTTCAATTATTATCTATTTTCAAATGATGCTCGTTTTATGAAAATAACTGAAATACTCGCAACTATTTTTAACTTTAAAAACGAACAAGATTTTGGTTAGCGAAATTTGAATAGAATTTTATCTATCGAATGTTGTACAAATTTCTTACTATGTTCCCTTTCACGCTTCAGTTATTTCGGGAAAGAACAATGTTACGTTGATAAGAGAAATCGATTTATGCGCTTCCACGGAGTTGTCCTTCCCAAAGTTCGGGGAAGATTTGTGGACTTTACTGATTAGTTTACTCTTTTACTACCTGAAATCAGGTGTTTCTACACAGAAAACTGAAAGTAAATGCTTTCGGTAAGGAAATATTTAGCGTTTTTTTTTTTTTTAATTTTTTCCCTTTTTTTTTTTCTTTTCCGATTCAACAATTAAGCTGTTCAGTATGGAAAGGAGTTGAGCTAGGCATCTAAATGCAATTATGAAAAGGAATTTCTTGTCAGAATTCCATTTTATTGCTTTTTTGATATTGAAAAGTGAAAGTGCAAGGAGAAATGTGAGCGTGTAATTTAACCCTTTCGAAGCTGAGGATTTTTTGATAAATGATCTTCAGGAGTAATTTTTATTACATAATTATTATATTGAATACTTTTAAAAGAAAAATGTGTATAATATTAGGGCGTTCTAAAAGTTTCTTTCTCATCACGCTATGAAGGTCTTATCTGGATCTGTTTGTGCAAACCTGCAGGCTTATCTATTAGCCGTCTACGTAATTGGTTTCAGACGTCCCAGGCCTTCAACTGTCGCAAAATCGGGACTACAGCCTGGGAAAGTTCTTTTGTCCAGTTGATAGGATTGGAAAGGCGTAATTTTGTACGAGCTCTTTCCGCAAGGTGAAACAATAATTTCTACGAACTACTGTCATCAACTGGATCAGTTGAAAGCTGTCATAGAGAAAAAATGGGCAGAATTAACGAACCGACGAAGCGTTGTTTTTCATCATGACAACGCGAGACCACATATTGCATTAGTCGAAAGAGAATAGCTCTTACAGTTTGATTGGGATGTTTTGCCGCCTCCTGCATACTCTCCAGATCTCGCTCCATCTGATTATTACTTCTTTCTGTTCTTAAAAAATTCTCTTCGCGATAAGCGCTTTAAATCCATCAGCGAAATAAAAGCGCACCTCGAGGATTATTTCTTGTCCAAAATAAAACAGTTTTGGAAAGGAGGCATAATGAGGCTTCCTGAGAGATGGAAGAAGGTAATAGAGCAAAAGGGTTCTTATGTAACAAAATAAATAATATATTAAACAGTAAATATTGTGTATTCATTTCATATTAGAAATAGGAAAGAAACATATGGGACACCCTAAAATTAGTCCCTCATCGAGCCATTATCTTTTCATAAAAATGTGGCAACAAGTAATACACTTTGCATAATTTGCTAATGAGAATTATTTTTATTATGAGCAGGTAATTACAAAAGAAGTATATGATACCCGAACATTCTTTAAATTCCAAACATTTTATTAATTAATTGGCAACGTCTATCCTAACAACATATTAATTTCTTCTTTTATTGTTAAATAAAGAATTATCAAATAATAATTGAAAGAAATTTTATTGAATATTTCCCTTTAACAACTTTCTAAGCAATAAGGCATCCTCAGTTACTTTAATTTTATATCCTTGATATGCGGTCCGATATTAATAATTTCAGTTTCATGTCTCGATTTCACTTTGAATATGTTCATTATCATCTGTTCCTTTACTTAATCACTCGGTCTTGCGAACAATTTTGGAATCAAAACTTCATTAATTGAAATAATTGGTTTTAAATACAACGAAACACATTTGGAAAAGCGGATAAATTTAATTCTTTAATTTTTATGAAAATTAGTACTTCCTGTAGAATTCCGTTTGAAACTAATATTGATGCTAATTTTTATTTACTAGTACATTTTACTCTATTGTAATTAGGTGCAGATCCTGCAACTATTTCTTTCTTATTAAATAAAAATTCAAATACAGAATCATCACAATCACGGCTTAGTCCAAGATAATACTATTCCTGCACCTATTTCTTGATTAATATTCAATTAATGTGTTAAGCTGAGTCAAATATTTTAAAAAAGGCTTATTATTTATTTCCCTTTAACAACTTTCTAAGCAATAAGGCATCCTCAGTTACTTTAATTTTATATCCTTGATATGCGGTCCGATATTAATAATTTCAGTTTCATGTCTCGATTTCACTTTGAATATGCTCATTATCACCTGTTCCTTTAATTAATCCCTCGGTCTTGTGAACAATTTTGGAATGAAAACTTCATTAATTGAAATAATTGGTTTTAAATACAACGGAACACATTTGGAAAAGCGGATAAATTTAATTCTTTAATTTTTATGAAAATTAGTACTTCCTGTAGGTGATATTGAATATACACTATATTAAATAACAAAATACTTTTATTTATTTATTTAATATAATTCTGAAATCGAGAAGCATTTCAAATAACTTCATGAAAATTTCAAAAAGGGATTAGAATCTCCAACAGATAACGCCAGGATTGAGAAAATTAACTTATCGTGATCTCGCATTAAAAATCTCCTTTACTATTTTCTGTCATATATCTAGGGTTTCTTTAGTTTGTATTTTTGACTGTTGTTGCTGCGAATTGCTAGTTTAAAAACACCGTTTGAAACTAATATTGATGCTAATTTTTATTTACTAGTACATTTTACTCTATTGTAATGAAGTGCAGATCCTGCAACTATTTCTTTCTTATTAAATAAAAATTCAAATACAGAATCATCACAATCACGGCTTAGTCCAAGATAATACTATTCCTGCACCTATTTCTTGATTAATATTCAATTAATGTGTTAAGCTGAGTCAAATATTTTTAAAAAGGCTTATTATTTAATATTGATAGCTAATTTTAAAATGTGCAAGTCAAATTTAAACTCATGAATATGACTTGATAAAAAGGTGATGATATAGGTAGCACATGTTGTGATGCATTATTTTACAAATTTTTCAAAAAAAAAGTTTATTGAATACTAGAATGAGTTTGTGTAATGAATATTTATTTTATACGTAGTGAAAAGGAAAATGCATCTGTAGTCTTAAAAATCGGATACTTGGATTAAAAAAAAAAAAAAGGATGAAAAAAGTTATTTTGATGAAGTAATGATTTTCCCGAAGCCTGGTGATTATATTTTCAGATTTTGTTAAGATATAACCTGGGATTTCTAAGAATTCTTGTGCAGCAAAGTTTATCACTTTCATAAAACTCTGTTACACTACTACATCATAGAAAATTTCTTTAAAAATGTAGGAAAAAAATAACATAATAGCTTTGTACTTATTGTTCAGAAAATAGGGATTTAAAGTACATTTATGGTATCTGGTGATTTTTCAAATAAAGGAGAAATTATTGTTAGAAAGCTATTCGCTTTAAGACTCTTCTTCGAAGTAACATTGAAATTTTTTTAAAAAGTAAAATATTAAGCCGTAAGAGTTGGGCAAAGATATTTTAATATGTGTAGGGATAAGAGCAAGGGTATTACTCTCCCATCTTTTTAAAACGAGTTGACTATCTATGTGCTTACAGTTCTCTTTAACTTTGATATAAGCTTACATATTTTTTTCTAAAAGATTTTAAGAACTACATAATTATTCAGATTTATAAGCTATTTTTTCTAGTAATCTTAAGAATTACAAAATAGAGGGTATTTATAATTAAACGACTCAATTTTAAAGATGTCTACAGACGAAATTATTATTCAGAAAGTTATGAAATTTTGTGCAGGCCACATTGAAGGGATGCGTGTATGTCTGAACGAATAAAGAAAATTAGTTCAAAATTTCACCGCTAGAGAGCGTTTTTTAATTATTAAAGACTTACGACTGGTTCTTTATTTCGATTTCCCTATCTTTTAATCCACAGGCCACTCTAATACTATAATTCATACTTATTAAATTACGAAAGATTTAAAGTGAAATGTGTGATTTAGTTAAAACATTTAAAAATATTCTTGGTTACATTTTAGACAGCAACTGTGATCGGACACAGTTGAGCTCACTTTGGGAACATTTGAAACGTTTGATAAGTTGTGATAATCCAAGAACTTTAAAATAACATTTCATGTTTTAATCCATAGGCCACTCTATCTTTTAATCCATAGGCCACTCTATCTTTTAATCCATAGGCCACTCTAATACTATAATTCATACTTATTAAATTACGAAAGATTTAAAGTGAACTGTATGATTTAGTTAAAACATTTAAAAATATTCTTGGTTACATTTTCGACAGCAACTGTGATCTGACACAGTTGAGTTCACTTTGGGAACATTTGAAACGTTTGATAAGTTGTGATAGACCAAGAACTTTAAAATAACATTTCATGTTTTATTTTATCGAAATTCTCGGAATGCACAGCGATCAATTGTGTAGCATGCAATCGTACGCTTCCAGATGGTAGTTGAAAATGAGAGTCGTCATGTTGCACCGTAATAAAATTTGTGAACTGTTGTTGTTACTTATGACACTTGGGCACGCCCGCTGACGAGGTCAGCAATTTAAGCCGAGTTTGTACATTAGCTTCTGAGGGTAAAGGCCTCTGAGCACCCGAGGACAGCAATCTGACTTCTAGCTCATATGAAGATGATACTCACACACTCGTTTGCACAACCTCTTTTTACAAGAGGGCTCTTTCCCACACCTCACAGATAGAACACAGGGTAGGGAACAACCATGCCCGAACCAGGACTCAAACTCGGTACGCCCAGATCACGGGGAAGACGCGTTACCCCTAGGCCAGGACACCAGCAATTAGCAAACTATCGTAACTTTATGGTAAATATGTAATTAATTAAAAAAATAACCTCTGGCATATAAATCTTGAACTAATTTTTTTATTCGTTCAAACAGATTACCGCTCTTTATTGCATCCAACTCAAAATTTCATTACTTTCTGAAAAACAGTTTCGTCTGTAGACAACTTTAAAATAGGGTCGGTTAGTTATGGATACCATGTATAAATACTGTGTGTGATATTAATATTTTTATTATGTTGGAACCATTTTTATACATTTCATAGAATTATTGTATGCATTTTTATAGAAAACTTTTATTTCAAAACACCTCACCTAATTTTGCTTATTTTTTTTTAATTACAAAAATAATACCACTTTTTAGAAATCTATAATTAAATAAATATTCTTCATTGGAGTTGGATAGATAAATTAAAAGACACACAAGAGAAGATTTCTTATTGGTAAAAAATGTCAGAAATATAAATTATCAATTTAGTTTAATAAATACTCCGTTTTGAAAAACATGAGCTATTCTGGGACGATTTCGCAAATGGTCAGATAATGTCCCAGGGTCGCAACCGTAGGGGAGCGTTTGACCCACAGCGGTATCACTGACTAGTACCAAACCCACATGATTGTTTGATCTTTAGTAGAATCGGGTTTCGAATTTGGAGTCATTCTACCTCAAATTTGCGACCTTACTGCTTGATGTCAGGGATCATAAATAAAATCTATAAAACAGTAAAGGCTTGGGGTACAGACAGAAATAATGTAAATTTGAATTTCAATTACTTTATTGCATATTTTAATTTTTAACGAATGATCGTAATTTTAAGATGGTAATTTTCATATGAAATCAAAATTTATTTAAAATTGATAAATTAACAACTAATTAAATTCTGAAATATTAAAGTATTGTATTGCGATCGAGAATGCACAACTGTACAAAATTTCAGAACTCTAGGATGCCAAGATGTGAGTGGAAATTCAATTGCGAACTTTTATCTTTACAAAAATGAAGGAATTCAAGTGAAAAAAGGAAAGAAATAAGCATTTCTTTTAAAAAGAACTATTTGTAAAGTAGCATCTAGGCTGCTTTTACTTAAAGAATATGTTGTTGATTATTCAAAGGAGACTCAGCGAAAATGAATGGAAATGCTCTTATTGGAGCATTTATTTCAATTCTCACTAAACTAAAATCATTCTGTATAAAATATGACTTCATTCTTAAGATTTACATATTCTATGAATGCAATAAAAGCATTCATTTTATAGCACTCACTTTACACTTAATATTTTTTATGTTTTTATATTTTTTTACGTTTAAAACTTTATGTTTTTTAAACACACTTCCTCAGTTATTTATATTCTTGTTACATTCAAAAGAATCCCCCCCCCCTTCAAAAAAAAAAAAAAAAAAACTTACATTCTTATTATGACGGTAATTTCAAGCATATTTAGGTCTTCTCTCAACCTGAAAATATTGTTAAAAGAGCATTTATACTTTTTTATGAGATATCCCCGCAGTTACTCTTATATACGATATATTCAGATGAAATAAATGAAAATATTCTTAATATGACATTCATTGCAGGCTTATTTAGTTCTCATAACTTCGCTATTTGACAACTTCACGTCATTTAACATCTTACTTGGCAAGCATTTTTGAATAATTTCAGAGCATCTCAGATTTCCGAGGCATAATTTAAATAAAATACTTACTCGTAATATTACTCCTTTTCTTCGCAGCTGGGTACCCACATCAAAAACACATTTAAATGCAATCCTTCAATCTCTTGGAGAGGGAAAGAAACCTTTTTTTATTCTTAGCAACATAAAAGAAACCCCGTTTAAGTGAATTTCATTTCCTTAGATATTTGTAGAAGTAATCAGAGTTTGTACTTTTCAAAAAATGGGAACTAACTGACAAGACCTTTAAAAGAATTTATCCCTAAATTTCAGAAATACATAGTTTTTTCTCTCTGAAACGAGTGTTTTATTAAAAAAAACCAAATTGAGTACAAACATTGCAAACTATTTTGGAAAAAACTAATAAAATGTTTTTAAATTAAATATAACTAGCAATTGATTTTCGGGTTTTTAAATTTAATACTTATACGTTGAATCCAGAGTGATTTGATTCCAAATGACTATAATTACCATATTTTCAGATTTGCTTTAGTAAATCATTTCGGTTGACAATAAACATTTCTAATGATTAGATTTCTGTTTGAATATAAATAAAATAAAAGTCATTGGGGATTTGTATCCTAAACTACTGGGCCACTTTCAATCAAACTGTGCGCATTTATTCTTTAAGACAGGAGAAAGAATAATGCCAACTTTTGAAAGACCACAAATTAATTAAATTTTCAATTAATCAGAAATTAACCTAAAATTTCTAATTTTTTTGCAATAACTTCGGAGCACATAACCTTATATTTTAATACGCTTTTAAAATTCAAAATTTTTCAATTTTAATAATATTAATTCTATTTTTTTCAATTATTAATTAAAAATCCATTTAAATGCCTTTAAAAATAATGTCAACTTGAACTATTTCACCATTATTTTCTAAAATTCTATTTTATTTTATCAGCTATCTTTTTACTACCTTTTTATTTGCTTCAAAGTAGTGTTTTAACAATGCCTAAAAATAAGCATAAGTCAATCGCTTAAACGGAGTCAAGAAAGGTAACGCTCTTGCTACTGAATGAAAAAGATGTATAATAAAAGTAATCGCTTCTGCCTGTGAGAAATGAACTCATTTTTCCACAGAAACTTCGGAGGACATTATTCCGAAAAAAATTTACACCATCATAATTAAAAAAGTTTTATCTTTTTAACTAGTTTTATTTTTGTGCATTTGTTTCTTTCGCTATTTTTTCTTTGGAAAATTTAACAGAGAATTTTGAAATAAGGAAATTTGTAAGTGGACAAAATTAAAGCTTTCAACTACTTTTCCACTGTTTTAATTTTTCGTATATGTAGTATACAGAAGGCACTGAAATCGTCAAAAAATTTTGTCATAAAAAAAAAAAATCGTTAACTTCAGATCTTGATGTTTTAGACCACCCTGAGTTCGAAAACACATTTTGGGAAATTTTCGTCCGTCTGTCTGTCTATGAAAAAGATAACTCAAAAATATTTTGCTGGAGACGGATGAAATTTGGTAGACTGTATTTATACCAAATTTGTTGATTTCTATCAAATTTTGAGCAAAATCGGCTCAGAAGAAGTCTGTTCTGTTCGGTTGTTCGAATATAATTTGACACGATAACTACAGAACTAAGAGAGATAGCTAGATAAAATTCGACACATAGAATTAACATCTATAGCCTAGACATTTGTCGAATTTTGAGCCAAATCTAACAAGAGATTGACCGTCTGTCAATTTGTACTTTTAGAAACATATAAACGCGGTAAATGAAAGTCGCAATGACATAGATATATCTTATTTGCTATGTGATTTTGTGACTACAAGTGTAGTTTTGTGTCAGATTTTTATTTTAATCGGCTGGGAAAAACGCATCTAAAACACAAATTCGATTTTCGGATACTATTAACCGCATGCCAGGGATTAATCACCAAATAACTCGCCAAGGATGACGCAATAGACTCAGTAAAATTGCTAAATTGACGTCAAAGTTTAATATATACGAGAAAGTTTAGGGTATTAAATCACTTTCGCTGATTTAATATTTCTCTTTTGTTTTAATGCAAATCTCTTGATATCGGTTTGTAATGGCATTCAAATAGTGATTTAATTGTTGAGAAGAAGATAGGGAAAATAAAGATTTATAGAGCAAATAAGCAGGTTGACAGCAGCGACTTCAATCTATGAGTAATAGCCAAAACATTGCCTGTTTTTTATGCTAACCTGAGAAAAATATCTCAGAAAATATATTTTTACTATCTTAAAATTCAAAATTTTATCTTCTCGTCAACATCAATTTCATTTCTGTATAGTTATTTCAATTAATATTAATTTTTAAAAAAATTTGCGCTTGCAAATTTGAAATTTTATAGGTGCTTCTTTGGTAAGCAATGTTAATACCTTTGAAAATACTATCTCTATTTTTTGAAATTTCTCTTTTATGTTTATACATATTTGTTGGCAGTCACTTTTGTCTTTTGAGATAGTATTTTAATGATTATCGAAAGAAAATATAAATGCACAGCTCAAATTCAAACGAAGGTTCTGCAAAAAAATTTTTCGTGGGCAAATGAAATGTTTTTCTATTGTGGGCGAATAAGAATTATACGAAGAGTTGTTCCTGCATCCATGTACAAAATTCAAAGATAAAATTTAGAAGCAGTGAAGATTAAAAATGAGAAAAATTATGAGTATGAGAAAAATTATTGCTTTAATTTATTTTCAAATTTTTATTAAAAAATAACTATTTAATTAATTGGCTCTCAAAATTTTCCTTAAACTCTCTTATTATTCAGCATTTGTGAACAAAATTTAAAGTGGTAATATAACAAACTTAAGAAAAAAAATCAACTTCCGTGGTTTTTAAAATCACCTGCTTCAGTAAAATTGTTGATATTTTAATTAAAACATTTTCAGATAATAAATTTTATTTTATTAGAACTGCAAAAAGAGAGAAATTCAGATGATAAAAGGATTATAAGGATATTTTATCGGAAAGTAGCTTTAACATTAAAAGAATTACACATGAAAGGGATTTAATTCCGGGCATCGCAGGGTTTAAAAGCCAGCACTTAATAAAAATGTTTTATGTAATCTGTTAAACTTTTATATTGAAAGTTTTCATTACAAAAGGTTCAAATTTTCCTGTAAAATTGTAAATATTGAGATTTTAAAATTATTTGAATAATATAAATATTAAAAAATGTGTATGGTAATGGTGCTTCCAAAATTTTTATGTTATTGTGGTAAAGAATTTTATGCAATTAGGATTAATTCTGAATATTCATATTCGATATGCATCACTAGAAGAGAGAATGAACTTCCTGTGAAACGCTCTTGAAAAATGTTTATCTTTTTTCATGATCTTTTACAAAAAGAGTTAAAGGTAATTTTCCTCTCTATGCTATAAAGTGGTTCATATTTTCATCACTTGTTCTTGCTGTATATTTAAAAATTTGCAGGGTTCTAATTATCAATTTCTGACATAAATAAATCTATTTTTTGGCGAACTAATAATTGAAGAAGTGGCACTTTAATCAAGAACTTTGGATTGCATTTTCTGAAAGATAAATTTTTGCTTTTGTGTAAGAGATAATTTACAGAACATATAAACATAGTAAGCATAAAATGTGTTTAAAAATACCATTTACATGGTTTGTTTTTGATTATAATTTTAATATTTGTACGTGATAATTAGTAGATGATTTAATTTCAAACTAATATGGATATGGGTGTCTCTAAATATCTTTGAAGATATGTGATAAAATTTGAATTTTTCTAGTGGTTAAGGAGATTTATTACATAAATTAGATCAGTAATAAACTGTTTAGAAAATAATATTGAAGAAATATATTTAATGGGCAAGCAGATCTATACGACCCAGTCAGCCCAGGCTATTGCACAATATTGTACAATACTGAGTGATATTATTTTATTTAGAATTCAACAATATTGTACAATTTTGCAAATATTGTTTCATATCATACAATATTATTTATTATATATATGCTGCTAAACCCTAAAGCGTGCAACTATATGATGCAAAACTTATCCTAAAAAGCACAAAACGAAGACGTAAAACCATTTTTATTTTCTAGCATATGAAATATACAGGATATATTGCAATCGAGACAAAAAAAAAAAAAAAATCGAACTTGAAATTTTAACGAATCTCCTCGTTTCAGATCTCCTTAAGTCCCAAATCACATTTTTGGTACTATGGGTGTCTGTCTGTGAACATGATAACTCAAAAACGCTTTGAGATAGACGATTGAAATTTTTATGGACGAAAGACCAAATTTGCAGAATTCTATCAAATTTTGAGTGAAATTTGTTCACAAAAAATTTGTTTGTCTTGATGCTCAAATATAAGTGAACTCGGTAACTACAAAACGCAAAGAGTTAGGTTAATAAAACTGGTACGCAAGTTTAGAATCTAAAATATAGATATTTTCTAAATTTTGATCCAAATCTACTAAAGGTTGACCGTCTCTTGATTCTTACTTTCGCAGGGACGTGAACGCAACAACTCCTCAATACAAAGACTTAAATCAATGAAATTTGGTATGTTACCTTGAGTCTATAGCTGTAGTTTTGTGTCAAATTTTGGTGTCAATCAGCAGGCAAAATGGCGTCGAAAATACATATTCTCGCGGCAGATTCAGTAAAAATGCTGGACCAAAGATCTATATTTCGTAACTCATCATCGTTCATAAATGCCATGCATGAATTCGATGCCATACTTAAGGTCCACGAGTTTATGGGGAAGGGGGATAGTACTTTTACAGGAGATTATGCGAGAACGTTTCGAGAAGACCACTTCCACAAGTTTATTTTATGTTTCATGCTTCTTTTATAAATCTGAAACATATAAGGAGTTGAAAGCTAGACCATCAACAATTATCTCTAAACTATCCTAAATTTCATACTAAAATGAAAAACATGTTTTCTTTTCGAAATTTGTGTAAATAAAAATGGTCGTAATAGCTCTAATATATTAGACAGTAGTCTTTACCAAATAAATCGCAATCAGTGTTTATGCAAATAAAGTGCTTTTATCAATGTTGCCAAAATTGTGACTTGGTTGTTCCCTTGTTTTATGTTCCAAATACGGGAAAAAGAAATAATGCTGAAAATTTCTTTTCTATCTGGGAAATAATTGAAGCATCTTTATGAGAATAGTAAGAATATTCAAAGAAAACTGTATTTTGCTACTTATTACATGACCATATCTGTCATAATTTTTTTGATATAAAGTCTAATTGCAAACCAAGAAGCGACAAAATTTTATCTAATAAATTTTCAACTGAAGCTGTCATAAAATAATTGGAAAAGGAAGTATGTAATGAATTTGCTGGAAGTTTTTGTGTGCTTGATGAAAGGCTAAATATTTTGTCTTCTTATGTTGATATCTATCCTGTAGCTATGATTGGCAGAGAAGATAAGAAAAAGACACGAACACTTCAAATTCAAATTTTTACCCCACTATATTCAGACATTAGATGAGAAGAGGAGTCTAATTGTTGAATTGATAAAGAAAAGAAATAAAAAAGAAATATTAAAAATGGTGCTTTAATGTTGAAGAAAAAAAAAAAAAAGGAAAAGAAATGTGAGAAAAGAAAAGTAAATGCAAGTGGGTTATATGAAAGCAACCACTATAAATGGCGAGACACAAAAGTTTCTACCTTCAAAGCTGTCTCTTATTTTAATATGAGTTGCGACTATGCATCGTTCAAATCTGCAAAATTTGCATAACGAACAAACAATGAAGAAAAATGTTCGAATTAAAGAAAAAAATTAGTCGTCAGAAGGTTAAAAATCGATGAGCGAAATCAAATTGATGATTGAGGATAAAAATCGAATTATAAGAATTACCTGCTTTAAACACATAAAAAATTCCATTTGTTAAAATTAACAAGTGATAACTTTTTTAAAGACTTTGCTAGGAATGAGATTCAATACATGATCCTGAAACACTAATATTCGAAATTAGTTTGATTTTCACGTAATAGTTATAATAGTTAGCGATACATTTAACTGCCTGATATTGAGATAGATTTGTTTCGCTTTAGTCAAAGTAGAGTTTCAAAGAAAAAAGAAAAAGAAAAGTTTGACATTATTTAGGTTTTCAAATGCAAATGGGATGTTTTGCCTCTTGAGAATTTCGTTTATCTGCTTTTGGAGTTTTCGATCGTCTATTGGAAAAAGGATGCAAAGTAGAAATTGACGCGCCAAATAAATGCTCTAACAGTTCTTTTGAAGTTAACTTAGACAGAAATAAGAATCTTGAAATGTTTTGACGTGTATGTTACTCCTGGTATGTGATGAATAAATGGTGATTCTGCTTAAAAGTATCGCTAAACAAGCTTTCTGCAGCAATTTAATGGACTGAATTCTCGACTTAATCCACTTTAGGAATTATAACATTTATTGCTTTGTTGTTATGCTAATTGTTGTTTTTATGAGATCTCTCTTAAATACTCTGCTATCCAGATTTGGATTATTTATTACTCTGCTTATCCAGATTTGAATGATTTGTAGAAAAATACCTAAAGAAGCAGATTTTTTTTACAATTTTTTTTTATTTATCACCAAGATGTATTTTTTAGTTGCTGTAAACTTATTTCTCTATTAAATGTCTTTTTTCGTTTGTTTTTGAAATTATTTGATTAACTATTTATTACTCTAATACTTTAACTTTGCTTTGAATAATACTTTAATTTTTTCACTACAAAAAATAAATCATATATATATATATATATATATATATATATATGTATATATTTACTACAACGGATAACTTTATACGTTTATATTAATATTTTAAGGCTCTTTTCATAGGCAAGGCTCTTCAAAAAGGAATTATAAATAATTTAATAATTCCTGATTGTATAAACATAATTTTGCAGACGCGTGGCCGAAAAGAAGAAACTCTTGAAATTAACTTCAATTTGTTTTAAACTTGAGAGACATATTATGTACAAAGGAAAGCAAAAACATCATGCGTCAGTCTACATAGTGACATAAGCCCAAAGAGAGAGAGAGAGAAGTTCAGTGATTTTACTATGAGATTCTGATAGGGATTTCTTTGCCACGTGTCCACTAAAGCAAGTCATATCACTGACTCTCCGACTCGCCCGAAGGCACGCGGATAAAATAACTGAATGCCCGGACCGTCGCTACATCAACATTGGCGAGAACTGTGGTTGAGTCCTAAGGGCCATCACCAGCCACGGTACAACTCATCCCTAAGGAAGTACGTCCCGTCATCGATGGGAGGAGTCAGACCTCATCTTTTTGTGTACCTTCCAGGGTGGAGAAAACTAACTACCATGCCCGGAAGCATCTTATCTTCATGTAGAGGTGCACTTCGGGGGGAGTCGACTTACGCAATGGAATCTTATGTATCTTTTTAAAAACATGTGCAGGTGTAAAGGATTTTTATTCCTTCGTTTCTGGTGTTGGAACCATGGAGTCAGGAATTTTGTTTAGGACATGTTAGAAATAATTAAAAGAAAAAGTGGGAATTGGATCAGGAAATAAGAGAACATTTTAGAATGGAGTTAACATAGAGTAAATTGAGTAAATTGATAAAAATTAGGAAATTTATTAGGATTCAAATTATATATATATATATGTGTGTGTGTGTGTGTGTGTGTGTGTGTGTGTGTGTGTGTAAAAATTAAACTAAATTGTGCAAAGAAAAGTTTTTTTAATTCAATGCACCTTTTCTTACAATTGTCCGGATAGGAAATTCTTCAGATTTGAAAGATTGGAGAACTCCTTAAAAAGTATATTATATACATTAAAATCTTATTTTTTAGAAGCCAAATTTATGCGATCAAGATACTGCTGTTCGGTGAAGATTTCTTGACGAACTCCAAGTTTTCGTGAAATTTTTAGCTGTGATTGCGCGTTTATGATTTTATATTGTTTTAGTTGTTAATGGTTTTACATGTTCGATATGTGTAACTATTCTTTCCAATCTTAAGAGATTCACTACTATGAAGGATAATTCTTACAACTCAGCGTTTGATTAAGAGGCTGTATAATTAATATTACATTTTTCATATAAGGTATACACAAATTCACTACAGTTTGAATATCTTATTAAAAAGAAAAAATTCTGAAATTTATGAACAAAATGGGATTTAGATTTTGATATATTGTATTACCGCATATAATAAATTCTTGTATTTGCGCTAACAGTTGATCGAAATATCAAGGAGATGCTCAATTTCGTGTCATATTCTCTATAGCACAACTTCATAAATGGTGGTAAACATATGATTGAACTATTGCTTTTTTGCCTTTATGTCGCTGTCTTGTTCAATATACAATGTCTTTAACAAAACCTCTCTGTAAAAAGCCCAGAAAAGCATGTTAACTGTCATCTTCTTTGAGTATGGTTTATCATTTAGCTCGATGATTTATGAGAGTTTCTCTTTACAATTGTTGATTCATGTATTGGTTCATGCATTCCCTGTGTACTGTTAAATAGATTCAACATACCTGGATGGAAACAGTTTGGATTTTGTAAAATATTCAAAGAACTGTGCAATACAAGCAGCGTTTTCTTCAGCGTACAGATTGACTTCTATTCTTTTCGTCATTCCATTTCGTTCCTCTCTCCATAAATTATTCTTAGCTATGCACGGACTGTTGGACATAACGAAGGATGTTTTTATTTTTTTATTTCTTTAACTATGCAAATTATCTGTATTCGCATATCCAATTTTGTTTCAATAAACAGTATGAAAAGGGATTTATAAAATATAAATTTTTATAAATAAAAAAATACTTTTTTGCGAATTTAATTAATTTTTATTTTAACTAAATGTAGTCAAATTGAATAAAAGGCCTTCACAGGTCGAACCTTTGGGCACTGATAAAATCTGGTCTCAAAATAAACCTATATTTACAACGTCGCACAAATTTGAAATATTCTGCTCTTGCGTATGTTTGATACAAATACGATATGTCTGAAACGAGACAAGAATTTATGATGGTTTTTAGAATATAAGCAATTTTGTTATCATATAAAGTTTTTCCCAAAATATTTCAATGTAAAATTTAAAAAAAAATGGCGAATAATTATATATCGTAATTAATAAAGTGTCATACTCTAAGAGATTATTCAATCAGCACATTAGTGTTGCAAATTCGTTTCATATTTTACCGTTGTATATTTTTTTAACTCCTTTACTCAGACTTTGACAGGTATTGAAAGAATTCGAAGTCAACCAGAAATTCGGATGGTATAGAATTTTGGTTACATCTGTGAAGTTAATATTGTAAGAAATTTATTGAAATGGTAGACTTTTATTAAAATATATGCATTTAATGAATTAAATTAACCACCTTGAGAGGATTAAAAGAAATATTGTTATCATATAATCTGAGAGAAATCGGTTCTGGTATAAAGATAACTAACAACTGTTTTCCTTAAGCAAAGAGGTTCTCCTTGGGATATTGGTAACATTAATAACGGAAATATTTTACAGATGTTTTATCATACTGTATTTCGTATATTTTGCAATTTTTTTACTATAAACTAGCATTTTTTAGAGGAAATAAACTATTTCAAAAACTATTCTTAATGTCTAAATGGATCCATCTATAAAACTCCTTAGGATGTGTAGCAATTCCCGAACCCCCGACTTGACGTCAATTAATGATAGGAATCATTATCTTTCAAAGTTTGCTTCAGTTCATTAACATTGAGAAATCACAAGGGGTAAGATTCAGCCTCTGCGGGTGAAGTGATTGAGGATACTTTACTTGAAATGCCGCAAGTGCGCAAACATTATTATAAAGTAAAATAATGACGGTGAAAAGCCCTTCACTTCTTTCGATTTGATTGTCCGCTAAGGTTAATTTCTCCATAATATTCATGCTTCCTTTTTTCCACACACTGAGCTCAAAATACCGTTGGATGATCTAAGCTCGCTAGAAATGTAATGACTAATGTAGGTTATAAGCCTTATTGTCATTTTTCGCTTTCTTACGTCCATTCTTGTATCCAAGTGTATCTCCAATTGCTGTGCACATTTTCCTTTATGGTTTTTAACTGTTTCTTCAAAATTTTCCTATCATTGATCGATATGTTCGTTTTTTCTTGTACGCTTCTTCTAGTAATTTGTAGAATTACCTTTGTACTAAAAATTTAAGAAATCAGAAAAAGTATTTTAATTTTGATTCATAGTTTTTCTGAAAACATCAGAAGGGCCGTTTCTTTAATCAGTTTTTCTTCAATATTTTTTATGATTAAACGTTGAAGAATACTTTTTACTGTTTATATATTACATCGTAAAATTTCAATCTCCATAAAGTATTTTTTAATTGATTTTCTGAGGAAACAATGCAATAAACCTTACAAAGTGATAACTAGAAAATTTTTGTATCTAAATGAATTCAATTGTTCGCATTAACGTGATTAAGATTTTTAAAAATGGAACTAATAGACTACACAAAAATATCAAAGAAACAAGATGATAATATCACCAGAAACGTTTATTTTCAAGAAAGACATTTTAACAGCAGAAACAGGGTAAGAACAGAACATCAAAGACCAATTAATTACGTAACATCTGAAAACATGATTGAACAACAATTGAAATAAGTATCACAAAGTATTCTATGCAATAAACACTTGTTCTTCACAAGATAACATACACTTTTTCATTTTCGTCACAATGACTAGATAGATACAAACGTGAAACACTTGAATTTAACACAGCACATTAATAAATAAACTTCACAAATAAATACAAACATAACGGAATATCAACACATATTCAAACATCATTACAATAAAGAGATATTTGAAACATATATTGCATTTAAATTGAGAATTTAGTTTATATTTAAACATTTAAGAAGTATTGAACCACACACAAAAGTTGGGGGATCTCTAACTGCATAATATGCCTAAGGGGAACACTTGACAAGTGACATTCATAATTAAATAATTTAATGACATTTATAATTCATAATTATAAAACAATATATATATATATATGTATATATATTGTTTTATAAAGGATATATATATATATATTTAAACAGTTGCTTTTAGAAACTACGATTTGAATGAAACGAAACTGAGAAAAATAATAACAATGGAAAGCGATGAATTCCCAAAGGTCATTAAAATTTGACTGGAGTTACATAAATTATATCTCATTTCTATTTTATAGAAATGTAAAGACCCAAATGTGCACCTGAATTTGATATACAAATATAAATAATCTGTTTTTAGTCATTTCAGAGGATAAGCTTTTCATTTCATCAAAGAATAGATATTATTGTATATGGTGATTTTCATTGTTCTGTATTTTAAACAAATGTTTATTGTTTATGAAAGATGTTGGAATTCACCCACAAATTAATAATCTCCAGTATTTGTTCTGAATATTTCTGAATAATAAAATATTGTTGAATTGTTCTGAATAATAAAATATATCATGGAATCATTTGATAAATGGATTGAAACTATTTTTTGCTATTAATTCGTACGGCCGAAATTTGAAAGTAATTAATCTTCAAATTATATTTATTTTGAGAGAGATTTTTTTTATCTCAATCTCCACAACCGAATTAAAAAAATATAAAAATGCAAAGTATTAAATCAAAATCTTTAGATTTTATCTTCGCTTTGAAATTAAGTATCTCGGATATTCTCTGTTGTACAGGCTGAAGTCTGGTATTTTAATATTGATGTAAAAATTGAGAGAAAATGTAATCTACAAAGATCAATTTTGAATAGCAAAATTTTCCAGTACATAATTTCATGAAAAAACAAAAATGAAGATTACTTTAAATAAATTTTCAGGACAGAATTTTATTCAACTGTATGAAAGTACTGAATAATGATAACAAAACAGCTAAAATAAGATACAACTTTTAAAATTGTGCAATAATTTTTCCATGTTCTACTATCTTCTTAGATTTGAAATTTTCTGTGTTGTACACAGAAATATGTTTTGTGACAAATTTTTATAAAAATATAAAATCATAGTAAAAAGCATTAAAAAAACAAGACAAGAAAATGCTCGACATCACTTTCATTTGGACATGTGAATTGCACGTTCAGTGAGAACTTACTTATTTGGAAACCGTACGGAAAACATAAATAATTAATCTCGTGTATCATAAATAAATAATCACAAATAAGTGTAAAAGAAATCTTGACAGATTTATCCAAATAATTATATTAAGTAAGAGAAAAATAAATACACGAAGTGCCAAACGATTACCGATACACGGTATCACAGTTCCCATAAAATGAATCCTCTTTATTAGTCCCCACTTGGTTATTCACAGGCCAGTTTACTGTCCAAGCTCGACAAAGCTACTGCGAAGGCTTGGAGTGCGCACATAGGGTATCCATAATCCATTGTGAAAGCGTCATCAGATATGCGGCCGAATTGCATGACAATATAATCGGCTGAAAAAGAAATAGATATTACTATCTGCCTTAGTTTGATATAAAGTTTCAGTATTTACAATATTACCAAAATTCTTACTGCATCTTATCTTAAACGGAATGTCTGATCTCGAATCTGAATGCTATGTTGTTGCTTAACTTATGTTATAGGCCATAAAGGTCATTTCGTAGAATAAATTCCACAAGAAAGTCAAAAAGTCTCTTAAGGTAAATTCAATTATTTTCACAACTCTGATTTAAAAAACTTGAGCCCAAGTTCAAGTAATATGTTTTTAACATACCTACAGGCATAGTGAGAAAACGAAGTTAATTTAAATCAAAAACCTTCTCATGAATTTTCATAAAGTATCAGGACTAAAATTGTAATCCCAGCTCTGTTTCTGAAATTCGTCCAATTATTTAAATAGTGAAAAATTTATAACAATATCCCCCCCCCCCCAAAAAAAAATCTAGATGCCCTTGAAATACGACTCATTTTTAAAGTGAGTGTAATTCAGACCTCTAATTAGAACTCGGATTCAGATTTCGAATTGAGAATCCAAAATCTGAATGTCCTTATAACTACATGAAGATGTTTTTAATAATCAAAGCAAATACAATTTATTTACAGTTTTATATCGTGAAGGGTAAACCGAATGTTCTTTTAAAAGAAGTTAAGCAATTTTACTCACTCATTAGCAATAATAGAAACTCCTCAGCCCTTCTTTTATATTTTGAAATTTTCCCTCTAAATTAAGGAAATAATAAGAGATATCTAATTTTACATTACATATCGTCACAGTTTATATGAATACCGATACGAAATTAAATGTATTTGAAAGATGAATTACAAAATTGAATTATGTATCGGTAATTCCGCAATTCAACTCGAGAATTGATGCAGATGTTTAACTCTGCTTATTTGGAAACGTACATAAGAATGCCGCATGCACTCAAATATAAGTCAAGCATAAAAAGAAATGCATTTTGTAGTTTTAATTTTAAATAAAAATGATTTTTTTTTACTATCACGTTATATTTTAAAATTAGATGACCATAATTTTATTTATTTTTTATTCAAAAAATAATTTGCACAGATTGCTTCTAAACTTTAAGTCTTTTTAAGGTACCAAAACTAAATGCAACACGCAGAGGTAGCTTCAAAAATATATTTTAGAATGCAATTATAACTAAGTGAAATATACTTACGGTCATTTATATGAACGATCTGAAAATTCTTTACACTTGCTTGTGTCACACGTCCATGGAAGTTCAAAACGTATGACTGAGTTTCTGAAAAAAGGAAAGGCACAAAAATTTTCAAGATCACTGGTTGTCTAAAACACACAAAAAATATACTCTCCTATTTTCATTTAACGGAATCATTTTATTATATCGCCTATTCAGAATCATAGAGGTGAACTTTCAAAAATTGATATCCGAGTTATGGCAACAAATGGAACATAAATGGATCATTTTTCCTTTACAAAACAGGAAAATGGATATCTCAACTCCTTGTCGCTGAAGAGCTACATATGCGACAAGGAAAAACAAACGATCTTTGAAATATTTTTTTCCACAGATGATGAATTTTGCATTTCGGAATTTATGATTCTCAACAGGCGATATATCAGCAAAGATATATCACAAGTACCATATCATGTCTTACCACAGGTATTCAAATACATTAGTGCATGATTTATGGTATGTAATGCATTAAAACTAGAATAATTGTAACACACTTTTGACAAAGAATTAAATATATGAAATCATGCGATAAATCAGTTATTTAAATCAAAATTAATTTTGAAGCAAATCGTATTTTAGTAAATATTTTAGTTATTTAGTAAAATATTTTTTCTCTACCGAAATACATTATGTAAGAAGACTGAAATTTACTTGGTAGTTTGGTATTGGAAAAAAAATGGAAAAATTCAAAGAAATTAAATTTAATCATATTTTGTTGCACGTAGCGAAACAAATTTCATACGTATTATAATCACAAAGATGCCAAAAAACGGTCGAATTAATTTTTACTCATAGAAATTTAACGAAGAAATAAAAGAAATATCTTGCTTCTCAAGAAACCACATCTACAAACATAGTTTAACTGAATGCTAATAAGAATTCTAAATTCATATCAACCATTAATTAAATTTTAAATGCATTCACTACATTTAAAAAATACATAATATAAGGTTAAATTTCTAAATAGTGTTTTGCATTAATATTGAAACATAATGAATGCTAATGTAGATTTTTCTAGTTTAAGATAGCTTCTGTCCTTTCCTCCATAAATCCACTCTTAATCTAGCTTTATGGCAATAAATATTTATTATCTTTTAAAGACACCACATGCACCAAGGATTCATGAACAATGCTTATGAGCGACCTCCAGTACTTTCGCCTTCAATTTCTTAATGGTAGGTAGATCTTCTCATTTTTCTTCTTAGAATTGTTTTATTATTTGTAAAGTTATTACAGATGTAAGAGGATTTGTAGATGTCAGTGGAAGTGGCTCTTAAAGAAAAAAGGAACTGATTACCTTTAAAGTGCATTTCAGTTCGTAAGTAGGCGGAAACTATTTTCCTTTCATACCATTTTTTTTTTATCTTAATTTTTAAAGCTAGGAATACGAACGAAATTTTAATATTTATTTATTTATTCTACATTTACTTTGGTGGATTGAATGCTTTTTTTTTATCTGTATTGCATATAATCTCAGGTAAAAAACTTTGGACCAGACTTTTTAATGTAATAATTATTGTTGTTGAAATGGATGCCGCTGATTTCGATGGCAAAGTTGCGATAATAATATGTAACTCAAAGCTCGACAGCTGGGTACCGAGGGAATCACCTTTATTGCATAAATTCAAGAGAAAAGTATATTAACGCTTTAAGAATGAAATGACTTTCCTCTCCGGTTAATGATAAGTATATAATAATCCAAAATTGCCGAATCGTCATTAAATGTTGAAGATTTCGTTTTACCTTTGACCACGTTTAAAAATTATCCTTTTCAAAATTTTTTGTGGGCTTGGTTTAGAAATCGGACGCAATCAAATTATGCAAATAAAAACGTCATATAGTCTAATTTCGCTTTCAGCACAGATTCAACACATGTGACCATTGAAGTTGATACATAAATATTATAGAGATTGATTTTTGCAAATTGTATGTTCGATTGCTTAAGTTTTTCTGAAATAAACAAAATATATGTAAATACTTGCTGCAAAAAAGACGGAGCGTATGCCAGACATTGAAATAAACAATATGTACTACAGAATCTCAATTTGCAACATCCTCAGTCATGCAGAAAGACGAACACGTTATTTTCAAGTTAATCTTTATTACAAAAGGGACTCGATAGTAACAACAACAATAATGATATTTGCACATCATAAACACTTAAAAAAATTATTGCAAAGCTCACATTGTCGAATAACAGAGAGTTGTAATAACCTAAAGATCTCTAGCATGTAGTTGATTTTGAATATAGTTACAAAACTTCGAGAAGCAAAGTCTTCTATGAAATTCATCGATGTTATATATATTAACCTTTTCATATATCTGTAGAAGACACCGTTTGGATAGGGATTTTGTTGAGGTCATATATTTCTGAAGACATGTTATGATGAATTACTATAATGATCAATGAAGTCAGAAAATCCATTTTTTCGGAAAAAAATTATAATGTATAGTATTTATCATTTTTAAATATTATAATATTTTATTTTGAAATTTCTTCAGTCAGTTAAAAGAATTTTCTTTTAAATCCATTACAAGAACTTTTTTATGTATCATGAGCTTTATATGCTTTATGAGCTTAAATATATGCTTTAAGATGCTAATATATATGCTTTATGAGCGCTAAATTTCAAGTTTGAAGGTTTCTTACTCTCATTAAACATTTCTTATTCATGTAAAACATATCTAATATCCAATAAGAGGGCCGTGATATTATTCGGCGGTAATGAAACATTTGATTTAATAACGCTGAAGTTATAGTAATGCAGTTTTAGTCGGAAACCTAATAAATGCCAGTTGATCGATAATTATTTGAATTCATTACTTGTTAATTATTCATGCGCGTGCGATTCCAAGAGGTAAAGTTATCTGAGATGGAAAGATGGAAATTACAACGAAATTAATTTTCAAAAGATTGACAAGCAAGCAGATATTGGAATTTTAGTTACAACAGCTATTTAATAATGTAACCGTTGTTAATAAGTTTACAGATTCTTATGTTTAATTAATGAACAACAACTGAACTGAAATGAAGGTCAGTAAAATTTACAGTACTTCTATGGACTTGATATAAAAAAATGTAATTAAATAGTGTTTGACACAGACGCCTGTGTTGTGTGCGAGTCACAATCTAAATCCAGCTGTAAGAACTCCAACACCCATGACACAAGCTGGAGGGTGTTGTTTAAGACAGAATTCAATAAAACAAATAAATAAAATAAATATTTTCAAAAATCAGAATTGTGATACGGTTAATTAACATGTATTTCCAAAAAGAAAGAAAATAAGAAGCATGAAGATATCAAGAAGCCTAAATTCTATGTTTCACTAATTTTCTTTCAGTGGATTAAACCTCCAGATTCATATTAGAGCAACAGCATTTTTGAACTGCAAAACGTGAGAAGTGGAACCCTTCAAAAAGGAACTTTATTAAAAATATTAAATCTAATATAAATTATTCATTGAAATGTGAGAAATAAGATAACCTGGGGCATTTAATTAAAATCTGGAACGTAGATTCTAAAATCAAGGCTATCCTATCTAATTCAAGCGTTTCGTCACTAAATTCAACATAATAATGCATGAAAAAGGCTAAGAATGCAATGGAATTTTTTTTCAAGAATACTTCAGAACACGAACTATTTTTTACGAACAATTTTCTTGAACACAAAGCGCTTTGGATGACGCATTGTGATTGACGACTTCCATGCAAACTATAGAAAATCAACGATATGATGGTACCAGTAAAAAATAATAATAAAAACACGCATAATGGTGATGAGATGGCAAATTTTTCATGGGTGGTTATATCTGTCTCTCATAAATTTCTAAAGAAGCGTTAAGTGTGAAGTGATGACCATTCTCGTATCTTTAAAAACACCATGATTTAATTTACTGTTTACCTAAGTGCTTGAAACACAACATGATTTATTATTAAAGCATTAGCAAGCACTTCAGTAATCTAAATAATTTCAATATGTTCAATAATTATTAATACTATTTTACGTAGCTTGTTACCTGTCATAGATGTCGTGTTAAGAACAGAGCTCAAACTAATGCTGAAAGAGTCTAAATATGTAACTAACTATTTAGATTAATAGTTCTCCCCATGTTTCACCCCTGCACCCTATGATAAATCACTCCAATTCTCACACCTACACTCCCCTTGCAACCCATTCCGCTGCTCAAGGAAATTAATGCTCTTAAAGTATCTTACGAATCAAACGACAAGAATGAACTCAATATCTTTAGAGGATTCACTTTTAATTTTACATTTTATTCAATATTATAATAGTATTATATAATAGCAAATGTAATTGGAATTTAAATAATTTTCCTCCTTAACTTACGATTAAATCTAATAATTAGTCATTGTGATATTCAATTTGTCAAATGGATGACAGTTGGAGATCCTTAAGCTCGCTTCAGGGGGTTGAGTTTTATAAAATTAGATTTCAATGAAGATAGATGTAATTTCATATCTGTCTCATATCTGAAGCTGTGTCGAGCTTATTGCAATATTTCTCAGTAATTTACACATAAAACGTATATATTTTTACCACAAATGAAGCTCAGAATTAAATATCTTATTTCTTTAACATTGATAACATCAAACTTTCATAACTTCATTTTCCCCATAACTTTGAAGGAGAAAAATTCTATAAGATTTAATTTCAGTTTAATTTCTCATGTTTTGTGTTTTCCGTCACTGTTATCGACATTGCTTTCACTTCATTTTTTTCCTTAGCCACCCTTCTCCAGGAAACGTATACCACAAGTTGATAACCTTTGATTTTTTTGTCTGGGCACGGATGAATCTATTTTACATTAATTCCTATAGGGAATTATTATTGGTTAAGACGCGACCTTCATGAACTAATTAAATTTGTGAATTGAGGCTTCGCAAGCATTGTTAAAACTAATGTAAACCATGATAAATAGTGTATTAAATTGATTAACAGATAATTTGCTTATTAATATAAGCTTTTTAATAGATTAACAGATACCCAAACCCCACGAAACGTATACCACAAGTTGTTTACATTTGATTTTTTTGTCTGGGTACGAATGAATCTATTTTACATTAATTCCTATAGGGGGTGATTATTGATTAAGAAGCGACCTTCAGAAACTAATTAATTTTCTTAATTGAGTCATCACAAGTATTAGTAAAAGTAATGTAAACCATGATAAACAGTGTATTAAATTGATTAATATATAATTTTCTTATTACATCGCGCCATTTAATTAATTAATAGGTTTAAATTTGTTTATTTTTTACCATCATTCCATTGTGGGGTCTTATTCTGCAATTCGAGAAGGTTTTCCATTTTTCTGCTCTTCATTCTCTCTAAGAGACCTTCACCCTCCTAAAAAATAAAAATGAAATCAGTGAATTGATTTTATGTTATGCCATAACACATTCAAATGCTTTTAAAAATAAAATTAATTCATAATTTCAAGGAATTTATAAATCAAAAGACTTTCTTTCAGTTATTACTAGAGATATCACTAGTTTTTTCTAAATTATTATATGTTTACTTAAAAAGTATGTCCTCTAAATTGCTTCGAATGTCTTTTGGAATATATTATGAAATACTTTATTTAGAAAACTTGTCATTTACATAATTTATTATTTACAATAACATATTTTGAAATTTTTATATTCCAAATTCCGCTCCGTTTAAGAGTACATTAGTTTTCAAATAGAAAAAATTGTACAGAGAAACTTATTTTATAGCCTTCGTGTCTAAAATTTATTTCTGTAATCTTCATTCACTCATAACTAGAGTGACTAGATTGTTTAGCGTCATCCTGGGATGGTCTAAAAAAACTAGATTGGAAAATTCTGGGTTTTATGGAAGTTATTAGACAGAGCTTAGGAAGAGCTGTAGATATGGTCTAAAGAAGTTGGCAAAATAAATAAAAAATATTCAAAGTAAGGAAAAGTATTAATTTTGAAAGACTGCACAAAAAAAGAGAAAGGTGAAGAAAAATTAGCAGCATGTTGATAAACAATAAGACTACATAAAAAAGTAGATACTTCATTTTTTTTATTTATTTACTGATTCTTCAGATTAATTTAGCACTATTAATAGTACGTATGATTATATTTTATTAATAATAAAATTGGGCAAGAATACCTCAAAAGTTACTTTTAAATAAAATTAAAAAAAAATTTAAAGGACTCAATTTTATTACATAATAACAATTAACATTCCAAATTAATTAATTATCACAGTTAAATTCATTTAAATTTTATTGACATTTATTGCTAGTAAAATTAGGGACAATTTGGGATATTTTGCTCAAAATTGGCATAGTGCTAGAATATTTTGTTCGTCAGCTTAATAACACAGGGTTATCTTGTTCTTGTAATTGGGATAAATCTGGGACGAACGTTTTTCATTCCAGTAAAATCAAAACTGAATAGTAGAGTTTCTGTTCCCTTTAATTATAATTAATATGATAAACACTTTGCATCCAGGATAGTAGAAGTTGTTTTATTAACCTAAGTATAAATGTGCATAAAAATGCTCACTATTTTAATTGCACCTAATTCAGCCATTTCTGACTCGGGGGAAAAACTTGCTTCATTATCAAAGCTTAATGAATATCAATTACATCGATTTTTATAAATTTTCTTCAAACTTAAAAATGCAAAGAATCAAGAAGTCTTAGACTGAAAAAAAAATTAGAGTCTTAAGTAATCTTTATGCAATGTATTAAAAAAAAATACGAATTATTTATTTAAAAAACCACTTTGAAGTACTGATCAAAACTTTTCTTGTATTCGATAAAACGACTGAAGGGAAACTAAAGCCTAAAACAATTTAAATTACTTTTAGCTGAAACGATTTTTTCCCTGTCCCCAAAGGAGTTCAACCATGCGTTTTACGAGTAACATCGAATTTTTTAATTGAATTAATTCTACTTGAAACGAAAATCTCTTACAGCGCAAGTATTATTTTTCTTTCCTTACTATGATTGAAGAAAATTGAGAAAAAATTATCCGTGCTTAGCAGGTCTTGGTTTTATTTTAGTAACAGTTAAACACTTTGTATTTCAAAGTTATGATATCATTCTTATTATATGATTTATTATAATTTTATTTTGCCCTAAGAAGTGTTGCCTTTTCTAATGAATCAAAATCGTTTAAAATGAAGCTTGGAATAATTTGAAAATCCTCTTAGAAAATTTGAAATATATAAGCCTTTTTGATTATTCTTTAACCCTTTATTTACTGATAATACTTAAAAGTACCATTTAAATCAGGTTTATTCTTCGTAATAAGACTATTTTTTCTGAAGATATTCAAAAGAACATGGAGAATGCAACCCAGATAGCAAGCTATTAATATAAGCTAAAAGTTCAAATTAAAAATATTTAATTATTAAATTAATTAAGATATTTCAATTAATTAAAAAAATTCTTGGATTCCCTGAAATTATTCTGCAAGAAAACTTAATTACTGGTGTAAAAGTAAAGTTGAAAAATTGATGGTAAAATAATTTGCTAAATAAAGGGTTAATTCACATACAAAAGAAATGTTAAGTTTATACACATCTACTTAGAAACATTTATAAAGTTTGGCAACATTAGAATTTAAGTTCTTATTATAAGATATAGCAAATTAAGATTATCATTCAAAATTGTCTTGAATACATTTTGCTTTACTGATATATATTGGTTGCAAAGCACAAGACAATTTCAAGAGAATTCAGGAACTGGAAACTATCTAGTCACTTTTTCTATATATTCAGTGTATAGAATTAAATTCGTTGATGGAAATACATCTAACGATTCATTCTGAATCCATCGGAAAATCGTTTGCTTCTCGTTGGGAGAATTAATTCGAATTTCATCCTAAGAAAAGAGGAACTAATATGTTCCAGCTTTCCCACTATTTGAAATATAGTTAGTTAACGGCATATTTTTGAAGCTATATAAGGCAATTTTGGGATAAACCACATGGTTTTGAACTTTAGTTCAGAGTAGTAGACAACATATGATTTAGCTTCTAACTTTTTCAAATTTTCATGTCTCAGAAGAAGAAGAGAGTTGACTTTCATGAATTTAACGAGCACCAGGCCCGAGTAAATGACAGAATGAAGTTACAAACCCATGATTCTGACGCAAAACGAACTTGGGCCCTTTAATTTTTACAGATATTTGATTATTTTTAAATAGACGACATTTAATAAAAAAATAATAGAATGAAGCCTTACTTATCATCATTTTGATATGTAGATTATTTTCAAAATTAAGGGATTATTTATTTATATATTTTTACACTACTCGCATTAATCTCTGATATAAACAAGTTGTGGCATAATTTTATATATTGAGCCCAAGGTCAATGTCAAGGTCAGATTTGAGACACTGTTTCATTGAAAATACGTCTCAATTGTTTTGAATGACATACAATAATAACTGAATGCATAGAGATTTGAATTATACTTACAGCGCTTGATTTTACTTCTATCCGTTTGTTTTCATTGTTCAGAGCTGGGAGTACAACAGACATTTTTCTGGGTCCTTTAAATCCCAAAACGTTTGTCTCCTGGAAAATAAAATTGATAACTTTGTCACATTATATTATCCTTATTTAGACGATTATCATGTCAATTAAAAACAGCTTTTCGCTCTAAACTGTAGCCAAGAATAGATAAATGTGGGGATGAATGATACAAGCGGGGCGGAAACTAAATGGAACAATTTTATAAAACTTGAAGCAGTAAGTTATGAAAGTAGCGGCCCCATTCGGAAGACAGAACATAACTTTTAAATTTGATAGCGTTGGTCTAGTTTCAGCGGTTTTTATTACTGCTTCTCTCCCCTTTTTTTTTACAAAAAAAAAAAAAAAACAACAACAACAACAACAAAAAAAAACGATATTTAAGTAGCTGTGCAATGCTCATTTCTAGTTCATTTGAATTTCTTTCTTAAAGATATACAGTTGTGTCCAAAATTGTGGCAATCTTACAGAAAAAGTGTATTTTGAAGTCTGATGAGTTTTCAAAAACGTATTTTGAAGCTTGATGCCTCATAAAATCCCTTTTTTGGGGAAATAAAAGCAGAAAACTATGAATTATTCAAACAGTGCGCGTAGCAAAAGTACAGGATTCTCATTGCCATGCATTCATCTTTCCTACTGCTTAATGAAATAAATTTATAAACTGAATTTTGTTAGAACCCTATTTATAAAGAAGAACAATGAAGAAAAAATTAGATTCTCAGAATTTATCACTATGCGAGTTTGTATTTAAAAAGGCAAATTTTAATGTTCATGGCAGTGTATAATCCCTTCTTATGGACTGTAGTAAATTTCTTTGCGATCTTGTTTAGTATGAATAATATTTTCTTTTTTATTCGGCTTGTTTTTGATTACGATATTTTAGCAGACATAATAAATTTTATTGTGTCTACTTAACCACAATTTATTGTGGTTAGTTTTATTTAGCCACAATAACGAGATTTTATTGTGTCTAATTTTATTGTTTGCGTTTGAAAACCTTAAAATATTACAAACATAGTATTTTAAGGTTTGGCACTTCCCTTGGTAGTACCAGGTTTAAAATAAGATTTCTTAAAATATCTTTTTATGTATACTTACACCTTAATAAGCATCGTAATCTTGCTCAGGTATAAATACTTCATTACGTTGGAAAAAAAATTGAGTATCGAAGATTATATTTTGCACTGTTACAAGCATTTACTTATTTTTTAAAATTTATCTTCCCATCATATTGACAAATTCTGTTTAGGGCTTTTGATCTCTTATAACTGACTGAGTATTTCATTATTTCAGTAATACAAGCAGAATACATTTTTTCTTTCATTCTTTTCCTGCAGTTTTCCCCTCAGGACGAAACAGGAAGATTGTGGTCGTAGTACTCTGAATGTCAAATAGTTTAATTTCAACTTGAACGTTTTTTCACTTTTATTGCAGTTAAAAATTGGATTACATAAAATTTAAAGCCTTAAATCAAATTCCGACCACTGTATCGAACAGCTCTTGCATTCACCTTCGCGTTGTCTTACTTCTTGCATATGCGCAGATAATGTTTTTCCGTTATCACTACATAGTTTCTCTGTCAAGCTGTTAATAAATGCTGTTAAATATCTTTTACTAATTTCATCAGATTGTTTTTGAAGCGATCGAATCTTTTCAATTAAAAATTCAAATGATGATCTAGTTTTCTTCAATTTCTTTTTATTTTGCACTTGGCAATATTATTTTACATGTTTCTTTATAACAATCATCATTTAATGTCATTTGATCAATATTGTTACATCTCCGTTTACCGTTATATTTATATTTTATTATCGCTAAGTACAAATATTCAAAAAACAACTACCAATTTACAATCAGTCACGTAATGCACCTTTCTTCCTTTTAAACCCAACACTAAATACCATTAGCTGAAGAAGTAAAAGCAAAATGACACGATATTGACTTTCTAAACATCGCGTTTTCATCTTTCAGGAATTCAAATCAATGAAAGTTACCTCATATCGATTTAGCAAATTAGAATTCATTCGTTAATTATTTAACTATAATTTTATAAATTACAGTTATATGAATACTCTTGTTTCATTATATTAGTAATAAAATTATCTTTTTTGTAATTCAAGAATTTGGGTTAATACTTATAAAACGTAGAGTCACGAGCCATTAAACTCTTAAAACACTCTTTCCCCGGAAGGTTTCTACAATTTCAGCCATTATCTGTGAGAAAATGGGTTATTTCAAGAGTTATAGTGCGAAAGGCAACAAAGTGGGCTCACACCAGAATATATATTGCATTACTTCGCAGAAGTCCTCTTTTCGAGACATTGGACCATTTACCATTTTACTTAGTTATCCATACGGGACACACTTATTTCTAAGTATCCATCGCATGCAAATATTGTGCTTTCATTTTATAACTAGAGTATTTTCTCTCTTTTATACTTTTTAGAGATTCAGAGGTATAGTGGTATAAACTCTGAGGAAAGTGTAAATCGCGGAGAATCATTTATATCAGTAAAACTGCTTTGGAATCAAAAAGAATAAAAAGAAAGTGTTGTAAATAACAAGAAAATGTACAAGATGAGAAAGTAAAGGAGTTACCGTATTATATCTTTTATTTCACTTACATAAATTATTTTTTAAGTCAATTACATTATTTTATAAGTAATTATTATACATTATTTTATAAGTCAATTTTTTTTTATCAAATAAAAAAAAATGTCTTTAGAAGCTCAGGATATTTTGAATTTCCTGTATCATAGGAAATTCCATATCATCAGAATTTTCCAAATGGAATAATAATTTATCATAGTTTGTCTCCTATCTGGGCTAATCTTTATTACTTTGGACTCCATATGTTATTTTATTACATAGAAAAAAAAGACTTTTGGAGCCATATGTTATTTTACTACAAAGAAAAAAGGACTTTTTGTTACTTATACCTTGTGGTAAAGCAATTTTGCATTTCTCTTAGTACTTCAAGTATTAATGCCTTTTTAACAGTTGCAAACTTTAAATGGGACTCTATCATTGTCTGAGCCCTTCAAAGTACGCATAGAGAAAGTCAAGGGCTGTTAAAAGGGAACAGTAACTTGTGAATATAAGAAAAAAAAAGAGCAAAACGAACTCTTTTTACTGCCTTTTGTTCCTGATTATGGACTCTACTTTAGGCTTAATTAATGCATATATTTATTTATTCATTTATTTATTTATTTTTCCATTTATTTATCTATATTATTCTCTTTTCTTTAAAATTCTTTTATTTTATTTTTATTTTTCTGTTTTCAAAGTTTAAACTGCCTATTTTTGATAAATTTTATTATTTACTAATTATGTTCCAATGATACTGTTACTGTGAAATATTAAGCAGGCTCTTCTGATTGAGCCATTTAGACCTCCACTTTTTATGCCTGCTCTTTAATTTCTTTATTTTTTTTGGGCGTCTTTAGCTTCTTTTGCATACATGTGTATGAAAGATTTTTTTTGAATGGCCAGTCCTTTGACAGCTATTTAAATTCTATTTTTTTATTTTAATTATGAATTTTTTTCTGGTGTAACGCCACTTTTGGCACACATCTAATCATTCTCAATGAAAGATTTATAGTATTAATTCTAAAATAATAAAGAAAGATTCGACATTAAAAAGACTGCAACAATTTAAATGCGTAAAAGATAAACTAACACATTAGAGAATACATATAAATCAAATTACTTACATATGATATCAAAGCAATTTCGCAACGTGAATCTTTCTCCGAGCTTATCCGTTTCTTGGGATTGAATCCAGCATCATATACAGTGAAGATGGTGCCCAACAGGTTGGATCTGAAAGAGAAATCCATGCATGAAATGAAATGGTGTTAAGTTAACAGACAGTTAAGTTAACATCAAAGAATGATTAGGAACGCACACAAATCAGTATTCCACTTACTCTTATCACCTAATGTGAATTTTGTACATTATTTTTTGCGTACTTTTCTTTCTCTTATTACTTTAATGTCATTTAATAATTTAACTTAGTATATAGCAAAGTTAAAATACCTTTTTCTTGCGAGTATTTGAATAATCGGTTTTATTTATGGTATACAGCAAGACACAACGATGTATTTAATATATTTAATGCGTAATATTTGAATTCAAAGAATTCAAAATATTTTATTTATCTTATATATTTAAATGAGTAATTCTTGTATATATGTTTATTCGGTGTATCTAGGAAACGGCTCTAACGATTTGGATTCAAATTTGATATTTAGTTAAGATTTTGCTTTTTAAGTTTATCTATATAGGTATTTTTCCTGAAAAAAAAAATAGATTCTACAAGCAAAAAAAAAAAAAAAAATTAGTAACTAACTATTAGAATATGTTCATTCAACTTCTGCTTCGAAGTGTGAGTAGTGCAGTATGGTAGTCAGAACAACATGTCTAACACGTGTGTTGCGGGTATTCAGGCTCTTTTTGCTTTATTTTTTACGTATGAATTTATATTTAATACTTTTGCTTTTTAAGTTTATATATATAGATGCCTTTCCAGAAAAAACGCGATTTTACTCTCTCTCTCTCTCACACACACACATACACGAAAGAACCCCCCATTTTTTTTATAACTAACTATTAAAGCCTTTTTTTTACTGCTCTCATGTTGAAAATGTCATATAGCGCCATCTCGGACCCGATTTCACAATGGTAAAACAGAGTAGAAGTTCAAAAATATAATAAATCATAGATAAACTTTAAAATGAATGCTGTAATATAGCAGATTGTTTCGAATAACATGCTAAACTAAGTGTATTCATGATTTTTTTTTTATTTAAATGACCAGTTGATATATAGGTAAGACTGAAAAATATTAATATGTAATCAGTATATGATTCGTATCTAAATATATTCCCCCAAAAAACATGATTTTACAATAAATAAATAAGAAAATAAATAAAAAAACCACAGAGCTGAGCTCGGTTTTCCTCGTACTATATAAGTAATTTAATACAATGCATTTAATATATAACTTCATGCCTTTAATATACAGGGTGTTTATAAAGTCCCGGACCCATTTTGATGTTTAATAACTCATAAAATAATAAAGATAGATTAAAATTAATAACATAAATGGTTAAATAGACTCAAAAAGTTTCATGACCCTTGTCAATGAACTTCCACGTGTGCCCCCTTCGTTGCACGGAGAATATCAAATCGATAGTCAATTTCACGCCAGGTAGCGGCAAGCATGTCGGCATCCACAGAGCCTATTGCGGTTGTAATTCTGGCTTTTAGGTCATCAATGTTCGACATTCTCCTCCTGAAAACGTTGTCTTTTACAAACCCCCAAAGGAAAAAGTCCAGCGGCGTTATATCAGGTGATCTGGGTGGCCAAGGAATTGGACCTCCTCGCCCAATCCATCGTCCTGGAAAATGGTCATTCAAAGAAGTACGAAAGATGGTGGCCCAATGAGGTGGCGCACCATCTTATTGCAAAAAGTCATGTGGCTGAAGCTCTTCTAGTTGTGGAAATACCAAGTTTTCCAACATGTCTAAGTATACGACTGATGAGACCGTCTTTTCTGTAAAAAAGAAAGGCCCAATGACTCGGTCGTGCATTAGTCCGCACCACACATTAACCTTTGGGGAATCCCTTTGTGCCTCACGGTATTCATGGGGGTTTTCAGATCCCCATATGCGCACATTATGGCGATTAACAATGCCAGAAACATGAAAGGATGCTTCATCGGAGAACATTCTGCGCTTCAGAAAATCAGCATCATCTTCTATCCTCCTTAGCATATCTGTTGCAAAATCCATCCTCCTAGGCCTATCGTTCGGTTCCGAAACTTGAACAATTTGAACTTTGTATGCATGGAGTCTTAATTTTTTCTTAATAACCTTGTACACCGTCGAAATTGGCATATCCAATTCTGTTGCGGCTGATCTCACAGATATTCTAGGATTGTGTAAAATTGTCTCTGACACGCTCAACATCAAAAACATTTGTGCAAAGACGTCCGGAACGTTTCTTATCTGCGATACTTCTAGAAAATTCTTTTTCCACCGCAAAATGCTGTTTTTGGATGGAGGATCTTTTTGGTAAATTCTTTTGAAATTTCTCTGTGCTTGCACTATCGATTTCGTGTCTATGAACCACCATAAAATCTGTGCTTTCTCTTGTGGTGTATGCATTCTCCTTAATATCCGCTTGAATAAAACATCACATACAAAAGTGCTACATAGAACAAACACATCAAAAGTAAACATAACATTGCAATAGTTGCCAAAAACAAAAGAGAGAAAAATGCAGTTAATAAGCAGACGATATTTAGAAAAGTACAGATATTTAGACTGGAAAATGAAATTATCTGAAATTAACCACACACGCAGACGATATTTACAAAAGTAAAAATATTCAAACCTGAAAAGGAAAATATATGAGTTATTCCATCAATAAATGCCATAAGTTTGTTTATATCTTCATTAGTTTATGAGTTATTAAACATCAAAATGGGTCCGGGACTTTATAAACACCCTGTATTTTAGCACAGTTTTGCTTTCTTTCAGTATTGGTAAGTTTGTTGTGTTGTAAAAATTAATGTTTGTTCGAGACTTTCTTCTGGATGAAGAAATGAGATATTTGGAGTGCTCTACTGAATATGACTTCGAATTTTGGAAATTTCTTTTTCTGTGAGTGATAATTATTACATACGATATTTCATCGTTCATATTCATAGATCAAAACTAAAACAAGCTAATCTACAAAAAATTTCATAAAAAAACTTCTAGAATTGATTAAATTGCATATTCATAAAGCTTGGAAAAATATTTTCAGGAATGCAGAAATAGTGATTGTGCTTTACGAAGACACGAGCCAAAAACTGAGACATTGAATGTTAATTTTACTTTCACAACAATGGCTGAAAAACCGCGCAATAGGTTTTTACAATCTACTAAAATTTATGATAATTATCTGAACTTGATACCAAGTTGGAGTCAAAGAAGTTTTATAGATTGGACTGCCTTTTAAATATATTTTAATCTCAGCGAATTGCTATAATGAGCAACTTTCAAAGATAACTTTTTCTCTATTAATTGGCTCGTTGGGAAAGGCGCCAGGTAGAGTAAGAAAGAACATTTCTATTTCAAAAAACAATTATAATGACGTTCGGATAAGTTCCCGGAACACTACTAAGCCGTATCACATATCTGTTCCTAACACATAAATCGTTTTTTTTTTTTCAATTTGATTCTTAAAAAAAATAATAGGACAAAAAGGCCATCGCCGATCCATTAATTAAAATCTTTCTTAAAGAACCTAGAAAAACCCAGTCAAGCATTTTGAATTTGTGAAATATAGATGATGTTTCAATGTATCTAACAAGCTAATTAATGCCACTTGGTAGTGTTACATTGACTAAATATTTATGCTTATTTATTTATTTTTACGAGATTTAATCTTGGAAATTGCTAGTTATGATCCCAAAATGAGTGGCAATGATTTTTTTTATCTTGGAAAACTTTCTAATTTTCTTTAAACGTTACCTAACCTGAGTGAATTCTTTCTATGTTTGTATGGATACATATGACATTAAAAAATAATTCGATCCATAAATGGTTGACAACTGATGTACAGTGGAATTGCTGAGACACATTACTACTTATATGAAATGTTTCTACATCTAAAGTTAAATTAATTTAATTTTTACTATGTAAAGGTTAAACGTCGAAAATATCAATGCTGATAGAAATTCTACTGACACATTATATTTAACGCTTTTATTAGCTAAAATATGGGCATTATAACTTTTATGCGATTGATTTTTTTGAATGATTTTTTTAACAAAAATAGTTAAAAAAATCATCTTGATCTTAACAGAATTTTATTAAAAAATTATTAAATGACTACTTCATCATTAATTTCTTATTTTTCGCCTTTAAACAATGATTAATATTTTAATACCCATAAACTGTTAGACGTCGCGAAAAAAATTCTTTAAACATTAAATAACTTTTATTTAAATTCTCTTCCTCAAAGTGCTCTACTTGTAAAAAAAAACCCCACACGAAGTGCTTTGTTGCATATGGTGATGCGCTTCACTCTCGCAAAGTGTTTACTGCAGCTGATCGGTTGTACAATAAATCAGACCCACCCCTATGAGGGAGTCCATTATTGTGAAAGGGAGATTTCCTTTTTCTCAGCTGTTGTGGGGGAACATTTCTGACTACTACTCTCCCAGTGTTAGAATGTTATGACTCAGGAAGTAGTTACACTTTTATACAGTTAGTTACGTTCAAAGGTTTAGATTTGAGGAGAAAAACTGATGGGAGTTGGATGGTTAGAATATGGAATTACAAAAGATCGCAATGTTATAAAAAAACACCAACATGTCAAATAAAGAGAAAGTACTTTAAAAAGCATTCTTTCTAATCATGCTTCTATCAAATACTCCGTTTAAAATTACAGAATATAATAATAGAATTATCTTAACACGTTGACTGCCGTGTCACACATGTTAGAATGATAGCAAAGTTCCCAATCATAAAAGAATTAGATGTGAGTAGAACACGATTATGTTTTATTTTTATCTACTTGTTTTAACACATTGTTCACCATGTGAATCACCTGTGATTCACACAGATTTTCTAATTAGCTATTTTCTTCTTTTTATTAAGATAATAGCAATGAAACCACTATCTTCGATAGTGGTCCACAAGCATGAATCATGGCAAAAAACAGAGGTTAAATGTGATCGTCTTTAATTGTGGGGTGAGTCCTAGTAAGTTCATTTAAACAATATTTAAATTAAGAAAAGCTTAGAGAATATTCTTTTTGTAAATTTGGCATTTGTAAGGAAAAATAGTTCTATTTATCAGTTTGATTTCCGCATTTTATTAAATAGATTTCTCATTTTAGACCGATGTCATGTTTATTTTTTAGGCATACTCTTATTTACTTTTTATGTTAATCTAAATGCTCATAATTAATCAACAATTAATATTAAGAGATAATTAATTAACAATCTCTGTTTAATCAGTTGTTAATTATGCTTCATTTTCTTCTTCAAGATATTTTTATATTAAGTCCCGAAAAATATTTGAAATCAAACTGGGCCGAGAATTTTTTTTTTTCATTGAAGAAAAGGTCGCAAATAAGTAAAGTTGATAAACTTTGTCTTTTACTAGCTCATTAGGAGAGTGAACAATTTTCAAGTCTAGAACGCTTAGATCTCTGGCCAGACTGAACTAAAATTTCGAATGGCTGAAAAAAACTTTCAAAGTTTGAAATATTTTAGAAAAAATGATGATTTTAGGAATATCAAATTAACTAAAGTATATACTAAAATAATGTTTGGTAAAATTGCCTATAAAATTAAAAATAAAAATAAATCAGTCATGGTTTTCATTTATTGTATTTTTAAATTACATTTTTCACATCAATACATCCTTTTTATTAGTATTACAAAAATTTGAGAACTTAAGTAAAAATATACATAATAATCCGAATATATATATATATATATATATATATATATATATATATATTTGTATGAATATTCATTTTCTAATATGAATGCAATAAAGAAAATTCTTTTTGGGGATTGATAAATACAATGTTAGCAGGATTTTATAAGATTTTTCTTATTTTAATAGAGATGAAATACTGTTATTTCAAATTTGATTATTTGTAAAAATATATTTATGAAATTCGAATAATTTTAAAATTACGTGGGAGAAAGGTCTCATCTTTCATTTCCAAACTCTTCCCGCTCCCATCTTAGTTAAATTCAACTTTAAATGTGCATCCTATCTTACAGAAGATTTGATTTCAACTGTATTAAATTGCTTTTTAATCTAATATTTCTGAAATATAAAGACAAACTTAAATTGAAATACATGAATAAAACTTCCATCACAATTTTTGAAAGATTGCCTCGATACTTTAATTAAATTACATAAATTTCGCAGGACATATAAAATTGTTTCGATAGCTTATTTAGGAGTATGGATTATTCATATCAGAACAAGAAAAATAATTCTTGCTTATTTTTCATTTCTCAGACAATAGAAATAGGATGAATAATTCCACATTTTAAAATTTTATTAGCCTACGGTTTCTAACATGATCGCTTAAATTCTTTATTTTCGTTTTCAATTCATCATCTTCAAAATTTCAGGTGATTAAATAATGTATAAACTAATGCGGTCTCAATGTTAAACTTTAATTGAATATCGATTAAACGTGGGCAGCGTCTTATGATCTCTGTATTACAGCGCCAATAGAATGATACATCGATGCATTTTCAGTTACTCTTATAAGTATTATTTGGAATATTTGTTTTAGGCATGCTTTTATAATTAACCATAAAGAGATTTTTGGATTTAAATTGAAGAATAATGTCAATTTGTTCCGTCATAAAAATCGAATTTTGATGATAGATTCTAGCAAAAACCAAAATTTTTAAGCCGAATACTTATGAGTAAAGAATAAGTTCTTATAATATTTTTTATATATTATATGGTATCAAAAGAAATATTAAATAGTATAAATGATATCGATAAATTTGCCTCAAGTTAGGGAATTTTTAATAATTAGCCAACAAGTTCACATAAGAAATTGTTATATCGCAAACCAGATAATTTTGAATGCCTTTTGATACAACAACAATTTTTATGCTTTAAGTTTAAGAGACCAGATTTCAGGGTTTCAATTCTGGGATGATTCTAAACTATAGCGCAAAATCCAGGACGTTAGTCAGGAAAAGGGCGAGGATCTTTTGGATAAAATTAAAAAAAATTAAAGTATGACTTAAATGTTTTTTAAATAAAAGGAGGAAGAGTTAAAAAATATAAGTAAAATATTAGAATATTACTTTTACCATTCTTCGGACAGATTTATCTTCATTAATTATATTTAAAGAGACTATTATTTGTATTGTTGATGTTTGGAAAGAGAATTCTTTAGAAGTTAATATTTTTTAAAATTAAATCTCTTTCATTTTTTTAAACTTTAATTATTTACTAACAAAATAAAATGAGAAAATACAGGACGTTTAATTTAAATGGGAACATTTTTCAAAACGGGACTATTTGCTTATGAGAAGCAAAGAATCGAAAACGTGAATTGTTTCACCTATTTCGCAGCGACTAACATTTTATAAATATAGTAAAATTTGGAAAATTGCTACTAATTAGTGATTTTTTAATTAATATTTGAATTATTTATAACAATTTTTAAAAGATTACATTTAATTAATCAGTTTAAATATGAGCTATTTACCTTTAAGTAAAATTTGGAATATTTATTTCATATTCGAAGCAAAAGCAGGAGACCTTTTCAATTCGGTAGAGATAATTAAAGTTTGGGACTTCTTGCCTATTCCTGGTCTTCTGACCACTTTATCTAAACTGGGTTAAAGCCTATGGATCATACTTGTAGTACGATCTTTAATTTAGCCCTGACAAGTTAACAGTTTTCATTTTCCGTACGTAGCTACACGATAACCATATTTTAGTATTGCCAATAACTTAAAAAGGTGCTTTGTTGTATTAAATGGACTGGAACTTTTATAGTTTTCGGTAAACATATAAAACACTGCAGCTGTCAGAGCTTTTCATTTTGGATGAAGTAATGCGAAAGGAATTTCTGTATTGTTACAGGGATCGCGAACAAATAAGAATGGTGTGGAAATTCTTTCTTTCTTTTTTTTTAAATATTGGCCTGTCTTTAACAGCCATTTTGATAAAAAAAACGAAAAGAAAAAAAACACTTTTTGTCAGATTAATCCAATAAATCTTTATAAGAGCTTAAAAGTTTAATAAATAATGATTTACTAAAATGAAAACTGTTAACCTGTTAGTGCTAAATTATGATTTACTAAATAATGATTTATTATATATTTCGATAATACCAAACAAAGATTTAATTCTTAAAGGAGAAAAAAGTTGGGAGAGTATGCTCAAATTTATTTAATATCATTTTGTTTTTAAAAAGACAAATCCGTTTTTACACGACAAAATACTTTGAAACGTGTACACTATAATCACTGCTGTCTCAAGATACTACCTAAATTTAAAAGAACGCATTTTCTATGCATTCAACAATAATTTTTACAATACTTTTTGAACTGAATAATACGAAAAGGCCTTAAAATTTATCCAATGAACTCTATGGGCTACAATCTTATGTAAACAAATTACTTCTAAATTAATAAAGAAAATTCCAATTTCATGTTATCCTAAAATTTCTTGTAATACATTTGATTTTGTAATCGCAAGCACAGAGGCTTTTTACCTCAATTTGCATCGTTTAGAAGGAAAGTGAATCTGCCGATTCACGTAGAATCTAGTCCTGATAAGAAGAAATTTGATTTGTGCAGTGTAATAGTAATTGAAGATTTTTAGTTTTTTACTGCTAGGTTTTGTATGGTTTTAATATTTACGAGTAAATTTTAGTAGGTTATTTTATATGTTTTTCATAACAATCATAAGAATATTCGGAATTCTCCGCATAAATTATTATTATCTAAGGTTACATTCTAAAATAAAAGATAAAAAACACTATGTATTAAACAAAGTCTAAGAATCTTTTTCTAAAACAACGAAGGCCTCTTCTTTTTTAATAAAGTATAGAGCTAAGATTTCACACAAGAAAAAATAAATGGGAGAATCAAAATCATCAAATAAATTAGCCGAAACAGATGATTGCAGAAAGAAGACTTTATAAATCGTAGATTCTAAAATTTATTCGAAATTATCAGCAGTTTATCGAAGTTTTTTTATTACAGGTGAAAGTTCATCAAACAAAGTAATTTATTTTGCATTGTCGATTAAAATCCTTTCTAGCAGTTGTTATTCAGAAATTAGCTACAGCATACCTCATCACAAATATGAAAATTGTATCAATTATTAAATATTTGATGTTTTATATTTTGCTTCGAACATGGAAAATTTTACCTTAATACGGTTTTCCACTTTTCAATACACTATTTCTGTGGATGTTTTGATCTGTACAAACAAATTACTATGATTTAAATAATAGCCCTTTTTATAATCTTTTATTATAATGACTAAATTATTGTAAAATTAATTTTTTACATTTCAAAGACGTTATCAAAGCATTATAAAGCTATAAAAAGTTTTAACATTTTACTTGATCAAATCAAATTATGAAAGAAATTTCAGAATTCAACATAGTACGCAGAAAATTTTTTTCTTACGAATTATTTTGATTAAAATTAACAAAATACAATTATTTTAAAGCCTTTATTTTTATTTAAAATAGTTTGGCAGCGTTATTAAACAAATTTACTCACTCGATCAGTTATACTTTTTAATCTAATGAAATTTATTTTAACACTCAATTATTATGATTTTCAACGTTGGAAAGTAAGTGCCACTGAATAGAATTTTTGATGAATGCTCTTATATTTCATGACTAAAAAAAATGACAACATTCCTGTTGCTATCCTTTATAGCATACATTTCAAGAGCTAGAAAATTCTCTTTCCAGATGCCCGAAAAAGCATCAAAAGAAACATTCCTTCCTTTTAAAAACTTCTGTTGAAAACTATTTCCACAGCTCCAAATAAAGAGCCGACAATTTTTATTCTCGGAGCTATACATTACGAAGAATTTGACACCCTATTTTTCAACGCAGCGTTGAGCGAAGAAAGTCGTCTCTTTTTTCGATTAACTAACTGAAAAATACGACAGTAATTGTGGTTTAAATAGCAGTTCGAGTTGCCACTTATTGAAGTCTTATTGACATTAAGCGCATTGAGTTTCTACAATTTATTTCTCTTTTGAAATAAAGCAACAATACGTTATGTGTTTCCATCATTTACAGGCTGAGCGTTTTAACTATATTTTACAGTAAATTGTATTTTGTAAAGGGATGGGAAATATTTCCTTCTTTCTGTTATAACAAGCGAAAAGGAGACAAACTAATAAAAAAATAAATAAAAGAAGAGTTTATTCTTCTTGGTAAAGAAAATTAGAAAGCTCTTTTTATAAATGGGCTGCGATAATCAGTCGACGTATTCTGTGAACATCCGTTGAATCTGAATCACTTATGCAAATTCAAGGGATTCACTAATCCAGCCATTCAGGGCATGGATGCTGTGAATCATTTAAACCCTCAGACGCTATTATGAGCATTCTCATGCAACACACGCTGGTACATTCCATCATAGGAGATCAGACCATGAACTAAATACAAAATCATATTACTGTAGCTTAAAGAAAATGTGAACCTGCTTATTCATATAGCAAATTCCCAACCTCTTACTTGAGGTACCACCATCGGAATATTCAATGGATAAAAAAATAAATAAAACTTTTCAACTATTGGAAATTGCAATCGGAATGCAGCAATTTTTATTTTTCACAACAAAAAAGTCCATCAGCAATTTTTTTGTTCCGAAAAGAAGCAGCATTTAAAAAAAAAGAGTGGGATTTAATGGGATATAAAAAAATTATCTTTTGAACTTTAATGCTTTTTATAGAGAGAGAGAGGGAAAAAAGCGAACTGTAACAGCCATGACATGACTTTTTTTTTTGGCTTTTTTATATCAATAATTTTTTTCGCCAAAAAATTCATCAAAAGCTTCCAATAAGATGATATATTAAGAACAGCACTGAGATCGTATGGTCGAAAACAGCTGAAAAAGTAACGAATCAAGTATCACTGACCGAATCAGCTATTTGTAAGTTTATCAGGTTTTAAAATTCATTAATTATTTCCAACAAATGTCTCGTTTTTATTTTTCAAGAATTAACAAAACTCTCAGCAGTACTTTCAATCCTTTCATGCCAAAATTTTAAAAGTCCTTTTCAAGATTATCTACTTTATGAAAGAAAAAAAATAATTGAAATTTGCGTCATAGACTATACTTAGTAAAGATAGTAGGTTTCTAATTTTCTTTTCTTTTTTTTAATTCTCAAAGTTTTCATAAACAAAATGTCTCATTATAAAAAAATATTAAATTTTAAGTTCTAATTTTAGGCACATTTCTATTTATTCATGAGACATTGTTAAATATTTAATATCGAATATCATCTCGGTAATAGTACCTTAAATACCATGAATATTAGTAATGGTGCATTAAATACCATGAATATTAGTAATAGTGCCTAAAATACCATGCATATTAGTAATAATGCCTTAAATACCACGAATATTAATACACAAAAATTGAGTTAATTACAAAATTAGTTTTTAAAAAAATAAGTTTTGGGTTAATTCACATTATTTACACTTCCCATTAATTCCTCATATTAATTCATTCAAATCAAGCCAATAAAAAAAAATTCTGATTAGTTCAGCTTATTTTCATTTAATTTTCTTTCTGCTTAGTTCAGCGCTTGCAATTTCGTTCTGAGACTTGCTTGTAATTGAAGTTAATCATACCAAGTTTATTTGTAAATAAGTTTGAACTACAATATTTTCTAAAAATTATTTCTATCAATACATGAATGTTTATTCTAATTAATGCAAATAATTTTTAATGCCATTTTTTCTTTGTTTTTGAAGAAATAAAGGTTTTTTTTAATTTCATTCTCTTCAAGAAATTAAAATATTGTTCGTTTAAAAGAAATGTCATTACAAAATATATAGAAAAAAATTTGAAAATATTTATGTCAATTGATGAATTTTGAATTTATTATTCTAACTTGTGAGCAAGGTCTTTTCTTTTGTAACTTATACATTGAAGATTTTTTTGGAATTATAAAAAATGACTGTAAAATGCCACTCGTTAATTTGGCCAAGAGCTATATAAATTAACAGTTAAGTAATGTATTTTAGAATTTTCTTATAAAAATTTGAAAATTATGGGAAGAAACTAATTTACTTATCAAAATATTTACCTCAAATTCATTAAAATTTTATCATTGAGAATCACACTTTGATAAATTTCATTAAAAAAAAATCCCATCCCACCACAACTTGTTTGCGACGTGATTATTCGTTTGCTTTCGAATGTTTGCATGTCAAACTTTTGGAACGGTTTGTTAACACTTCCAAAAACTATTCCGCTGAAATACATCCCATCTATAATCTCGACTTGCCAGAAATAGCTTCTGAAGCTTCTGGCCTCTTATCTTGTCATGCTCTTGGTGTCTTTTTTTTTATTTTTTATTTTTTTGCCACTTCTCCCTACCTGCGTTTGATGGGAACATGTTTCTTTTCGTCTCCCAAAGATAAAATGGGTTTTCTCCCTTGAACAAAATCAATCATCAGACAAGCTTGCTAATGTTCGCAAAAATGTCGCTCTACGACAAAGAACAAAATACAACTTTGTTACCACCATTCTTTATCATGTTACAACACATAAATGGATCAGCGCGAAATAGACGGTAGGAGGAAAAAAAAAATTACCCCTTTGTGCAGAACACACTAAAAATGCTAATGCGATGTGATGTCACACAACACAGCGAATTATGGGTAGTCGACAAACAGACGAATAGAAGTATTAAAATTAATGTAGATCAATTTTTTTAGTTCACGAAAGAATTTACTTTGGATATCTCAGTCAGTTGCATTTTTTTTTCTGCGATTAACTGTATTAACTGTATTTTCTGCGATTAACTGTATTAACTGTATTTTCTGCGATTAACTGTATAAAAAAATTATGATCACAGTGGAGGCTTGATTGCAGAGTTCTGGTTTTGAGATGAGAAGTTTGTGAGTTAATGATCTGACTTTGTCGATCGCGCTCCTTATGTCTGGTTCTGGGATGCTTTAATTTTTTCTTCGTGGATCAAATATTCTTACATTGGAATATGTAAATTAAATTAAATTGAGGGATTTATAAGAAAAATTATGGAAGCAATATTATTTTAAATATGATTTAATCACCTCAGTTTTCCGACAAATGATTCTCCTCCTCTTGACAAATCGGTTGGATCAACAGAAATCAGGTAATTTGAAGTCGCAGATTTTTTTCGTTTCCGAGCTGCAAGCAGGAACACCTGAGGGAAAAGAAGAAAAAAATATATCAATGATATATAATCATAATAAAACGATATTTAATATATCTTATTCTGGTACTTTTAGAGCATTTTCGGCAGTTAATAAGCTTAAAAATAGAAATCGTTTAGTGTGTAAAATAAAACTTGCAACAATAAATATAAACGATATCAGTAGTTATAACAGCTCCTACATTTCTAATTTGAATGAAATGACATGAGATTAACTCATTTCTGTAAATAAGTTAAGCACTTTGTTACGTTGACTTTTAATGCTGTTATATAATTCGATTTTTAAACACTTTTATTTAATTTGTTTTGTTTTATGTTTGTAGCAATAAAATTATTAAATTTATTTGTCTCTTATTTCTTTCTATGCTAGAGATTTGAAATTTTATATACTTGTGTTTTCTTGGTGAAAATTTGCTATTTTATCACTTTCAAAGCTTACTTATTAGTAAATTGACAGCTTTAATGAAAGTCTTATATACGAACTTCATATTTTTAAAATTTTATTCGAGTTAATTAATTAATTAAATAAATTTTTATTTATTCACGTGGCTCCATCTAGTAGCGAATTTGAGAACAAAATATTTATAAGATTCTGTAATATTTGTAATAGTAAATATCATTTAAATACTAAAAAAATGGAAAGTAATTACGATAAAATGTATACTTTGTACATTTAATAGCTGATATAGTTAATAGTTATAATGTATTAAAAGAATGTCTCTAAAATTGTTTTATTAAGTTTATTTTGTTGTGTGTTCATCACAGCCTGCTTTTATTGAAACATGAGTCAAAGTAATTTTTGCCATTCCACTTCTTTTTAAAGAAATAGTTCAATTAACTTGTTCATCTCATCGTCTATTTAAGTACTTTTGATCCAGTAGTTAAACAAATAAACTCGAATGGATAGCGATTTTCGCCAAGGATGGGATTACACGAAATAACCTGGTGCTTAGAATCAATGTGGAAAGCCTAGATATTTTACGGCTTTGAAATAAGTTTTTTCTTAACTCAGAATTTTTTTTGTTGCTAAATTTTGTGGACTATAGAACAAATAGTGGCACATAGATTAGAGTGCTTTTTAGGCTTCACGGAAAAAAGATTTTTTCAATCAGTCTCAAATGTGATTTAATTTTTTTCTGTTAAGTAAAATGAATGAAATTGATTCATTTTTTTTGTGGATTGCAGCCTTTATCTTCGAAACTTTCTACCTTTTTATTTTATTTAACACCATGCTTTATCTCTTCTTTTTAAAATTGTATCGATGGAGATGGAAAATTTTATACATTTTTTAACGTTTTTTCCTGGCTTCTTTTCTCTTATGGATTTTTTTTATATGATCAGCAGCGCTTATTTTTTACCCTGATATCACAAAAAAATTTCTTCCATTTATCTTTACTACTGATATTTTTCATAATCGAATTTTTTAATGGAGTGCTGTAAATGATCTTAGTATTTTTCTTTTATTAACAATTTTATTGACCCAATAAAATTCACCGGAGCTTTACTTAGAATTGAGGGTTGCTTAGAATTGAAAAAGCATTAAACATTTAAGAAAACATTTCCCTTTTTAATATGAAATACCTTTTTTAAGAAAATATAATATATGATAATATATATTATATAAACGATAGAAATATCATAATTCAAGAATCGAAACGACTTTTATGTATTTTATAAAAGGTTTTAGGCATTCATGTATATCAAATTATTTTTTGGAAAGTGAAACCCTAAGGAAAAAGCTGCTGTTGTCTTTGGTTCGTTAGGAAAGTGATTACTAAGGAATTGTTTCCTTTGAAAATATCTCGCATATTTTACTTAAGAAATATCTGTTTTATTATTGTTCATACAGATATTTTAATGGGAAGAGAACAATCCTTTAGGCAAAGAAAAATAACAAACTATGAATCTCGAAAAACACGTAAAGAAAGTTATTAAAACAAAGGGAGATGAGCAATGGAAGGCCGTCATATAATTTCCTCTATGATGAAAGCGCATTGATTTGGTTTCTAAAATAATGTACAATTTCTTTTTAGAAAAACATCATATTTTAACCTGTTGTATGATATATACGTAAAGAACAAAATAAAAAAAAATGGCATAGATTCAGAAGCATTGTTTCATCCTGTACGATCTGTGAAATATTTGATTGATGAGATAATTTGTAAAGTTCAAAAGCATTACATAATTCATGAGAAACGAAAATGTGGCAGTAAACATTAGAAAAAAGAAGTTTATAATCATAGTGCCATATGTCGTCCTAGATAAGATTTAAAATGTAGGCAAAACCGAATCAAACCATTCATATTTTCAATGAGGAGTTAGATAGACAATGAGGAGTTAGACAACGAGAAGGTAGAAGCAAGAGTATCAAGTTTCAAACATTTTTGTTTCTCCCACCTGCTGTATTTATTCTTTCAACTCTCCTCATAAGCAAATCTTTGATTTACCCTAAATTTATTTAGTGTTCTCGTTTTTTTAAACATATTTGTTACTTTTTAGTTACTTTTCACTGATTTTCTGTTACGAACTTCTGCGCAAAAGTATTGATATAAAAGTTTCAATATTTAGTTATACGTATTAACTGATTTTACTTCCTAGAAATACATTAATTCATTTTATATTGGTTTGCTAGAATCGAGATTGATATTAAGAACAAAATAAAGAAGGTGAACTGAAGCATAACTGTATATCTATATCTAAATCTATAACTTCTTTAAAATAAAATTTTACCTTTCGACCATCTTGTCTCTCCAGGTGCAGAAAATAGGTTGGGAACATTCCCCTGTCCATGCCTTTCTTGTCCCTCGTGATTCGGCATCTTACAGTCACTCCCTCAGGGCAAGGTTCGGTTGCAAAAGTGGGAAGATCCTCCAAATAGTTCTCTAACTTCCCGAGGCAGTCGTCCATTTCCAAGCTTTGCAATTTCGGAGTGTCGATGGAAGAGCCTGTTGAAGAATTTTGCCTCTGCTGGGAAAAAAAAAAAAAAAAAAAAAAATATCAACCGGAACATAATTCTTTTTTTTTTCCAATATAAACCTTTTATGAGCAGCAAGATTTTTAAATCACTTTCCATGTGAGAAAATTTTTCAGTCTACGACTTCTGTTATCGTCATTATTTCGATACTGTAACTTTGATATAGCAAAGAATCTCGAAATCTAGTTGACCCAATGTTTCGAGAACCAGTTAATGATTTAAATTAATGTTGCCTCTTGTACTCAAACCATCGAAATCTTTTCTTTTTTCATTTTTGCATAAACTTTTTTCGTTATTTCTTTCTTTAAAAATATGAATGACGCTAGACTGAGTAGCAAACAAAAAATATTTTAATTAATAATTCTTTTTAAAATAGCAAAAAAGAGCTACAAAATGGGAATTTAGCAATCAACACATGAAAGTAAATGTAAATTTATATAATTTTGGGTATATATCCAAAGCTACAACAATGAAATTTCGAATTAGGCATTTTCAAAATTATCTCACATTAAAACTTTGAAGAAAAGAGTAAAATCATTAAATTCATTGAAAAACGTATTGGTAAATTAAAAATATCAATTAAATAAGCCTTTCATTTGCAGTTTTGGTTGGCAATTTAAGACAAATCTAAAATCTATTTCTTAAGAAGCTATAGAGATCATAGCACAGTTTGAATGAAAGCAAATTTGTCATTTAGCGATCTCGAGGTAAGCGATGGTAAGTTCGGACACATGTGAATATAAATTTAACGGTAATATCTGAAATTAAAATAGTTAGAATTTTTTCAAAACCATTGTTAAATTTGTTGTACTAAATTACAAGCTTTTGAAAATAATTCTCTGAAGTGGTATCTAATCATTAATTTTCTCTAAATTGATATTAATTACTCAACTCAAGTCCAATTTCTGTAGGATTATCTTGACTCCTGAAGCTAATAACTGAATTCGTGCCAATGCTGTTGTTAATTCAAATTATTAATTCAAAAATAATTTAATATACGAATTAATCAAAATATTTTAATAAAGTAATATTTCAGTTGGTAATTCCCAACGACTTCTGAAACTCATTTCGGTATAAAATATCGAATTACCGGCTTGGAGGGGGAATATTTCATCGCAATTTTTTACATCCGTACTGAAACAATCAAATTATTTTACTGCATTACAATCACACGATGGCTTGCTTCCAAATTTCACAATGTTAATTTTCGCATACAATAAGTCTTAAAATGAAACTAGGTTTAATTAAAATTGTTATTTACAACAAGCGCAAATTCTTTTTTCCCGATAAAAATTTCTTGTTATGTTGAAGAATATTACAAATTATTTAAAAAGAAATATTATTTCTTAAGTTTATTTTTTTGTATGAATTTGCCTTAGAAAAAAATCATATCAATTTTAAGCGAGGAAACCTTTTCATACTTGATGTAGTTCATTAAAAAGATAATGCTTGATAAAATTCTAGATCTTTTATTAAAAATATGATAAATTACCGATAAAACTGAAATTTCTTTTATTTAATTAATTGAGATATTTCATGAACTGAATCATACAATTGGGAAATTTATCATATAATTGATTATATTATTGAGATATTTTAGGGAAATAAAGAGAGTAAATACAGAAATCAAAACCTGAACCAATCTTCACTTCGATTTTATATAAATCGTATTCTTAACATCAAAAATTCATTAAAATAAAAATAAAAAAATACAGTATCATAACGTTTTACTAGAGTCAGTAAGTTCTAACATGTGAAGATTTTAGTATAAATGCGATGATGAATATGATATTGTTAGCGGCGATTTATTTCATCATCTGAGAAAGGATCTCTTATCTTATGAGACAGGATCTCTCATCTCATAATCGTCACTATTTCCCATGGAAGGATTCTTCTGGAACAGAGTGATAAGACCAAAAACGAACTTTCAGAAGAAAGAAATATTTTCTGTCTTTTTTAGTTACTGCACACATTACATAAAGACAAAATTTCTTCCAAAATTATAATGAAGCCAGATGTTTTGGTAGATAGTTCACGACATCAAAGCCAGATCCTAGTAAGTTCTGTAGAAAATTTGCAAACTGCAATTTATTGCCTAGCAGCAATAATACCAATAAACGCTCCAAATAACACAATTGTTCTTAATACTTAAAAAAGTATTAAATTTATATTAGTAAATTAACTGTCATATAATTTGTCACATCTAAATATATAGAAGAAGATACCAACATCTTTACAGAAGTTTTTACATGAGATAATTTTTTACGGTATGCAAAATGTATGAAATATCCTCTGAAATTCTGAACGCTAAGACAAGTGGTATTGATACCAATATCAACACTATAATGCCAATGTAATAATTAGCATTCGGAGCTTGAATAGATTCTATAAAATAAGCCTTTTGTAAAAGGGTAAATATTCAAAAACCCTGAAATGCATTTTTCATCATCTTTTTCCGTTTCCACAATAATATTCAACTTTAGTAGTGTAATATTAGTAAATTAACTATCATGATTTATCATATCTAAATATATAGAAATAGATACTAACGTTTTTACAAACGTTTTTAGTTTTTACATCATACTATTTTAAAAAGGGTGGAAAATGTATGAAATATCCTTGGAAATTCTGAAGGTGAAAATCTATGATATTGATAACAATATCAACACTATAATTCCAATGTAATAATTAATATTCGGAATACATTCTACAAAATATGTACTTTATGAAAGGGTAAATATTCTGAAACCATGCAGTGCAATTTTCCGCCATCCTTTTCCATTTGCACAGTAATAAGATAAAAGCATCATAAGCTTCGACTTTCAAAGTCAATCTATTTAATAAAAATAATAATAAAAAATGCTCCGTATGGGAAGTAAGAGCAATTTTTGATCATCAAACGAATGATTTCCCCTTAAAAAAGCGAAATAAGCAAGTCAGTATGAAGGCTAATATGTCCGAATCTTCTTCCATGCAACAGAATTCCGAAAAAGAAATCTTCCTTAAACCAAGGAAATCTGGTAGATGTAGCTGAGAGTATCTTCTGCCTCATTTGATGTTTAGATCCAAATTCGTACAGTTTTAGTTTTACTTTTTTTGTCCAACCGTTTCTTCGAAACTATCAATAATCGTGATTTTTCTTCCGCAGATAAACTGTACTTTGCAGGGTTCAAAAACAGGAAAAAAAAAAGCAGAACACTTCAGTTTTTAAAATGAGATTATTTACACAGAGAATTTTTTAAAATTATGGATATATTTTGAATCTAAATACAATAATTTTCTTTCCCCTTTTTTTCCTTTCTTTATTTGTAACGTTTTTGATAAATAATCGTTTAGAAAGCTATTAGATCCTAAATTTTTTTTAAAAAAAGTTTACAAAATATACTTATTTTGAATGATTTTTCTCAGAATTTCTATCTTTTTCTTGCAGTGCTATTGATAAGCAATTGTTAAGAATATTATTTTATATATAAGAACTTTTATTTGAAACATTACTAATAAAACTTTAATAAACTCATGTGATGTTTAGATCCTACTTTGTGCAGTTTTAGTCCTGCTTTTTTGTCCTATCTTTTCTGCGAAACTACCAATAATCGTGATTTTACTTCTACAGGTAAACTGTACTTTGTAGATTTCAAAACAGGAAAAAAGCAGAACACTTCTGTTTTTAAAAGGAGATTATTTATTCTCAGAATTTTTTAAAACTGTGGATATATTTTGAATCTAAATGCAAAAATTTTCTTTCCCCTTTTCTTTCTTCTTTTTTGAAATTTTTTTGATGAATAATCGTTAACCTTTCCTAACATTTTTATTTTGAATAACTATTTTTCAGGATTTTTCTCCTTTTCTTTCAATGCTATTGATAAGCAATTATTAAGAATATCATTCCATATATTACAAATTTTATATGAAAAATTACCAATAAAACTTATTTAGTATTAAAATTCATTTCATTCATTTTGAAAACAGCAGCCGGCATCCTGTCCTATTTGTAGCGCGTTTTCCTCGTGTTCTGGGTGTCCCGGGTTCGAGTTCTGCTTCGGGCATGGCTGTTCTTCCCCCTGTGTTCTATCTGTGAGGTTTGTGAAAAAAACTCCCACTGTAAAAAGGGGTTGTGCAAGCGAGTGTGTGAGTATTATCTTCATATGAGTTAGAAGTTAAACTTCTGCCCTCGGGTGCTCAAGGGCCTTTACCCGCAGAAGCTACTGCATCCCTCTTTCCATTGTAACTCGGATACGACATCATCATCGTTATCAGAAAATCGCAAGCATGTAATTTCGACGGTGTAAAAAACTCAACAGCTTAATTAAGGACCTAGTCCTTGATTATTTCAATCTAAACCTTAAAAAGGATAATTTTTCATTTATCAGAATGGATGAAAATGCAATCACATAAATATTTCTTCTTGATTTGTTGAGATACAGTATTTGCTTACTCGCAAATATCTCCAAATCCTAACGTCAGTCCCAATGCGATTGGTTTCAGCGAAGAAAATCCTCTTTCAAAACCTAAGATGTTTCAATAGTTTTCTTCTTCATCGAAAGAAGTAAACAGAAAGAGAGAAAATTTTTACGAAGTACGGCACTTAGATCTATCGGAATTGTGGACACGAAATGGTTTGATCTTACATCGTTATCGTTTACTAATAGTTCATGGAAAAGTTTTGCAGAGAAAATATCTTGTGGTTTTTAGTCTGTGTAGTGGAAATATCTAAGGAATACTAATTACCTCTCTATACTAAAAAGAAACAAAAAATGGTAGAATAAGAATTATCAGCACTAAGAGTGTTTTTTAATAATGCACTGCCTCAAAAACTTTCACTGGACTGATTCTTTTACTTTTATTTTGTACCGATAAATTTATCTTTACCGCAGCTCAGCAGATTATTTACTACTGCAGCTCAGTGAACAAACATATTATGTTATATAATTTAATACATTTGTTTTGTCAATAATGTCTGATGACCTTAATAATATACTTTAATATTTTATATATGGCAGTGTCTAATATTGATTAAAATATTAAATTTATCGCCTCATTTTATTCACTAAATTTCATTTTTTCACTGAACTTTTAATCATATTCATTTTCACATGAAAATTTCCCACTGTAACGTATAATGTTTTTACGGAATTTATTACCGAAATATTACAGCCCGTTCCACAATATTGTGCGTTATTGTATTATTGTATTATTCAACAATATTATACAATATTGCGAATGTTGTTAAATTTCATACAATATTGTACAATGCGTGTGTACAACTAAGATAATAGCGGAATATTCCATGAAAAAAATGATTATGCTCCACGCATAATCATGTTGATGTTTTGGAGCAGGATTAACAGGTTGCAATTGCTATGCTTCGGAGTTGGAAGATCGCAGTTGGAATCTGAATTCCATGAAGCTCCTCTGTGAATGTGAATCTGAACGCATGCTAAAGTTTAATCATACGGATTATTATGGTCCTTATTTTATCTCAATTTGTGGTCTTTTTCCTAGTTTCTCAATTATTTTGAAAAATGAGGTAGAACACTCGCTCTGGCATCATAAAATAAAAGATTTATTATTGTAATGTTTCACAGCTTTAAAGAAAATTTGTCATCTGGTACTCCAAAATAAAAGACTCAATATTTTAATGTTTCACAAATTTTAAGAAAATTTGTCGATTCCCACGCCATTACTTTTGTGAATTTTATATTTCCTTTTATTCCTGCTCACGAATAATAATCCACTTTTCAACAGCAGTATTTTAATTCAGTTTCGCAAACTCCCATCAAATATTTGCAGTTGTTATGGTTTATATTGATACAACCATTTGGTACTGATAATTAAGGGAGGGGGTATTTTTGAAATGAAGCGAAGAAAAAACAAAATCATGGCACTAAACATAAAGAAAGGATAGAGAAACGCCTTTCACAAATAACTGCAATTTATTAAATGAATTTAACATGCAAGAGTTTATTGATTTTGCCTGTCTGAATCATTTAACTTTCATGTCATTTAACTTTTAATCATTTAACTTTCAACTAGTCATTTAACTTTTTGCCTATGGATTTCATTCAGTCATAATCGTTTCTAATTATGGATCGTAATTTTACTAATTTGTCATATACTTCTAAAATAACTTTCTAATTAACAATAACTCACGTGATATTTGAAACATTTTTATTTCATGTAAAGTTTCGAGAGTTCTAATATACACAATTTAATAGCATGGGTTCAATTCAGATATATGTAAATTAATTAGCAGAATATAGATAGTTTACGAAATAATGCATTTAACATCTTTTGTATAAACATAAAAGTAGGATTGTTAAAAAGAGGTTATGAAATTTGTAAAAAACAATTGTGTTCATATATCCAAATATATATGTGAGAAATGTATAACTAAATTGTTTGGAAAATTAAAATAAAAATCTTTTTCAATACAATGTACCTTCTCCCCCTCCTAACCCGCCTCTTGCGGCTCATCATTTGGGTATTGATAATTTTTATTTCTTTTTTTCTCATTTCATCATTAAATAAATTATGAATAGCACACATTTATTTTCAATTATAAAGTATTTTATCACTCACCGTAATCAATTTTCAATATTCTATAATGGCGACAAAGTTATCTGGACAAAACTTATGGCAAATTTTTATTTTAATGAAATTATGTTTGCAGCATTTAAGATAGTATTTTTTAAAAAAATTGTTGATATTTGTGTATCTTTGTGTAGTATATGCTGATGAAAATAAACCTAATTTGAATCGCATAATAAGCAGACTAATATATATAATTGTAAAACATTTACTTAAAAAATAATATAGATATAAAATAAAAACATTTTGAAAATGAAAGTGAAAAGCTTCAAACTTTGTGCAGGCATTTATTTTATCTAAAATAAATTTTCAAGAAATAGAATAATGACTTTTTTTATTAGTAAATGAAATGAAAGATTATAGCTATCATTTAATTTAAACGAGACTAAATAATTAAATAAAAGGCATCGATGACTGATCATGAGGAATTTCATTAAGTGTTGGATGTATAATTTATAAAATTAGTGGGATCTGGTCAAGATTTTTAAAATCAGTCATAGACTAAATTTAGTGAATTTCAACATAACATTCTGCTGTTCAGAATTTAGGGAGTTAATGGGGAATTAATACGTTGATCGAGATCCTTCATTAAGCTTCTTAGGAGATGTCAAAATCGCTGACCATTTAGTCCGCTAATTTCGATTTCCATGGATAAGCGCATAATCTCTAAGACGCGCGCCTCTTAATTGAACTTAGGAACGCAAAGCTTTGGGGAGCTTACTATATTCTAACAGGCTGTTCAACAATAGAGTGCTAAGCTTCTCTAATGTTACATGGCCATCAGCATATATCGAAGTTAATCTTTTCTGTTAAACTATTTGAATAACACATACTCTATATAAAAATATATTTTCTGTTTGGAAAATAACTAGATAATTTTATAAAAGCAACGCCTTTAAAATTTTGTTAAGATAAGAGTTTCTTCCTTTTTTCTCCATTTGTAACCCTTTTCCAGCTGTTAGCGAAATGATTCCATCCATGCATGCAATATGTTTTCTCTAACAGTTGATATTTATATATATGGAATAAATTCTGCGAGGAAAGTATACAGGTTTGAAAAGAAATAAAATAGACGAACAAAGCAATAATCAATAAAAAAAAATGTATTTTTTTTATCAATATACAGCGAATCCTATGGTACCTCGTTTTGCTCTTATACTGATTCTTTCCTATTCGCTTCAATGTTAAAAAAGATTTTAGAGCATCGCTGGTACTTGAAATGCGTCGTCTCCTTTTCTGGATTTCCAACACATAGATTTTTCCATTTTTAGCTTAAATAAAATCGACCGTGAATTCTTTTCTCTTTAACAGGCAAATTCTAATAACAGCTATTCTATATGAAGATGACTGAAAAAAATGGGAGGGCAAGTCTTACGATTTTAATTACGTTTAAAATAAGTATAGTGACGGTTTATTGAAGATGTTTTGCTTGAGGAAAATGGTAACTGGGATAATGAGGAAGTAATCTTTCTATCATTATTTAGATTCAATCAATAAGTTGAAACAACGGCTTTTTTTGGTTTAATATTATGATACTCATACAAAAACATTTAATGACATGAATTCAGTTCACTTCCATTTTAATCTGAATCTAATATAAAATGCTGCAGTTGCAAATGAATGGAATTATTTTCGAAACAAAATTAAAATCTGAGCATTTTAGCATCTTTTTGCTAACTTCCCTAAAATGAAAGAAAAATCAAGTGCTATTTTACTGAAGATAGTCATTTAAATTTTCATTCGCTATAAAATATTGTCAGAAAATATGGTCATAAATACAGTAAAGAGTATTCAGTTTTCTTTTTTTATACTACATTGAGCCTTAAAAATTTAGGGAAGAAAAAATAGGACAAAAAAGTGTTCACACAAAGAAAGATTTACTGCCATAACAAATTATCTAATTAACATTTAACTTCATTAATTTTTTATCACTCACAATGCCTTATATGAAATTAGTACAATAATAAATTTGTTCTTTAATTTTGAAATATTCGAAAATAATTCCAATATTATAATATTAATTAATTAATATTCCAACATTCTATTAATATTAATACTAATCTCTCTCTCTCTCTCTCTCTCTCTCTATATATATATATATATATATATATATATATATATATATATATATATATATATATATATATATATATATATATATATATATATTATTCTATTAATATCAATATTCCAATATTGAATATATTTATATTCAATATTGGAATTATTAATTAATTATGGAAATATTTCGTAAAATAATTCTTTAATTATTAATAATGTTTGATATCGTACTGTAAGGATATTATTCTGAAATCTTTTTAAAATGTAGACTAATACAGTCATTTAGTATGGTTAAAGTATCTAAAGATTTAGTTTTTAGTATGGTTTATTACATTTTGTTCTAAGATTTCAGAGTACGTCAGTTAGAAATGATTTTTAGATTGACGGTTCAATATGTTTTGATGCATCTATGTAAAAAATGTTTAAGAAATGGTTTTCAACTTTTGCCAGTTAATATTAAAGAACGTAATGTAAACGCTCTATCTGAGTTAGATCGGTATCATATATCCGGATGGAATCTACAATTTTACAAATTCTATTATTGATACAATTCCAGTCCAATTTAAAATGTGATAAGGATCCTTAAATTAAAACAAAAGGCGTTATAAATTTCTTGCAATAAAAATACGCCATAAATAAATTCTTGTATTAGAATAATACAATGTATATATATGTAAAATGTGATATGGATCCTTAAATTAAAGCAAAAGAAGTTATACATTTCTTGCAATGAAAATATGCCATAAATAAATTCTTGTATCGGAATAATATGTATGAATATCACTCCAAATTTTCACAGAAAATATGGCAACCACCGAAATGTTTAAATATGAATCGATATTCAACCCTGAATTTTGATAGATTCCCAAAAATAGTTTCCTTTCAATTATTATTCGCCTCTATTGTCGGTTTCAAGATAAATCATTTCTATTTTGAATGCGATTCAACTTTAAAATTTCAATTCTATTGTCTACAGACCAGAAAAGCGTTTACCGATATTCTAGCAACATCAAATTGTCATCTTCTCTGTTCCGTGTATGGTAATTAGTTTGCGCAGAGGAAACGTGTCATAATATTTCTCGCTTTCAAATGCGATTCTCCAAATGCGTATATGAATACCAAAAGGAAACGCATTTTAATGCGATTGTGTGGGAACTGAAATGCATTCTTTCGGAATATCATTTCCTTTTACTGCATTTGAAAGCAATGCTCAGAATAATTCTTGTTTTTAAATGCTGTTAATAAAGGGAAACAGAAAAGCTTATACTCGGGGCTTTATAGTTCTCAGTTTTAATTAAACTTTTGTTTAAAATGTGTGTATTTAAATGTATCTTATGAATAGTAATTACTTGCCGTTTATAACGTAATGATACTATATTTAATGGAACACATATATAATTTAATATACTTGTAAATGATAGTACTTTTGTAAAAGTTATGCTGTTACTTTCATTTTAAATGCTAGTAATAAAAGAAAATAAAAAGACCTTTCCTCACAATTTCCTAGTAGAGTCAAAGGGGATAATTGGGGACAAAGAGTAACTAAGAGCGGCGATTACAGTAAGTACTAGTAAGACTTTAACGAACTGGAAAACATGTACTTAAAAAAAAAAAAAACTGTGTATGAAGGGGAAAAACCTTTTGTTTTTTTTCTTTGCAGGATTATTTTATTTCGTTTGTTTACTTTAATTTCAAATGTTTGAAAAAAAAGTGAAAACAAAACTACCTTAAGTTCTCTTATTTGTTTTTCTATATAAGTAATTAGTAAGGTAAACTGCTAAGTAGGTAGTTTCTTGATTGTATAGGATTTGATTAGTACGAGAATTTTTTTTTTTTTTTTGATTTGTCCAGTTAAAAAGGTTGATGTTCTCATCTTCTATTGGCTATTTCCATTCCACGATAGTTTTGAATAGGCTTTTAATATAATTAAAATCTATATATTTCCTGTATTTGGAATAATATTTTATGTGGTAGGAAGGAACATAAATCTAGAAAAGGTATAGCATTCCATCGAGCCAATAATTTATTTATTATTATTATACTAAATTATTATTATTTATACTAAATCAACAATTGATGTTTTGAAGAACCTACCATGTGAACTACATACATATTATTTTTTACGAATGAAAGCTTCTTATTAATGATGATTTAAAATCATTTAACATCAAGACATCAAGTACAGACGAGAACAAGAAAACTGATGACGAGGAGCAAGAAAATCCGATGGAAGACTCTGATGATGATTTCGACTCCTTTCAACAAGAAGTCGAGGCTGCAGAGATGGAGGAAGAAATTTATCTCGATTTACTCATGACTAATGTTTCGACAAATATGTATATTTTGATCGATAGCGTTGAAGATTTCGGAATGAAGACCATTACTAGTAAAGCTACAGAAGTGATTTTCTTAATTATGGTACAGATTTGAATAACACCAAACTAGCTATATCAAAAAGTTTTGATGGTTAATGATCAGTTTGCAATTTATTAGAATAAGATGAAAGCTATATTCAAACATCTTATCAATGAAACTAATTTTTCAGTCAGTTAAATTATTTTTTTCAGGTAGTGTAAATATGACAGAAAAATATATTGATTAGTAGATGGGACGTTCTACAAGAAGCGGAAATTCTATTTTCTACTACAAAATTGAACTATTTATTTTTACCCAATTTTAAGGCGAGTTTCTAAATATTAAATATTTCTGTCGTATGTGTTAATATTCAGTCATTTCTTTTTATTTTTTAATAAAAGTTCTCCAACTTTCCTGGAAAAGTTGGAAACATAATCATTACAAATTATTCCAAATTATAAGTATAAAGACAGTTATAATAATTAATATGTGATTTTCTACAACATAGAAGATAATTTTACCGAAAAACAGTAAGAAATTGTGCTTTTTAAATAACTGAAAATATGCAGTAAAATGCATTTCAAAGCAATAAATAGTAGTTTTTCGTCATTTCAGTTATATATTTTCTTTGAATTAATTTATCACTGTGATCATAAACCGAAACACGTGTTCCCAATTTCTTTATAATTTCTGAAGAAACTAGAAGCAAATGAGGTAATTAAGAGCATTCCTGTAAGTAATATTGGTTAATTAATAAATTAATATGGAAAAAAGGCATTGTTTAATGAGCCCTATAGAATATGTTTATACACTTTCAAAAGTATAGGCTTCTTATCAATCTTATCATATCATTTTAAATGAAAAGAAGGATATTGTATCCCAAATCCGTTCCCAAATACCCCACCTGAATGCATACAATTTTAATAAAAGAGCTCTAAACATGTGTGCTATTGAATACGATTTATTTATGTTAAGTGTTAGGCTTTATAATGTCAAGAAAATGTCATGAATGACATATAACAATAGTTTTTTAATATATCGTGGGATCCGTTATTTATCATTCTTGTCGATAAAGTGATAATGATATTATTATTAATGATCTAAAGCTGAGATAACCCCCATGTAGAGACAGAGATGACACGCCTTTAGGGAATAACTTTTTATATTAATGAAAGATTGCGATATTAGTAAGATGTATACGATACGTTTCATGACAAATTTTGTGCGCTGGAAATATCTACATAATTTTGTTTCAATTGTGTTTTGGATTGTCTATATCAAATTTTAGGCGTTTATAAAGTAGTGACATTATAGTGAATAATACTTTTTAATTGTATAATCCTTGTATAAAAATAGAGATAAAATATTATTAGATAATTACTTTTTCTATTAATGAAAGATTACATTAGAAATATTTTGCACTAAAAATATCTAAATAATTTTGTAAAAAAGAGTTAAGACCATTTAACATATTTTTTGCAATATTTTTATTTATATTTTCATTACTATATTTATTTATTTCATAGGATTTTAAATTGGGTAAACAAAATTAAACTTGCTGATGTATTGAATAAAATTATTGATTCGTAAATCAAGTTGCTTCTAATGAAGTGGCTTAATTATACATTTCACTGCATCAACAAAGTGTGTAAATAGCAAAAAGCTTATTGTTTCTTCATCCAAATTAGAAATAAGTATTAAGTTTGAATGCAATAATGAATTAAATGGAATAAAAAGGAAGGAAATGATGAATCCGGCCTGAAGAATTTTTCAAGGGTCACGCTCAGGCCGGGATTCAAAACAGGAATTTTTTCTGTGAGGGGTCTGACTTTCGTCCAAGTATTGAACCCTCGTGACTCGAAATCCCAATAAGTTGAGGTTTTTGAAAATAAGAATTAATAACAATATATCACAGACAATAAATTGCATAATAATAATAAGCAAAACATTATTTCAAAAGTCATATCTAAGTAAGATCATAGCGAAATTGAATCAAACCAAACTGTAATAAGACCAAATACATCAATAAAATGTAAAAGCAAAGAATGTACCAGGTGAAAGTAAATATTCCAAAAAATTTTATGAGGGAAATTAAACTTATCAATGCAGACCATAATATTAAACAATACTCAACCAACTTTCATTTTTTTATTGATAGTTTCTTTTTTATTGTTTCCTCTTTATTTACATAAAAATTAAAAGTGTTGTACCAAATTAACCATAGAAAGGTTGAAAATATATACCGTTTATTCGCTGAACTATAAAAAGTAAACGCCCTGGCATTAGTGCTCGAATATTTTCGAGTTGGAAGAAGTTATTCTGGGTAATTCATGTATTAGAAACAAACTGCAATGATAGAGTAATATATCAAACGAGTTAAGCAATAAATCATAAATCACTAGTAATATTGCTGTTACTTCCATGACCATTATTCTATTCTAGACAAAGTCGTTTTTCAAGTTACTGTCCCTAAGAAAGTTATTACTCTGTGAGTAATTTAGTACCATTGAGTCTGTTAGAGGGATAAAAGAACAGCAACTTTTTCACCTTTATCTACATTAACTTATCTATCTATATATTATTTTATCGTTAAATGATTTTATTGATTTCGTCAGCATTTTTAATTAATGAAAATATGGTCATTCTTCACGGAATTTTAACAGATACTTCTCAAATGATGCCATAGATGAAGTGCATCATTTTTATGGTATTATTGAGTACTCTAAAATAATGTAGAACATGCTACATCAGTGTTACATCTTTTTAAAGCTATTTGTGAACAGTTATGTGCATGACGTCATATTTCAGCGGATATTAATTGAATTTTATCATGGTTCAATAAATATTGATGTGTCCAAATTTGGCATCCATTTATAAAGAGTTTTGAAAAAAGGTTAAAAGGCGCTTTAACTTATTATTTGTTGCAAATATGAAAGCATTGTAAATTGCAGAAGTGTTTAAAATAATTTAGGAAATTAGTTTAAGTTAATGAAATTGCTCTGCTATTAATTTAAAAAATCACAATTTTTAAATTTTTATACAATTTTCTAGATATAATACATTAGTCAGACAAGTTTTCCCGTTCCTGTAACAAGAGCACTATTAAAGAATACCTGAATTGTAAAGAATAAAAAGATGACATATTACTTTCTCTTGCCGTTTAAAGCAATGAAAATAAGGACATATACAAAAATGCAATGGGATTCTTTAGATCAATTACAAGAATGTTTAAAATTTGTAGGATATATTTTTCAGCTGCAAGAGGGCCTTCATAAGTAACTAAAGCAAGGAACTTTTTTATCTAAAATTTCGCACCGCATAGAAACATAAAATTGCTTTTTGTAGTGTGTTTCATTTAAAAAAAATGTACGGTTCCATTAATGTTCTTTGCAAGTTATGACTACTCCATTTACGTAAATAAGAATTTATCCAAAGAATGTTCTAAACAAAACTCGAATATTTTTCGCTGAAGCTTTACGACTTAATGCTCTAGGGCTAAGTGGAATCTCAAGTGCAAATTTCGGCAGTTCTCTTAAAGTCTTCACAGACATTATTTTTTCATTTACTCATATTAAAAAAAGTGTGCTTTCGATGAATATAACCAATGTGAGTACGTAAATTATTAAAAGAAAAAGAATTCCTTGCAATTATTTATTAAAAAAATTATTTTGCCAAAAATATTTAAAAACTAGAAAGCTTAATAAATCCCATCAACCCCATGGTCTTAAAAAATGCCACACATCTTTTAGCCCACTCATCTTGTGACTATCATTAACAAGTTATGCATTTTTTATATTTTGAATAATTTTTTTGCGTTGAAAAATGCTTTATCTTTTCTGATTTTGAGTGCAATAAGTTGAAATGGGGAAAAAGTAGCTTACAAAAGCATTTAATAATTTCTACTTCACAATTTTGAGTTAACATGCACTGTAAAATTTCGAAGAGAATTTCTCAAAACCACTCAAAGCTACGGGTCGTGCTGTTTTAGATTTAAATCTATTAATTATAACTATCACATTAGTATAAATAATTCATAATTAAAAAGTAGCATATTAAAAATTTAAGTGAAGCCAATTAAATACTTTATTGATTAAAAGAATGCCATTATAATTTTAATTCTAATAAAAGGAACGAAACCACAGATTGTAACTTAAAATTAAAAAAAAAATCATATTTAAAAAAATCAGACCAAGTTTGAGAATTCATAAATATTCGCAATAGTTAATTGAATTTTTTATATCTAAACAAAATGAAATTACCGAAGAGATCATACAACAATAAATGAATAGTCATTCCAGTTAATGGAGTATTCTTCATTAATGTTGTTCGAAAAAAATTGTATAGTATATTCGAAATATAAATCATCATTTATTTTCTTTATGTTCATCCTGTGGAATTAATTGTTCATATCATATTTAAAAGAAAAAGTTCGTCTGCGAATTCATTCTTTAGAAACTTAACTGAGATATGTAATGTACTTTTTTCTTTGCATGAAAAGATGGCTTTCGTCAACATGAAAGAACAGAGAGTTCGTTACTGTGTTGTGAGTCTAGGTAGTATTCGTAAAACAGCATTCGTAAAACTGATCTCATGTCTTATCTCCTTTTTCTTCAAATCTTGAAATACATCTATTTCTAATATGATATACATTCCCCATATTGTTCGATTAACCATAACTCAATCAGCTTTAAGGATACAGATATACAGCCTTTATAAGGATACAGTTGCAGAAAAGAAGGAAAAAATTTAATTCATTAATTTTGCCATGCATAAAGTTTAAAAAGTTGAACTTGTTGAAAATTAACTGCAGATTTTTTTTTCAATAACATTAAGTAATTTCTTATCTTATTTTGAATACATTTGCAACCAAAAATTTCTACTTAACACCATTACTTATAACTTTAAAGTAAATTTCAATCTATAGACTGTTTGATATTAAAACAGCTGTTAAGTGATTAATATTAATTGATTTCAAAGCTCAAAACTGTGTAAACACGTTTAAATATCTCACTCTTGTTTAGCTTCTTATATGAAACGAAGTTAAATTTATTTCCAAAACAGACTTTAATTTTAGCATTTATTACAAACCATTTGTATGTCAAGGAATTAATAGGCTCATTTTCATCAATTTTGATATTTAAATATCGTTTTAAAATCCTAATAATAAAAGAATTTACAAACATTAATATTAATGATGATGAGGACATCCTCAAAATTATGAAATAATATATTTTTAAACTAGCCTTTTTTCCATAAATTGCAAAAGAAGCAATCTGCAGCATTTTTGAAAAGAAAAATTGAAAGTTAATTTGCTGACTTTTCTCATCTCGAAATTTCTGAGAAAGAATGCGGTGAAACAAGCCAGAAAGTTTGTAAATAAGGTATACAAGATATACAGGGTGGTCCAAAAAAAACTTCCCCTATATATGAAACCCTAGCGGCCTATCCGCATAACTTTATGTGTTATCGCATCTTGCAATTCTGACACAGTTGCAGAATTCCGTTATTCCTGAATTGCAGCAACGAAATGTCATTAGGGACATTGTATGGATGCAAGATGGGGCTCCTCCACACGTCGCCCAATGTGTTCGACCAGTGCTGCAACAACACTTTGGTGATAGTGTCATCTCTAGTAACTTTGCAGTTTCGTGGCCACCGCGATCCCCCGACTCACTCCTATGGATTTCTGGTTCTGGGGTTATCTGAAATCTAAGGTGTATACGCCTGGTCCATGAGATGTGTCAGAATTGCAAGATGTCATAACACGAGGAGTTATGCAGATTCTTCCTTTTATGTTACGTTCGGCATTGTTGTTCATAATCTCCCGAATGCAATGCGTTGTCGCCTGCGAAGGTGAACACGTTGAAAACCTATAATTATAACTTTCCATTCCAATAAAAACTTTTTTCTCTTTCCTCTCTGTGTTGTCATTAGTCTATAATGCTCTTCTTTGCATATGCTTTACGGCAGCAATTTTCGTCACACGCTAATCGTTCCAACGCCATTTGTGGTTTTTCAATACGCGGATCAATTTGCGCAAGGAAAAAGTGGGTGTTGCCATTCGAAAATTTCAAAATTCTCTCACTGTAACCGTAACCGTGAGTTCTGCGTTGGTTGGAATCATCACAATCTCCAGCGCATACCTTCAAACAACCATGTCTAAAATTTTGGTTCGATTGGTTGAGCGGATAGGCCGCTAGGGTTTCATATATAGGGGAAGTTTTTTTTGGACCACCCTGTATATAAAGACTGCAGAATGAAATTAGATAAGCGGAAAAGTAGCAGACAATAAAAAAAAAAAATCAATCTTATTCACTATGTGGGACTCAAGAAAATGAATAATGAATAATAATAGCGGCTGGATCCCTCAAACGGATCTAGAGAAACCGATTACCGGTCCATAATGATAATATGACAACCATTTTTCATGAAATTGTTGGGTTTCGATTTCTTTTGGAAAACGAACTGTTCATAGGAAATAATTAAGAATTAAAAATAGCATGTTGAACCAACGGAACAGTCAGTTTTTCAGCCGTTTTTGAAATTCCAATCCTTTTACGATTATTCAATTTATTATTTCACTTTTACTTTTTCCTAATAGATAAAAGCATTCTGAAGAATTTTGATATCTCTTTGATATATCGTCTTTTGTTGGTTAATATTACATTTTGATGAAAGCTTTAGATGAATTTTTCAGACTAACACAAATAACCAATATAGAGGAACTCTATATAAAGCGAGTTATGTCTGCTGTTGATTCTTTTCGGTTTTGGTTGTAATACTCTCGATTCAAATCTAATTATGATAATTAAATAATTCTGGAAGGCGATATTTATGGCACACTGAATAAGTATGTTAAATTAGGTAGCTACGTTATAAAATTGATTAAAAAATATCAATTTTTTAATTCAATATTCTTAATATCTGAACAGTCTTCTTCATAAAGCCTTTGAATTTTGTTTATAAGTTTATTCTTTGGGAAGTTATATCGATTTTCATAAAATATACATTATGCAAATATAAATTATTTGCATAAGGCTATTTTATATCTTTAAATACGAATTTCACAAATTCTAAATTTTAATAGAATTCTCGAGCGAAAAACGTCGTAAATCGAAATCAAAAGCAAATTTTTTGTTCAATTGCAAATTTGAAATAATAATTTCTCAACATTTCCTGCAATCCCTGATTTAGCTAATAAACAATCTGATCATTTAAAAATATTCTATGGTTGTTTTAAAACTTCACAGTGCAAAAAAAAAAAAAAAAAAAAAAAAAAAAAAATCATTCTATTTATCAGTTGAAACCCAATATTTAAAGATTGGATAAAAGGAGAGCTTTCCTTTAGTCCAGGAACTAGGAAATATATTTACTGAGCTATCTTTAGGAGTTTGAGCAAATTATTTGATAAACTTTTAAACTAGAAAATTTTGCTTTATATTTCTTTTTAGCCCAAATTCTTGCATTTCTCCAACAATTTTTTAAAACAACTTTTGGCATTTAACTGTTATATTTTGGTTTCATTAATATTCTTTCAATCTATTTTATTCAAAAATATTATAATTTTACAGCATCATTCAAAAAGGTTTTTTCCCGAGCATAGTCACATGACCTCAATAAACATGCTTGTATTGAAATCAGAAATACCTGTTCACTATTTATAGACAACAGGCAGTTCGTACTAGGTTTATTTCTGAAAAGCTGCTAATTTTAGCATTTAATTATGTTTTTTTCATATTCCATTCATTACTTTCATCGACTTCAATGACCTTTCTTTTTTAAATGGAAAAGCTAACTCATAGAGTGCATCAGGAGGGACCTATAGTTTTTTTGATTCACTGTGCCCTTCATATTTTTTATCCGATTCAAAGTCATGAAAAATATATGCTGGCTTATCAAACTACGTAAAATCGAGAAAATTGAGACATTAGATTCCAAAACAATTGAGAACGACATCATCTATCAGTTCAAATTTGACTTCGCCTCTCTGAGCAGAAAATGAAATTTAGAATGCAGAATTTGATGTATTTACATAGAGCCATACCTAGATAGTTGACTGCAATAGTTTAAAAAAAGCTAAAAGCATATCTTCTTGGACATTTGAAAAAGAATTAGAATTCTCCCGAAGTTTCAGAATGACTTGAATGAATACGGGGGTGGGAAGAATCGTGTTTTCGACACTTCACTATTCGATAAATCTTTCAGGAGTCAAATGTACTTAGTTTGTGATAAGTGAAAGTTTGAAGACTGGAAAACATGTTCAGACGTTGCACAGGCCATCTAATAATTGATAAAAATAATTGAGATTTTCTTAAAACACCCTTCCAGTATTTTCAAAATGGACGTTATATTTACATATTAATTATAATTAAAAAATATGACATCTATAAAGGAGTATTTATGTCACGCAAGAGTCGAGATTATTCCCAAAATTATCATTCATGCGAAGAGATTATCCCTGATTGGGTCGCAAAGATTTCATAAAATTGGAGAAAACAATTGTTGAATTAATTAAAGATTTAATTTAAATTTAATTACAGCTTTTCTTCTCCACTCTTTCCTGTTTCTAATTAATGCAATTGAATGTATCTGATTTATACATATATATATTAAATAGGCTAGAATTACACTGGTTAAAAAATGGGAAATTAAAGAAATTGAAATTGTATTTAAATGCAGTGTTTTTGTTAGCTTCGGAAGTATTAGCTAATGAATAAAAAATGCCTTTAAAAATTTCGAAGCATTTTAAACTTTAAAAAATCTAAAATTGTATAAACTGTAAGTAAATAAATCGATAAAAACAACAGAGCCTCGTAATGAAAAAAGAATCAGAGTCTTCATTAAAATTCAACAACACTTTAAAAAGATTAATTTGCCATTTCAGAAAAATGTAAAAAGAAACTAAATACCTTAAAATCCCGTTCTTACTTCCAATGTGGCTAAAAAAATTCAGTTAACTTCTCGATTAGGTTATTCTGGGAAAACACAAAAGAGTACACAGTTACTTTGATTGTGCGAGCATTTTTTTTATCTGAATAGCCTTTTGTCATGATAGAAATTTACGAATATTTAGTTGGAGATAATGTTTGTTTTTGAAGAATTTGAAGCAAGCGAAGGAAAGTTTGCAATCATTTAAAGTCCACGAGTTGTTTAAAAATGGTACCCAATTGAGGATTTTTTCAAAAGGTTTCTATCTTTTATATTATTTTTGTTTTATGGATCCAAATATCCGGTTTTTGGAGTACCTCAAGAGTTTACGGTATGGGCCTAATTCTGAATCAGGATCTGATGCTGAAGAAAACAGCAACCGGATCAGCATATTTCTCTATAAGCTTCCCTTTCTCATCAATGGAAGAATGTTTCAAGCAATTAAAGTAAATAATTTTTTGGGCTTCTTTTTTTATAAAGGTTGTTAGAAATTTTAAGCTCTAGTATAAAAGACTGGATTGGTAAGATAAATCTTCTTTTATGATTTATATTGCAGTATTGAAATCAATAGTAAAATGTAACCTTACCAAAGGTGGGCGACCATTTCGCGTGTTGTCATTTGTCCGGGCTTCAATCGAACTAGGCCCAGGGTCCACTTCAGGTGAAGAAAGAGACTCGATTGGTGACATGTCCATATCTTCATCGTCACTTGCATCGAAATCTACTTGTGACGACAAGTTTAGAGCTTCCAGTTTTGTTTGAAGAACTGAAAAAGAAATCATTTTAATTCTTTATGAATTTTTAAATTTTTTATATATAGATGCACAAACAAACTGTATAGTAAACTGTAATTAAAAACTATACGTTAGTATACAAAGAAACACGAAGTACAGAAAGGAAAAAAAGTAGTCAAAATAGGCTGAAAGAGCATTATTTCAGAAACTTACAACAAAAGCAGATAGAACAAAATAATAGCTATCAGAATGCAGCTAGAGCAGAGTGCACTCTGCGATCAATATTTCAAAGAGAGAATTAATTCTCGTATGACATCCTCGTGACATAATTTTTAAGTGGCTCTCTTGATCTCATAAAAATATCTCCATAATCACTGTATTTTTCAGAACCTTAATTTTTGTCGCAAAATTCGTAGCCAAATCGGAGTTCACTAACCCACCACCCTATCAGTATCTATTAAGAATAGCTGTAAAGCTTTCTTTTCAAAAATGAGTACAAAAATACAGGAAAGAAATATCACAGAATTTATTACATTAGCTATTAAGGGCAGGTTGTTGAGGAAATGCTTACGAATTTCTCTAATTAAATGTCCCAGTTGATCTTGCCTGTATTACCAGTAAGACGACAAGTGGATATTAAATCGAGAACTTTCTTTCAACAAAATAAAAATATGTTAAAAATGATAAAATATTTTAAATAAAGAGGAAATAGAAAAAAATTTAATTTTTTTAAAATGTGTTTACATAATTTGTTTAAAATATGTTTTTATTGATATACTAAAAAGAAAAAAATACTTTTTATTCAAAAAATTATAGATGAGAAAAAGAATCAGTGCTTCAGAATTTTTCGAACTAAAACCCCTGAGCAATAGGAATACCCTAAGTAAACAGGAATTTCGATCACATTTAAATAGATTGTTAGATTTTTTGAACGAAAACCCCTGAGCAATAAGAATATCGTAAGTAAGCAGGAATTTCGATCATATTTAAATGTATTGTCGATTTTTAATAATTGCCTAGGAATTCTCTTTCATATGATAATTATTGTGGCTCAGTTTCCAAATACTGTCGTTTCAGCGCCTCATGCTTTTATAATTTGTTTTTCACCTCCAGAATCTGATAAAGTATTATTTTCTACCTTTTGGTACAATAGTAACAGATTGGTTAAAAAAAATTTCACCTTATTATATTTAATATCTCATCTTATTATATTTGATAGTCATTATTTGAAATATTACAAAATCTCGTAATCAAGGTTGTCTCCAATTCTTTAACAAATGACTCCTCTCATACGAAGTAAAATTTTTTATCAAAATGTACAAGTTGAAAGATAATTGAGTCCTTAAAATGTCAAAATATTGCTTTCTTTTCGGGAATATACAATGATACACAATTTGAGGATTCTGATATATCAGAAGATGAACACAAAATCGAATACAAAAGTTCTATTTTAACAAAGTTTAAAAAGTTGAATGAAAGTTCCCAAATTGCTAGTTCAGCACTTTTCCGCTCCCGGCTTTCATGAAAGTAAGAAGCAGTTTCTTTTGTATCGCCATGAAATGCCAGCCTTTCATATAAATTTTCGAGTGGAGTATTTTCTGAGTTAAAGAAATCTGTTGATTGTGGATGACATAAGGAAATTTAAGACTATTGTTATAATAAAGAAATCGATTGAAGTCTCACATTACTCAGAACTGTTATGGTAATTATGTATTACAAATCACTTATTTGTTCATTAGAATGATAACAGCTATTTCTTTAAATTTCTGTTTTATAAAAATTCGTAATTTTAATCACATTTTATATTTAAGCTTAAAGGGCAGAGAAACTGATAGTTAAACTTGATTGTTGTTTTTCTGCCAAATCTTACATGAGTCATTTTCTTATGTCAAGTCTGCTTGTTAACACCGTTTCAAATTTCACACTTGCGTGAGGTTGAGAGCGCGTGCAGATTTCTGGCATTCTTTGCGCAGAATCAGACGCCATTTGCATTTACATTGTCAATCTGTATACTTTGATGTGAGGCTAAAATGTTGCAACATGAAAATGGACGCGAAACATGAAAGTTCCGGATATTCATCGCCAAATACGCTAAGTTTCATGATAACAATATATTGAGTGATAGTAAAATGAACGAAATTTTTCAAAGAAAATGTTTATTTAGAGTCACGCGATGCAAGATCGTATATTTAAACTCATATTGAAAATCTGCTCAAATCTTTCTTCTTTGAGGTATTCTATCATCTCTTAACGACCAGACTTAGCACCTAATGATTTTCATCTCTTGACTCATTTGAAGACACTAGGAGTAGACGATTAGAAAATTATGAAGAAGTGAAACTGGAAGATAAATTTGGTATCCAAAATTGTTGTTCGTTGTGATAAATGTGTAAATAGACAAAGAAATTACATAGAGAAGTGAAAAATTGTAGGACGCATTAAAAAATAAAAGTTTTTAAAATATTTTTTGCTTTGTTTTACTTAAAAAACATTCCTCAAAAATTAATAGAATTTTTAAAGAGCTCATTAAGCACAACACTAACTTAAATATTTAGTAATAAAAAAACTTACCAACAATGTCCCCAGGTTAGAATATAATACGTAAATTTCCATTAGAACTAAACTAGATAATTTACATATGAATAGCCGCTTTATAGAATAAAAGAATTCCAGCTGTTATGAGGTAAGAATTAATGTGACGCATTCCAGAGAAGCATAATTATAACGCCAAGAAAGAAAACTACTCCTTTGTTTAGCGAAAAATTCTACCTTTAAAAAAGACTTCGCCAATATAGCATAAATTGTCTTTTGTTTCAAAATTTTTCGATACTAATATGCTATTTTAATATTATGACTTGGCATGGACGGCTTTCAGTTTCTTAAGGTTGAAATATTAAAAAGGACGCACTATAGCAATAAAATATTCATCATTTTTTTTGCGTCTTTTCATCTTGCAAAAAAAAAAAAAAAAAAAGTGATAAGATTCACACAGTTCTTGAATTTACTTTGTCCCCCGCTAATCGTGTATGCGTTCTTAGTTTCTGTTAGATGAAAAGAGTATGCATGAAATTCATAGAGTGTAAGATGAAACTAAACAAATTGCATTGCAATTTTTAATCGACTTTTTGATGGAAATTTTAAAACGTGTTTTTATTAATAATACTGCAATCTTCATTAAAACGATACTGATAATGAAAATATAATATTGAAATATCCGTTTTATATATTAAATCAGGAATTTGGCAAATAAAACCCTTAGAAAATCGAATTCTTAGTGTATTTAATAAATCAGACATTATTTTGAATACATTAGATAGGATTTGTTGATTCCGGATTTGGATGCCAGACGTCACAAGTATGAAAATAAACTTTTGTATCAGAATCTGCTCTTAGTTCTTTTACGAAAAAAGTATTGTATTTAAATAAATTCTAATCATTTCTTTCATACTCTCTAATAAAGTTGTTATCTATCTCCCCCTGCATAAAACTCTGCACTTTTGGGAAGATCACCAATTCCTTGTACGGTATTGGCGAACAATAACTACAAAACATAGATCTTTGGCTCTAATCTAGCATTTTTATGGAACCTAGAAGGCCAAATTTGTCGATTAATCTCTGTCATGCATAGAACGGTATGCATTTTTATGAACAACGGTTAAAGAAATTTTTTTATGAACGGTTTTTATGAATAACGGTTAAAGAAATACAAATAAAACAGGAATGCATTGTCTATGACCTGATTATTTTATAGTTTCTCTTATTCAAACCACGTAAAGAGAAAGTATTGTAATTATCAAACAATTCGATACCGTGATGGATACATATCCACATTTTATATCTTCGTGAGTCCGAAAACACAATTTTTGGAATAATGTCTTATGCACATGATAAGACAAAGGTGAAGAGAGCTGGAGAAATGAAATTTGAAATATGGTCTTTACAACAAAATATTAATAGATCTGTATGAGATTTTGTACGACTTCATTCGTCTATATGCAAGTAAACATAAATCAGGGCAAAATAATTAAACATAAACTGTCATGTTGTGGAAGTACACGTTAAATTTAATTTAGTTATAACAGCGGTCCGTTTTAAAACAACATTAAGGTTACTTTGGGATGGATTTCGTAATTTTTAGCCGAGGTCAGATGACGAGGTTGACATCTGAGCTGGCACATTCCTCATTTAGTTGGGTGTGAGGTGTAAGCACGGAGGGTGGCATCTGAGCTATGATCGCTTACACGCCGGTTCTTCGGCGGAGTTGAGTCTCGAACCTGCAACCGGCCATCTCTGAGGCTGAAACTGTACCACCATACAATCGTGGCCCCTTTTGAAGTACTTGAGAAAATGGAAAAGATAACACTCCAGCTTGTAATTCTAAAAATTCCAATTAATCTGAACAAAATTATAATTTGTTTTATACCAACATTTTATTTATTATTATTATTACATATTAACATATTACATTTTATACCAACTGTTAAGCCATAGGTTCATTTTTTGACAGAAAAAAATTCCAGTTCCAAAATAAAATACATTTTTAAGTGAATATATAAATAAGAATGTTTAATAATCACCCATATATGAAGAATTTATTAAAACACGCATTCTATTTAATCTGCCGGGGCGAATTTTATTTTCGCCCGATTTTATAAATAAACTTCACGCAGGAATCTAAAATCTCTGGGGGTTTTCCCAAAAGAGTGCTTCTTAAAAAACTTAAGAAGTTCGACCTAATCTCCGAACGTGCTGAAAGTTGGTGGTCTTTAATTAAGATAGATAGGAAGTGCTTCAAAAGTTGCCGCATTTCTCTTGAAGGGTTCTCAAGGATGTCGAACATTCCCCGTTCAGTTGAGTGTGAAGTGTAAACAGCGTAAATATTTTATCCTTATCTAATTTGAAGTTCAGACATTTGATTAAATGCTTTTCACCGTGTGAAGCTTAGTATATTTATTTTTTACCAGCGAATAAATGTATTTACTTGCTTTTTTCTTTCCAGTGGAAATGGCAATTTTTACACTTTTTATTTCTTGAGGAGATTAAAACAAATAATACAACATTGTTTAGAAGTTCATAAAGTCAAATTTAATCCATTAATATTTTCCTTCTCAATATTTTATTGTTCTTAAAAAAGCAATGGGGGCATTGCTATGGCAAGCACGGAATTAAAGTAGAAACCAAGTTTGAAATATACTCAGTTTTTAAGCGAATGCAGCTCAGCTCAGTTTCTGTGAAATACAAATTATTTTGGAGTAAATAGTTTAATTGTTATTACTTACGGCACTTAGACAAGCCCGCTAACGAAGTCAGCAATTTTAAGCCGAGTTTGCTTATAGCTTCTGAGGGTAAAGGCCCCTGAGCACCCGAGGGCAGAAGTCTGACTTCTAGCTCAAATGTAGATGACACTCACACTTGCGCAACCCCTTTTTACAGGGGGGGGGGGAGCTCTTTCATTCACCTCACAGATAGAACACAGGGTAGGGAACAACCATGCCCGAACCAGGACCCAAATCCGGTACGCCTAGATCACGGGGAAGACGCGCTACCCCTACCCCTGAACGCCAGCATAGTTCAGCTATAAATCTATGATGATTTATAAAAAAGCAATAGGTATCTACTGTTATTCCAAAATGTTACTCAAGTGTAACTTTAGCATAAGCGTGTTCAGGTATACAACAATGATATTGTTCTCCCTTAAACTTTCTCGTATCTTTCCACCGATATCGTAGCGAAGACAAGTGGCGCCAGGGGCATATGCTTCTTTCGCCCTTGTCATCGTTATTGGCTTAGCTAGTGAAAATGATCCTTAAGCATGGTGTTATATTTTCGCTCCTTCACCATATTTGGCATTGAAAAGTACATACACGCATTAATGTTTTGTCTTCATATCTATGACCTGCGACATATATGCTCCCTTACCCCTCTCCTTTTCCTACATCACTGCTTTCCAGAATTAGTCGCATAGAAAAAAAGAATAAAGTATGCATTTTATAAAAATATCTGTTTCTGTTATCTGATCCAAAATTTTAAATAATACTGATAATACGTCTTTAAATATGTTTAAATATATCTGATCCAATATAAAAAAGATGTATAATTTTCATACATTTATTTTGAATTCCATGGCAATGTTCATTCATTTTTTTCTTTCATTTTTAAATCATCGTGTTCAAAGGCTCACATGCAAACCCGACAGTCTAACTTTTGATGATTTTTATCCAACATTTTTTATAGATCTGCAATTTTACTCATAGATCACATCCCAGACTTTTTTGTTATTGAGCTATCAAGTTCATGCACTCCGATGTATAAATAAATATATTGACATAATTCTAAAATTACATTTCTTCGACACATGAGGTCTAAAATATAGAGATTTCTCAAAATGGCGAAATCCATTTTCTTTCAATAATAATAATGTCAGTTTGTTTTAAAAGCAAACTAGAGGCATCCATCTATTTAGAAATTTTCCAGCGTTAGTTTATTCTGTTGCCTGTCCCTATTATCCCTATATAAATTTGATCATCATAATATCCAATGACAGTATCACATTGTCTTTTTATGTGATTTTAAACAAATTCAAATTCAAGGAAGAAAGTTAATGAAATTTGAACCATAACAACAAATTCAACAGCAGAACATATGAAAGAAAAAAAAATCTATCGATGCCATTGTTAGTCTACATATCAGACATAGAACAGAGATATGTATTGGCATAGAATAAAAGCCTTTCACATAAGGTTTCATACTTTCTTAACATGAAAGATAATGACTAATCCTTTTACTGCTTCAAATTACTTTCAATGCAATATGATCAAATAATTGAAATAATGAGACTTCAGGAAAACAACATTTCACTTGAAAAATAATCATTTTCCATTGAATTCTCAAAATCAATAGCAGACGGAAAGTTTTCCATAAATATTATGCATAAATCAAACACAAATAGATGAATGAGGTTAATTTTATTTATCTAGAAAATCCATATTTACGCAGATCGACAGAAGTTCAAGAAAGCGATTATTGATTCATCATAACGCTTTCATTGAAAATCTCACAACTTTGATGGAGATGCGAAAACAACATAGATTATCTAAAAGCGATTTCTGTTAGTTCTAATGTTCACAGAGATATATTCAAAGAGCAAAGGAACAGGAAATGATATATATGTAAATTTCCCGGATAATAAAGTAATATTTACTTAAATGTTAAATAGATCTAATAAAATCGATTCATAATTTTTCATTTTTTTTACTCACACTTATGTGATTTAAAAATTTAGATGCTTATATTTTCCATCATTGAAAAACCAATCACTTAGGAAAGAAAAATATTTCGGTAGATTAAGAATTTATTGTCAATAAACCACAAATTTTATTAAAATTATTGAATTTTCAATATACATGGGTAAGCATTGTATGAGTAAGTAAACAATATATAAAGAGTATTCCAAAGTTAACGCAAGATTTTAATTATTTCTGCTAAAGGAGGGCATACTTCGTACTAATATAGAGTTTATCAATCTCCTTAAGGTATATAAAGATTAAAAGCAAAGGTTTTTGAAAAAATGTTTTTTTTTTCGTTTGTCCCAATTAATTCAAACAATATTATATATATCATTACTGAAGAAACAATTAGGAGGGTGGAATGGAGAAACGTTTTTTTTACTCAGCAATTTTGTATTGACGATATAGTAATCTTCTGTATATGGTACTTTTATCAGCTTCTCGTTGCTACGGTTTCGAGTCATAGCATGGATACCAGAGCGGAAAAGTTGCTAAGTTCTCTCAAAACTTTGCCACCAAAGCTAAATCTTTTGGACTTCTTGTGTACAGCCGGCCACTCCGCTACAAATGAACAAAGCAGTATCGTCAGGATTATATTATAGCCGACTGCTGTCTTTAGCATAACTAGTCATAACACCGACCGATTCACCTAACTGACATTCTCTTCGAGGCTGCTGCAAACCCAGCCACAAAGTGGTCCGTCCATCAGTTCCTCCTCATCTTCCCGTACTCCTATCTTCCTTTTAAACTAGAAGCAGGCCATCACTTTAAGAAAATCTCCTCGAAATTCTCAATATCCCTCCAAATAACTTCGTTGGACTGATTACAAGAACAAATAAATCAATAGAATGATATGAGACTTTATTTATGCACCTTTTATTGCCATGCTACTTGCGTCCTGGCCTAAGGGTAGCGCGTCTTCCCCGTAATCTGGGCGTTCTGGGTTCGAGCTCTGGCTGCTCCTTAACCTGTGTTCTATCTGTGAGGCGTGTGAAAGAGCCCTCCCCCACCCTGTAAAAAGGGGTTGTGCAAGCGAGTGTGTGTGTGTCATCTTCATATGAGCTAGGAGATTAGAGTTCTGCCCTCGGGTGCTCAGGGCTTTTACCCTCAGAAGCTACTGCACAAACTCGGCTTAAATCGGTGACTTAGTCAGCTGGCTTGTCTATGGCAAGTGCTGTAAGTAACAACAACAATTTGCTAAACTTGTGATCTTTATTTATTTTGTACTCACTGTCGAATGAACATATATAATATTCTTTAAGAAAAATCATATAGAAAAAAAGTATCAAATACAGATAAGAAATGTTTAGATTTCATATTTTTAATTACTTCTAAATCGGAGTAGAAAATACTCTTAAGTAGCAAACAATTACTTAAAATGTTAATTAACCCAATGTATTTTTAAGAGCTTCTTTTGGAAGGCATAAATATCAGTGACTTAATCAAAAGAAAAAAATAACCCGTCCTTATAAATAAAACAAAGGCGCAAGCCAAGATCATATAAATATACTCTCTAAAATCTATTTCTCGAAAGAAAATATTCCTTTGAGGCAGTTCCAAAAATCCAAACTCTTTACGAGAGTGAGAGTAACGTAAAATTACTTTTCCCAAAAGAAAATATGATGCAGTCATCTTCAAATGCTAGCTTTTAGTTACACTGTCAACGCTCTGTTTCCTTTTGTTTTCTCATACGAATAAAATTCATTTTATTTTTCAAAATAAAATCGACAAATCAGTTATCAAATAAAAATGGGCTACGCTCTGGAATTTTTTTTTCTCGCAAATACGCGAGCTCGCCTGAAAAATGGAAAATCGGCCGAACAATAATTAGAATAAATTGTCTGAAAATTATTGAAACTTTCTTTGTCTCTACTTTCTGACAGTGGATCAATATTGATGCGAAGATAGGAAAACTCTAATTTTTCAGTTATGCAGTTTTTTTTTTCTCTAGTTCGGCAAATGTGCTCAGAACCGAGAGTCATTTAATATTTCCAGCGCATCACCCCTTGCGAAGATAAAATAAAATAGAATAAAATGCAAACTTTTTTTTTTTGTTCTAGACTTTCAACCAAGGGGTAAGAAGTTAGCCAACAAATAATTTTTCTTCCGAAGTTTTACATTTTCGTAAGATATTTTGCACCATCTGTTGAAGTCATCATGAATGAGCAAGCTAACTCATTTTTTTTACATGTAAATATATTCTCATACTAAGAAATTTTCTGTTTCAAAGGCCTTTATTTGGTGGTTATCTTTTATCTTCGGGAATACACGATTTTGAATTTCAAATGATTCGTTATTAATTGAAAGGTCTTATGACATATCTTTCTTTTCTTTTTGAAGAGGTATTACTTAAAAAATACACGAGAAGATAATTTCTATTTTATTTGTATTTTGGTTGGGCAAACAGTAACGTGATATTGAATTGCTGTTCTTATGTTTAAAGAGCTGAATTAATGGTAAAAGATTATTATTCATTGTCTATTGATGACTAAAGGTAAAAAAAAGAGGGGATTTGATTAATTAATTTTTGATAACGCTCGGCAAATGCATTATTATGATGTTTCATTATGCATATCATTCAGCATTTTGATACACAATTTATTGGGATGATGTTAATATCATATATCATAGGCGAGTATCAAGAATATTGGATAAGCTGGTTGGGAATGCTGCTAAATTAATTTGTGTTGGTACTTTTATCCTTATTTTTAATATTTTAGAATTGATCACAAAATGTGGGGGGGGGGAACCCTTGAGTAGTTTCCCCAAAACATTCTCGCATATTCTTTAATAGAGGTCTTATTTCGCTCTCCCTCCTTAAATTTTGCTAAAGTCTTGAATACCTGGCATGGCATTGGCCAAAAATAGTTAAAAAAATATTGATCTTTGGCGTGAATCAAGCATTTTTACTGAATCTATTGATAGGTTTCAGCAAATACATTATTATGATATTTCAGAATGCATATCAATCAGCATTTCGCTACTTATATTACTATAATGTTCTTAATACCATATATCACAGGCGAACATCGTGAATATTTTTTCAGCCAGTAAATAAATCCTTATCTCTAAGCTTAATCCTTATCTCTTATCTTAAGCTTTTATCCTTATCTCTAATATTTATGAATCGATCAAGAATTGAAAAAAAAAAATTAAAAACCTTGAGACAAGGCCTTGAATACTTTGCGCAGCAATGGCCAAAAATAAGTAAAAAATATAGATATTTGGCGTGAATCTAGCTTTTTATTAAATCTGTCGTGTGAATATATATTTCGGACGCCTCTTTTTCGACATTTTAAAATGAAATTTGATATGGAACAACAACTGTAATCACAAGATCACATATCGAATTTCATTCATTATGTGTCTGAGTTATTGCATTAACATGAATGCAAAAGTACAGTTGGTAAACAATTTCACAGAATTAATTCAAAATTTGTTAAGAATGTACATTTTAGATTCTAAACCTTTGTATCATATTTTATCAATCTTTACTTAAGTTTTGTTGTTACCATTTTCTCTTGTACTCTTAGAGCCGGACAGAGATATTTTATCCGAATAGACTCCTTCAAAAATATTGATAGAAATCTACAAATTTCGTCTAAAGTCCATATATTAAATTTCATCCGTCTAGCTCAGGATTTTGAGTTATAGTAATCAGAGAGAGTCAGATACACAAAAGCAATGCCAAAAATGTGTTTTTTTAAACTCGGAGACGTGTGAAACATGAAGATTCTTGAAAATCTCGAGTTCGAATTTTTCGATGTTTACACTAGTTTCTCTGTACTTCATATATGAGAAAATAAGAAAGATTTTAAAAAGACTTCTTAAATTCTGGAGAATAAAGATAGCTTTAAGAACTTTTAGTATGTCTTTTTTTTTTTTACAGTTACCCTTATGGTAACTGGAAATTCTGCAATAATTTTAAGAATAATTACAGAGACAGTGCTCAGTATAATTTATGTTTCAAAATAACTTTTGTTGATTGCATCCGCTATGAAAATCGGATCACGCATAAAAACTTTTAATTTACTTACAGAATACATAGATGCAAAAACATTTTGAATAAAATGCCATTAAAAGAAATTTTTCTGAAATATTGAATTAGTTTTACCGCATTTGGTTTGAAATAAAAGAATTCTACATTTCAAAAAAAAAAAAAAAAATACACCTCAATTGACTTTATTTTTTACCAGTAATTCTTCAGTTTGAATTCAAAGCTAACAACTTAAAATTTTTGTAAATCATGATGGTTTTAAAAACATTTATTTAACTTGACTTGCTTCATATTTGGAAACATGACATTGTAATCGAATTTACTCTGAATTTCCAATATGTTAGAGGTTTGATTTTTCTTCATTTGTGCATTTTCGAGGACTATGCTCAATTTAAATATTTTCAGATCTTAATTATTAATTAATCATTAACTAATTAAAATTATAATTCTACATCAGAAACGCAACCTGATCGTGTTTTCGAGAAACGGTAGATTACAAGATTAAAAAGTAGAAAATAATTTTAATTAAAAAGCTCAATTGTTTAATACTTTTATAATTAACGTTAATTATAATTATTTAATTATAATTATAATTTAATTTTGTATAAAAGGTTTTAGGGTAACTTAAAGATGGTAAGAAAACTATACCCATGCGGGTTTTTAACAGGGAAATAGCCTTCGTCAATGGTTCTTTTTTTTTTTTTTCTGAAAGTAAATTCGATAAATATCAGTATCAAATATATCAAAGATAAAGATACTTTTCTGTTGTAGGAATAAAAGATCAAATTGAATACAGCTCATTTCTTTCTTTCTTCTGGAGTATAATTTAGTTTAATTATATTAATGTCCCTTTCTAAAGCAACATTAGACGTATTTTAAAGAGAACCTCATAATTTTGAGATGAAGAATACGGCACCTGTTAGGGCTTGGAATTAATGGCGGAGTTCATCACTCCATCAACTAATTGGGAACATAACCTTGGCAATTTATTGAAACATGATCTGTCTCGGAATAGGAAATTTCAGGCTGAATTTTTTATTTCATCAGAGTAAAGCTTCTCAGATTGAATTGCTTCGAATTCAGTAGAAAATTTCATGTTTACAAGCATGAAACAAATTAAGTTAATGAAAAGTTTTTTTAAAACGTCACGATTGAAAAAATATTAGACTGCTAAGTTTGAATCAAAACTGTAGAATTACTGGCAAGTAATAAAAGTCGATTGAGTCTCCTTGAGTCTCCTTGAATTCTTTTATTTGAAGTTAAATATTGTAAAACTAGTTTAATATTTTGGCAAATTTCATTTCATGGCATTTTATTTAAGATGCTTTCGCATCTATGGCTTTTACAATTCGAATTGTTGATAGAGTTGCAATTTCGTGTTTGATACTGAAATAATTATTACTGGATGCCATTTTAGACATTTAGGCCTTCGAGTATTGTTTGCCAAACAGTTTTCATGTATTTAAGTTTTTTTTTTTTTTTAAATTTAACTGGAAATCAAAAAGAAGTTAGAATGATTATATTAACCCCGTCTTACACTTATACAAGAATTATTGGTAAAAGAACTGGAATAAATTTTAACCACTTTCAAAGAATGAATAAAACGCCTGATATGGAATTCCACGTTCTAATTTTCCTCATGATATTAAACTAAGAATTTTAAAATCATGGCGGAGCTCACAAAAGCGGTATTGCTTCTTATTATTCAGAAAAATTTGCCTTTATCAAAAAGCTAGAAGTCAAATAAAACGAATGAAGGGTTAGGTAATTAGGTTAAAAATATTAATAAAATAACTCTAGAAATCTTGTATTGTTTCGTATGCATTTTTCACTCTCAACCTCATCCTCTTTAAAAAAATTATCGAAATCTCGAAAAGTAAATATTCAAATACAGCATTTAGTAAGAATGACTAATAAATGTCTGTTAAAAAAATGATTCAGAAATATTTCCTACTTTCGATCCTATTTTTTCAGAGATATTTGCCACAATCTAATAGCTGGAAAATGGAGCATTTGTTAAAGACAGAAAAAAAGTTAAAAAATTTTTAAAGAAAATTTTAAGCTAAAACTCTTTCCTTCACTGTTTTTGGTGATAAAAATTGAAGAATTGGAAAGAAAAAGACCTTGAAGCAAGTTTTTCTACTCAATCATTTTTCTTCGTGGCCTAACTATGATTAGCTGCTTAATTTTATATGTCCTGCTCTCGTATAGAGTTGAATAGATGCCGAATTGAATAGATGCCAAAAATGTGTCGATATTTAAAAATGGAACTTAATAAATTCGATTTAAAGTAAATAAAGACCAAAAACGAAGTATTTGCATACTTTTAACCCCTTCACGTACGACTTTAATTAATCTAATTAGATAAGACATCCTATTTGGGATATTTGTTTTTATTACAATTTCTGTGAAAAAATAAAGGATACTTGAGATAAGGAAGCTTTCCCAAGTGACTTTTTTTTGCGTTTTAAATTATTGAATTTTTTCGCTTAATTGGTATAAATATTAAAATTTCAATAATTCGGTGCACATGCTGGACACTTCTTTGTAAGTGAAGGGTTAATAATAATATTTATTGATTGTTCATATACTATTTACCAGCCTAATATTATCGCAAGTTTACAGCAAATTCATTTCTTTTCACAAAATAAAATTGACGCCTAAAGGTTCTTAAATATTTATTCAATTTCTGAAATTTTTTAAAGAAATTTGATGCGATCTTTAATAAATTAAAAGAGATTAATGGAATATGAGAGCCCCAGAAATGTATATTTCTTGAAAATTATCTCATGGAAAACTGACGGAATTATAAAAGCATAAGAGAAAAAAATATTAAAAGCTCAACTAATTATCTATTCTTTATGTTAACTTCAAAAATTAATCAATTAAATTTACTGGGTTAAAGGTTCAGTCGGAATATCTATTATAAGAAAAACTCCTGGCACGAACTTTGTGACATGTCAAACTTATTAAATTATTCTTTTGAGATATAGGTGTAGTTAGTTTAGATAGATGTACAGATAAAAAAATGTAATATAGAAAGAAAGGAAGAAAAAAAAATAATAAAAGCATTAATCGTTTCAATAGTATTGAATCATTTGAGGAACTTCTCTCATAATTTTTTTAAACAAAATTGAAGTTTTTAATTAATTTAGTTTATTAAGAATTTAGCTCAAATTTGTTTTATAAAACTATTTATTTCCGCTCTACATGCGAGAATACTGAATGGAATAATTTACCTTCTGGTTTGGGTGAATCCTCCTTTTCATCATTTCCATTTGTTTTGGAAACTTGTGACGTAACTTGAATAGCCGGCATAGCATCCGGATTATTGCCGGACATGGTGTATTGCAAAGGTCCATCATAGCCTAAAAACAAGATTAAATAGTAGAAACAAAACATTTATTTTTTTCTTCAATTACATAATATAGATTTACTAAGCATCATATAGTAAAAATCATACACGAAGCTGGTGCAATGAATTAAAAATAATGCATTATAAAAAATTGCGCATTCCTTTTGCTAACAGATCAAAGTCATCATCCTTGCAAGTGTTTTATTTTCTCAATTTCAGTTTATAATGCTTGTTTATAAAAAATAAAAGTGGTGCATACTATAACTTACTATAACTTTTACACACACACACACACACACACGCACACGCACGCACACACACACACGCACACGCACACGCACACGCACACGCACACGCACACACACACACACACACACACACACACACACACACACACACACACACACACACACACACACACACACACACACACACACACATTTATTAAGAATTAATGTTTTCGGATGTGCAACTCTTAGCAACACTTTTCTTATTTAAAACACTAAAGTCTGTAAAAACTTTAAATATAGGTATCTAAATTGTTTAGGACGTTTTTTAAAGAGAATCGGAAACTGGGAGATACTATGGAAATATTAAAATCAGAAACGTTTTGCAAGAGAATTAGCTTTAAGTAAAATATAATGCATTTACTGATAATTAATTTTGGTAAAGTTTAATTGACACTTACAAAGCACTACGCCTGGATTATTCCTGTTAATGCTATATCCAGACATAAGAGGTTTCGCTTCTTCTTTCCCTCGCCATCCTCTAGCTGTCTGAGGTCTCGAATCTGAAGCATGAACCATTCCTGGAATCTGTCTCTTTTGCTTCTGCTTCTGCTCAACCAACTGCCTCTGAAAAGAAAACTTTGTTTTCAATTTTTATTTCGAACACCTTTCTAATTTAAAACATTTTTTATAAAACTTTTCTTTGCAAAATCCACACAGCTGAAGAAAGTATTGCAGCACATTTTCGAATAACTATGGTGTGAATTTGATTATTGTTGTGATTTAATCACAGAAACAACGCTTCTCAAAATTTGACCTCCGGCAGAGAGCACAAGAATATCTTACACTATATTCATGTGTCCCCAGAAAAAAAATCTATTGAGTTCAAGTCCAGCGACTGAGGAGGCACAGCCACAGGTCCATGCACATCCTCCACTTTTCGTATGCAAGTACCATACTTCGTACTCTTACATGAATTAGGCCTGCTATATCTCTACCCTGACGGTTTTCGGACGCATCCATGTACTCAGTAGAGTGGATGGAAGTGCCCAAGATATCTCATCTCTGTTTCAGAGAAATAATAATTATAATATCTTTTCATTAATTAACCTGCTTTGCCTGTTGTAGATCATGTTCAATGTACTTGATGAAGATCATGTTCAAAGTACCTGATGTCGATCACGTTTAAGTACCTGATATAGATCATGCCACTGGCTGTATAGCTACATTGATATTCTTTTTTTTTAATGCTAAATTTAACTTTTCTTGCTGATAGCCATAACACTTCTATTTTCACAGCGAGGATAGACATTCTACTTGGGAAATATTTCTAAATTATGATGAATCAGTAGCTTTTTTTATTAAGAGAAATTAAGAGGATTATTACAATGCATTCCAGCATTTTATTTAAAATACTAATTAATTACTGAAATTTTAGTTATAAAAATATAATATTCTCGGAAAAAAATAAGCTCTTGTTTAACAGATACATTTTAGAAAATGTTTTAAAATGATATATCTTTAAATTTTAAGGCTAATAATTGTTTTAATTGCTTTATTGTATTCCATTAAATAAAATTAAAAGAAAACTTTCTTTGCAAATGCAATGTAGGTATTAAAAATTGCATGGAAGTGCTTTTATTTTGCACAATGCATATACTTTTAAATACATAACTGTGTATATCTATCCAAAACTGAGTAATTATCCAATCTTCAAGCTCATTACTCGGAGGCATATTTTATAAATAAGAGTTGTTAAACAAAAGTGTTGATATTCAACATTAATGAGTACATTGTAGTATTTAAAGATAAGGGACTTAATTATCCCAATTAATTGAATTCTACATTTTAATTAATAATTAGTTATTTAAGTATTTATTATTTTATTTTGAAGAAACTTTACAATTCGATAATTATGTCTTTAAAAATTGTTTTCCTTCTTCTACAGGTAACCTTGCTTTTGCTATAAACACAAGAAGAAAAAACGTTCAACAAAAAGAAAATTAAAAGAAACAGAACCAAGTTTGAAAATCTAAAACAGAAATAGAATAATTAATCCTTTGTTCCATCCATTGAAAGCCACCAAATGAATGAGTGGAAAAAAAAATATTTAAAATCGTTTGAAGTTTTCTAAGTAAGAATGGTTTGTTAAAATGAAGACTTCGTAAAACAAAAGTTTTTTCTAATTTTATTTATGACAGCATTTTCATTGTTTCTCTTGTTAATTGCTGGAGGAAGTTAAGAAATTGCGATTTCCTTCAAAGTAAAGAAATGAAATTGTAACGCTGTGAAGCACTTGGAGTCATGAAGCAGGCTCTTGAAGCAGACGGATAAGCCTAGAATTCGAAAAGCCATTAATTTCCTCTTCTTTTATTGAATAAACTCGAATAGAAATGAAGACAACCCTTCGATAATTTATCTTGGTTTTTTTTCCTTTGGTTCTTTTAAATTAATTTTACTCATTAAAGCTGTTGCAGTTAGAACAAAGAAGATAATTCGTTAAATGAGTTTTCGGTATTCTCGAGAATTTTTATCGAAACGTGCTTTAATTTCTAAATTTGTACAGCTCAGAAAGTATTCCTTAATTCAGTGAGCTAAAAAAATCCCTCACAGACACCAATGCGGGATGTTGATTATTAAAAATTTCATTTTCTAAGCATCTAGCTTTATAATGAAAACGTTTTTTTTTAATTGACTTCGAATTCTCAACTCAATTGAACAAGGTCATAAAAAGAAGCAAAAAATCTTTAACTATCCATTTATTTAGTAAAAATTTATCATCGCGTAAAAAAAAACTTCAGGAGATTAGAAATTTGTTTGTTATATGACTTTCCGTTAAGCAAGGACCATCCACAAAATCGTGTAGGTTTATTTTGAGTTCCTCTTTGAAATAATCTACCAGTAATTTTAAACCATTTTTGCTATCTTCATAGGTCTTCGAGATGTTGGGATTCATGAAGTTTAAGCTGGATTCCCCCCTCCTTCCATCATCAAATACAGGAAATGACAGTTCAATGATTTAATATTGATGCGATGAAAAAATTCACAAGCATTTTCTACTAATTTTTTAGGTTAATTTACATATTTCAAGTTCATTGTCAAAAACAGGAAGTCATAGTTTCTATATTTGAGGTCGACATGACATAAGTCACATGTCATTTCTCCTTATTTGAAATTAATTGGATATTTTAAAATGTACATTGTTGAAATTGTTTTACATAAATCTGAATTTAACGTAGTAAGAGAATTTCCTTTAAAAGGCTTGGATGATTGTCTGGAATCAGTGAGACTAATGCTAGTATTTTTGTTACTTTCTGGTATACGCAGTATGGAGAAAGTAAAGTAATTGTCAAAATATTTGAACTCGAGATTTTGACCAATCCCCACGTTTTAGACCTCCCTGAATTCGAAAAATACATTTTTGGAAAATGTCTGTCTGTCTGTTTGTGACAAAGATAACCTAAAATGCTTTGAGTTAGACAGATGAAATTTGGTATACGGGCATTGCACCAAATTTGCAGAATTTTATCAAATTTTGAGTAAAATCTGTTCAGAGGAAGTCCGTCTGCCCGGCTATTCGAATATAAGACGATAATTATAAAACGAAGAGAGCTTCATGTATAAAATTCTGTATATAGATTTAGCACAATAATGTAGACGAATGTGACATTTTAAGTCGAATATAACTACTTGTTGACTGTCTGTCGGTCTGTACTTTCAGAAACATGCAAACTCGATAATTCAAAAACGCAGTGACTTAAATATATCAAATTTGGTATGGGATTTTGCGACTACAAGTGCAGTCTTGTGTCAAATTATTGTTTAATCGGTCGTGAAAAACATATATAAAACACAAATTCGATTTTTGGATAGTGCATGCAAGGGTTTAATCGCCAAATGATTCGCCAAGGATGACTCAATAGATTCAGTTAAAACACTAAATTCACGCCAAAAGTTAATATTTCGTAACTATTGTACGCCAGTGCCATATAAAGCGTTCTCTGTCATGACAAATTTATTAAAGAATATGCGAGAAAATTTTGGGAAGACCACTCATGCTGGTTACTTTTAATTTTAATGACAGACTTTAGAATGTTGAAATTTAGCAATTGGAATGATTTGCAACAAATCTGCAGAATACGTTTGCAGTATTATAGAACTGTGATAACATACGGCTTCCATGAATTTAAGTTACTAATACAAAATAAAGGAAATTCTGAGTGGCCTAAAGAAGTTAACTAAATAGCCAGGTATAGGAAATAGGAGTTGCTGATTAGTTGCTGGATATTCAGAAATTTAATGTCACGTGAGAGTTACTTAAGAAACTTGACTATAAAATGTAAATTGTCGCAATATGAAAATCAAATATCATGTATGTATAATACAAATATATATATTTTCTTAATATAGCAAATTTATGAATAAAAGAAGATTTGTAGATAATTTTGAAAAGAATTGTGGGTTGATTAAAAGAATGCTCTTCAGTCATTAGACATGTACTCTATGTAAAACAATATATTTTTTAGAATATTTAAATATCTATTAAATGCGAATGACAATCAGTAGAAAAGCTGTGCAAATGAATAATTTGAAGTAATTTAAAGAAAATAAAATTCCAAAAACTGATCCGAATTTTGAACTCGTTGTCAGAAAATCCATAGTTCTAATTCAAATTCTATCGAAGATTTGCTGTATTTATGAACTTTCTGCGTGTTAAATTTGTTGGAAAACGAATTCTCCTGAGGTTGTTGAGGCATGGAAGCTTAGAAAGTGAGATGTCGGCTAAAGTTCTGTCCTCGTCATTTGACCTCATTTCTGAATCGTGATGGCACTTCCAAAACAGCCGTCGTGGGGCTTCGAAATCGGGCATTCAAGAGTGAAATCAATTAATCTGCCAGAAGTTCATTTTACATTAAGAATTTATTAAACAGATTTTTATTACGCCAGTTGAGCTTTCGATTTCTATTAATTGATCATCGTATTCGTTAGAATTTAAAATATCTTCATTTATTTGAATATATGTTTGATCCTCCACTTCTAACAAAATTCTTTTATTATTAATAAAAGAATTCTATTAAAAACACTTGTAGTCCTAGTTGATGCAAATAATACCATATACCATAAGTTCATTTGCATTCAGAACTTATTAAACGGATTTTTATTACGCCAGTTGAGCTTTCGATTTCTATTAATGGATCATCATATTCATTAGATAATTTAAAATATCCTCATTTATTAAAATATATGTTTTTCTACCCAACAAAATTCTTTTATTAATAGTAAGATAATTCTACTGGAAGCAGTTGCATTCCTGGTTGATGTAAACAATACCATATAACTTCAGTTTGTTAAAATAAATAATTTTTCTTAACTTGTTTTTTTATAAAATGTATCAATCATCGGTGCATCAAACAAGAGAAAAATCTTTAGAACATCTAAACTCTTTAATAAAAGCTTGTACTATTTTTTAAACTTCAATTTTAACTTTCTTTAACACCTCAAAAAATGGATTTGAATTTTGAATTTCATAGAATTTCCTGACTTAAAATTAGAATTTTTATTTCTTAGAAACTATCATGAACTCATTATCATTCAAAGCAGTTGTACCAGAGTATCCCACTAAAAAACTATCAAGCAATTGTAGAAATTATCTTTGACTATACGAATTTCTTTTATTTCAATAGTTAATGTGTTTGTTTTCTCATAAAAGTAAGAGACACGTATTCTTTTTGAAACTGCATTACCAATTTTACCAGTAAGAGAGGCCGTAACATTAACTTTTACAGGTTTTATCTTGAAGCCTTTATTACCATTTTTACTAACAATTAAGAATCAGGCTTCGCTATTTAGAGATAGTTAAGACCTTAAAGTATTAAATTTAATAGTATTTATTATCTTTTAATGTTGGTAATCTTCTATGAAATGAAAATCCTTTGGGATATTAAGCCACCTTGATAAATTCGATGTTTTGGACAAAATATCCCTTCCATTAGGGAATTTTTGTTGACCATAACCAATGAATTGTGTTAATATATTATTTACATTATTTCACTCTCCGAATTTTATCATTTCATGCAATATTGAGATTAATAAATGAGATATAAAGCATATATAATAGCGGGGGAGATAATACGAATACGGGCCATAGCCACGAAGAACATGATAAGCATAGTTTGAATTTGTTAACAAATTTACAAAAAACTGAAAATTTAAAATAATTACTTGCAAAAGTATTTTGTGCATGAAATGACTAGATAGAATTATTTTTAATTTTGAAACGAAATTCAGACTTTGTCTAGAAATAGATTCAAACATATGAATTATTACAGACTTGCTTCTTTAAGTTTTCATTAAGAATGTGAGTAATTAAAGTAGCCACAAATTTTGTCTTTATGTATGATTTTATATTTCTTTAATATATTTTCTAATAATTTTTTAAAGAATAATGTAACAGAGGTTCAAGATATGAAAAACATACACAAATAATTCCTGTGTTCCTGTTCGTCAGCTTTGCAACTTTTAACGTACAAGGTTCCCAGTTATGTACGTTACACTCCCTTATCTTCTAAACCGTGACAACTTAGGGCATAAACTTGGTGCCTAGATATAATAAAAAGGCTACGCACTTCTCGATGAGACGACTTGCACCACCATCTATCGGCGAATTTTGAAATTAACTGCCCTGCCTTGTAAACGGCGAAAGATACGAAAAGTCAATTAGAAAGTTGTGAAGCACTCTATATTTAGTATGAAAAGACCCCAACCGTGGCTGTAGTGGCCTACTGGTAGGAATTAGATCTCAAGACAAGCAGTTCTAGGTTAGACACCCGATTCCAGGGAAAAACCGTGGTGCAAGAGGGCCTAGATCTCGTTAAATCCGTCAGTGCTAAATGTCCTCCCACTAGTTTGGTGAAAAAGGTTGGAGAAGGGGGTGCCATGTCCAGTGCTCGCAATTACGGAGTGATAAATTTTGGAACAGTACCTCTTCCCTTGACACATTAGATAAAAAATTTGATACATATAACCAATTTTGAAGTTAAGACTTCGGGCCAGATTTAATACTTTTGTTTCATTTCTGGGAATTATCATGTACGATATACAAAGATAGACAAGCTGCAATATTTTTCATATAAAGATCCATGTCAAATCTTATTTATTTGGCTCGTGACGTTTTTGAGTTGTCTTGTTCTCTTACACATTGACAGGCAAATAATTTGACCCCAGAAGAATTAAATTCAAAATCTAAACAGATCTGAAGACTGGGTGTAGTAACGAAAACCAAATTTAATTAACCGATTCTTATTGCTTTTATGTTATGTTCCCAAACTTTCAGACAAACATATATAATTCTAAATTAAAACATATAGCACTCGGGAGGATCTAGACATCAAAATTCATCAAACCTTCAAAATCGATCTGATTTTTGCAATACTTCTTCTTTACAAGTGCCGTTCATAAGAATATGAAAATAAAGTTATATGAATTAAAATGTGAAAATCTTCTGTTGTAATTGTTTCAAGCATTGTTTCTGATATACCAAGAAATGTAATACTCTTAATGGAAAAAAAATTATAATAGATTTAACCTGGGCATTAAAAATGGGAACCGGGACAAGAACGGGGTACCATATTCTTGCGTCTAGAAATTAGCCGATAAGAAAAATCGATCTCTTCGGTTTGTAATGCCAATGTTATACGGGAACCTTCAATTCACTCAAGTAATTGCTACTTTGGTATGACATTCATATCTTTGAAAGCGTGTTATCATCATATCAAACTATTGATGGGCTGAAAGTGTCTCTGAAAATGTATTTCTTATTCTTTCTTTAATGTTCCTTTCCAACAATTATGATAGATTTAGTGAAGAACGAAGACAATATTTGCGAAAAGATATCACTATCAAAGAAATTCTATCTAATTTAGGTAAATGAAATTCTTTAGTGCTTACAAAGAATTATTGAATTATTACTGAGGGTTGTAACGTAGCGACGACTTTTTGGCAGAAGGACTGAATTCTACAGTCAAAGACGAGGTGAAGGTTCTACAACTATTTTTTAAAGGAAAATGGTAGATTATTAGTATGTAAAAAAGTATTACATTAAAATATTAAGGCGCTATTTAAAGCCCGACTGCATACTTTGTTATTCTCCTTCCTGAATATCATCTACCACAGTTCAAAATGCAAAATCAGTCATCAGTAATCAGTTATCATCAAATCACTGCTCCCTGTTAGATTGTTGGTATCTTTACTTGTTGAATAAAAGCGCACCACAGTTCAAAATACAAAATACGTTCCAAGACAGCTCTCTTGTAAGTCTAAAACAAGTCTTACTCTTAAATAGACCAAAGTACAAACTTCGACATCAAGTCTAACTTATGATGATTATCCTAGGTTTCTTTCATTTGACCATATGGATATGTCTGCCTAATCTATATCTGCTTTGTCATCGGTGACATCCTTGAACAAGTCCCTATTAAGTCAGTTAGTCACCTTTGTAGACACATATCATATGCTAAAGCATAGGGATAACATGTAATTCTCTTGTAACAACATGTGGCTTCACTCCAGAATGCAAAAGTGGGTGGTAACTCACTAAGTAACTCCTAAAAGGTGATCTTGGAGCATTACAGAAAGCAATGAAAATTCGACATCACAATTGCAACTGAATCAGTAAAAAAATATTTTTGCCATTATTTTATCAATTTTCAACTAAATTTTTATTAGGAATAAAGAACCTTGGGATTTAAGTGTCAACACATATCAGATTTTATAAGAGTAATTACTTTTCGCACAAAAAGTCAATCGAAAGTGAAATTTGTTGGTCAATACAATTACTAGCTGAAAATTAATAAAAATTTGGCCCATTTGCTTAATTTAATGTTTTCAAATCACTGTTAAGTTTCAACCTAAATAACTTTTCCATATTCAGCATTTATATTATTTTTTTATGGATTGAGAAAAAGTTATGACAGTGTTTGCAAGCTTATAATTACCGAAAAGCCAAATATCCCATTTTTAGGCAGCTTTATGTTTAATCTATGTACATTTAACCTCGATGTTTTTTCTCAACTTTTTGAAAGTAATTGTTCACTCATTTGATAAAAAAAATTATCCAATTTCATTCTAAGAAACATTATGCAGATTAATTTTTACCACTTTAATAACCATAGTAATAGATAAGGTTTAGCGTCTTGTCTAAAATTCCGTAAATTGTACGTTCAATCCTGAAGTTGTTCTACGCCTTTACAATAAAGACAAAAATAATTATTCAATAAAGGCAATACAATTTTTCTCATAAAAACGGCTGGAACATAAAAATGTTTTTATATTTCTATTATAAAAAAAAATAGTTTCCATTAAATATACAAGATAATTTACATTTTACACTATAATAAAATGGATATGTTCGGGCAACATGGTATTACTATCAGGTCTTTTATTACTTCTCAACTTATTTAAATCAGAGGCAAAAAAATTGCGTTTGTGTGGCATTAAAACTTGAATAAATTACCTAGACTCAAGATTTTTTTAAATAATGGTCTATTTTGAATTAAGACATTAATTTTGAATTCTGTTTAAAATCGGAATGCTTCTATTTAAATTTTAACACCATTAATTAGAAGAAATTTTATTCACAATAGAAGGAATTCTACACTGCTACATGTTTTAAAAAAATTCTTTAAAATTCAATTTGCTTAATTTATCTAAATTATTATATAGAGCGTGAGACAGATGACAAAATAATTAGTTTTGAATTTTACTAACTTCGTTCATTTATTAACGGATGAGGCTCTTGCATCGAATTACAAATTTGTATTTAAGTTAAAGTAGCAATCAATATGAATGACAAAAATGATTTGGGTGCGCTTAAATATCCCAGTTGTCTTTTCTGTCCTAATATAGATAGAAATAACAATAAATGCCCAAAATAAAATGTTGCATTTAATTAGGAGCTTAAACACATTCACAGTTCAAGGAATTAATTAATTAAGGATTTAATTAAAGAATCTTTATTAAAATCTTTCTTGCTGTAAATAAAAAAAAGAATTAAGTTAATTAGTGCATTAAGTAATTACAACGTTATTGGAGATTAATTTTAAACTGTCAAAGATGTTCTTAAAGGCGCTGTTATTAAATATGTAAATATATTCCATAATCCAGTGCAAGTTAGTTTACAACTCATTGGGTGATCGTTTGTCGAAACTCTGAAACTAATACTAGTCTCCAAGTCTAACAATTTTTTAAAAACACATGTATTAATGTATTAAAAAGCAGATTTTTTTTAAAAAATTAATTATTCCCTGTTTTATGGGATTTCTAATTCATTATCGTAAATATCAGGGTATCTAGAAAAATTTTTTCTCAAATTCTCTCACAGATGACGCCATGCGAATAAAATCGAAATCGAATTAAATCAGTCGATTAACTGTTAATTAAATTTTGAAAATAATTAAATAATGCATTGTAATCAGGATTACAAAAATTTATAAAAGTACAAAATTGTAATACATCAGAAAGTGAGTGGAAAATCGATTGCAATTTTCACTTTTTACGAACACGAGCAAGTGCGTAAAAACACAAATATCGACTACAAGAAGAACAATAAAATAACTAACAGAAACAAAGGAAGAAAGAATTTTCAGAGTTATTTTAATCTATTTTCCTAGCAATATTTTTTCAGAGTATTTTCATTTAGTTTAAAATACGATTTAAAAAAGAGTAATTTTTCTTTGAGTAACAAATATTTCTTTATTGTGGGTAATGAACATGAAATGACAAAATTAAATTCATAAACAAATGAGGGAGAAAGAATTTTTCCATAGTAAAACTTGATGCTGATGTAGAATGTCGTTGAGTTTTTCTTGAAGAAATACGAGACCATCTAAAAATCAAATCGCAAAAGAGACTCGTGAGTCCAAATGTTAAATGTTTCGATATGAGAGGAGCTTCTGCCTACACGGTCCACTGCACACATACTCGAGAAAAAGTTGTACTATATCTGATGTAGCTTAGAGCAAAATAGAACCAGAACTGGAAAAGAAAATCTTAGAATTTTTTTTCCAGTCGGTGGACTGAGAAGAAGATATAGATATTTTTACTCTGATACTATCTTCCGTTATATTTCTTATGCTAAACGGATTCGAAACATTTAAGTGAACTTTTTGGACTGCCTTCGCTTTGATTTTCCCATTTCCATTGTTTTTATATTAAATCCTTATACATCATAGGGATTTAAATAGGATTTGCATTTCTGATATTGATTCGAACTGTCAGCTGAGGCCTTCTGACAGAAATCTAAAAGATACTGAAAACAAATTCTAGAAAATAATCCGGAGAAATTCAATATTATACTGTTATTGAGTATATTATTATTTTAAGCTGAAACAAATGTAAGCTTTTTAAACAGTATCACATCCAAATGTTAAACTCAAAGAATATCAAAATATTTTTCGAAATAAGAAAGGCAAACGATACCTTACGTATATAAGGTATCATCTGCAGTTAAAAGAAATTTAGCTTCATTAACGTTACTTTACATACATGTTGTTGGCATGGTGTTACTTATTAAGCAGTTTTTAATTATTAAGCAGATTTAGTAGACTTAGCAGACTTAGATTGTAATTTAAATGCTCTTGTGGACTTTCAAGAAACAAAATTAGAAAGGCTTTGTTTGATTTATTTATCTAAAGAAAAAACTTATGATTTATATATTTCTAGAAAATTCTTTCAGATATTGGATTTGAAGTATAACTTGTGATTTATATATTTCTAGAAATTTTCAGATATTGGATACGAAGGAGGCCAATTTATATACAATACAATATTTATTTATATACAATAGCTCGTTTATTTCATGTAATTTCATAGCTCACTTGTAATTAGTCAACAAAACAATTGCTCCGAACAGTTGCAAATGACTATAACTCCGTCGTAAGCAACAACAGATAGAAAAGATGTTATCGTAATACAAAAAGCAACTTAAAGTTTTTGATTGCAATAATTATCCGATGTGTTATTTCTTGATCAAACAACATCCATGCGATATTCTTTTTGGACATTGTTAAACATATTCGCAGCCACTAATACGCGTTCCTTAACTATGTATTTCATCTGCATAAAGCTATTTAAATATTCTAAAATCATTTCTTGTGTCATTTCCTTGATATGTCATAGACTTTGAATTTATATCTCCTTTGCGTGCAATTGTGAACAAATTAAAGGAATACTTACAGAATGCTTCTCATGGACATGAATGAATCTACTGCTTAGATGTTGGCCGTAGGACCAAAGGAAGTCTCATTGAACAATTATTATATAAGCAAATAAAACATAAAGCTTCTTTATGTACATTGCATTGAATTTTTTCTTTCTGTTGTTTACAAGAAAATTATAATCAATTGTAATTGGGGTAATAGTTCTAAAAGATCTTGTATAAAAAAGTTTTGGAAATTCCAACTGAAAGATAAGAAGAACAGAGAGAGGCGTAAGGAATTAAGTTACAATATAAAATTACAAATAGGGATATATCGTTACTTAATTATTAAAACTAACATTAGCATCTGTGATTTCAATTGAATGAAATTAAATTAAAATACTACAATAATAAAATGAATTATAATATTCAGTTGTCATTATTCATTAAAATACAGCGGCAACATTCTTGCTATTAGAAAAAAAAATTAGGAAGGGGAATATTCAGAATTTGTTTTCAAAAGATGTGGTGAATCTTTCTTTTAAATTTTTAAATATAAACTATTTATTTTTAAGTAAAAACAATAATAGTAAAAAAATTCTCGCTCCTTATTAATGAATTGAATAATACAAAAAATATTTCATTAAAAATCTGTATGTCAAAACAAAAACTGTAATATCCTGAGTGATGACTGAAATAATCTACATAAATTGGAATTTTAATTTTTTAATTAAAGAGCAGCAATTTTTTTTAGCATTCATTGAAGCTTACATTCGTTATCGTATTATTTTTAAAGCTTCAGTCTTAATGATTTTTGATTTAAAATATTCTTATTTTTCAGCATAAATTTTAAGGATATAATAATCTTTTTACTTTTAAAGAAAATCAACAGACGGAGAGTTTATACAGGCGCGTCTCTTCCATTTCATATCTGATCATTGTTTAAATAATCATTATGGTTATAATCACAGGCGCATTGGGGCATTGTTTTGTTATGTGTAATCGATATCACCTGTCTCAATTTTTTCAAACCGGAAAAATTCAATACAATAAAAGACATTTGGTACCATTAATTATATTTAAATCATTTTCATATTAGTATTTAATAAAGTACAATTTTTAAAAATCATTCAGAGAATTAAATGAAGGCAGGGCTGAAGTTTAAAATGTTATTCAATATAAGAATTGTTAAAATGTATAAATATTCAATCCAAGAATTGTTAAAATGTATAAATATTCAATCCAAGAATTGTTAAAATGTATAAATATTCAATCCAAGAATTGTTAAAATGTATAAATATTCAATCCAAGAATTGCTAAAATGCATAAATATTCAATCCAAGAATTGTTAAAATGTATAAATATTTAATCCAAGAATTGTTAAAATGTATAAATATTCAATCCAAGAACTTTTAAAAGAAATAAATGTGCAATTAAAGAATTTTGGAAATACTTAAAAAAGTGTCAAGAAGATAAATGGAATAAAAACTAAGAATTCTAAAAGATAAAGTGATATGATATACAAGAATGTACAAAACTGGAATGGCAAAAACTAGCCTCCAGATACCCTGTTTATATTGCTGCCTATAAATTCCTCCAGGGAAAAGAAACTTTTCAACCTCAGAGTTTTGTAAACAAAATAACTTTATTTTACAGTTCCATATTTTTCAATGCTTTACCGGTATCTTGATGTTTTTATTGGAATGAAAGGTGTGAGATTTAAAGTGCATTCCATACGCTTATCAAGCTTGAAGGGATTTTGAATGAATTTATATCACGAATTCAGAATTCTAACATTGTTTAGCTCTTTATCTATTCTATTTGGAAATCGAAAAGGGTTTTTTGCGATAGTTGGAGTGACAGAAAGAGTGAAATATGGAAACTTGAAGATACTACGCTTTCATAAATGTTATTTCTAGAATCAGCAGGATTGTATCTTTTTTTTTTCCTTCGCTTCATATACGACGATTTTTCATACTTTTCAGTAAGTTCTATTGTAATAATGGACTGGGAGAAAGTTTCGCAACTGAGTATTATAAACTTTTTTTTTGAATGTCGCAGGGAAAAAAATGGAAACAAAATAAAAATGTTCAGGAAGAAAAATGAATAGGTTTAGGGTAAATTTTACCTTATATCATTTGAATTTGTATTAATGTAATGGAAAAAAGCAAAACTGTGCTTTTTCTGTCAATTTCCTCCGACTTCTTATCAAAAAAATTATAAATATTTAAAAATACATAAATTTGTTGAGAAAATGTTAAAAGTTTATTATGCTCAATTTGATTCATTTCTGCAAATTTATTTTTTAAGTAATATATATAATCAACATTATCTTTAAATTATAAAAGAGGGAAAAACTGTATTAAGATCCATTATTTGTTTATTTAATTTTGCTCTTTTTAGAAAAAAAATAATTAGTTTTTAAAGAAATGCTTGAAATAAATGAATAGTACATTTTTTTCCAAACGATTTTTAATTATTCCGGTATTAATTTTAAATCCTATTATGATGAATCTTTATGAATAAAGAATAATTTATAAACGTACATTGAAATAATAATTCTCTAGCATTTTATGGAAAAAGGCAAATTGTTTTTATCAAATAAATAAAGATATATATGTTCATGAAGAAAATAAAACTTTTTCGGAAATAAATCGGTTCAGTGGTCTTTTCCGTACAGAGTAATTCAAAATTTGACCTGCAGACTTTTAGAGAAGAAAATAATTGGGAAAAAAAGCATTGATAAACATTGTTAAAAACGCCAATTGAATGAAATACCAGGTCTTTTTGTAAGCACTGAAGTTGATATTCGCGCCAGTCAATCAAATATCTCAATGTAAAATCAGAACTTTCGGATATTTTTTAGATATGGACGATGCAATATTGTTCAAATGAAAAATATTGCTAAATAAAGAGTTTCCACTTGCTATTCTTTTGTCATTTATGTATTTGTTCGTATCCTCTTGATTATCCCAGCGCCAATTTCGGTAAAATAGCCCTGTATGTTTATGGCTTGTTTTTGAATTTTTTAAATACTTCTCACAGCTTTAGAACTGAGTTTTGAATCATGATGTATAAAGGAAGTTGCACTTATGGTTATTGAATCATTCAAACTCTTACGTGGAATTTCTCATTTATATTTTCCAATACAGTAATTTGTAAGATTGACATCGTGTGTTTTAGCTATGCGTGAGGCATTCATGTCAGACTTCAAAACAAACGGAAAAAATGTTTTAAAGAAATTGCTTTTATTCTACCAGGAATAATTTAAGGTGCTCTAAAACTGCAAGCTTTACTAGTGAAGTCAGCTTCCAAAAGAAAACTTAAGTTTCTCTTCTGTTACTTTATTTTATAACCTTGTATTATGAGCTATAACTCCAAATCCCCATCCATGTTCCGCAGCAACCATTTACTGCTAGACATCGTAAGAATTTTGATATTCTTCGAGTATTCTCTAATTTTTGAAAGAAAAAAAATACCTACATAATGAACATTGAAATATTTTTATTATAAATTCCCGTGAAGTAGTAAAAATGCTAATGTGATAAAACAAATAATAGTCGCCAATTTCTGGATGAATAAATTAGTTCGTTATTGTGTGAAGAAGTAAAAGTTTAGAACTTTAGAATGTAATAAAAGTGGAAAATGACTCCTCGTTCAATAAAATTGACGACCGCTCCGTTAAAATTATTAGCTTCATGGTGTCGTTGATTTTCTGGAGGAGGCAAATCATAAAAGAAAGAACGAGGATTTTGTTATTTATAGAATGTAAGATGAGACAATGAAACGGTAATTAAAAACTCCACCAGTTACAAAATTATTCACTGTGTTATTAAACAAATGTCAAATGAAAGCACATATTTTTCAATTAGCAGCTAATATAAATTTGATTACGCAGAATATTCGACTACAATGAAACCCCTTTGTTTCAGAGGATTAATCGGGTTCAAATCAAAGCGCCGTTTCGACTTGTTCTCGATCATAATAGCGTCTCTGCTATTCGGAAGTGAGTCACTGCTCATTCTTTCTTTCCGGTTGTATTTTTTTATCAGAGTTTTCAGTTATTCTAATAAAAATAGTGGGAAGAAGATCTCTAGTCAGTGGGCAGATTCCTATATCAAGCGATTTGAAATTTTCTGTCTTGTACAGAATAGTTTATATATATATATATATATATATATATATATATATATATACGGTATGTTGTATTTATATATATAGAGGGTGTTGGCGAATTCGACCGACAAATTCAGAGAGGTGATAGTAAGTATCAAGAGGATAACAAATCCCCATACAACATAGGGTCTAAAACGACGTTTAGTAGGGGAAAATCGGAAAAATATAGTGAGTCCGAGAACTGTTGGAAACTGTAAAAAATTAATTAAAAAATAACAAATGCTGTTTCAACTATGATTTTTTAAAAAGTGAAGCACATTCTGAAAAATTGTTTTTTATGAAGGAAATATGCGGTTTTGATTATCTAGGGGGTCGTGAATTTCTGAAAACGAACAAGTAGTTTAGAAACCATATTTGCAAAAATATTAAAACTTGAAAAATATAAAAGCTTGAAAATGTAAGGAACTTTATTTTCTATAATTTGATATAAGCGTGTAATGTGAAAACAGGGGAGTTTTAAAGATATAAATGGGAATCAGAAAATATCGCTGCAACATCAGTACCGATGTTCGCAGAGAGCGTTGTCAAATTTGAACGATATATATATATATATATATATATATATATATATATATATATATATATATATAAGCACAAGGTGATCAGTAATATTCTTTTACGGTCTTAAGTTAAAAACGTCATTACTTATAGCCAAAGAACTAATGTGTACCTATAGTAAAGTGACTATGCTGAATTTATTGAGAGAGATTACAGCGGCCTTAGTTCTGAAATAGTTGCAGAAAATAACTCTAAAAATGAAGGAAATCGGGCGAAAAGTCCAATTAGAAAAATGTATGTTACGGCATAATAAAAACACAGAAAAAGGTTGCATGGTAAAAGTTTCATCTGTAAAACTGGCTAAGATATTTGTGATTAAAATTATGAACAATCTGTGACTGGAAAAGGGTTCGTCTTAAAAACGAAAAATGTATCCTTAGATCACCCACCGCCAATGCGTTTTAATTTTTTTTTTTTTTTTTTTTTTTATCATTCTTGGTTATTTTCACAATTAAATTTCCCTTTGTCGTTTTTTAACTCGGAAAAACTGTATGATAGTACCGGATGATACATTTTCCATTTTTGAAATTAACCCTTTTTCAGGTGGCAGAAATCTCATAATTTTACTCACAAATAACTCTGCCAGTTTTACAGAAACCAGAAAATTCCAAGACACAATATCCTGTGCATTTATTAAGGTATAGTATACATTTTGGCTAATTCCTTTATTTTTTGTAATTTCACTATTTTGCCGCTGGTGGCGCTGTGACAATAAATTCAGCATTGTCACTTTACTTTAAGACACGTTACTTTATTGGTTATACGTGGGCTTAAAGGAACTTTATGTAATTTAAAATTTGAAAATATTTTTTGAAATTATCAATATATTACGTTAGTTTATAATAACATGATAAAATAACCATGAAATTCTATTGACAATTAAACCTGTATCTTCAAAACGTCAAAAATGCTTTCGCTTCAAAACATTTTAGAATGTTTGTTTATTATCAAATTTGAATGTTAGAGAATCAATGAGTAATTAAATTTTTAAATACCTCACTGGAAAATTTAAGGAAGAATCTCTGCCTCATTTTCAGAATGCATCTTCATATTTTCAACCCAAAATATTTCATTCGAGCTTTAAATTTATTGAATAAATTTCTATGATATCTAACAAATAACTATTGATTAATCATAGAGTTAATAAGTGATTGAATAATTACTTTGCTGGTCAATCAACAATCTCAACCCAATAATGACCGGTATTATGAAAGGAGCTTAAAAAATTACTATTAACTTTAATAAATGGCAGAAATATTAGAATTTAATGATATATTTTATGATTAGAAAATGAAAAATAAATTGCAATAATTTCTATTTTATAACGACACTGTTGATTAATTAGCTACCACATGAAAGCCCATCCCGCTGAAATTCATGGAAGTATGAAATTCCAGTTTGTTTTATTTTCGGAAAACAACCGCAAAAAAAGAAATTTCTATTTCAATTAAATATTAAAACAATTTGATTAAAATGATGACAATTAATAATTTTTCTTTGTGATAACGTTTTTAATCATTTCAAAATTCTGATTCATCTTCATTCATTTAATATTTTCATGGGCAAGTAAATTAAAATGCGCAAATAAAATGAATAAATTAAATTATATAAATTAAACTTTAAAAGCAAGTTTTATAATTTAAAATAGCGAATACTCTGTAATAATGAATATTTTTCAATGACATTTTTATTTGGCCTTTAACTAGTATTGTGGTGGCTTCCCACACACAATTCTATCCTCTGAGAAAAAAATCTACCCTCTGAGAAAAAAAAATTACTTCAACTTCCCGTTTTTAGTATCTTTTGAGAAAAGTGTTTACAATGGCTTCTTAATGTCATTCCTTTTTTTTTCTTCTTTTTTTTGCCCGCTGATTCTATAGGCCAAAGTTACTATGGAAGTAGAATGGCTTCCAGTGTCAATTGCGTTACACAATTTTCATTCATCCACCCATTCACAATGCACTTTGATGCGCGGGGGGGGGGGGGTATATTTGAGGCAAGAATAAATATTGTGACAAAGGCTTCCAAAGAATTGATCAATATTGGATTTATAAGGTTCTGAATAAGGATAGTGCATTTAGTACTTGCTATAAAAATAAGCGAAAGCAGTGATTGTGTTCATAATGCCGAATAGATCATATAATTAATCTTTATGAAAATGCTTTTAATATATCATCTGAATTTTATTTTGGATGTAACTTGTATACATATATTCGGGTTATCCATCTAAACTGGATTGATTCAAATCAGATATTAAAATATATAAAACTCCGGCATTTTTCATTTACATTGAATACGAAATTTGGCAAACGGTAATATAAAAATAATAAATTATACAAGAGATATATTTACTGATTTATTAATTAATAAATACAGCATATAAAAATTTCATTGTTTTCTTAGAAAATATTTGTATATTTTTGTACTTGTTATAATATTAACTTTAGAAACAAATGGTAGTTAGGCACAGAAATTCCCTGAAACCAGTTAAAGATTAATCAATAACTATAATATTTTTTGTGATATTCCTTTTCAAATACATACGAATGGAAATAGCAATAAGCTCTATTTTCTGTAAATATTAGCATAAAGAAATTCTCAAAAAAAATATAAAATCAAAACAATTTCATTAAGGTAATAACAATACATCGAAAATAATGGCACTCTATCCACTAATTTTTATATACAAGCCATTAGCACTTGTTCCATGCTTTCAAAATCCTAATCCTAACTTCTCTCCTCTAACAACCTCATGGGGTTTGGACTCTCCTCAGTTTTAGAAGTCTTAAAGTCTAGAGAGACAAATCTTTTAACACTCTCAATTGACCTTTTAATGCTTCCCCGTTTCTGGGATGGCAATTAATCGTGGCAGAAATCCCTGGATTAAGGACTCTGTTCATTTTAGGAAATCCTCTGGAGCGAATGGCAGTCAAATGCTAAGCCCTACAGAACCCAGAATAGCTTGCTTTTAGTAATTGCGTTGACTGAGGTTGGTAAACAGGTGGTGAAATTTATTAGAATTACAGATCTTAACCTTTAGGTTAATTTATATATTATAAGGTGGGACAAAATAATATGTTTTTGAAATAATTCCATAATTGTTCCATAATTAAAAATATATTGATAGATATTCTTTTATGGTGACATGACATTTTCTGAAGTTTATAAATGAAAAATCATATTCTCCAAATGATTTCTGTTTTTGTTTCTGCAAGGAGGTTCAATAAAATGTCTCCAAATAGAATGGAGTGAATTTCGAGACATCCTTATTCTAAATCTTTACACATTCTGGAATGCATTGCTTACCTTTATTTCCAGGTGTTTTTTTTAATTTATAAATGTCTTAAAATTCTTATCATTTTAATGGAACAAACAGATTCATTTGTGTAGATCTTTGAATTTGCTACCGAGCTCCCGCTTAAGCACGACGAAAAACAATCGAAATCAAAAACTCTTAAGCATGCTGTGACTCTTTATCATGCTTGTGACTCCATAATGATGGCTGAAATATTAATGATATGAACGGTGGGGTAGAATGTCTCTACTCGCACAACTGTCTCTCTCTATCCAAGGTTGAGCATGAACTGATTCAAAAGCTTCCGATTTACTTGCATTACTCTGAATATATATATTTCATTTGGCACTATTTATCTTTGCTTAAACTTTACGGAAACTCCATAACTTTAATCCTGAAAGATTATAATTTATTTGAAAATGCAAAATAATTGTGAGGTTGGGGGAAGAAGACATACATGTACCGATAGTTTGTACCCTGGTATTCTAGCGGAGGAATGAAAAACCTTATTCAGTAGCCAGTGCGCACTGTTTTAAGACAACTTACCCATAAAATATAGAACATTATATTTTCTGCAGAAGGAAACAACTGTCTACTCAGAATAAATTTTTCCTTCCAATCATACATATCTTCATAACATTTCTTTTTATATGCACAATTTCAAAGTGGAATATTGTGAGCATGTTAATTGTTTTTTTTCTTTTTTTTCTCATTATTTAGATAGAATACAAGTCTTGGCACTTCTGGGCTCGCATCTTGATATTTCTAGAATATTGTTCTTTCAATTTATGTATGTAATACCATTTTTCTGGATATAGAAAGAATATTCGTTTCAACTTCTTAAATTATTCACGCAACTAATAACGCACCCAATATTTCACTTTGAAAAATATCGATTGTAACTGTACATGCAAAAAGAATATTTATCAGAGTATTATCTCTGATAAAGAAGTAAAACAATCTTCTTGGTAATTAGTTGTTTCTATCTTCAGAACACAGAAAATTCGGTGAACTATGAGGTATAACGGATTACGTAACATCTTAGGATGCTATGTATCTTTCTTGCTCATTATCTTCGGAATCAGTAGGAAAACAATTGTGTGTTAAAACATTCCAAGAAAGATATTATCTCTTTGAAACACGCGATTTTAGAAAAAATAAAAACCAGAGTTGCCCAGAATATTTTTTATTATAAGAAAAGGGTGAAAAAGCATTCATTTTGATAATTTAACTCAAAACATTATTCAAAATAAGAGAAAAATAAAAACATTTTAATAAATCCTTTTTTACAAGAAGAAACAGATGCAATCCCACCATTCTCAACTCTCAAAATTAAAATAAAACATCAAATAACATGCTTTTTTATTATAAAATAATTTATTCATTCATAATAAAGCAACACATACCATTATGAACGACAAAGAAATTCACTGCATCACACAATACGCCAACCTTAACCAGAGTAGCTCACACAATTTATTGATGAATTTTGATAAGTAAGATTTTTCATTTATTTACTCATTTACCCTTGGTGCGTAGCAATGCTAGCTGAATGAAAATTTTAAAATAAAATACTAAACTTTATGACTATGAATGACTTGAATGAAACTATGAATGACTTGACTATGAATGAAAATATATACAACCATGCACAAAAAGCTAAGCAAAAGGTGGAATAGTTTTTAACTCATCTAGCCTCAAAGAGTTAACTTGCAAACTGAATAAAGACGAAAAAGATTTAAAGAAAATTTTTAAGTTTTCAGCTTCATAATAAATTAGCTTACGGATATATAGTAGTAATTCCTTTAATGAATATAAATTTAAACTATGTATCTTTGTTCAGTCCGGTGAATAAAGGAATCGAGAATAAAACATCAGCATAACAGATTTTTGATCAAAAAAAGAACTGATAATAATCTTTTAAAAATATAAATAAAAATATATTTTATTTTAGTTGATTCATTTTTTGTACTGATCTTACCAACAATTAAATTTTGCTTATTTCAAATATCTGAAATGATAAACTGCTAACGTTATCAGCAATATGTCAGTTCTAATTTCAACATGGAACCTCTATCTTGTAAGTAGATGTACTTTTGTCTACTTGAAAGTATTTATCCAAGAGAAAAATCAAAATTTTATAAAATTTCATGGAAATTGAGCATTTTTCTCATTGTCTTATAAAATAAATATGCAATTTCAAGAATTATCAATTTCTGTTTGCATCTTTTTGAAAATACTCAAGAAAATTTCAAGGAAACAGAAGTTCAACTTTCTGCCGTACCAATTCTTGAAAACAGGCGAAAAACTCTTAAACTGAGAAAATCTCATTTAAAAGTTGGAAAGAGAAATAAAATCTTATAACTTTACCTTGTCTACTTGAACAGTTTTACGGAAGAAAAAATATTTATAAAATTTCTTAGAAATTCAGTACATACGCATCTTTATCTACATACTCTATCATTATAAGCATATTGTGTTATAAAACTGATATACAATTTCAATGATTTTCAGTTTCTGTTAGTATCTCTTTGAAAATATTCATAGAAACTTTCAAGGAAACAGAAAATTATCTCCAGCAGAGAAAATTTCATTTAAAAGTTAAAAATAGAAATAAGATCCTATAACATTGCCTTGAATAAATACGAATAATTTTTTTATGAAAAAGTTAAAAAAATAATTCAAATATATCCAGAAAATAAATTCAATGGAATGAAATAAAAATGCATTATTTTGGAAGAAAAGCTTGAATTTAGGAGTTCATATATCTTGAAGAAAAAAGAGGCTATCTTACATACATAGATTGAATAGCAAACATTAACCCAGAGTAACCCGGATTCCATCTCTCTCTGTACTAGAGTTCCTTTTTTTCCGATACCGGAACTAATCATCCACCGAGATTACAAACGATAAAACGATACTTCTTCCATTACTAGGAAACTAGTTATCACCTTCTTCCTTGTCTGAGAAGAATGAACCTTGAAGATGCACAGTGATAGAGAAAGAACAGAATGATTCGATTGCTACTCTTTATTCCACATTAAACCTATTTAAACATCATCAGCGTTACAACATATTAATTAAAAAAGACATGCTTTCCTAAAGAAATATATGTTAACACTTCTGAAAGAATGTAATGATTCGATTGCTACTCTTTATTCCACATAAAAACAATTTAAATAAATACAGCTTTCATCAACGCTACAATATATAAATTGAAAAAGACATGCTTTCCTAAAGTACTATATTAGTTTACACTTCAGAAAGACATAATGATTCCATTGCTACTCTTTATTCCACATAAAAACTATTTAAATAAATACTGCGTCCATCAACGTTTCAACATATTAATCGAAAAAGACAGTCTTTCCTAAAATAATATATTAGTTAGTTCTTCATTGAATGTACTTGTGTAAGTATTTTATTTAATTTAAAATAAACGAATTGTGAATAATTAAAAATGAACAACAATGGAAGAAAAATAATTAATGAAATATTCAACCGGAATCCAGCCGCTCTCTAAGTCATGTGCAAAGTGCCGCTTGTTTTTATGATCTCTTCTACTTGTATAATCTTTTTTTAATCCTATTATTTTCTCTTATTAATAGGAACTTAAAATATCTCTATAACTGTATACATCTTTCTGTTGTTCTTGTAAATCATAAACCCCGGAAAAACTATTTCCGGCTAAAAAAAGAAAAATAGCTGAAAATGCCTTGTTATATTTGGTATCTTGTCAATTTTTTTCTTCTTTTGCTCTGTAAATAAATAGTCTCAAGTCAGCTTGTTGGTATTTATCGCAAATTAAATAAAATTAACACGCAAAAAAAAAACTCCTTTTCTTTTTGTAACAAGAAGAGGCTGATAGCTATTTTTTGCTGCTCGTTTATTGTTAGCAGAAAAAAAATGGACCATTGATTTATTTTCTGAAGATCGACATTTTTTTTATATCTGAGGACTTTTTTTTGTTTTCCACTAGTATAGTACTTAAATAGATTATATTTTATTAGATATATCTCTATAGTCTTTTAGATTAATTACATACCTCAATACGAGGCTTAAAATTCAACTTTTTCTTTCCCATTATGGTGAGTATCGATTGCAAACGAATTTTCTAAAAATTAAAAGAAATAACCGTATTGCATAACTGTGTTAAAATTTCCATTGTATGTTTACATGAACTTCAGTCTTCCTATTTCTATGATATAAATGTATATATATTGGGTGAGCACAAAGATGCTTTCTGATTACAAACTATTAGTACGAAAAAGCAATTGAAGATAGCAGTACAAAACTTTCAAAATTGAACAGATGCGTTTTGCCGATCTACGAAAAAAATCAGCCATTTCTGTTCAACGGAAGTGTAGATATTGTCATAAACACAATTTCTAAGATTTCGAGATCATTAAACAATATTATGAGAAAATGGGAACTTTCCAAGAAGAAGTAATCATGAGAAACCACCATTATATCGAATCTTCCGGGTATACTGAATGAATTGGTCGAAATCTTAAGCATGCTTAAAACAAAATGCTTCTCATTCATAGACCCCTTCTTAAAGAGAATCGATCGTACACCGGAAGAGTTACAAAAATTTTTTTGACTTAGAGTGAGTGATCCAAATGTGGGCCTCATTCGTCATTTGGATTCTGCAAGAAGAGGAATGTCCCAAACGTGTTGAATTTGCTATTAAGCTTCATTACAAAATAAGTGACAACAGCGACTACTTATACTACTAATATATACAGCCACTACTTATACTACTATTATATACAGCGACTACTTATACTACTATTATATGCAGCCACTACTTATACTACTGTTATATACAGCGACTACTTATTCTATTGTTAAATTCAGAGACTAGTATTAATTTCTCCGATGAATAAGCACTTTATGTCCCTGGAACTTAATGCTCATATCACTGGTACAGAGAACAAACATATTTTTATAGATACAAAATGAAAGACAGATTCGATATTTTCCGAACTAGAAAGATGAAGTACATTGAAATATATTAATATAATTTGTCTTATTACAAATTTAATTACGATTATTGCAATTCACAACCAGCTGCAGTAGTCTCACCGAAATTTTCTGGCATATTCTCCAATAGAAATTATAGCCCTCTTCATCAGCATAAAATTGTGGACCTTGGTTTAGGCCACGAATTCCTTGTATGCCATTGGTGAACGATACTTAGGAAATATAAATTTTTGGTATGAATCTAGCATTTTTTTTCTGAATTTATCTCAAGAATATGCATTTTCGATTCTTTTTTGCCAAAACCAGAGTTGTAGTCATAAGATAACATACTGTTCTTCATTGGTTTAAGTCATTGCGTTCAAGAGTTATTGTGTTTACGTGTATGCGAAAGTATGGATCGACAGACGATCAGCAGATTTGGTTCTAAATTTTATGAATAACTATATTTTCTATACTAAACATGTGTACCAAATTTTATTAACTGGGCTCTTTGCGTTTTGGAGTTATAGAGCTCCCTTGTAATAGAAGAGTCAGCCAACAAGACTTCCTGTAAATTGATTTCGTTCAACATTTGATAGAAATCTACAAATTCGGTAGCAAATCTACTTACTTAATTACATACGTCTATCTCATAATGATTTTTTGTGATTATTTTCACAGAAAATTGACATAATGCCAAAAATATGGAGTTTGGACTCAGGAAGATCTGAAGCAAAGATATTTCTCAAAATCTACAGTTGAGTTTTTTGACTATTGCAATACTTCCTTTATACTTCGTATAGAAGAAAGTAAAAAAAAAGAACTTATGTCTAAAAATAATGTAATATTTTTATATAATAAATTATTTAATTAGGGAAAGACCTTGGCTCTAACTGCACATATGTTCCCTTTCAAAGATATGATAGTCCAAACCCGAGCCTTACTGTCTTTAGCCATATTATAAAGAAATCTTCTCCTCGATCTAAAATGGGTTATGAATACTTATATTTCAGCGGAACATTTATAACTAATAAAAAAGCTATGAATTACGATGCCTTTGTCAGGTGCTTTACGGAAATGTGATGACGTCATGAAAGGGCAGGTATTTTTCCAGATTTGCCTTCCTTCTCCACTATGCTCGTAAACGTGTCATGAAGAGCTGTTAAAAGCACCCATAAAAGCAGAGATCGGAAGTGTTATTTCTGTGTGGACCAGAATGAATGACAAAGAGATTTATTCCGCAAGATAAGTTCTTTTTATTAAAGGCAGCCTATCCGAGAGTTTTTCTGCGCACTGAGAATTAATAGAAAAACATTAACATTATATGGTGGTTGGCTGTGGTTTATTACAAAAATTTATTTACGGTAAAAAAATTTACGGTTATTTTCGGAAAAAAACGCCGAATAATAAATTGAAAATAACTGACAATTAAAATAAATTGGTTAAAATCAGCAACTTTAACCAATGGAATCTGTTCCTCTATTGTTTTCGAAAATTATTAAATAAACACAGCAATGCTTTTTTCTGGTGCTTAATTAATAATTATATTTATAGAAGTTTTCTTTGATTGATAAGAGCATTAATAACAGATAAAAATTTATTCATTCACTTTTTTTATTGTTCTATATATAATAAATCTCATAAAATGCTTTAAGAGAGAGATTTTCGACCAATAAAAGCAGAAATACAAATTTTGCTACGGAAATCAATTTTTGTGCGCCATATTTTTTTAGCCATTACTTAAATAAAAAGGTATTATTTATATCATTAATAATTTAATATGTGCTATTGCGTTTCTTTTAGAAAGATAAAACTGATTGCACCTCTCTTGGTGTTGATGAATTAAAGTGGTTAATCTGTGTTTTGTAGAAGCGGTTATCTTTAAAATCTGATTAAAAAATATTGCATTAATAGTTGGAATATACTCCTGAGCAGTATTAATATTCTACACAGTTCTTACACTGCATTTTAAGACTGTATTTTGCCAACGAATTATGGCAAAAAAATATTTCCGAATTGGAAAGAAAACATAAAAATATTATATAATAAATTATTTAATTTTCAGTAGCTTGCATGGTTTTCAGGTATGTTTTTGCTGCAGGTGAAATTTAAAGAAGGTTTTAATCGTGTAACATTCCTAAAATTTCCATACATTCTTAAGCGATATATCTTTAAGTATGCATTGACAGATCTGAATTCTATTCGCAGAAAAGAAAAACTGGTTTTTCAATCTGCATAACTATTTACACTTGTGAAACTCATGTAAAAGTATGCAACGTTTTATAAAGGCAAGAATATAACGAATTTTTTACTTGTTAGAAAACTAAACAATATTTTAGTTTGGAAAAGTTATTTTCATGTTGGTGTAACCTAAAATTATATCAAGCAATATGTTGTGATAGATAAAGACCTTAAAAACTATATGATAATGCTTTTACAAGATCATAATTTCGTTATAAAGTGGTTAATATATATTTTTTATATTTCCATATTTATTTTCTGAAAAAAATATGTTGTTGTTATTTGCAAAAAAAAAAAAAAAAAAAATAGGAATATATATATATATGTTTATTAACGTTTTCTGCCAAACGATTAAGCACATTTTTATTATCATGTATGAGAAATTTAATTCCATAAATAAGTAATTGTTATTGTTTTTATTTTGTGTTCTGATAATAGAATAATCATCATATGAACAGTTAAATAGTTTGACTTTCTTTTGTACAAACAAGCTTAAATTAATATATTTCTCGCTCAGAGGAAAGAGAGGATTTTTAAAAAAGGATATGTATGCAACGAAAGTCCAAAAAAATAAGCACAGCTTGCAATCCAACAAAAATTACGTTTCACAAGCATTTTGTGGGAATTTCCAAAAAAGCAGCCCATATTGAACTATGATAATAACGGCTCATGAAGTTTACATATATCCATCAATCTTTTGGTAATGTCGGTATTTCTTCTTTTTACCTTCAGTATTTCAGTATAAAGCTTGGAAGAAGAGCTGTATGCAATTTTTCTTGAAGAATGCGATTCTCTTGTCATTTTATATCTTACTCCTAAAAGAGAACTATTTTGCATTCTTTTAGACATCATCGCGAAGACATACCTGTGACGCTCATGGTGACCTATAGTAACGATCAGCTCGTAAACTTTGCATATATCCATCAATCCTTCTGCAATGTTCGAATTTCTCGTTTTAGCCTCCGGTATTTTTGTATAAAAATATTGAGCTCACAAGAATTTTCCTTAAGTGTGCGATTGCCATGCTATTCTTTATCTTACTAACAATACATTAAATTACAAGCAAGTTTTACAAATTTATTTTCATTAGTGTAGAAAAATTGAATACTTTTAATTATTTTTGCTTCTAAATATTGCGATTTATTTTTCTTAAGCTCACCACCAGGGGGCCCCACAAATACGAATTCAAAATTTAATTAAATTAATAATAAACTGAGGATTACTCCCTGAAAATAAAATACAGTACCGTTCTGCATTTATACTCACCAAGAAGCCAGAGGAATAGAAGTATAAAGAGCAGCAAAGTGTAAATCGTGGGAAATCATTTATGTAGGTAAAAATGTCCATGAAAAGAGACGTAATACTTTCACAAATCCACATTATTAATATTATAGAATTTTTATTCTTATTTAGAATTAATATACCTCAATAAATATCTAAAACAAATTAATTGCAGATTCTATACTGCCTTTGCATTTCTGCTAATCCATAAGTTAGGGATAGAGCAGATAAAATGTAATATATTCTTTTAATTTAGTTTAGCAGCATTTTTTAATACATTCTTCAAATTAAATGAAAATACTTAAAGAGATGTAGTGTTTCTCCTTTCAGATATCGCACAAAAAATCGAACCTGCAAATTTCAACAAAGTTTAAAATTTCTATTCTACAGATATGTTGTGACATTATAACTTCGTTAACATAAAAAAAACTCAATCTTTCTCTCTTTATTTTCTAGAAATATCATTTATCTCCTTTACTTCGTATCCCACATACTTTTTATGTAATTCATCAGTGATTACACGTTCAATTTCACTCGAATCATAAATTTCCAAAATTAAGAAGTGATAATCAATTATCTCTTTCATTGAAACTCCTTCTGATGAATAATCTTCAAGATCATTTTTCATTTCTTAGCACTTGACGATTTTATTTTTGTGAGAAATCGCAAATAAACTTGTGTCTCAGTGTTAAAATTGTGTTATCAAAAAGAAGAAAATAATAGAAACAATTTGATAAGAACTCTTATTCAATAGTCACTCATTAACAGAAATTCTTTTCAGTTCGATCAACAGCATTAACAAATGGAAGACAAATAAATGCGTTAATTAAAGAGTATATATATATATATATATATATATATATATAGTCTTGGTATTTCTTACAGATCGTTATTGATGTATTTTAAAATGTGATTTATTGTGCAACCTTCCCAGAAGTCTTTCGAAACTGAGAATTAATTAGAGGTATCTTTTTATTTTGCTCTTCTAATCTTTCGGCTGGAAAACGATGTTCCACATGTGTTGGCAGTACCAAAGCCAATATTAGTTTCCGCCTGAAAACAACTACGAAAACATCCCACTCAAATAAGTTGCTATGAAAGGAAAATTAGGCTAATGTCTTTATATAAGCAGAAAGGAACCGATGGTATTGGATTTGATGATGAATGGAAAAGGGCAAAGAGTCAATACTCAGAATGTTCATAGTTGGAATTTATTTTATGAAAAAATAAAAACAAATTATTTATTTTCTGTTATTTACCTTCAAGGCTGTTAGAAAATAAAATTGTCATAAATGTGGGAATGATTCATAAACATAGGAGAAAGATTTATATAAAACCATAATAACTTTGTGAATTTGAATATACTAAATATCTAATACTATTTGGGCAATAATCACTGATGTGGCTGAGAAGGAGCGATGTTGGTTCATGAGTTATCCTCATCGTCTGGCCACTGTTCAAAATTAAGGATTTCATTTACAAATATTTACCTCATTATTTCACAAAGGGACATTTAATGTAACTAAATTAAACTATTGGACGCTGGCCAGTAAACGAGTTAAGGCTGCAAAGATTTGCTAACATACTTTTCTGGAGATCATTTGTGATTTATTTCTAAGAACACTTAAGCAGTTACAAAGTGAAATTTTTTTCTGTTACTGAACTGGTTTACAGAGTTGCAAGATGAGAGATTTGTCATATTAAAAATGTCTGATGATGATTCATCTTTTTCTATTCTGCTGTGCCTTTGCAGAGTAATCATTCATAGATTAGAATTCTCTTTTTTATTTTTATCACTAAAAATGTATGCTTATAATGACAAAACAGGTTATTATATGCATTGAAAAGAATTTTATAACTTGCATTTATCTGAAATTCATTTTGATTTTGTAATCGATCCTTTCTCGGATTTTATCAATTTAAAATCAATTTTTATTTATAGATTTTATCAATTTATCAATTAATGGATTTTATCAATTTAAAGGTAATTTTATTTTCTTGCCCACTTTCGACTTCACCTGTAAGTTCATGTAAACGAATGAAAAAAGGAAGCATTCATGTTTATTCTTTAATTTGTTTATAAAAGATTTTAGAGTATTTCTTCTGTCAGAAATTTTATTGCTATACGTTGTTTACAAAGCGAAAAGCCACTCTGTACATAACTTTCTTATAATAATTTTATAAATATTTGTGTGATTTATATAGCTGAAGAACTAGTTAAGGAAAGAAATCATATTTTACTGACTTGCATGAAAGACATAGATGGTCGTGAATTGAATCTTATGTCAGTAACAAGATGATTGCAATTAAAATAAGCATGTTTCTAATTTAAAATCTGTTACAAGACAGTGTTTCTTTAGCCCTATAATGAAGATTTGGAGGGTTTTGGGCAATTTTATGCTTATTATTTAATAACGAGGAATGCCGTTTCATCGTTAAAGTGTTAATGGCTTTCACACCTCTCAAACGACACTAAATTTTAATTGAAAGGAACTCAACCAACACGTTTTCTCTTCTCCTGCCCCATATAGTACCACAATATGGAGTCCTTTATGTTTAGCTTAGTCTTATGTTAAAAGAATAGAATAGGCATTTTGAAACATTAGTTTTAATCGTTGTCCAAACATTAAAACCGTTTTAAAATTTCGAGGTAATCATAGCTGACTACTCAGTCCCGTACAAAATCTAAATTGGATGATCATTGGCAGAAACTAAGGTTAAAGTCCTATAGGACATGATACGACTCCTTCCATAGGAGGCACATCCCATCATTGGTAGGGAGTAGACCTCCACACCATTTCTATATCATCTAGATCAGAGAGAACCGACTACCATTCCGGAGGCTTCTCATTCCTAAATTTGCGGTGCCCCCAGCGGAATGAAAAGTATTTGGCATAACCTATGTTGTTGATCTGTGAGTTACTGCGTTCGTATTCACCTGAATGGACATACCGATAGGCAATCACCTCATGCTGAATTTAGTTTCACATTTGATACACACAGATAAATCACAGTCCATGGATTTCATCCAACATTTGTCAGAAATCTACGACAATAGTGTCAAAGTCTCATTAAAAAAATCCTTTTTTTAGGGACTCAAGAAGGTCAAACACTTGGAGATTCATCCAGATTTTGAAGTTGAATTTTTTAATAATTGCAATGCTTTATTTTTCTACTCCTCGCAAGCTATAAAGTTAACATTTTTTTTTAACAAGAATGGCGTGAAGTATTGAGTGATACGCATTCACACCTAGGTTTCAAGAAAGCTTACTTCTCTACGATTACAGCAGGAAACATGCGGGAGTGATCTTCCTGCAACTTTTCCGCGCATATTCTAATAAAAGTGCTAATCCTTTTCCCTCTGCATAAAATTGTAGAAGTTGGGTAAAACTATAAACGCCATTAGTGCTTAGATTTTTAGTTTGAGAGTTTTGCGCATGAGCGTTTTGTTCTTCGTGGTATAATGAATAAACTCATTTCAGACGTCTTATTTTTGGACTGATTTAAATCAAAATTTGATTCAGAGGTATACTTTTAGTATAACAACATCATACACCATTTATCTACGTTTTTGCATGTTTGAATGATCGACGGTCGACAGACGGACAACACTTTGAAGGATTTGGTTCAAATTTTAGTTTTAAAATTGAGTACTACATTCCATACATATAGCATTTTATGTTTTATAGTTATCATATTCGCCTGTACTCCGACAGACAAATTTTTTGCTTATGGATTTTGCTCAAAATTTAATCGAAATCTATAACATTTGCTGAAAAAGATCATACACCAAATTTCATTCGTCTTGCTCAAGACGTTTTTAAGATATCGTATTCGCAGTCAGGAAAGCATAGCTCCAAAAAACTGTTTTTCGGACTCAGAAAAGACGAAAACGTGAAGATTCACCAAAATCGCAAGTGAATTATTCGACGACTACAAAACATTCTCTTCATATACTCGACTCAAGATTACAAGCAAGGAAATAAAATAATAAAGTACATGCATTTTATGAAAAACATTAAATTCTGTGATAGATGAAACTTCATATAATAATATATCTCCTGAGTAGTATCGTTTTGTATTTAAATGATAAGATTAAATTCGTAAAATTCCAGCTGTCATTTTCGGACTATTGTTAGGTAAAATGTATTCCGAAATGATTTAAAACTACTTAAAGTAATAAGGAAGTGCGTCTGTATCTGCGGCTAGGATTTGAAGGACAGCTATTCTCATCATCTATCTCTTCACTTGAGATCCGAAAATTCATCATCCCCTTGTTGGCACTGATTATCTGCAAAGTTAATCAATCCCATCGCTCCAAAGCAGCTTATTCATTTTACTCTGGACACCGCTGGCATTGTTAATATGACGAGAGAGCTAATATTTAATGTATCAGTAACAAATTGTGAAATTTAAAACAATAGATGGCTCAGGACAATATTTCTGGGGAAATTTGTGGTGGAGTTAGGTTTCTTTTGACAGATAAAAATAAACTGTAAGTAAAAAATAATTAACAGTTCAAAGTAATGGTTTGAGTGGATAAAACTGTTTGTCATTTTACCAATCCAATTTGTTATTACGCATTTATGATATTAATTTTATGAGGATTTGCCTTATTATTCAACAATATTTTGCTAAATAAATTTTCGAATAGATAAGATTTGATTAGTAACGGCACTTAATTATTTTAAACTTTTAATTGAGATAAATGATAATTAATTTTTAATTGTGTTTGAAGTTGACAATTACAGTCATCATGCACGTTTTTACTATAAAGAAAAAGGAGCATTTTACCACAAGGTTAGAGTTGTGGTGATAACTGTTGACAATTACATCCATCGTGCACGTTTTTTACTTTTTTTGAAAGCATTTTACCACAAGGTTAGAGTTGTGGTCGCCTCATCGAAGTATCTTGACATGGAATTCGAAAGATTACGGATCTGACTACCAGTTCTATGGAAAATCCTCCATATACATGAAGCCTGGTGTTATTTAAAACTGCCAAGTGTCAAACATCTCACAGCTAGTGTGGTCTGGAATTTTGATGAAGAGAAATATCATGTGTCTCTCTCGTTAACTGAATACTGTTCTAAATTAAGGCCCCAAAATTACAATCACGAGGCTTTAAATCGAGATATTAATCTCAGCAAATTTCTCAACGAGTTTAAACTTGTTTCAGTAGCTGATGAAAGAAATGTGTTGATTTGATCTAGGAAAAAATTGTTTATTACGCAATGAATTTAAATATAAAACTAAGTTGCGCTAAATGTAGATATTTAAATCGAATTAATGTCAAATTTGAATTTCAAAATAAATGCCGAAATGAAAAATGAATTTCAAATTTGAAAATTTCAAATCTGAAATATCAAAATGAAGAATGAATTTCAAATTTGAAAATATCAAATCTGAAATCTCAAAATAAATGTCAAAATGAAAAAAGAATTTCAAAATTAATGTCAAACTTCAAATGTCAAATTTGAAAACTGTACCCATTTAAGCAGAATTAAGTTTGATAATATCCAAGACTAAAATATAGTGAATAATAAAATTATTAAAGCCCATTTTGAACGTCGAATTGAGCAAATTTTTAAGTCGTCTTTGTGTTTTTTTTCAGAATTTAGCATTTACATACGGGAAAGGCGAATGCAGCTCTTTTATCGAAGATTTGAATTAAAATTTGATTTAGGGGGAAAATAAACAAAGTACTAATTGCAAGAAAGATTTATGACGAATGTACACTTCCGAGTCATTAAGTTTCTTTGGCTTGAAACTGCTTTTTTTGTTCTGTTTTTTGTTAGTAGTAACAAAGAAAACCATTAGTCCAATTCTTCAGCCACATAAAACATTTATCAAAGTAGACAGGTAGGTTTTTGCTCAATTAATTTTCTTGAAATATGTTTGCTTCATTTTGTTTCTTTCCCACTAAGAAAGCTGCCGTTAATAGATTTCTTTTAAAGAAATAATACTAGATGATTTCCAGAAAATATTTCTTGTTCCGCGTCTGAAATATCCCGAGGTGAAATTGCATTTCAGGAGGATTACTTATCTTCTTAAACGGAATTTCGCCAAAGAGATTCTAGGCATCGAAAATGTTCGCCAAATTAGCATTTTCTCCTAGAAAAAGCACCTGTGGCTCATGATTTATGGAAAAGAAACGTTTAACGATGTATTTATAAGCAATTTAGATTGCTTCTTTCAATCCAAGTTTCCAATAAAGTCTGAAATCTGAATATAAAAAAGATATTTCATTTGGGAATTTTTCCTATTAAGTTTGATTTATTATCACGCACAGGAAATCCTTTTGGGGTAAATTATCATTTAAATTAAAACGAAATATTTAAATAAAATTGTTTCAATTTTATAAATTGCTTCCGTTCTAGAAAATTGTTTATGGTTAATTTTAAAATGAGTGAGTAATAAAATTAATTAAGTAAAAAATAGAATTGATTTCATACTACTTGAAAAAGCATTTAAATATTCATGTCTTTAGAGAGGGGGGGGGAACTACTATTTTGTTTGTTTAGTGTTATTATTCGAGCACAAATTAATTTTCTAATAAGCGAAAACTATGTTTACATTAACTTTTTGACTTTCTGTGAGACTTATTGTAGCAACATATTTTCTAATTAGTTTAAAGTCTTGGAATTTAAGATATTAAAAACTGGAGCGCAGTACCTTGTAAAATTAATTTCTTTAGTTTCTATGTACATATTAATTAATATTTTTTTGCTGGAAGAATGATAGAAATTGTTACTTTCAATTTAATCTTAATATAAATAAAAGTCATTTTGGCTATGTATGAATGTATGTTCCAAATCTCCTTTTAAATTTACTTTTAATTTAACCAAACTTCATGCTTTTATTCGTTAAGAGAAGAGAAAGAATACTGTTAACTGTTCAAAATGCAAAAGCTATTTGAATATCTAATTAATTAGAAATATTAAACGATATTTTAAAGTTTTTTTTTGTATAACTTTAGAACAAATAATTTTACAAAAAAATATTTTGATATTTTCTTGAAGGTCAACATTTTACTTTTTCAAAGATAACAGTTTCCTTTCTGCATAATACTTCTTTAATTTAGTTATTAATTTTTAAAAAAATAAATGCTTTAAAATGTTTAACTAGGCATTATTGTATCACTATTTTTTAAAATTTCTGATTTATTTTTATATCGTATCATTTTGCCAGGCTTTCATTAGTTTCAATACATTGATTGAGCCTAGAAGTACGCATAAGTTAATCGCTGAAAAGGAGGCAAAACGTGTACAGACCCCGTGAGCAAATGAAACAGACGTACGTCAGTAACAGCCGCTTCAGGCTATGAGAAGTATCCAATATTTTGTCTTTCTTCCACAGTAACTTCGGAGGAAATTGATCTGAAGCTAGCGGAAGTGGTCTCACTAAAACTTTCCCGTATTCTCTCTAATAAAGCTGGATTTATGTATTCAACACATTTTTTTCTACTGATTAAAGACAAAATTTAACAAAATTCGCAATCACAAAATCTCATATCAAATTTTATAATATATTTCAACCATTGCGTTTTTGTATTATCGCGTTTACAGTCGTCTAAAAGTACTCACCAATTGACGTTTATCCCCCTAGTTGGTTTTGGCTCAAAATGTGACAGTTGTCTGCACTATCTGTGTACCGAATTTTATCCGTCTAACTCTTTTCGTTTTGTAACTATCGTGTTAACATATATTCGAACAACCGAAGAGACAGATTTCCTCTGAATAGATTTTGCTCAGAATTCGACAACAATCCGCAAATTTGATGTAAAGACAATATGCCAAATTTCACCCGTCGGGCTCAAAGCCTTTTTGGACTATCTTTATCATAGTCAGACACAACCTAAACAGACACAGTTGTTTATTGTGTTAACATATATTCGAACAACCGGAGAGACAGATTTCCTCTGAATAGATTTTGCTCAGAATTCGACAACAATCCGCAAATTTGATGTAAAGACAATATGACAAATTTCACCCGTCTGGCTCAAAGCCTTTTTGTACTATCTTTATCACAGTCAGACACAACCTAAACAGACGCAGTTGTTTATTGTGTTAACATATATTCGAACAACCGGAGAGACAGATTTCCTCTGAATAGATTTTGCTCAGAATTCGACAACAATCCGCAAATTTGATGTAAAGACAATATGCAAAATTTTACCCTTCTGGCTCAAAGCCTTTTTGGACTATCTTTATCACAGTCAGACACAACCTAAACAGACACAGTCTAAACCATAAAGATTCATCGAAATCTCGAGTTAGACGATTACAGTATGTTCTCTATATTTCGAGTACAAATCTACACAAGTAAAAGTAAGTTTCGATCTACACAAGTTTCGAGTAAAAATCTGCATAATCATAAAATTAAAACTTTCACCTTCCCAACGATATTAATTTCATTTTTGTGCAATTTTTCTTTCAGTTTTTCTTAATTTCATTTTTGTGAAATTTTTAGAAACTTTTTGTTCAAAAAAAATTAATGGAAATAATTTTGAAACAAAGAAATTTGTAGGTAAGTATTACTTTATTGGACAACGTCGACTTTGAATTAAACCACTATCAAATTTAAAAAAAAAATTCTCATTTATTTCACTGCATACGTTTTAAAAAATGCATTTATGGATAACAATATTTTATAAAAAAGGCGTTTCTATATTCAAAATTTAAAAAGATTTTAATACCAAGCAATGTCGGGTATATCAGCTAACATACATATAAATGCAAAATTTTAAGAGGCCATGACAAGGAAATAATTAACATTATAAATTGCAATGATCCACCTTCATTTAAAACTTTGACGCTAATACATATAATTTTGACTTAAATAAAAAAGTTATGTTTGAGTTGTTGCTACTAAAAAGTTAAAGTTGCTGTTTCCATGAAGAACAAATAAATGACTACCATATGAAAGTATCTTTATGTAAGTCATTTAGTATAAAGGGATAAAAAAAATTACAGAAAATATTCTACAATATACATTAAGTTTTCTTTAAAAAAGATAAAACAATACCAGTGCTTTACATTTCAAACAGTCATACAATCTATATCATTGAAAGACGGAAAATAGTTTCAATAACAAAAAGAGATGAAGCGTTTGGATTTTAATTGAAAAAAAAGCTGAATTAAAAGAACATTTTGGTGAATCAAAAAATTATTTATTCATAAAATATACACATTAAGACTTTTATCAATCCAGCCGAGTTAAATATTTTTTTAACAAAATATCTTTTTGATAGAAAATCAGAAAATATTTTAGTTATTCAAAGGGGGCATTCTTCCCTCAGCTTCCGCGTATAATTCTTAAATGTATTAAGTTTTGTGTAAAGCTTCCCGTATAATGAAGAGAAACAAGTTTCAGTTTTGAATCTGTTCGTTTTGACTAACTAGATCCAAAAATTTGGATCCCATCTAGAATTTCGAAGTCAAAACTACTTTATAAATTTTATTTATCTAGCTTGTTCTATTTTATAATTATTGTGATAATAAATATACAGATGTATTGTGACATTTTTATTTATATTCCAGGAAATCTAAAATGCTGGATTTCACAAATTCTCGTAGTAGAATTTCTTGGCGATTATCATAATTGAAGATTGGAAACAAAAGCTTTGATAAATGCACCCTATTTTTTTTTTTTTACTTGTCAAAAACCTACTAAATATCAGAGATTTCAGCCTGAAAATGGATGAAAGTTTCAACACACTCTAAGCAATTGGAAAACATGGTTGTATTTGCTGCCAAAGACGTAAATATCTCAAATTTGAGATATAGAAAGTAATAAGTGGCATTAGGGCCAAAACGTTTCTTTGAAAAAATCAACAAGAGTGATAAAATTAGCAAGTGAAGAAATTGAAAATTACGACCCTAAACTTCCAAAAAATGCTAAAACATTTCGTCATCTCCTACATGTCCAGCACATCACCATAGTTTCACCCCACTGACTTGACTCTGAACCGAATTTACAGAAATTCCTTCATGTACGATTTTTCTTTTTTTCTCTTCCTTTTTTTTTACCGATTTATTAGTAAGTTGTTGCTCATTTAGTTAATCCTCGATTTATCTTAGCACAGCCACTTACTAAGTAACCTCATTGTCATTATTCTATTTACCAGTTATGTTCGGAGGTTAAGGACCTTGAGTTCAAACACTCCATGACATTTTCCTCAAATCGGCAATCAGTATTTTGCGCAAAAAAGTAGAAATGTTGTGCTGTAAAATTTCATGCACAAAAAGATTTAAGGCAAAATTCAACACATTGAACACACTGAAAACCTGTATAATTGGCAAATAAAATAATCTATAATAAACTGGAGATGAGAATGTAAGAACTGAATAAAAATAAAATTAGGGTTTTTTTAGGGATTTTGAATTGTGATTGTATTTTTGTATTAGTGGTTATGACAGTGACCAATGAAATGGGGGCCATATAACTTATATGACTGAAAGACGGAAGCCAGTGGTATTAGACGATACTGAAAGGAGAAACTGATAAATCGTTCAACATTTGGGTCAGACGGAAACAATAATATGGGGATGTGAGGAGGAATAAATCTTGGACAACAGATTTGTGTAGGAAGGAAGGGGGTGGGGAAGAGAAAAACAGGCGACGACCTAAAATAGAATGGGAAGATAGATCTTTTGCTGGATCAATTGTTACGGCATAGGATTCATTGATGCCACCCATTTAGTGCGTAACCAACTTTGAAGTGAAGTTGAAGACGATTAGTAAGAGATTACGAAAGAGAAATTGTTCTTGAAGAGGCTATTGAGGCTCTTGAATGGAGACTACTGCTGGCCACCAGGGGTGACAGCAACTGAAGTGAAATAATTTTTAGTTCAATTTTAGAAAGTAATGATACAATACCAAAACTTCTCGGAAGACATTAATAGTTTAATGCTGCTTGATTTCTTTTATTGCATCAATCAATTTTGAAGAGGTTTGTTCTAATATAGACGTTTGATGGGTCAGAATGCTAGGAGGATGATAGATCTTTTGTTGGATCACTTGTATTGGGTAAAACTCATTGTTGTCGTTTATCAATGCGTATCCTACATTGATGAGAGGTTCAAGATCTTTAGTAGGTGACTCTGAAAACGAAATTGTTCCTTGAAGAATTGAATCCTTGAATAATTGAATAGTGCTCCTTGAATAATTTAGTACTGATTATCTTGAATGATAGCACTTAAACTGCTTTGCCACTGAATTAAAATATATCCATGGTATAAATAAATAAATAAATGCTATTTTGATTTCTAATGTACATTAATCATTCATTTTCTTGGAAAATTTAGTTTGTATTCTATTTCATTAGATTTTATCTTAAATATGCTTGATTTCTTTTTGATTTGTGTGTGTTTCCTTCATGTATGCATTCTTTTGTCAACAAGTACGTTAAATTTCAGTAATTCAGATTTATAATGGATAACCAAAAAATTAAATCGTAGAAACCGGATCAGTAAGCAGATATACATTGAAAATTTCATAAACAGCAGTTAACCGAGAATCTTTTTTTATCCGGTTTTAAAAAGCATTTCAACAGTTTTAAACTCTCTTCAAGATAGCCTGAAATTTAAAGCTGTTTTAACTTCTTTTGTAGAACATTAATCATTTTGTTACTTGGGAATTCTTACAATTACTTTAATTATATAAATTATATTTTAAACATGCTTAATTTGCTTCAAATTTTGATGGGATTTCATCTTATGCAGATGCTTGTTTCAACAAGTGCGCCAACTCTCTCTAATTTATCACGATTTGGAAGTATGTAAGGAAAACAGAAACCGAATTAATAAATGGATGTACCTTGCAAACTTCAGTTTGAAATGAGGTTAATGATATCACTTTCTCTCAGATTCCCATTTTAATTAATATTCCTGGCAACAGAGAGTTCTTTTTCCTGACGAACAAAGGAGCTTCTACATGTTCATACATTGCAAACTTGTGGAGATTTTGGAGATTAATTCATTGAGCACACCTTAGTAAATATGCGAGGGTAATCGGATCCTTTCTGAAACAGCTTAGTTTTATGGCTGTTATTTCGCTGCGCATGAGAGCACGAACTATTAAGAAACAAGATTCTTCTGAAATAGCCAAGTGATGTAGAAACTCTGAGGCCTCGTAATTAATGATTTTCTGTATGTACACTTGATTAGAAACTTAACATGCTTCGTTGATTATCTATCATCTGCGAAATTAATCAAGCAACTAGCAATTACGAAAATATGCTGTCCTTCTCTTTCTCAACGACATTTTTCAGTCTACTCAGGCGGAAAAGACTAAGGGTCCTTTTAACTACTCATAATTTGCATAGAAATGGGGCAGTTTGCGAAAGTGTGAAAATAAGTACTTTTTAACTTTCTAGTGTCTTGCCTTGTTTTTAAGGAAGTTATATTGCAATTTGCTAGAACTTCATTATGAATTAAATGGATTTTATTAGACACTGTGTATTTCTAAAGAGCCATATTCTTTGGAATATTATATAAATGTCATTCGTTATTCAGTGATCATGGTATCGATTAGTCTTTAAGAAAGGATAAGCTGAATTGTTATTAAACGATTATTTTTCAAAAGTCAATAAGAATATTAATTTTTTATCATATTTATATTTATTAATGAGGGTTTTCTTAAAAGCAACTGCATAATTGAAGAAGTTTTCAAGAGAGAATTTGAGGTTGAAAGAGAATCAGTGAAGAGGATCTCTTTCAACCTCAGCATTTTCTATATATTAATCATGATTTAAATTTTTTATTCTCATTTAACAAGTTATTTTAATTTTTTAGTCTAAGACTAATTCCATATTGAAGCCTAAATAACTGTTTCAAATGGAAAAATCTAAAAACATATGAAAAAACATAAAGACAATACAGCTAAATTGTTCTTTAAGATATCAAAACTTTTCAGTGAACGAATATTTGTTAAATCTAATAGATATTCGTTCACAAAAAAATTTATTTCATAAGCGAGTATTATTCTTTTGAAAATTTCCCTGAATCAATTGGTTTCATTAAAATTTACCTAAGATCGTCAAAAAGATTTTTTGGGAGAAAATTTATGAAATATAAGGTTAAATGTCTTGTGTGTCCTATACTTGTATCCAAAAGTGTTAAAACTGAATAACTTATTTTAACAATTTTAATTATATTGTTGACAGTAAATTAAAGCTAAAAGTGTATCGTTTCTTGTTATATCAAAAATATTAAATCTATTTATAGAAAATGAGGTTCAAATAGTTAAATAATTACAATCAGTTTTCAAAAAGAAAATTTATAGTTTTCGTTTAAGCATAACAGAAAAAAATTTCTCTTAAATGTTGAACACTTTTGAATGCAAGAGTTGATTAAAAATGTTGAAATTAAAGACTGTCGGAAAAATAGAATGCAATTAATATCCTATTTTACCCTTTCTTTACCACAAAAAACCACAAAAAAACGAAATACGTAATTTTGTGAAAACAAGATCACGAAATATAAATCAATATTTAAAGAAAAATTTTTTATCTTCTGTCCGTATATTTTAAATAATAGCTTGCAATTTCATTATGATTCAAATTACAAAATAACTAACAAAATAAAAACACCATACATTTTTACAATGAAGAACGTAATAAACTAAGAATTATTTTTAAAAATAATTACACACACATTTTTATAATTTTATAACATATATCAGTCTAAGAAGTTGTGCAGCGTCAGCCTAAAAAAGGGATAGAAAGAGAGGGATAAATTTATGTAACAGAGCTTAAAGCTTAGCTTAGAATTTTTCAAATTTATTTAACATAGTATATAACAAATGTAAATATTCCTAGACTTCTGTTACAAGGCAAAACGTGAAGAATGGATATATTGATTACTACCCAGTGTAGTAAGAAGCTTTCTACATATGCCACTTTCCCTAAAAATTGGATATTTATAAATGGAATAAACTGCAAAAATGTTGAGACTAAAGTATTTTGAAAAATATGAAACACGTGCTGTTATATTTTAATTTACAGCATCAATTTCTTTCTTAGAAATGTTTTCCGCGAAATGCGAACATGTTCTAACACAGTCTTTTCCAGGGAAAAAATAAATTGCTCTTAGGAGTAAAACAGGAGTAATTCAATCTCAGTTTGAGAAATGTCCTTATCCGATGAGCGACATGGTCGTTCCGAGTAATTCTGCTTATGTGTTTTATGCGCGGTTAATTAATTATCCCGAGGCATGTTTTAATAACCACGGTTTGGAATCGATAACCTGTCTTTTCCGGGAGAAGTTTTCCCCTTCACTTTCGGGGGAATAATTTTTGTCATTTCGAGCTTGTTTTACTTCTGGGCGAATGGAGTGTTTCGTAGTGTCAGGGGCTGTATGTAAAGGGTTAGAAGAAATAAAACGTGTCAGCCGGTTAGAAAGGAAAATTTGAAAGAGCAATATGCTTAAAAGTTTTTTTTCTTGTTGGTTTTCATGCAGTTACAACATGCATAATAAAGTTAACACAATGATAAATTAATAAATATTAAAATTAGCACATAACTGTTATGTGTTGGTAAATGTTATGTGTTTACTCCCACGTATATCCTTTCAACCGACAGGGAATCCTAGAGATTCCAAGTTCGGGAATATTCTGTGGCGAAAGGAAAGGGAAATGTTATGTCTTCGCTCATTCTAGTAAAATTTAATCGAGGTTTTTAAGAATGTTCAGTTTTAATAAGTTTTTAAGGAGGTTTTAATCGAGGTTTTTAAGAATGTTCAGTTTTAATAAGTTTTTAAGGAGGTTTTAATCGAGGTTTTTAAGAATGTTCAGTTTTAATAAGTTATTGTTGGTTTTATGCGCATAAAGATCTACAGATAGAACATGCACAGCAAAGTTAACGCAATGATAAATTACTGCATATTAAAATTAGCACATAACTGTTATGTGTTGGTAAATGTTATGTCTATTCGCTCATTTTAGAAAAATTTGACCCACGCCTTCCCTAAAAGCAAATGAATAAAAAACTGTTGCTTAATAAAGATAGGAAAAGCAAGTACATTTGAAGTTTTCGATCTGCATTCATTACAGACACCGAATCCATTTAAAATTTGAATGGCAAAGCTAACAAGGAAAAAAAATAACAGACCTTAAAATTATCAAATAACAGTAATTTGGTGGTTTTAAGATCTATTAGGTGCTTGCACGTATTTTGATCATTTTTTTTCACTTTAAAAAGGCATTTATTGAGAAAAAGTGGTAAAATATATATCAATCAAAATATTTTCCATCATTTTCTACAACATTTTCCCATTTTCGTCCAATAAGTTTTGCAAGTGATTGTCTTCAAATTTTTTTGGTCCTCCAGGTCTTTGTCATTGACATCGAAATCACCACTCTTAAATCGTTGAAATCAAAACCGACAATCGGGATATGACGGAGAAGCATCACCATAATTTTCTAAAAGTGTCTGATGGGTTTCGTCAGCAGATTTCTTCAAATCAAACAAAAAAAGCAATGAATGTCGGAAATGCAATTTGGAGCTTTCCATGATCGAGGTCTTTATACACTGAATAACTTAATAATACTAAATGGAAAATTTTAAAAATCATAACGATAAAGTAATAGTAAATTGGTAAAACCCAAAACCATTGTCGTTTATATGGATACTTCGCATGTTTACCAATAGATGTTGCTGTTTAAAATACATGCAAACACCTAATATTTCTCTATTTTAAAATATCAGAATACAAATCTTAAATAATAATAATATAAGTTGTAAAAATTGTTTAATAAATGCAGATACATACGAAAAATTGCCTTCAGATAATAAAAGTATATTGATTAATTCATTATCAGATCCAATAAGAGGGTTCCATTCATATTTTCAGTTCTGTTTTGAAAGCAAAAGGTAATCGAAGTTCCGTAAATTCTTCTTTTAAATGCAAAGGTTTTATACGTGCTGAAAATACCTATTTGATGTTCTAATAGACTCATGCTTGGAAGCGAATGATTTCAAATACAACGAATAACTCTACTCAATATTTTATGTAGTTCTCATGACCAATATTGGGAGGCACGAAACTCAGTCAAAAATAGTTTTAGTCACTGCTGGTTCCCAGTCAAATTACACTAATGTCTTTAGAATCATTCGGATATAAAAAATGTCGGTTCAAGACTTTATATTTCTATGGTAAAATAAAAAAAAAAAATTAAACCTGCACCTAAAATGGGTAAATACGAGGGCTGTTCAATAAAGAAAGATCATAATTTTTTAAAAAATCAAGAAAAAAATTCGATTAATATTATTTGTTTAGCAGTATAGGTGAAGAATAGGGGATGCATGTTTCATGGTTATGACGTCACCGCTATGGCTTCGGCAGACGGCCATGTAAGCGTTGTTTCACTTTTCAATTCATCGTGTTGCACCTATTTCACCAAAAATGGATGTATCACGTAGCAAACACATTGGAAGTTTGTTTTTTCCTTAAAATATACTTAACTGAAGCCTATATGATGATTCAAAAAGCTTTTGTGGAGCCTGACTTTCTCTACAGAACATTTAGATGATATTTAAAATGTTTAAAAAGCAATGACAGTCGATTTCAAAAGAAGGTAGCCCTGGAGCTCCAGTGATTGCTTCAATGGAACTAAACACAGTTGTTATGATTCCATATGCCAAGAAAAAAAAATGAGATCTTGAAAATTGAGTTTTATTAATTAATATATTAAATGTCAATATTTTTTTTGAAATGAAATAAAATTCCAAAGAATTTTTGTTTATACTATAAAACCCATATCTAATTAAAACAACTGTATTTCATTATAAATATATCGATAGTATCACGTTACGAAAATGAAATGATAGGGACTACTAAACAAATTTCTTTTGAAGATGTTATTCTAGTATATTAGTACTGTATCCATGGTGAAGTTTTATAAATAATTAAACTTTATTTCAAAATTTATTATTTTATAATATCTTGTTGTCAAAATACTGGAAGCTATTCATAGAAAATTGTCTCAGAAAAGGAGGATAATTAGGCAAAAATGAAAACATTAATATGCGAGTTGTGTTCTTAAATGTTAAATTATTGATTTTTCCTTTGTGGCATTGTATTAAAAACAATTATATATTTTATTACAAAAAAGAAATGATAAAAGATTAATGAAATTGATCAATGCATTTACTTAGAAGTTGATTGTAGGATATAAGTTTTCATGGTGTATATTAAAATGTTACATCCTAGCATTCCATTTGTACTTAGAATGGTACAGTTACAAAATTTGGAAACTTTATGATTAATTTTAATTGAGTCATTAAAATAGTGATATGAAAATATTTTGGAATTAAAAGATTCATTTAATATGTAATTAATATTATAGTACATGATACATAAAATATTCATAATGTTAATGCTAAATGTAAGCATTTGGTGCAATCTAAATTATTAAAAATGGAAAATAAAAATCTAAAGATATTATAAGTTTCTAAAATGTTTTTTCATTATTAAAATTTTATTGAAATAATGTTAATTCTAAGTGTAAGCATTTGGAGCTTAAATTATTGGAGCTATTATTTAAAATGGAAAATAAAAGCCTACAGATATTATAAATTTCTCAAGTGTTTTTTCATTCTTATAATTTCAGTGAAATAATCTTTTTGATATGGAAATTAGAGCGATCAAGAATTTGTAGAATTTTCTCATTGATTATGGTACATCTATTTGAATTTGAATATGGTAGCATGAATATAAAAAGCAACTCCTGGAAAAATAATTTTATAAGCAGTTGCCAAATTTTAAATGAAATTTTATATCACGGAGATATTTCATATTCTTAAAAAATTGAGTACAAGTATGATACATAACAAAGAATTATAAAGGCATAATTATGCATATTACTGAAATAAATTTTCACTTGACATGGAATGCAGTTCGTTTTCTAATATATCTTATTGTACATATTTGTTTGAATAGATTCTGCCTAACCAGCCGATCTGTTCCTCAAGTAATCCAATAGAAGCAGAACAGCACCTCAAGGGAAACCAAAGACTGAGAAGAAAATTACCAAAAAAAGGGAATAGTTGTTGGATAAACACTATCTTCTAAGTAGACTGGAAGAAGATTAAGTATGCCAAAAAAATAACTTTTAGGAAATGAAGATTATAAGATATTTATTTCAATAATAGATGCTCAAAAAGTGAGTATATATGAACAACGAAAGATGAACAATTTCTCTTCTTATTTACCAATCAATTACTATTTTAAATAATTTTCATCAGCATTTCAAATCATAAATTTGTGGAATAAAACTCATATTACGTGCCCATTAATCCTTTTACAACTTTGGAAATAAAACGATTTTTTAATCTATTGCAAGCTCTTGATGGTTTGCTTTTGTTTGTAATACTTCATTTGGGCTTTATTTTTATTCAAAATTTCTATTGCAATGATATATGAATGCTTAGAATATATTTTGTCAAATGAAAAATAGATATACATGACTTTAAAGAAATATATATTAATATGAGTGATTTAAAAATAAAATTATTTTATACATCTCTTTTAAATTTTATTGGTATCACGAAATAATTTAAGTTGAGCAAAATCTATTTGTTAAGTCAGATGCGTATTGCAGAACATCACATTTTTCGTATATAGAATGCATAAAAAATTCTAATATCAACTCATTTCGTCTTTTTATTTCAGATTTTTTTCACTATTGAATCTTGACTTTGTTATACCTATGAATACCATAAATATTAAATTATTTTAATTCAAAAATAATTTGGAGCTCTGGACTAAGCCATGCAGCGGTTTAGTTTGAAATCCTGAGTTTAATTTGAAATATTGACAACATTTAAGCACAAGATAGCTTTGGAAGACAATTTTCTTTACTTTATTTCTTTCTTTACAAATGTGTAAGGAATTAGACGAAAATGAAGATAATGAAAAGTATGAAGGTAAAATCTATTCAACTTTTCCTTTTAAAAACATTTGAAATTGCTATCTTTATAAAACACAAGTGGACGCTCTCGGAAGATAAACATTTATGTTAATTTTTAGCCATGAACAAAAAGTAATTTTTTTGTTAGAGGTCTTAAACAGATACTCACTTTATACTAGCATAACTCTAATTGAATCGTCTGTATTTCGCATCTTCCATCACAGATGCCGCTGTACTTTGTGCAGAAGCCCATTTGAAACATGCGCAGTTTGAGTTCCAGAACTTAAAAGTTTTTTTTTTTTTTTTTTTTTTTTTTTGCGATAAGATACGAAAACCCTTAAAACGTTACTCCTTTGTAAAATACTTATAGGCCCGAAAAGCTATTTACACTTGTGTGAAAATTTTTCTCTAAGTCTAGAAACAGTGATAATGATTTTTGTTCGGCTTTGAAAGTATTCTCTGTAAATTTAATTTTCATAGGTACGAACGATATGTATAAAACAAATATTTTACCAGGATCTATTTTTTTAAATCGTGTTATTTGAAATGAATATTATTTTCTGTCAAAACTGAAATGCTAATATAATCTCAGACTTTGTTTGTCCTGTTTTAGCTTTTGAGTCTGAAATCTTATTTTAAATAACTACTTTTGATAAACAGCTACACAAAACTTTAGAAGAGTAAAACAAAAAGATCAACAGAATATTCCCCACACCTTTTTAAAAAGATCTAAAACAGAATCGAATTGTTTATACGATTAGATTGATATTTTTCCCCCTTTAAATCCGTCTCATTTTCTCTCGAATCCTAGAAGCAACTCTTTCAGGAAAGAGGCGAAGTTTTGCGATAGACGTGCTCTGTCTTCCGCGAATCAAAGACAGTTCCCATTTTCGAATGAAATTCAAAGAGCAGAATAGATGTGGTCGAACAAACTTTTCTTTTTAGAGAAAGAATAAAAGTCAGATCTCGTTCCTTTGAAATTTATACCAGGAATCTTTGTTTTTAAATTCGATCTATTTTTCCCTCGGTCATAAGCGAGCGATCTGAAAAGTGAAGATTTCCCTTCTTCACTTCCTCTTCGTCGAAATGTTTGATTTTATATTTCTCATAAATTTTGAGGAAGACTGATTTCTAGTATTGAAACAGTACTCTCATCGAAATTACTTTTCAAAGCAGTGAATGAAATCATGAAAGATCCTTTTTTTTCTTATGTAGGAGAGTAAATCCTAGAAGATGACAGATTTCATTGATATTAATTAGAAAAACTGTAAGTAATAATTTATTTGCAAATCCTCCATTATGGCATCAAAAATATTTATTCGGTTTCGAACGAATTTCTTTTGTTAAATTCATCAAGCAGAAAATAATCTTACATAATTTCACTAAAAATATGTTATAGAATTTTTTCATTACATTTTTCATGGAATGTCTTATAGACTAAACAGAAACTATAAAAAATTATTTGTTATATTTACGTTCCATTTAAAAATATATGACTACTTTAGGAATGAAGTTTTTGAAAAACGCTCGAGAACAATTATATTTTTGAATATTTGTATTAAAAAGATTGAAAAATATCTAGGAACCAATATATACTAATTAAGTGACAATTTTGTTATAAAATTGAGAAAAAGGGCATTTTTTTCGGCTAAAAAGAGGTGTAAGGCCATAATCTTCTGGTTTAGAAGTTTATCTAATGATTTGCTTAAAGTGTTACAAATAGCTTAAAAATATATATATCTAATTCTAGAACTAAAAAATAAACTGTATTTCTATCCATTTTTTAAATATTGGGGTTCGACTTATAAATAACAAAAATTCTCCAACTTTTTTGCATTGTGAAGCCATAAAACCAATATAAAATATTTCAAAATGAATAGTACTTATTCTCTAGTTCAGGAACTGCAGAACATAATGAAAAATCATTTTACCAAATTTGAACAAAAATATGCTTTAGATTTTTATTTATGATGTCATCGTAAGAAAATTCTATCAAAGATTGGAACTTGGGAAAATAGCATCTAAACTTGTAATATAGCATTAAAACGCATGTTAATGCAAATATAAAAATCAGTCTAACTTCCCCAAAAATAGACTTAGAGAAAAAGTTCTAACGATTTTATAAAGTAACCTGTTCAAGCATTAAGAATATTAAATAAAGAAAATTAATAATTTTTCCAAAAAATCTACTTTACAACGTAGTCACCTACCTTAAACTATACGAGGTTTTGAGAAAGTCTTTTGTAATAATTTTTCCTTTAGGCTTTCTTTAAGAATTTACAATTTTCCTAATGCATTTTAAAATACATTTGCGTAACTTGATGCGTAACAAACTTAGCATAGTTTTCATAGTCTGCAAAGAAAAAAAAGTTGTAGAAGAAACCTTTTAAGCCTATGTTAGCATTTTTAGCATTTGTTTATCATTGGAATCGAATGGAACCCGTTACTAAATGTGATCGTTTCGAATTTGGCAGTGGCATTTATCTTCTTTCAAATGTGGCAAAGATGGAAGTGGTCTAAAAATCGGTATCGATTTTAGATTTGCGACAGACACCTGAAAATACCTTTGGCTTGAGTGGGTAATGGAATTGTAAGAGAGTTATTGCCTGATGTTCAGGGTAATTTGATAAATTTGATATCAAGAAAAAAATTATTCTTAGGGCATGCTGTATTTAGAAGAAAATTGGCACACAATCGAATTATTGTAACCGAAATAATCCATAAGTCCATCAATTGTATTTGACAGCAAGATAGTATAAAAAACGAAAATAGTATATTTATTTATTGGAGAATTTCTTAATGATTTTGTAATGTTTAATAATGCAATTAGTTCTAGTTTCAATTCAACGGTATTGATTACCAAGCAATTAACATTAATAGGATACACTTATCTAAAAATTTGATGAGCCGTAATTGCTCGTCAAAGCATCAAATGCTTTGACGAGCAATTACAACTCAATGATCAATGCTCATTGCATTGATGTAATTGCTTTATTAGTATGCATTATTTTGCACTATAAAAATTGAAATAATTGGAATAAATAATTATTGAAATTATCAAATTATATTAATATGTATTATACTAAATTGCATTTGGTTTCATAACATCATTGGTTGGCAATTAAAAAGTCTTACTGAAAAAAATGCTATTTGCTTAAATGTTAGATAAAAAAAGTGCCATAAAATATCTGGATTTTTTATTATTTATTTATTTGTTTGAAATTTCAAAATCTAAAAAGGCTTTTTCTTTTTTTTATAAAAAAATTCAAAAATAAATAATAGATTTTCATAAAATCAGAAGGTATTCTTGTTATTTCTTTGAAGCAGATAATTTTTAATGGTGAAATAAAATCAGGAATAAAAACGTAATCCTAAAATTAATTTATTCTGTGCTTCAGAATATCCAGTATTACTGAAAAACTTATTCAAATTCGGAATGAATAATAAATTATTTAGAAAAGTCGCAAAATGCCTTCTTTAAAGATTCCCCTGAAGAGTTGAGCGAACTCCATTTGAGGAGACAAGACTAGAATTATAATGAGGAATGTATGGGCTGCATTATGAGATTTTGTGTTATTTTTAGAGCATTTAAAAATCAGTGAGCAATTCTAAAAGCTCGCTGATCTCGGGAGAAAATAGATAGGGAATAAGAGGAAAGTGATATTTCTTTAGGCCTTAAAAATTAGGTAACATTACACGTCATATTCCTCAAATATCCTTATCAATTTTCTCCCTTTTAAAATAAAATCCATGAAATGGATGCATGCAACGCATCATGGATATTTTAGTTCGAATTTATAGACAGATTATATTTTACCTTTAAATTAATTTGAAAAAAAAACTACTTTAAGAATTGAATTATTATTTTTTCGAATAGATGGTGAATAGAAAAGAAAACAAAACTGGATTATTTAATATTATAGTGTTATTTTTAGAGTTTATGTAATCCTTACGGTGGAGTTCATCATCACTGTAATTGTAAAGGTATCAGATTAGTAATTTTTAACTACAGACTTCCGGCACTTACTTAAGAACTTACTAATTTATTTTAAATATGAAAGAACTCAATTGCATGTGAGCCTAATGAGTATAAAAATCTACATCAGATACATTAAAAAAGAAATGCTGAATATTAATTTTAAACAATTTTTTTGCACGTTTTTTCATTTCCTCCGCCCCAACTTTTATCAAGTGCAATTTTTTTGTGTGAAGGAAATGAGTTTTATATTTAGAGTGACCGCTTTATCATGACCAAATATTTAATTTCCACACTTCTGAAGGTGAGTAAGTACTCTCGATTTGAAATATGTTTTTAGTCACTTAAAGAATGTTTATGTTGTTTGACTCACTAATTACAATGTTAAAAATTTACGAAATATTAATTTTTTTGTACAATCTAATGCCCTATTACTCACATTTAGTAGCATATTCTTGATGCATTGACATTTTAAATAAAATAATTTCACTTTTCTGCTATCAAATTCGCCGGAGTTAAGAAACTTTAATTTCATCATTTTAGACCAATTAAGAGTCGCCTAGAGAAAGTGCCGTGATTTGATTGTCAGATATTCTTTTGAAATTTCCTGACATCTTTTAAAATAATGATATTTAAAGCTTCATAATTTGGTCAGATTTAGTCGTAAAAGAGTGGAACTTTCATTTTGTTTAGAACGTTAATGTATCAAGAATATCCTGATAAACACGGCAAATATAATCTACAGACTGTCTGTAAATTTAGACCGTATTTTGTTCAGCCATGCAATTATTGCTCATACTACATAAAATATAAATATTTACTTCGCTTAGATCATTTTAAACAGCCTGAGACTAACGATTATGAAATCAGCCAATGATCACCGAATGCACTACAGAGCTCGTATATTGAAAAGCTAGAAAAATTTACAAGGAAATTAAGACAGTCTAGGGATTATCCTTGTCTCAATTTCATTACTGTCAAGTAATCAGTTCCTATACGCCTTCTAGCAAAATGTAAATTTATTTTAAAGCAAATTTATTACACGCTTAGTTTAGTAAATGTATTAAACTCTTATCTTAAGTTTATTGTAAATTTATAAAGAGCAAGTTTGCGACACGTTATCCTAATAATAATAATGATCTACTTAATGAGACTAACAGTTTGTTAACTAATGTAGCAACATTTATATTAGTTAATTAACCTAATAACCCTATCTGTCAATTAATGTCACACATTTCTGTAATGCATACCTCCTTTTCAAAAGTTTGCATTATATGAATTATTTCCTACATATTCTAAATATTTACTTCCCCTAATCTTAATTATGTCTTTCAGTGTAAATGATCATGCACCCTTGAGAACAAAGCAGGATCGGCCCTTTAAATGTTTCGCTTATCCCCCCTGTTGTAGAAGCGATTCATCTATTTCAATACTGCTGTATATAAAGGCCCATTTGTACCCTCTTTAATGGCCACTGATCGATAAACCATAGATGAAGATCTGCTAATGAGGATTTCGATAAGATATTTTACTCTGTAAAGTTAAGCTCGATGGGTTTTTCTAAAATCCTGATCCCCATTAAGGATTGTAATGGGCTTTAATGATGTTAAAAGTTTCCCTAAGAATGGGAGAGTGTGAAAATTGTTCAGACGGAAGAGGTTAGGGGAAAAAAATGAGGTGCAATTTCAATTGATCCGGATACTTAATGCACCCGCGGATCATTTGACATGCCTGAATGAAAGCACGGAAGATTTTCACGCCATTCAAATTAGCACAGTTAAAATGGATCTTCATTATCTTTCACGAAACTTCGCTTTGATAAGGGAACTGAAATGTGAGACTGATACACCGTGAAATTGAGGTTTGTTGTAAAACAGTGTGTTTACTAGAAACAATAGAGATAACTAACTAGGAGATAACGATTAGTTTAGGTATTTTTTTTTTTAAATAAAGTATATACAATTGTCATTGGTAATTTTTTAAAGAATATAAAAAGTATTTTGAAAATTTTTTTTCACTTTCTTAATAAAAATTCAAAGTAATTGTAATTTCTTAAATTATTAAAATGCCATATATATGATGTCAAAAAACTGATAGTAGATTTTTAGTAAAGAAAATAGTAATATAAATCCCAACCCAGGCTAATCCTCTCAAATGGTTTCAAAAATAGGATGCTACTATTCCATGCATAGTTAAAATAGTTAAAAAAAGTCTGTGTTTCCTATAAAGCGATCCATTGCGACCCTCTGTACACATCCAAATCTGTTGGATAAGTGATTAGCGACAAAAAAATTCGGATAAGGATTTCGAAACATGAGTACAGTGATAAAAGTTGGGATGCGTAATTCCATAATATACATAACTCGCACGAAGCAGCTACGTTGGTTAAGTCATTAATGAGCGTCCCTAGAATTCTGAACAAAATCGGAGTAGAACCGGACCCGCTTTCATATGTATGGGGTGACTGTATTTCTCTACAGAAGGTATAATAGAAGTTCTATACAATCCGAAGCGTGATGCATATTTATAGTAGTTAAGTAGTACACACATACCACCGACGACACACTTCCAATACCCGAGAAATGTCAAACAATTGATAACACTAAAAAATCAATTGCATGTATCGGGTCTTTGAAAATTTTATTTCGTTATTGGTGGCTTCCAATAACTAGATTCCTCTTACTAGGTAATGGCTAGGTAGTAAAAGAAATGCAAATAGTTTGTACTTAGTTTTTCTATCCGAATGGTTTGTGACTTTAACTCTTCCACCTCGCGAGTTAAATACTATACAACTGATAACTTAATAGATTTCTGACATAAAATTATCTTCTATAAAATGAAAAACTCAAATTATGATAAAGGGATTCTCACAACAAAATTTCAGTATTAGTTTTTCCGAATTATGAAAAAGCATCTGCTCTTGAAACAGTGCGTATTGAATAAATAATGAATTTGACATTCACCCCTTTTTTTACACCTACATTCTTCTATCATTATTATTTTATAACTTTTTTATTGACGTAATCTATTGATTGAAGTAAAAAACCGATATTTAATTTCGAGTTTTTTTTAAATTCTGAAATTAAAATGTTATAAACTGTTTTGTCATTAACACTACAATATTCTATAATTCTATAATTTTGTAATTTACGTAAAATATTTAAAATAATTTTATAGGAAATTTAAAACAAAATTATTATTAAGTACTACTTTCACCATGGCATGCTGTTATCGACACATAAACTAAATTTAATACTAAATTTAAACTAAAATAAAACTAATTTATAATTTAACGCTTTCTGCTGTTCTAAATTTCTCAGAAGAAAGATAACTTACATAACTTTCATTCAATTTTGTGAAGATTTGAAACTGAAGCTAAGTTTGGGCTTTTTATATTTAATAATATGTAATAAGTTATTCATATTGTCTTGGTTTGCAAACATTTGTCGTCGTTCAGGGTCTTCGTATTTTATCAGATTGCTTACAATTCCTTTTTCTGCTAGATAAATTTTTTAGGGGGAGCAATTTCTCCATAATTTATCGATACATCATTTCTTTTTACTGATAAAAAATCCTTACTTCTTTAGCCTTTGATAAAAAGATATATATAAAGAAATTTCCCGAGAATGCATTAGAGTGATAAAAGAAATGGTGAGCTATTAAATGAACATAGAAATTAGTTCTTTTTTTAACTTAAGTGTTCTCTTTACCTCTAGTAATCAAATAGCATACCGATTACATTAAATACTTTTTTAATGATTAATGCAGTTGGTGGAAAGTTGGATAAAAGAATCACTGAAGAGTGAAACAAGGCCAGACGTGGGATGATTGGACTAATTTTCATTTATTTACGGCAAAGTACCTGTTTTCTATCTATATAGGAAGAAATTGAACACAAACTCAGTTAATGTACTCCTGTCCTGGTTACAGAATTATTTTAAATTCAATATCAGGCAAAGAAAAGCAATTTTTCTAAAATTTATTTCTGTATCAAATTTTTGAGATCAGTTATAGCCAAATCCGGATAGTTATTTAACAAAATTTATCTTAAAGAAATTCATACATGACGGGAAAAAATAAAGTACAAAAAATAAAATTAATGTCTAGGATAACTAAGCAATGTATGCATAAAACTGAGAGCAAAAATGGCAACATATTTCGCTCCCCATGTAAAGCAGAGTTTTGGGAATTATCATATATATGATTCAAAACAATGATATCATATATCTCTAATACCATTGTGTAATATTTCGCTTGTTACACATGATGTTTCATTTTATCATATTATAATAAAACAATTTACACTCATGTCCATAAATGATTTATTATTATTTGTAAAACCTATTTATTAAACAACAGGTAAAGAGCAAAAAAGATTCTATATGTTTGATATCATTAATAAAAATTGCGATTTTTTACTCCCTGGAGCAAATTGCAAAAAAAATAAATTGTTTACAAAAACTAATATTACATGGTTGGTATGATGGTTAATGCATAGTATGTCTCCAAGACGATGCAATACAGTCCGTACAACGCCTAGGCAAGCTGAGTATCAAATTATCGATCTGATCTTGGGGAATATTACACCACTCATCAAGCAATGCTCTCCGAAGTTCCGGTAGACATGTAGGAGGTGAGTGACGGACTGCAACTCGTTGGCCAAGCATGTCCCACACATGTTCTACTGAATTCAAGTCCGGTGAGAATGCTGGCCAGTCCATACGGGTTATATCCTCCGATCGAAAGCATTCTTTTATGATGCTTGCACGGTGAGGACCGGTGTTGTCATCCCTAAACACAAATTCTGCGTCCATGGGGCCCGAAACAAACGTACATGTTGTTCCAGAATGACGTCCTGATATATTTGGCCTGTCATGGTTCCAATTTGAACATGCAGGGCATTTCCGGAACCCAGAATAATTCCTCCCCAAACGAGCAATCCTGTACCTTCTTAACGGTGTCGTTCAATGATTTTCTTTTGTTGGTAATGGGTACCTGGCGCCCTCCATATGAAAGTCCGCCGAGAATAAGACTCCAATCTAAATCTGGACTCGTAGGAAAACATCACACAAGCCCTATGTTGCGGTGTCCACAATGCATGCTCTAGACTCCAGGCTAACCGCAGGCGACAGTGAGTTGCAGTAAGTGGAACACATGTGACAGGCCTACGAGCATATAGACCAATCTGCCCTAAGCGTCTGAAACTGTCGTACCAGTGGCTAAAGAGAGCTAACGAGACAGGTCTGATGATTTGCTCCGTCTGTTTCTTTCGGCAGTAACTGCCAAATACCGGTCCGCATTCGGCGTTGTAACTCGGAGACGACCTGTACTGTAACGTTTACTCACATTACCATCATCTTGTAATCGTTGCTAAAGCCCGGAGATGACACTATGGGCGATTCCAAGTTCCTCGAATACTTCCAGTTGGGTACTCCCACAATCTAGACGGCCGATAATTCTACCACGTAAAAATAATCCAAATGCGTTCTTTATGTCATAACTATGCGGTTATTGGACTGAAAGGCTTATAAAGCGTTTGCGAAGAATTTTACTTCTTTGCCTGTATTCCTTATATATCACTCTCTTACACTCTTGTCATTGTGACGTACTATCGGTGTCATCTGGTGGCTTCCTGCAATTTGCATATGATTTTTGAAGATGCGTGTAGTCATTTTATGGGTGATGTATGAATTTTAGAGTTCGATTTCTGCGTGACTCTGAATTATCCTTAATTTATGGACATGAATGTATTTATCAAAAGTTCATTATATTAGTTATATTAACGTCCCGTTTTAAAGCAACACAAGGGCTGTTTTGGGAAGGACCTCGTAATTTTGAATCGCTGTCAGATGACGGGGAAGACACCTGAGCTGGCATCCCCCCTCCAAACTTCCACACCACACCAGGGGGAGTACGTTTGGCCCCGACTGACTTAACGTGCACCAGACTCACTTACCCGACGGTTCTTCGGTGGAATCGGGTTTCTCACCTAAAACCCTCCTGTTCCGAAAACGAGACCTTACCAAAAGGCCACCGCGGCCTCAAAAGCTCATTAGATTTTAAATCAAGTTATTTCTATTATGAACTTTAACAAAGAAAAAAAAGAAAATCTTTGTATTTTCCATGTTTAAGAAACTCCTAATTACAGAGGGTTAGGAAGATTTTTTTGTTGTTGCGTATTCAAACGAAGCCAAATGAAATCATTCATATTTGAATAAAAAATGCATTTTAAAGACATAAATTATAAATTATTAGTAGGTGGGTATCTTAACGCTTTTATATTAGCAATTAACAAATGTTCAAAACTTATAAAACTGGATTTTCCTGTTTTCATACTTTTCTTTACGCACAGCGTAAAAAAATGCTATTTTTCGAAATTTTCAAGAAATTTAAGTCTTGAATGTAAGCTAATTATTATTTGAAGCTTAAATGTGATGGTCAATATTGTATGTTTAATTAACAATGCTTCTGAAAAATAGAGGAATTATTTTAAGAAATTTTGAAAGTTTAAGCAGTTTTTAAAAATAAATTGATTCCTGCATTTGTATTTATTTAAATCTTTAAGCCACGAGAAAAAAAAACCATTTCTGTTACTCAAATCTTTTAGCATTTATATAAAATATTTTCTTTACTTTCTTAGTAAAATGTTTTCATTCTCTGAAATAATTTTATTTAAATATTTCATTCAACGAACAACGAACTGTGGTGAAACTGAATCATAGTTAACTTAATCCTAAGTTATAAAATGTTTTATTTTCTAGTCTTTAATTCTATATAAATGAGAAAAAAAAATTTAACCTTTTTTTGAGGAATTGGAAATACATTGCTAACAGTTTTACGTTCCAAATATTTGTTGATTTCGAATAATTAAACAATATTTATTGCGCTTTTAACTTGAAATAAGAAATTTACTTAATACATAAATATAAATTTAAAAATTACGAATATTTAAATGAAAAATTTTATTTGAAAATGAATTTGCTGAATTGCTTCTTCTACGACAATTGAATTTATTACATAGATTTACAGGTAGAAATAAAATATTGCATTAAAAATAAAATATTGTAGAATATAAGATAAGAAAACAATTTGAACTTAAATACTTAATAAAAATTATACCAAAAAAATTTAAAATTTTCTATTCATATTAAAATATTTTTTCTTACTTAATATTAAAATGTAATAAAAATTAATTTACTAATCAATATTAATTAAGAAAATAAAACAGCTTTATTTGTCATAGGTGCGAGCTAACGCGCAGAATAGCAACAATCTTCCCCAAACAAGTAAATCTGCTTTGCAACCCTTTTAGAGCACAGAAATGAAATCCCCTCTTTCCATGCATTCTAGCGAAATACGCACTGGCTTCTCTGATAATGCAGATAGAAATGCAAACATTCATTCTGTATTTCCCCATTAAAGCCACTCTAAAGAGATTCCGGGGATAGCTTCATCTGTGTAAATAGATTCCGGATTGAAACTAAGTTTTCCATTCATCATTGTCTCTACTATAGAGAACTTGTAGGTCTTTCGTTTGCATTTACTTTATATGCTTCGATAGGAATTCTCCGAATCTCCTCATTTATACTTCAAAAGAATTTGTGGAATTTGAATAGAAAGAATTAATAAGTGGAAGAAAATTTAAAGTATTTAATAAGTTTTATAATAATATATGCCAATATTTTCTTTCATTACTTTGTTAAATTTTACAGAGAGAAGCAGGGAAAGAAAAAGGAAATTTGCGCCAAGAAAATGAATTTCTAATAAATGTTTCTTTTCTTGCAAAAATGACTTTTCAGAAATTTCATCTCTTGTAAATTCTTTTTATTTGGGATCCATTGAAGCACATTATTCTAAATTTGGCTTATAAAATGAAATAGAAGTTAGCAATAGATAGCTGCCTTAAAAAAAATGGCCTCTATTTGCTATAAGCTGATGTGTCTGACCTTTTAAAATACCATCAAAAAATATGAGTTCCACGTATTTAAATAATATATATCTTAAAAAAGAATAAAGAAATAGTTACATTGTTTGACAAGAGTTTCTATTAAGAATATTTTTTATGATAGACTTTATTCAGATGTATTGAATGTCGCTTTAATAAAGAAATAGTAACAGTAAAGTAAGCGCAATAAAACTTATTCTAAAATCTTTGAGTAATTAATAAGCTACCATGCAACATAAAGGAAATAATAAATAGGAATTATCAGAATTATATGGCAAAATATATCAGAATTGCAGAATGCACTAAAACAAGCAAAAAAAAAAAAAAAAAAAAAAAAAAAATGGTAAAACGAAAATGGTTGAAACGCCATTGGTATACATTGTTACCTTATAACGCCATTGACTAAAGTTTCAATTCAGAAATGCTTTTAAAAATTTCTTAATATTGGCGTGTTTGAAGCGTTTGATGACCGTTGAATCACTTGAATGTTCATTGAAGTTCCACGTTTATCAAATATTCGTGACATCTTTGAAATTGCGCATAAATTGTTTCATTGACGCTATCAGAAGACGTGCTATTATTTTTGGATGCAATTTTGACTTATCATTGTAAAAACTGCTGTAAAAATAATTTTCAATAATGCTGGCGGTAAACATTTTATATTTATTTCTAAACCATGCTTTGTCTTAGTTCCTTACTTCTGTCCATACATTCCTGTGCAAAAAAAAAAAAACGTATATTTTACCATTCCTTAAAGTTTTGTGCATGAGCCCAGTTCCATCAAAAATTTCAAATATTTCTTATTTCTTAATGACATGTATAGTTCTTATTTTCAGTTTAAATATTTAATCTACTGATATGCATTTTTTTAGTTTTAATTTAGCAGATGCCCTTAATTTAATTGAATAAACTATTTTAATCTACAATTAAGCTTTCACTCGTCAAATCTCAATTATTTGGATTCTGAATTATTTCAAATATACTTGTTCTGGCAAATGATATTTTTCTAAAAAAAAAAATCAATGGAAAATGAAGATTTTTTAATTAAGCTCCACACACACAACGTTTATAAAATTAGAAAAGTCGATTTAAAGCATAAAAAACCATAGTTATTAAGCTATGTCTTGATACATAAAGTATAAAAAAATACATATTTGCAGAAAAAAAAATCAGAAAATTTATGTTTGCTGTTCTGTCTACGGCTTCTCTCCCATTCTTAGCTCCAGAGTAAAAATTCAAACTTCTTTCTTAGACAGTGCCTTCTCAAACAAATGAAAAAGTGCTTCAAAAAAGTGAATAATTGCAAGATAGAATTACAAGACTTCCTATGATTTTAATTTTGTTGCTTTCCATCACACAGACTTATCTAGGTTTCAATCTAGCGGGAATTATTGTTGGCCCACAATTTTCTTTTCCCCAGCTCGAATCATAACCATAAAACCGTATCCCAACTGAGATCTGAAGAGAGTTTCTGACTGAATGTGTTTCCCGGATTCTACCAGAAAGAGATTTCTGCTTTGGAAAGGAAGGCAAAGGACGTGAAAACGGAGGAAGAAATCGTGAACAGTGTTTCCTCGTGAGGTGAAAATGTCTTTTTTCCTTTCTCTGGACGAAACAAGAAGCTGTGATGTGGGTAATTGCAAATCATTTCACTTGGGGACGGTGCCAAAGTCGAAAGGAAATGGGAGACTTAAAGAATACAGAGCATTTGAATTTGGCCTATTTCTTCCGAAATATAAACTTCTTCCGGCTTTTTGTTCCATTACGTAAAAGAAATTTTCTAAATTGAAATCTTTTTTAATTTTTTTGTTTGAAGAAACTAAGATTTATATTTATTTTTAACTCAAAGGTAGTTATTTTTGTTCGTTGCGTTAAGTTATCTTGAAATCTTGGATGCATGTTATTTTAAACTTAATAATGTTCAAAGCTAATTTTGAAGAAATTATTTTACTAATTTTGAAGAAATATTAATGTACAATTGTACAGAGTCTCCCTAAAAAAGAACAAGAATTTACTTCCTTAGAAATTCAAACTAGATATATTTCCAATTGCCAAGTTTAATCAAATAATGCACCTGAATATCTGAAAATACTTTGACTTCCCCAAAGTTTGAGGATAAAAAATAACAAAAATTAATTTTTTACGCTTCACCCATAGTGAAAAATGTCAAAACATTTTTATTACATTCATTTAAAAGCATACAAGATTTCACATTTCTGTACAATGGTTGAGAATTCAAAGGTAAATTTATTGACTCATATCATTTTTATATATTGGTTGGTATTTGAGCGAACCTTGCGAGGTCTATTTCAGGGATAATATACATAACCCAAAACATTCCTAAAATACTGAAGTTATAATGGATTTACATAAAGATGCGTTTATTAAATTTCATTAAATTTTGAAAAATTACCAAATAAATTATTAATTGAAGTACTTAAGAAACTTTTTTCAAAATGAACACTTTCCACACTCATACAAAGATGCATTCTTTTTACAATATTTGAAAACACGCGATCCAGTTTATCATTTGTGACAGGCAGATTTCTTGAATTTGTCGCAAAGATCTCCTGCTTCTACAGGAAAGCGTTTTATATATAGAAGAACATAAGCACCATCAAAAATAAAAGCTAATAGAAGTCAAGTCAGGAGATATAGCTGGAAATTCATCAGATCCTTGCTAGCTAATTCATATAAAAATTTAATTAAAACAATTTTACTATCAATTTCCACAGAAATCAAAAGGTATTCATTTATTTGTATACTTTATTTAATGATGGTTTGTAATTGGAAATATATATTTAGATGCAATATTTAGGAAAATTAATGCTTGTTCCATTTTTGGGGGATATTCTGCCTGAATTATCAAAAAATGTTAAGCATTTCGATATTTGTTCGCTATAAAATATTTTCTTACGTCGCAAAATTTTCAAAAATAATCTATTTCCTAAATGCGATTTTTTCCCTAAATTTCAATAAATAGTTGTTAATATTGCAGATAACTTTTCCTAATTTGTCTTTGAAAGGAAAAATCTATTTTCCTTCGCGTGAAAGATTTAAAAAGACAAAAAAAAAAAAAAAAAAAATCAATCAGAATTTTTTATTCACATTTTTGAAGTGTTTTATAGAGAGTTAATAAAAAATCTTTAACTAATTAACATTTAAGCATTTGTGCAACAACTCAATCTAGGAGGTTTTAGTACACCTTGAGGATTCTTTTAGAAATAAATAGAATTTAAAAAGTAAAGCTTTGCCTTTATTTTACTCAGATTTCTTTTTTAAACATTTCTTTCATTTTGTTAACAATAACCAATGTATTAACAATTAGGATTCACTTATGCTTTAAAATTCACGTTTACTTTGATAAATTGAATCTTTGAATTTCGTAATAAAAAAGGAGGTATTTTTTGTTTACTTTATGTAATCAGAGCAGACAAAGATTGTAAGAAACAACTAACCTTAGATTAAGAAATGTGCCCTTTTTTTTTCTACATTCCGTTTATTTTATAGATACCTCAGACTTTTTATAATTACTTAATTATGAGAAGATTATCTAATTTCAATAAGATAATTCATAGACATCAAAACTCTATAGATCCATGTTTTTGATGTTACGAGAATTCTATCTGATTTATAAAACATTAATTGAATGAAGTCAGCTTTTAAAAAGAAACTTATATTAGCATCACTAAAAAGTAACATTTTTTTGGCTTAATTAATTTCAGCTTTTTGAGCTTCAATTTCTAATTTAATCTACTATATATTACACAAACCTAAATTCAATTTTTTTTCTAATTCATTATATAGACGCACTTCCTATGAAATTAATTAAATGATAATTCAGTTCAAAAATGATAATATAGTGCACAGTTATCTAGAACATATAAGTGCTCAAAATTTCAAAACTCTAATTCACAGGAAGTGAGGAAAAAATCGATTTCAGAATTCTGTTTTTGCACTCGTGGAAAAAATCCAGCTAGTGTATAATCAAAATTAGAAAAAAAATGAACTCAGTTTCGGGCATTAGTGTTTAAAATAATTTCTCTGCAATTTATGTTATCATCTTTATATTAAATAACTTTGCAAAATTTTAATACCCTCATAAGGCTCACATGACTTAATTATTAAATAAATGACATATTCAGAATTTATTTTAAAGTGAGAAAATATTCAAAATTCTAACGGAAGCTATAATACGGAAGCTATAGTACGGAAGCTATAATCTAAAATTCTAACATGATATGCAATGAAACCCTTTTAAAGTCTGCTGGTGGAAGTATGCACAATAAAAGTTTTCATACAATGCAGATATGCATTGCAGATACGCATATGCATATGCATTTCATACAATGCAGATATTAAAGAAAATTATTGGTCTAAAAAGAAGTCAGTAGATAATTTACACTTGTACAATCACGAGGTTTTATCTCAAATAAAAGAGCATTCTTCATCATTTGATGACATAAATCTAACAGAATTTCGTTTCATTTTCCAGGTGTAAAATTTGAAATATGCTTAAGCGCAAGAGTTAATCTCTCTGCTTTGAACGTAATTTATGAATAATAGGGTAACTGATTAATTGCATGAAAACTTAAGACATATTGCGTAATTACCTTATGCCATTCTGGGAGGTCATCACTTAAGGGAGGTCATCAAGGCGGGCCAGTATTAAGCAAACCATTATTTATTTAAACCATTAGGTATTTGAATGAAGTCACACTTAGAAAACGCAGGCTTCAATTCGTGATTTCTAAATAAAACATGGAAATTAATCTACTCCCTATGATAGTAAACAGTTTAGTTAACATTACTAATTGGTCTTATTTATTAACTTACTAATTGGTAAAGTTATTTTATCTAAAAATTTATCAAATTAAAGGACAAATTGATAAATTTACGAATTTGAATTACTTACTTTTTCCTAAAAGCAAGACATTCGAATACCTCATACAAAATAATATCGTTGAAATAATATTTGAGTTAATTAACTGAGCAGGTTGAATGTGTTAATTTATTAATTTCTCTTCACGACTCTCATTATTTCTTCTCTTTAACGAAATCTTTGCCTACGAATTTCTCTTAACAAAATTAGCTGAAGTCTATTTTTAACTGAATTAACAAAATATTTTTTTTTTTAAATATTGATCGAAATGTCAGAGTTACAGGTTGACCAAATGATGAGTCATAAGTCTGGAAGTTTGTTGAAACTTTGCTCTCTCTGGATTGTTTCTCAAACTTTTGTTTCTAATTAATTTTCTTGATGTTTTCAATTTTACTTTGTTATCTTGATGACAGTTTTACAATATTTAAAGAAATTTAAGTTTTGTGTTATTGTTGATAAAGTTGTAATGAAATGCCAAACAAAACTTCCAACATCGATTCACTAAGGTTTAATTTAAATTAAATTATAAAAAAGCAAAACTTGATAATTTAAATTTTCATCAGGATTAAAGCGTTAAGATTTCTTTCAGGTTTAATTAAAATGGAAATTTACAAGCAAACAAACCTGCGTTTACTTATTTAATTCAAGAATTTTAGAAAAGATTGGATGCCTTAGATCGACATTTATTTTCTGTGTTTGGTTATTATTTCTTATGTTAAGAGTCTGAGTTTCATTCTTTGTCTGTGCCTTTTTTCTCTATGTCACTGAAAATGTTGAAATTTGCTGAATGAATATAGTTATAAGCTTCTATTGTATGTCATTCTGAATAAAAAAGTTAAAGGAATTTTATATTATCCTAAGGCATTTTATATTCTCGTTTTGAGAAATTCACAAAAGTTAATTAGAATGACTCGCTACCAGTTACTTGGTCGAATTCAGAATAAAATAGAATGTTATCCTGTTTTTACTATTTTGAAATTTGGCAATACAAATCCGAATTCCGCCTTATATCTGTCCATTAACTTTTAAATCTATTTTGGAAGGTAGGTCTTTTATTGTTTTATTCAAGTCATCACATTTATCTATTAAATTTCAACTTTCAATTGAGTGTTTTTTCGCTATATTACTGATTACTAATTAAAATGTTTTGTCTCTCGGTCTTAATTGATATCTTAAAATATGCACACTAAAACAATAAAAGATGCATTAATCCATTTTTTAACCAAGGGAAATAAATTATCTAGAAAAATATTAACTATTTTTAAACTGCTACTAAATGCGTGATTGTAAATTTTCTTCCGGTACTTTAAACCCTTAATTAATCGTGAACCTGTATCATACGGACATCGAATTATTGGTTCTCAATCTTGTAAGTTAAAATTTATTCAAAGACGCTATTTTTCGACAAATTATAACGTCTTACAAGTTATCCACATTTTGTGGCTCAATCTTGTAAATTGAAATTCATTCAAAGACGCTATTTTTCGACAAATTATAACGTCGTACAAGTAATCCACATTTTGTGGCTCAATCTTGTAAATTGAAATGCATTCAAAGACGCTATTTTTCGACAAATTATAACGTCGTACAAGTTATCCACATTTTATGGCCCAATCTTGTAAATTGAAATTCATTCAAAGACGCTATTTTTCGACAAATTATAACGTCGTACAAGTTATCCACATTTTGTGGCTCAATCTTGTAAATTGAAATTCATTCAAAGACGCTATTTTTCGACAAATTATAACGTCGTACAAGTTATCCACATTTTGTGGCTCAATCTTGTAAATTGAAATGCATTCAAATACTCTATTTTTCGACAAATTATAACGTCTTATACATAATCCGCATTTTGTGGACTTTTAATTGAATAAATAAGATAGTTAATTCTGAAAAAGGAAGGTGTCATCAAATTAGATAATAATAAGAAATCATTTAGAATTTTAAATATTCTTTCCCCCGCAAGCTTAACCCCTTAACTGTTTCATTTTCATTACTATCTAATAAGATGTCATCTTCTATTTTAGGAATATTTTCTTATTTTGATTCAAATGGAAATCCAATGCATACTTTATTTATCTATGTATTCGAAATAATTTTAATATTGAATTATAATCGTTATTAATTTATTTTATTTTTACTTACAACTATAAAAATTCGATAAATAGATGCACGTATGGCACTCGGGCAAAACAGTTAAGCGGTTAAAAAATAACAACACACTTTAACGACTTTTCTGATCGCTCATTACTGATATACTTTTCAGACAATATAAGTTTAACATTTCATTTCGTTTGAGAATTAATAACATCATTTTTAGTGCTTTAAAATTAAAATGTACTTTTCTACTTCCCTACCCTTCTACCTGCTTTAAAATGGCTCTGAAGTTAATCACTGTTTTTTTATTTAATTACATTACCCTGCTGATTTTATAGAAAAATATTATTACATGCAATATAATTTCAAAATATTAGCTTAATATTGAAAAATTTGCAAAAACCGTATCGAAAAATTTGACTAAAATTTCTTTGTTTAACTATAAGCTAAACGAGCCGAATATCATTAAATGAAACGTTTATGGAGTTTTGCTGCGCTCGAGAATATAATAAAAGAGGCATTTTTCTTTTACATTCCTTCTCTAAGAGATTCTTAAATATATGAACTTTTTTCAATGAAATTAATAAACAGACTTTTTAGAGTCTTGGGATGAAAGTTGATAATTATCTAATCTAAAGGATACTTAACTGAATGATAGAAGAATCTAACTTTACACTAAAAAAATGTCAATTAAAAGAGCTAATGAACTGATTTTAATCTCTAGATGAACCAATTACTTAATTTTACGAAAGAATTCATTTAAAGAAGCTTTTGATTATGTCGCATTTATTGAGATATGATGAAAATTACTAAAATCCCTAGAGAGGCCTCGTTCCCTTATAGAAAATGCATTCATTTTTAGCGGAAATATAATCGTTTTTCAATGACAATCAGTTATTTTAAAAACGGATTCTCATTACTTTTGAATTAGTGCTGGTATGGCAATATCAGTAACTAATTAAATAATGTGTTTTCATTCTAGAGCGTATTTTCATGAAAATTCGTAAATGTAATGATATGGGAAAGCACTGCATTTTACGTAGCCGTTTTAGAAAAATCATTTTAGAGAATTTTAAATATTGTGAATCTCACACACATTTGCCTCTATTCATTATTTATTTTGAAGTTGTTTATTTTAAATATCAAATTTTAGATATATCTAATTTATTTTAAGAATCTGCTTAAACAGTTCTTGAAATCAGGATAAATTTGACTGCTCCTTGTATCAAATGGTCAAATAAATAAATAATTATAACTGAAATATTATAAACCAATAGTTTAGGAACAAACGTGGACAAGAAGGGGATGATAGAAAATCAGTGTACTATAATTGTTTAATTTTATTCAATTTGCAGTAGAATATCAATATTCATTTTGGAGTTGGGCATTTAATTTAAATAAAAGATTAATTATACAAATATAGAATGACAAATATTGCTATACTCAAAGTTAGAAGAAAACTTCAATTTACCAGACGAAAATATTCATTTTTAGATAATTATAAGATAGATACATTTTAATCGGTAATTATCTCCCCAGCTGCTTAGTTGGTGATTCCCACGATTTGAAAGTCGGTATCTATTGTTCTCTTGTATCCCGCGATATTATTTTTATTTATATGTTATTTTTGCATATAAATGAATGCGAGCTAATGTGCTTGGATTTGTTATTATGTATTTCAGTTTTATCATGCAAGTATAGGGTAACATATAACAATAGGTTGCAAGTGTTGCATCTAATTAGTGATTTTAAAAAATTGGCAGTTATTGTGTTAATACATAAATATAATTTTTATATGCGTATCTCAAAATCGAAACGGCTTTCTTTTATTTAAAATCTCCTTTAAATATTCCTAAATAGAATCCCAAAAATGTCTATCACAAGTTCTATGTTATGTGATACATGTAGTAATCCCATCTACATTATAAGACTATGAGACAAATGTATGACTTATATTAAACTATATTAACATAAGTTATATTTTACTAAGCATCAAAGTATAGTAAATCGAAATTCTTTAGTATATTATTAATGAAATTATGTTCAAAATGCAATCAGAAGTAATCGAGATAGTGATATTTGCTTATCTTTATTATTTTCACCATTATATGGAGAAATATGTATCATTCTTCTCAGTGATTGAATTGGACTTATTTTTTGCATCTCCTCTTTTGCATTTTAGAATAATATCTACATAATTCATTCCACATAATTCAAATAATTGCTTCCTTCATCAAATTCCTGGAGAACTTAGGAAAAATATTTTCGATAAAAGATTTCCTTTTAAAATTCTTTCAACACGAATGTCGTATTTTAAGTTTATTTAAGAATTCTTCAGTGAATATACCAAGTCACCAGCATAACGCAAAGAAACAATAAACATATTTTAATAAAATTTGGAACAAGCCTTTAAATTTTTATGAACAAAAAGTGGGCTTTTAAATGTTGTCCTTCATTTCAATATAATCAAAGAATGCGCTATAACATGATTGAAAAATTCTTTTGGAACTATTTCAATTATTTTTCCAATTGATCGAATGAAACAATTTTGAACATTTGTTCAAGAATCTATTCTTATCACGAAATCAGTTTGTGTCTCTTCCTTGATAACGCTCTTGCCGAGAATTCGTTCATTGCTCTTATTCCTGCAACATAGTTGAACGACAGCTGTTGAACACAATCCAATGTGAGAATGAAATAAAATTTCACATGAGCCATGAAGCAGAAAACTGACTGAGACAAAGGAATGAGAAAAATGTCCAGTACGCATCTTTCTGGACCGTTTCTCTCTGGCAGATAAATGCTTTCCATTTTTTTTTCAAAAAACGATGCAGTGCCTTCGAAAATTTTTACTTCCAGGAATCGTGTAAAAAAATCAATATCACATGCCGTTTAAAGTTTTTGTTTCCACGATATTTTGTTTCCATTTTTTACCAGAAACGAGAGAAGAATAACTCTCACAAAAATTGTTACCAATGAGGAAGGCTTCCCAAACGTATTCGTTTTTCTCTACTTTTCCTACTACATTCTGTTTATGCTCGTTTTATAAGATAGAAAGAATTAAAGCTTTTCCATCCGTTGTTCTGAATAAAAATACCTAAAACATTCACTATTTAAACAATACGGGTTTTAAAAACATATAATATCCGTGGCCTATATTTTAGAAATGGGAAATATGATGTCTCAAAAAGCAACACAAAGCATCTTATAAAAATAGCCATTTTTTACTTTTTCAAATACTTAGATACTAAGAATAGAAAGGAAAAAAATATTTGTAATAGTCGTCAAAAAATTCGACCTCGAAGTTTTGATTAATCACCACGTTTCAGACCTTCCTGCGCCCGAAAACTTTTTGGGATTATATCTGTCTGCCTCTCTATGATTACGGTGGCTCGAAAACTCAGCGAGGTGGAAGAAAAAAAAACTGGTATATGGTTTTACACCAAAAATGTCGATTTCTATCAAATTCTGAATGAAATCTTTCAGCAGGAAGACTGTCCATCCACCTGTACATGAACACGGTGACTCAAAATAACATCGAGCTAAATAAATGCTATTTGACAGGCAATTTTATCACCAGAATTTCACATTTCAAAACTTTTGATGAAACTCATGACTGGTATGATTGTCTGTAGAGAAGTCTTTTCATATGGAAGTAAATGGAATAACTCAAAAGCATAGCTAACAAGATGCTTGCATTTTAGCATATGATTTATACATTACAATCACTGATCAATCGCCCATTTTGGAACAGATCATTTAAAGGAAAGGGGTTTTCAACAGCTGGTGAAAAATCAATTACCTTTGCTTTCTACTGACAGGTTATGGAATCCAAATGCCTTCTCTATTCATCTCACCAAAATTCTTCAGCTCTCTGAAGGGCTTTTCTACTAAGTAAATATGCAATCACTGAATAACTAAGCATAGGTCACGCTTAGTTATCCAGTGACTGCAGGACTGCGGTTGACCTTGGAGGGTCGAAGTCACTATCCAGTGTCTGACCCTGGACGGTACAACAATTATGGCATGGTTACGTTAGTCACATTTCCAATGATGTGTTGAACCGCCTCGGAAGAGCTAGATGCATAGGATAATGATGGTTCAATTTAACTAACTGCAGTATATGAGAATCGGGTTTTGTCACTGAGATCCGACCATTTATTAACCCGCATGCTTATGTAAGGCAGGATATATCTTTTATTGTTACTACTTTGTTTCATTTCCAAGAGGATAACATAGTGTCCTGATAAAAATTGCCAAAGAAGTAGCAAACTCTCATTTCCCTTGAGGATAGAGAATGTGGTGAAATGGTTACTCGGTGACTGGAAGTACCTCTTAGAGAAAGAATTGGTATGTGGTCGATAATGACTGTTCAGTAACTGACAATTCTCGCGTAGAAATGGACGACTGTCAGTCAAGATATATTTCTAACAATCTGCTTCAAATATTTTTGAATGGTCTATCAAAAGGCATTAAAATATTTGAAAATAATTTGCTTCCACTTTTAGCCTTTAAGACTGAGATTTATCAAGACTGAGAGAGACGTGCCATATAGGTAAGAATTACCAAACCAAAATAAAGCAAACCAACTTAAACATTTTTGAACATCTGATATGGATTGTTAAACATTAAAAATGCTTTTCTGTAATTTTTGATCGCTCACTAGTAATTGGAAATACAAATGACATGCAAGATTGAATTTGGAATACTTTTGATTTTTAAACAGGGAGGCTAAAAATGAAACTGATTTATAAAAAAACAAAAGAAAAGTTACTATTTCACTTACAAAACATGCTGTACAACTTTGGCCTAGGCAGTTCAACTAATTAATATTAATCAGATATTGATATAAGCAAATACGACATTCCTTTCCGGTACTCATAAAATTTTTCCGGTTTCATACAGATTTATTTTGTACAAAGAATCATCAAATTCTGCTTAGGGTATTTTGTCATCGTTCAACTGGAATAAATTTTTATTATTATTTACTATCCTGTCAAAACCAGTGTGAATATTCACCCTCCTCCTGTGGTTTGTCTTATAATTATTAATAAGGAGCTTTTTATAGTTAGCTTCGTAGTCAAGAGAATTGAGTATGGGATTTAGAATTTTTGAAATTGACAGAATGGATTTAAAATCAGCCATAGATCTAAAATTTAGATATCGACTCCACAAACCTAGTTTTATTTACCTTACTTCTTCTAATTTAATCCAAAATAATCAGAAACCATCTACAATTTTTGTGTAGATATTTTACATTAAAATCCATTTATCTAACTTACTGCTTTTTTCAATTATTGAGGTCCTGTTTCCCTGAGTAGACAGATCGATAAAAAAGTTTGCCATTGTACGAATTTTTTTCCAAGCTTTTTTTTAGATCTATAGTTAAGAAATGAAACCACCTGCTCAATTCATTGATCCAGGTCATTTTCGAACATGATTTATCTTATGCATCTGGCACATATCAAGGGACAGACAGACAGATTTCCTGATTACGAATTTTTTCCTAAATTTTAGAGAAAGCTAAAACTTTTGTGTAAAGATGGAGCGAAATATTTCATTCGTCTAGTGAGTTGCGTTTTTCAATTATCATGTTTACAAGCAATTAAAAAAACTAAATTCTAATTATTTCTGACTTTGGAGAATTTGAAACGAAGAGATTCTCAATATTCTACGTGGTTGAATTCATGGTTAAAATATTTTTCTACAAAGAAATAACTTTCTACATTTAATAGAAGTAAAAAAAATGTATCTTTGTAAAGTAGAAATTAAATAAAAATATTTCAATTTGAATGCTTTATAGAAGAGAAAGTAAAAAAAAAAAATGTCAGATAAAGCATGGTTCTTAAGTTTATTTGAAGGATTTAAAATTTAACGAAGATAATTTTATACAAATGAGATTCTCTTTAGAAGAAACACTTTTTTTTAAAACAAAAAGATCAGAAATGAGTTTCTTTTAAATGTGCCCACAGTCATTGTGGAAACATCTGAAATCTTTTTGAGTCCGGCTTAGCGCAAATAAAGTTTTGAGATTTCAATTAAAGAAAAGCCTCATTTATCTTAGGAATTATCAGAAACAGAAACTTCATCTAGAAACTTCACTTAATTTCATTTTGATACAAGAGTCACTGGAGAGATAAAAAAAGAAAAAGTTGGATTTGAAGACCCGAACACGTAATTCTGATCCTTGTATCTTTTCATAGCAGTTCTTGTATTTATAGGATTTATAAAGAAAGCTGGAAGTAAAAAAAAAAGCTTTTCATTTCCGGAAAAATGACGGATATAAGAGACAGAGTTTAATTCGCTATCCAATTGACTCTGATTTGCTCCCTTTCCCAAGTTTCCGGATAAACTATATCAATTTCGATTTATTTTCCTCGCTTCTTGGTTTGGTATTTTTTGAGCTTTCAGTTCTTTTTTATTTTTATTTAAGTGTTATCTTAGACTAAATTTAATAAATTATAGACATCCGCATTATTCTAGCAAATCAGTTATACTAATTAAAAAGCACAGATAGAAATTTTTTAAACCTTGTTATATTTTAATTCCGACAATATTAGGAACATAATATTCTAAGTTCTACACTTGTTGTCCTTAATATTCTAAGGTATACGCCTGTAATTGTTTTATATTTAAAGAAACAGTTTTAACAAAATCTTCCCTGTTATAATACAAAATAATTTTGAATTTGACTAAATGTGTTTAATAATGAGGTTAAAATACCATTTATTTTCAACAGGGATAGAATCTAATTAACTTAATGTGGAAACGATATTAGCGCATGCACACATTGTTTTTGTATCCTGACGTACTTTTTTGTTAAGCTAAACATTGTAAATTTTCTTTTAGATACAATACCATTGCGAATACAATAGTTCTACAACAAGGCACTTCAAACTTTTTCCATTTACAATTTTATTTTAAGCTGTGAAATTTTAATGACCCTAAATATTGTCTCATACGAAAATATAAAATGCAATAATTAATTAATTAATTAAAAAACACGTGGTATAATTAGTGGCGAATTATAATAAATTGTCTTTAGTAATATGACTTTCGTAGTTATTTTGTTTACTGATGTTGAAAAATATGAAAGAAACACGTGTTGACATAACTTTCTCGATGCTGAAATTGAATAAGTCATGGAATTATGGCCCATAATTTATGAAGTCATGTTATCAATCAGAGTTAAGCGAGATTCTTTTACTTACAACCACAAATTGGAAGATAGATAAGAAAATGAAGCATTCATTAATACTAAATTAAAGTTTTTGAGTTGATTTCTCAATTAATGAAAAAAATGTAAGCAAAAAATGAGCGTACTTACTGATGAATGCTCATTACCAGCGAGCATAATGTCATTTTAAGGCGTGAACTATTACGAGTAGGTCTGAGCTGAGACACAAGATTCTAAACAAATACCCATACTTCAATTGATTAAACTCTGATAAAAATATTCACCTCTTTATAATATCTAGGATTTTACGTAAATTTCTAATATTAACATACGAATTGAATTATTTTTTAAAAAGTAATTAATGCCAGATATCAACTTCCTTAACTATTTTCCCTATCATATTTCTGGAAACCTTAAGGAACTAGACGACACTGTAAGCTTGTGACCCAAATGATGCAGGAATTCAAAGAAATCCTACTCTAATGCTTGATTTTCCCAGTTTTAATACTATTCTTCAGCGTTTATTTGAAAGAAGAGTAAAACTCTAACTCAAAAACATTTCGGGAGCGACTTTATTTTTATTTCATCTAACAGTTGCGTACTTCAAATGTCATTTACTTTCAAAAGACAACAAAAATAAATGATTTCAGTTAGAATTTATGAGATGTGAACGAATTCGGAGAAATGCTTTAAGGCGTTGTGGGCACAATTTATTTCACGAAGAAAATAATTTTTCATTTTATTTTTCGATTAAACATGTTGCTGCCAGGAATTTTCCAAAATGTAATTGAGTTTGGATTGTTTGCATTGATGGAAAGAACGAAACAAAATACACAGCATCGAAATTTTCACAGTTTTTACTGAATATTATTAGATTTCACCTTTATATTGATATATCAAAAGAAGAAAATTCTTCAGTAGAAAATTTCTTCTTTCAACAAATTAGTGTGAAGAGAGGAATCAATGATTTACTTTCAGTTGAAAGAGCAAGGATAGCAAGTTTCCACTTTAAAAAAAAATCTTAACTTTATTATTTCAGATGTGACATATAACGATTTTTTTATCCAGGTTTATTCGATACAAGTTAAAATTCTCAAATCCTTTTTGGAAAAACAATGCATTTTTTAAAAGATAACACCGACGGAAATTCGAATTTAATAGAATCCAATCGAAATGTCTGGCTTTTACTTGATAAAATGTGTGATCTCGCATTCAGTATCTGCAATGATGATTAATATAAGGCTGTTCAACAAAAGAAATGAAGTGTGATGCAAACATGTATGATAAGAAAAATAGTTTGAATTAGTTAAATAGTTTTTATGACGTTTGAATTTATGGTTACATTCAGTCGTAGTATCGAAAATACGGTATTAAAAACACATCAACTGCTGAAACGACAGTTCTGAGTTCTATTTCAGAAAAAGAATCGTAAGAACTTCCAGATGCAGTATTCCACCCCCACATCACTTAATATTGGATGCATCCAAGAATTATTACGATATTTGTTTTAAAGTAAAATTAATTCACCCATTTTGAAGCCACACAACAGTTATATGGGACAATCTCCCCTTTTCAAACTTCCACATAACACCAGCGGAAAACGTTTGATTAATAGCAAATTCAGCTTGCACTAGCCATCATATTCGGAGGATTATCAATGGAATCGGGCCTCGAATCCGTAGCCTTCAGATAATAAAGCAGATACTTTTTCACAAGGCCACTATGACCCACACTGTATTATAATTGACGTAATCGTGAGGAGTATGACGTTGCATATGTATTACAAAGAATTGGTAATAGGATTCTTTGATCCGTGGCTGTTCATTCGCCTTTTACAGAACTGAACTCAATGGATTTCTTTTTATTTTGGGACACTCTTATGATAGATGTCACCTCTATAGATCGCTTCCTTGATGGGTACTGTAATGACGTGAGACTTTATTCTGATGATGGATTGCACCTCCGTATAGGAGGTGGCATGTATGTCACTCGTAATGGAAGCTGTAGTGCATCACTTCAATGTCTACCTTAAATTTCAAGGCGACTCATTCATTCAGATTACCTGAACACAATAAAAAAACGACGGAGGGAATTCATAAGGCTATTTTGGTGTACAGGAAATAGTTAATATATGAATATCTATGGACAGTTGGTCATTGTTTTCTTTAATTAAAAGGGTAATATTTCCATTTTCCTCCAAAATAAACTGATTGCTAATAGGTTATACGCATTTTTTTTTACCGTGTTAGTGTCACCGCTCTCTTTTGTTGCCAAAGTTGTGAAAATTGTGCGTGTGAAAGATTTGTAAATTCAAAATACATATTCAGGCCCGGAAAAATCCAAAGTTCTGGGCAAGTTCCAGAAATGATTTACAAATCATAATTCATTATTTTTGTATAAATATCGAAAATGTCAAGCAGTAGAATAATTTAGTTTATATAAGTGTACCTCCAAGTGTATATATCAGATGAACTTTGTTGTTCATAAATAACAAATAGTCATAATCTTAAGAGAAAAAATAACTTTACCATCTATGAACGTGTTATTTACTGCTGATTGTTCTTAGAAGTGAAATAAAATAATTTCAATTATTTTAATTTCCATACACATTTTGTAAAATATTCAGAAGATTAAATAAATAAATCTCCTTCATTTAAAATTACTACCAATAAATACAATTCACAATACATCAGTATAATTCTTAATTATGTGTTATACTTTAATTAAAGCTTTAATCTAATAATAAATGGTGATTGTCAACTTTTGAAAAACATTATACATGACAGTCTTCAATGAAATTCATTCACTGATGAAGAACATTTAAACTCTGGGATGGAGATTGTAAATGCATTTGAATACTTAAGTATTTTAGATGCAACAATCAGATTATCTTTGAAAATTAAATCATTCTTTCAAAAAGGCTTTCAAACACGTTCATAAATGTTAAAATGGTCTTTTAATAACATCAAATCGCATCAAAAGCATTTAAAGAATGTATCGAGCATTTCCATTAGTTTCTCAAGAAATTCAAATTATGGTGCCGTAATTAACTCTTAATTTGTTTAGAGATAACCAACTGTTTTGAAAGACTCCCTTATGTATTTTCTGCAAAGCTGCTAGCCAAAATATTCAATTCTCGATGCGACAGTTTTATTCCTGATGAATGCAATTTGTCACGTCTTTTCTGAACTGTCTTCCTCAATTTGTACAGTTCCGTTGCTTTATTTTTCATCTTATTATTATCAGAAAGAAGTGAAATTTGTTTCATGCATGTTAAAGCATTTTATGGCTAAAGTATTCTTTTTTCTCGAAGTAAATAAATAAAATATACTAATTTCAACATGTAAAGATTAATATCAGTATAATGATTCAGACCATTTCTAAGCGCACTAGGGTATTGAGATGTTAAATTAGAAGTTACAACAACGATATAAAATTATTTTGAAATGATTGATTGCCTTCCTTATTCTTAGCATTTTATTCTGTTGTCTCAACTTATAATTAAGGAACTCAATGTCATATAAGTGTTCCGAAGTTCTGTGACTGATAAACGAGAAAAGGTGTTATTAACTTCCAGATTTTGAAATTATTTAATCCATTTTATTTATAAATATGAAAATTGATATCTGTTTATCGCATTCATGATCAATCGGAACACTTTGGAACACATGGAGAACACATATAGAATATTGAGATGTTTAATTATTAATTGCGACAACAATATGAAATTTAAATAAGGAAGACAGTTAATTATTTCAAAATTAAGTTACTTATTTTTTGAAATAGGTAAAAGAATAAAAGTAAGTACAAGAAAAAGATATTTTTGGGGAGTCAATTCTAGCTTTGTTTATTCATTAATCATATGTAGGGTTTGACGGTTTTTCAAATCCGGTTTTAAAAAACCGGTTTTTAAAGTAAATTTGTTACATTTGAAAGCCGGTTTTTAAAGTAAGAAAACTGGTTTTCTGGAACGCCTGGTTATTCCTCTTCTTCAAAACAAACAAACAAATGTTTTGAATTTTATCGGTTGGGACCGATTCGTCTAGCAGCTAAAGGCTTAGAGCGACGAGATGCCAATTTATTAACAAGTGAAGGTATATTTGAATTTCTGTTAAATGAACTAAAAAATTTAACACTGCAATAAGTTTGAAATTATTATAAGCTTTAGAAGAACAAATTTAAGAAAGAATACAAGTAGAATTAATTACCAACTCTTTTGCTGTATTTGAAAAATCCACAAAACATTTCTAGTTCAGCGAAGAAATATAATAGTGTACTTTCTTTAGCTTCAAAAACCGAAATTATTAAGTTATCTGGAAAGATATTGTCTTGAATATTTCCAAATTCTTATGTGGAAACCGATTCTGATGAAGAGCAAACCAAAGAAACTACATCAGAGTAATGCTTTTTAAAAAGAAGCCATAGAAAAATCAATTCATAAGTTTCTTGAAGACCCTGAAGAAAACCTTACAAATTCCAAGACACTGAAAGCTGAACTTTCATTATTTGTGGCAGCGAATAAAAAGAACAAAATGCTTAGATTTGCTATTTGATGCCCTGAAAACTATAAAAGCACAATAGCTAGTGAGCGAGTATTTTCAATTGCAGGCAATATTATGTCCAAAATAAGAACAAGACTTAGTCAACGTTCAGTGGATATTTTATGTTTTTTAAAATCCTATATTCTTAGCAGAAATTAAAGTTAGTGAAAATAATATAAATATTATTTGAAATTTTTGTTTGAGTTTTCATTATTTTGTGTAAGTGATAAGTATATGTAATCCTTAATTTTTTAAATATATTTTTTGACATTCATATTGATTTCGTTTTTTTTTATTTTATAGAAATTAAATAAAATATTTTTCCCTATACTATTTTTTGACAAAAATTGGAAAACCGGGTTTTTTTTGGAAATATTGAATTCTAAAACCGGTTTTTTTTGGAAATATTGAATTCTAAAACCGGTTTTTCAAAAAGTTGGTTTTTGTATAAACCCTAATCATGTGCAACAACTTTGAAAGGTTTCAACAGTGTTTTACCGTTATACAACTTTCAAATATCGTTTAAAAATTTATATTTTTTTAATGAAAATAGCAAGTAATATAGATAAGTCTACTGCTTGTTCACTATCATTATTCAGGTGACGAAATGATCACTTTCAAATAAAAAAAAAAAAACTTAAACAAAACTATTTTATCTAGTTTCTTGCTTCGAAAACCCACTGTATTCAAATGCTTAGTTTGACTCCTTTTATGTGTGTAAAGATGGAATTTTGTAATTACTTTTTCATTTACTTTCCTATGAGCTAGACTTGTGAAATTATGTACACATTTCATTATCAACGTCAATACTCTGTTTTAATATTATTAGAACTTAATTATCAGTTAATGAACCAACTTAATTAAATTTGTACTCTATAGTAATGGATACATTTGATGATAAATTTGGAAAAAAGAATCTGTTTCAAGATTCCATTATATTTATAATAATGAATTTGTAATTAAAAACTAAATTAAAGAAAATAGTTTCACTCAAAATGATTTCTAGTTTTTAGTGCAATAATACTAAGGCATTTACATATTTTTAGAACAATTTCGATAGAGATTTTATTAATAGAAAATGCTTTTGAATAAAAATTTGTAATAACAACTTATTATTTGAAATGAGAAATGTTATTTGCTACTTTAAAATTTATTTTTCCTTTAAAATGTTGCAAGTAAATAAACAGTGAATAGAAGGATATGTCTTTGCTCCTTTCCCAGAGAAAATTTCTATTTCATAATTCAAAAGTATTATGAAATAAATGACAATAAAATTTCTTAGAACAAAATAAACAGCGTTGTTAATCGATAAGAAAAAGACAATTAATCGTTACTTCAATGAAGAAAGAAGCCTCCAAATGAATACCTGAAAGAAGTGCGTGCTTTATAAGTATTTCTAAAGTGAAATCGCTGGTAACTAGAGAAAATTCGCCGGTACAGAAATCAATTGCAAAATCTTGAACTATATATGTAGCAACAATATATAAAATAATGAACCAAGATTTACGAAATAAATAAGCTAAAAAAACGCTATTTTCACGGGTATTTGCCAAGACACGTGGTTCAATGTGGAATAACTTGAGCTCTATATGAAAACTATTCAACAGGAGATCAATGGAAATACATTGTGAACCTTGAAGAAGCAGCAGTAGAAATGACAGCAGTAAAAATAGGCTTATTTTTAGAAAAAAAAACATGGATGGTTAAAAGGGTTCCATCAATGCAATCAAAGTTTCATTAAGGGGTTTTTAACTGTCGCAACGCTCCCTTATAGTGATAAATAAAAAAATCAGAAAAGTGGGGAAAATATTAACATCAACTCACTGTATATCAACAGAAAGTTTTATGTCATATATAACATTCCATTCCTTGTTACAGAAGAAATTTTATTTTTAAACCTAATGAATTGCTTCCGGTCTATTGAAAAGAGTTTTTTCTAAGCGCAAACCCAGTACTCTACTTCTCTAAAAAGAAGTAGAAAAGGAATGGAAACCAATACTGGGATGTTTACGAAAACTCCTTCAATCACAGAAATCAGGCTGCAAACTTATTACTCAGAAGAAAGGCTATCTAACTGAATATTTTAAATAAATGACCCTGAAATTGTTCTAAAATAGATAAACACACTCTGTATAAATGTTATTTTAAAAGCAGTTTTTATTACCTATATATTAGCACTTATCACACGTGACAGAAATTAATAACGAAAAAATTAAAAAGAAATAATGAGGAGTGTTCTTCTCTTGCCTTTCTCATGTACTTATCAATTATGACGTATTTTAGGTTCAGTTTCGTAGAATGCTGAAAAAATAGAATTTCCATCAGTTGTTCGATTGAATTAAAACACTGATACACATCTACAATTTTAATGTTAAAACCACATACTAAAATTCACCCTGTGTCTTTTGGGATTTTAGAATAATAATTCTTCAATTCACATGGACATACAGATAGAAAGCTCTAAGGCGAGTTTGGTAAAATATTATATACATGTCTAAATGTCCGATAATAAAATCATATGCCAAATGTCAGCTGACTAGCGTATTGCGTTTTTCAGTTATTATGCTCGGAACATACTGATAGCTTGAAACTATCCTCCTTTATTTGAAAATTCTCTTTTCTGGCACAAGCAGGTTTGAAAGTGCAAAGTCATTAAAATTTTAACGATTACAATGCTTTCGTTTTGTATATTTTGTATATGAGAAAACAAAAATCAAGCATTGTAAATATGCAAATCTTTACCAGTACGAAAAAGAAAATGATTGGAGAACTAACATGTTATTTGTTTTTTTTTCTATTATTTTATTTATTTTTCAATGTTTATCATCTATTATTCATTATTATTTTGAAAACAATAGAAATGTTTTCAAGTATTGATAAATGTTTCTTTGTTAAATTTTGAGATCTAATAATTTTGAAAAAACTCGTTTGTTTACCAACGTAGTCTGAAGGTTTGAAACGTGTTCATTTCATTTTGATTTCAGCTGGAGTGATCAGCTAAGAGACTAAATAGTCTCCAAGTTCATCGAAATAAATTATTTGCAAGATGTTTCTTCATTTGTTTGGATTTAATACACTCGTTTTTATATTTATAATGCTGGGATTTTGAAATGAGACACGAGAATAATTTATTTCACTGCAACGAACTAAATAACATTTCTCTTAAATTGTTCATTAATTATTCTATGATAGGTAAAATGTTCAATGATATATGTATTTGAGTGCATTTATTTTGAATATATCGGATATATGTGGAAAATAAAAATAAAGTATGAATTCAATAAACATTTCGTCTTCAGCATTGCTTTTAGTTTAGTTTAGTTTAATTATAATGCTGGGATTTTGAAATGAGACACGAGAATAATTTATTTCACTGCGACAGACTAAATAACATTTCTCTTAAATTGTTCATTAATTATTCTATGATAGGTGAAATGTTCAATGATATATGTATTTGAGTGCATCTATTTTGAATATATAGGATATAAGTGGAAAATAAAAATAAAGTATGAATTCAATAAACATTTCGTCTTCAGCATTGCTTTTAGTTTAGTTTAGTTTAATTATATCAACGTCCCATTTTAAAGCAACACTAGGGCTATTTTAGGACGGACCTCGTAATTTTGAACCGCGGTCAGATGACGAGGACGATTTCTGAGCTGGCACCCCCTCTCCACGCTTCAGCATTGCTAGAGTAGAATTGAGATTTTGTTTAATTTACGAGACTTTAAAAGCTTTCCTCCCATAATCTTTTATATTTCAATTTAAATAGTAAAGAACGTCTGATACTTTACATTTGCTACGCTATTAAAATTGACTGCTAAAATATATCTAGAACTTTAGAACTTCAACATGAGATCAAAATCTCTTATGTAAATGTGCGCTCATTTTGTGTTCCAAAATGGAGTTAACATCCACATTGATTTCGGCCAATTCTTTTCAACCAAATTAATTTTAAAAAATGCTTTTTAAAAGAAAATTTTTTATAATGAATTAAAAGAATAAATATGTGAATGAGAATATGAAGAAAAATGTGAAAGAGAATATGTTTTATGAAGTATTTGGATATTCAAATCACAAAAAAGAAGGCGTTTCTATATGTATTCTAAATAAATCCGTAACTCGTTAACATTGATAATGTATCTAAATTCTTAGTTCGTCTTTAAGATTTTTTTCTTATATTCATTGCGTCTGAGTTTCTTTCATGTTTAGTTTTTAAAGCGTCTTCATCCTACGATTTTTGTTTTTACCTCCAATATTTTAATAAAAAATCATGACATTCTCTTTCAAAAATTGTTTTAATTTTTCATATTCCTTTTATAACAATTAAAGGATTTTGTGATCAGTATCTCTGAAAATCATAAGCAGATTATTTCTATCAGATTGAATGAAAATTAAATAAAATTCAGCAAATTATGGATAACTAAAGTCTGAAAATGGTGAAATGATTTATGATTGAGAGCACATACTTTTGAAGAATTACAGAACTTAAGAAGTGAGTAAAAAAATCGATTGCAAGATTCCAACTTTGTATACATAAAACAAAACTAATTTAATAAAAGTGTGTGATAAAACAAAAAGTTGTTTTCGAATTTTTTTCTTCTAATACATGAACCCCTCTTTTAACTCTGTTCAAATCTGACTTCCATTCTGAGCAGTCTAAAGGTCAGAATACGATAGAAAACAAAATTCAAACGAAATGACGCGATAAAACACTCATTAACTAAGCAGTGCTGAAAATTCGTATGCTTCCAGGAAGGCATTTTAATTGGGAGTTCAGTCCTTTCACAACCTTTCAATCACCCCGACGACTCCTTCCTCTTTCTTTGCTAATTAACCCTTTCTTCCACTCAGGAAGTTTGGTTTGATGAGATCTTCCTTGAATTAAATTGCTTTTGCCATATAAAGTAATTACATACGGTATTTAAGAGTTTCTCTGCTCTCGGAGTTCTTTCTAGAAAAAAATGTCATTTAGGTAAAAAAAAAAAAAAAAAAAAAACTCTGGTCCTAATTCTTTAACATCTTTTCGACTTCATTCGCACTTTATTTCTATTTTCTTTTCACAGATTTCTATTAAATAGCATTAGAAGTTTGTAGCATTTTCTCAATATTGTTTTCGAACATTCTTATTTAACTTGACTTTTCATGTTTGTAAAAAAGCAATTAAGCCATTGATTAATAACTAACTTCCTGATTTGCCGGAGGTCTGAAATTTTGTGTATTCTTGATGATACTACACTGTTTTAATTTTTTCTTTACCGTTTTATACTGAACTTTACCGTCATATAATTAATGAATAAATTAAATTTTGATTACAAACTAGTGATTTGATGGTGGTGTGTATTAGAATCAATAGATCATAGTATTAAAAAGTAATAAAATAATTAAAATGAAAAGGTCTACTGTTAAAGTTCAATGAAAAGTGTGTTTTTAAAACTTTTTTAAAAACACACTTTTTTAATTCAATTTATATTAGGCTGCAAATATCGGGAGAAAACACATTTTTGGATTTTTTGTTCTGTAGAGCTTTCTATATATGTCGTTTTGTTTTTGATCCCTTAGCGTGTGATTTATAAGCTGACTTTATATTCTAATAATTAATAAAGTTTTAGTAAACATATCGCTTAGCATGTAAATGCGTGGTTTTAATTCGGTGCTGTGATGCTATGCCTTTATTTTTTTTTTAAATAAGAAGTAAATATAAAAAGATAGATAAGTGTCTAGAAAATAGAAAGTATTGTAATCTTCAAAAAATTCGACCGGTATTTCTGATGATCGAATCTCCAGGTTTCATACATCCCCAGACTGAAAAACACATTTTTGTCTGTTAACTCGATAACTCAAAAATATTTTGGGCTAGAGCGATGAAATTTGGTATGTTAACTTTCTCTAAGTTTCGTAGTTTTTAGTCAAATTTTGAATAAAATCCATTCACAGATAGTTACCTCTGTCTGCCTGAGTGCAAGTGATTAGGATAACTATGAAACTTAGAGAAAGATAAATGAAATTTTAATAATGAAATTTAAATAAATGAAATCTGGTATTCAATTCTATCAACTAAAATGAAGACACGCATAAACTTTAGAATTCAATATGTCTATGGGCTGATTGTATATAAATGCAATCACCATAATTCAAAAACGATGTAAACGCGATAATTTATGCCTGTAAACATGATAATTCAATATTTCATGAACAGATGAAATTTGATATGTGATCTTGAGACAAATTTGATATGTGATCTTGAAACTTTGTAATTTTATATCTGTTTTTAACATCAGTCGGTCAAAAAAGGCATTCGAAATGCATACCGGTTTTCTACACTAGATTAAGAAGCACAAAACGGATGTGCGGAGCTAAGATAAAAATTGAGCTCTCATGCAGTTCGAGACCTTCCTCTAGGCCCACAATTTGTGAGCGGTCGGAAAAGGAAATAAAACCTTTATAAATAAAGTATGCGAGAAAGTTTCGGTAGATCATTTATGCTGGTTGTCTCCTGCATATGTGCAGGGTACTCCAAAACTAAGTTCACTCAATTCTTTAATTTCCATCAGGTAAGCATGAAATGATTCCATGGAAGAGACCATCCAAACCTTCAGTGTATTATCAAATCATTTCGTAAACTCGAATTTTCGTTCAAATTACAGGTCTTCGAAAAATTGTAATTTTTTTATGTCGAATATAAAACGATAAAAAATATAACAGCAATCAATTTTCCGATTTATTACTATTAATAACATAAAATCAAAAGTCTTTGTGCGGTTTTAATGAGAGAGACCACAATCTTTGATTATGTATTTGAAAAAGGTCACCCACTCTTTATTAAATTCACAAATTAAAGTTTGTTTAATTTAATAAAGATAATAAAATTTAATGAAGAAAACAATTGGGATAACTACGTTATTATGACTTCGGAAAAGAAATCCAGTAAGCCATTCCTTTTTTATTAAATTCAGTAATTTATTTTATCATTTTTCAGTTTTTTCCTCTAAAGAAAGTTCGCTGGCAAAAAACCCCTAAACATAACGCAAAAGTGACCGCCTTCGATTAAATTAAATTTAGAATTATGTTTAATAAAAATAAGCAGTTGCATTGTCGTGAAAAAAGCTAAGCAAGTATTTAGAACAAAATACAAACTTCAGTTATGGTGAAAAGTAGTTACTGACAGATAAATATTTCGTATTATAAATATATATACTGGCTCTGCACATAATTTCAGGGATTAGTAATTTTGAACGATGTTGATACATACTTTAAGATATTTATTATTTTCAATGATTTTGCACATGACAGACATGCATTGTAAATTCGCAATAAACAACGCAAAACGCTATGTAATTTTTTACTATTTCTCTTCGCCAAAGTCAATAATGAAATGTATAGTCAATTAGGGTTGTATGGTCTTAATAATTTTGCATGCGTTTCATAAGAATACAAAATCGAAAGAATGAATGAAGCAGAGACCATCCATTATTGTCTTTTAAAAATTATTATCTAATAAAATAATAATCTAATAAAATCTAATATATAATAAAAATAATTAAACCCATTATTTATTGTACAAATTTAACACAAACAGGCGATACATTTATGTAGTATCATAAATGGGAATGAAGATAGAGTAGCAAAAATTTATTTAGAACATTTATTGAGGGAATCTTTTTAAAGAGTTGGTGTCAGATTTACGAGTTTCTGGAATAAAAAAAGATCTTTTTTTTTATTTTATTTATAATAATGCTTTGAAGTACCAGATAAATTTATTTTTTGGCTTGATAGATTTTAAATAATGGATATGGATGAAGGAGGGGAGAAAATCCAACTATTGCATTTAACCGGAAACTAATTTATTGCAAGAATTTCCAATTTTTTTTACCAGCAATTCTTGTAAGTTGATTTTCCCTATTCCATGCTGAAAAATGAGAAAATATCTCAAAAAATATTTTATATCCCAAATATATATACATCCAACTCTCCAACAACTTTTGCAGTTGCTTCAGCAAATGGAAATTTTTAAGTTGTATCCTAAGAAAGTACTTTTAGAGGAAAGCCATTTCCTATAAATGTATCTGATGTCTCATGCAATTTTTGTAGGGAGTTGGCGCCTTCACGGATATGATTCTTTTTGAGCGATTTTTGCCAAACTTAACAACCCCATGAAGCTTTGTAAATGTTTGTCGCCCTTTTTTTATACGGTGCTTTTTAAGAATGCTTTTCCTGTTTCCATTACTAAAAATGGAATTCTAACCTTTGCTGTGGAAAGATGAGAACTATCTTGCTTTCTCATCTGGCTTTCATATCAGACGACATTGTTCATTCTTCAATATCTGGAGTTCTACTTTATCATTTTCGTTTTTTGTTTTTCCGGGACATAGTTTTCCTTTAAAATATTCAAGATTTATTGCGCTTTAAATCAAAAAGAATTAAACCACGGAACCAAGTTATTTATTATAAAATGTGTTATCATTTTTATTAAAGATTCAGCATATTAAAAGTTCAAAATTGCTATATAATAACTAATATGGAACCTGTCTTAATGTCCAATTCATTTTCTGATATAAAAATTTCGAAAAGAATTCTTTGGATTTTGAAATAAAAAATATAAGAATTATTAATAATATAGTCTCTTCTCCTTTTTTATTAACAATTTCTAAACGTTATTAATTTTGGTATTTGTCTTTAGTAGCGAAGCTTATAATGCACAACTATCTCTGCTCGTAATAATCCATGAAGGAAAGAAACTTATTTTTGAAAATTTTGTCAGGACATCATTTACCAAATGCCATTCTGAAGCTAAGGTCAGCTCATATGGAAGAAATCTTGGCATATTTCAGATGAAGAGGACGGCTATCGAGAGGGCATTACCTTTCAAAATTCCAACAATGCATTGCAATGAAGATCTTTATAAAGTGGAGATAAAATTAACTTTGTTATCTGTATATGGGTGTCAAATGGCCTTATTTCTCCTTATTTCTTTCTACTGCCTATTTCCTTACTTTTATCTTTATTCTGTATCATAAATAACCTAGATGAACAATATTATAAGAGATTTATGTATACATTTAATGATATTCTAATAATATGTTTTAGTGTGGAATGTATGAAATCGATTTCCTTGGTAAAACACCTTTATGATAATAGTTTATACTAAACAATATGCAGAGGATGTTTAGTCCACTCTAATTTTGCACTAATGCCTAATTTCTAAAATGGTAGCGATACATTTAGCGATGGCATATACATTTGGTTGAAAAAACGTTTTAATGAAGGAAAGTATCATTTTTTTATTGCTTGAATAAATAAAAGTACTATTGACAAAATATTAAAATCTAAATTTCTGTACCTTCCCACGGTTATATAAATATTATTTAGTTAAATATTCTTGACAGTCTAATATTTTATAGAAAAATTCGTTCCACATTTATGAGATCAAAACTGACCGAGTCATCTTAGGAAAATCAATGGTTCCCTCGAAGAAACACGAAGTGTTGTTTGGTGAATCCTCTTCGAGGCCACTAAAGAGATCATTATAAAATCGTGCAAAAAAGTATATTCGAGCTTCATAACTAGGTCCATTTTAATCATAGAATATTGGAGCTTTCTTCACTTAAATTTTTGAGTGTCAAGAACATTTTATTAAAATGACTAATAGGACAGAGGGATTGTATAAAAATTCGGATTTGGTAATATTTTCAACATTACATTTATTGACTAAAACACTTTTTTTTTTACCTTATTCAAGTAATTTTCAAATGGAAGAATATAGCTACTAATAACGATTTAGAAATAAGTCATTGGGTCTCGATTAGAGTAGAAGTCCTATATATATACATATATGTAATGATATTTTAAAATTTAAATTAATCCTAATTAATTTACTAATTTTTTATTCTAATTCAGCCCATGTCAAAGTCATTCTAAAGTGTTTTCTTGTTTCCTGATCCCATTCCACTTTTTGTGTTTAATTAATTCAACTGAAGCTTTGTGAAAATGATGCGCCATCAGTTGCACGTGCCGAGTGAAAATGATCCCACCTTTGCCCTTGTCAAGACCAACACGTGTATTGAATGGACACGTGGCGGAAACCTCATGTTATATAAGATCAGGGCTAGAATGTTCAGTTGGCCTTCATTCTTCACTTTTCGCTCTGTGTTGTTGTTTTGTGTTGTGTGTTCATCACTTATGCTTGTACATAATGTTTGCTTCTCCTGGATAAAATAAAATGACGTGAAGAAATCGAAAGTATCTTCAATGTCTTCAAACCTGCCTTCTGCTTTTCAGAATTATATGTTTACATTTATATTATATATATATATATATAAGCACAGTTATCATACCATATTGTAAAACCCACATTTTTTATTTAAATTATTTTTTTACAGGTCACTGCATAAATTGACTAAAGACGCGATATGGCTTCTCATAGTGCAAGCAGATATAAGGTTAAAGAAGCCAACTCACGCATCCCAGCTACAATTTATTTGCTCCACACTTTTACTAAAAGGAGGCTAAGAAGTTAAGAGTCATGGTATATCGGACGAGTCTATTTTAATGTTAGAAGAAGAGAACATAGTTCTATTTTTTGCCACTATGATAGTTCTTGTTCTCCATTTTGCTCTTTTCACCCTCTCAACAAATGCACTCGTCTGTCCAAGTCGAAGGTCATCCGCTAACTAGACAGACACACGTACATGACGATTCTGCAGAGGAATGGGATAGCGAAACCAAGATTCCTGAAACATGTATATCGAAGCAGATTATATCCTATGAGGTCAGCATTTACTATTTTTTCAAAGATCTTTGATTTAACACAATACAGAAATCCTGAATGTTAATCCTGAATTTTAATATTAGAAGAAGAGAACACAGTTCTATTTTTTACCACTATGATAGTTCTTGTTCTCCGTTTTGCTCTTTTCACCCTCTCAACAAATGCACTCGTCTGTCCAAGTCGAAGGTCATCCGCTAACTAGACAGACACACATACATGGCGATTCTGCAGAGGAATGGGATAGCGAAGCCAAGATTCCCAAGACATGTATATCGAAGCAGATTATATGCTAGGAAATCAGCATTTATTATTTTTTCGAAGATCTTTGATTTAACATAATACAGAAATCCTGAAATGACATATTATGTATTTAAAAAATGTATCTATTTGAATATAATGTAAACGTTAGTTTTTATTAAAATGTTATGATCCATTATTTATATGTGAGTGCACTAAAAATTCCTTTTAAAAATGTTTATTATGTTTGTTTTCTGCTTCGAAACTTTGAATATTTAAAGCAGAAGTTTATCGTATTCAAATTTAAGAGGCTCATTATCAAATGGATTCTATTTGAAATATTTAAAAAAAAAATTCTCAGCAAAAACATTCATAAGATCGAAACGAAACCAATTACACTTTTATGATAAATTATTCGTCTGTAAATTTTCCATTCTAATGGATGGTAATAACAGAAAATAACTCGAACTGTATTTTTTGATAAAGAATTAATCAGTTGTAGCAAATCATACTTACTTAGGATGAGAATTACAACAAGGTCTGAGCATTTCGAAATAATTGATTTTCGAAAAACTAATCTCGTATCTTTTTCAAACTCAATCTACTAAATGTATAGAAATTGAGAAAGAATGCAATACAGCACTTTTGGGATTGATTAAATTAGATACAAAACAAGAACAAAAACTGTTACCTTGGAGACTTTTAATGGTTTTGTTGTTCAGAAAATATTTCGTACAGCAAGATAAAAAGGACAAAAAAAGATTCTTTTGATGAAATCTCTTTAATTTCAATGTTTGATGAAGTAAATGGCAAATAGAATCAATTTTTGTCCAACCAACATAAAAAATTTAAACTCTTAAGTTTGGATCAGAAAGTCAAAATAAGATGATAAATGAAATGTCTTTTATTTAATTTCGGCTTTTCTTACAATGTAAACTATTATATTTTCTTAGAAATTAATTTCTAAATGTATATGTCAATTAAGGAGACAGTGACCATTAAAATAAGTAAAAATGGACGAAAATATAAAAATTTCTTTTTATTGTTTCATTACAAAAACATAGGTTTATATTCAATAAAACAGTGTTATAAAATGTATATATATTAGAAGGTCCTAGAGAAAAAAAGTATATTTTAATGACCTTTTTAAAATGATATTCTAATTAGATTTAAATATCTTTGAAATACTCCATTTGTCTTAATTTTTAAGAAAATTAAATTAAATCGTTAGTAAGGCTTTCGATTCAGCATTAAAAAATAACAGAATATGAATTTTATATTTCCAGGTTTTTAAGACAATTAAAAGTCAATTTTAATGCAGAAAAACATAAAAGCCTTTGGAAAATTAAGGGCGTGTGCATAAAAAATGTTTCTAAAAACTTACATTTTATTGGAATTTCAAAATCATAAACAGATTTGTTCCAATAAATTTATATAAGATAATAAGGAGAAAATAACAGGAAAAAATTTAAAATTTAGATGCCAAGAATATTTTGAATTGCTTAAGTATTATATATCATTAATTTTTTTAAATAATATATTTCTTTTGAAAGAATTTTTTGACAGATATTTGGTGTATTTATATTTTATATACATCAACATTTCATAATCCTAAGTGAATAATTCCTAAAAGTGCCTAATTGACTCCACCATCCCCTTAAAAGCATTTGAAATTATCGACTCGATGATAAACTGCTTTTTGTTTATTTTTTTATATACATCTGCACGATCTCAAGATAGGCAATGATTTTAAATTGAAATCAATGTAATTAAAAATAGATCAAGTATAATGGTAGCTGATAATAGATTTTTGGAACAATAAATATTAGGCAAAATTGATGATTTAGAAAATATCTGCCCAATATTAAAAACCATTTTTTTGTTTTGTTTTGGTCAAGTATTTAACTACCTTTATTAAAAAATCTCAACAATAACAATCGCAATAAAACTGAGAATCAGGATAATTTATAACAGCTTATATATAAACATAACTTAAAATAGTTTATATATAAAAATGATTTATAATAGATAATATATTAAGATAATATATCAGCAACAAATATCAGATAATAGTGATGATTTAAAAATTATAAGCCTATGCTAGATAACCTTTTTTTGTTGTTGTTATTTTCTCCGTGACTGATAACTTTAATCTACACAATATCAAGTAAGACAGATTATTGATAACAAATTTTTATAGGATTATTTTCATTCTATAATGAATTATTAACCAAAATATATAATATGTTAACATATGAGGAACCATAAAAAAATTCTTTCAAAAATATTTCGGAATATTCTTTGTTAAGCATGGAGTAAGTTTTAAATTCCAAATGTATTTTCCTCATCGTGAGTTTCTTCATATTCTGATTACTTAGTTGCTAAATTTCACAGCATTCAAAGAAAAAAAAAAAAAAAACAGATGGATTCTTTGATGCAATTTACTAATGAGCTCAAAGAATTCCGAATGCTTTAAGATCGCTGTATTTTTCATTCTTAAGGTAAACAATATATTCTTTAATGAATTAAAGATGGTGATTTGAGCAATAAATGAAATGATTTAAATTTCATCAAACCTAATTATTTGTCAGTTCCTTGGGAGCTAAAAATAATTTCAAATTGTATTACAAAGATTATTAACCTGAAGAGTATGTATAAATAAAGGTACAATATAGGCGTAATGATTATTGTTGTTGTTTATAATAGCACTTGCCATGGACAAGCTCGCTAAAGAAGTCAGCGATTTTAAGTCGAGGGTGCGTCTCTTGTTTTTCAGTAGCGCCAACTAGGGCCAAGAGTACGTCTTAGCTACTCACGCATCGCATTCGCTTGCACAGCCCCTTTTTGCAGGGGGGCACATTCACACATCTCACAGATAGAACAGATGAAGAATAGCCACGCCCGAACCTGGACGCTCAGATCACGGGGAAGACGCACTACCCCTATGTCAGGACGCCAGCGTAATGGTTATTAAAATACTCATATGAATTATTTAATATTGTTACGAAATCTCCGGAAGTTCGTTTGGATAGTGGGAGTTATATGGTGTGGAGAACACTCAATCAGCAGGCGGCAGTAGAAAATGACACAACGACGTTTATTTACAAGAAGACACACAGGACAGCAAAAAGACGACAACTATATACAGCACAGAAGACGATTATCTTCAGCCGAGACGTGCAGCATACAACAAGACTCTACTGCAGACAGTAGCGCACAGCTTAGTTCAGCAATAGCTTGACTCCGTCGCTGCTCCGCTTATCCCTGGAAGGCCAGTTCTTCACCGTCGATCCCGACAACTCTCGACTCTGTCGATCCCGACTACTCCTGGTTCACGACTGCCCGGCAGCTGCGGCTGCTTCCTTTTATAGGTCTCAGGAGGCGAGGCTAGAAGCCTCTCAACCAATCAGGACCGTTCGAGGCGTAACTCGGTTCCTACTGGACGGATCGGGAAAATTCTCAATGTTTCGGGTATAATCTATTTTGGCGCCAAAGGCGCCAAATTCGTCGCCAAGCACTGGGACCTCCTATGGAACCAACTATGCTGGGAAGCCGCATCACAGATTCGTAACAATATAATGCAGCAATTACCGAAGTCAAAATCGGAAACAGGATTTATTGAAAGGTTTGATAAGTAACGATAGCACGTTATTCTGAAAATTATGAATAATTCAATTTACGAGGGAAATGAAATATATATCATCCTTCATTACGGAAGCCGTATCGAAATGTACAAATTTAACATGGATTCGTGTTTTATTTAGCTTATCTGAATCTTCAGAAATTAGAATTTAGGGAAATCCTTTGAATGTTTTTTTAATCATGTTAACAATATAAAGACATTTTCATAAATAAAAAATACACATTGTTCTGGAAATTATAAACAATTAAATTTAAAAGAGTAGTAGAATATATTGAATTATCGGTTAAGCTAATCCTATTTAAAGGCTCAAAATAATCAAGTCTTTATATATTTACAGAACATTGTTTCGTTTATATGAAACTTTAAAAATGAATATCTATGGAACTAAGTAAATAATGTTTATATTTTTAAAACTAAACAATAATACATTATTCTAGAAATAATTAACAATTAAATTTAAGAGAGAAGTGATATGTACTGAATCATCAGTTAAGCTAGTCATGTTTAAAGGCGTAAAATATGCAAGTATTTACTTTTGATTGTTTACAGAATACTGTTTCGTTTATATGATACTTTAAAATTCAATAGCTGCGGAGCTCAGTAAATAATGTTTATGTTTTTAAAACTTTCTTTAATCTTGTTGATTCTATCTAATCTAAGTACAAAAGTGGTATATTGTTATTCAGTTTTAAGGCCATCGTACCGAAGCGATCTGCTCACATAGAAAATGCTCGAGAACCTGAGGAATTTCAATAACGACGGGTTGCGGGCAGAATAAAAATGCAAATAAAAATGCTTTAAACGGATATATGAAACACGAAAGATGAAGAAAATGTAAATAGAAATTCACTGACAGATGCCACTTGAAATAGAATACCTTATCCGTGGAAATTTATTATCTTTTGAATGGGTTCTTACTGAGTTGCAATTGAATGGGAAATAGGATTGTAAATGAGGGACATATTTTTTTTATCTAGAATTTGTTCCATGTAACCATTTCAAGCCTTGCAAACAAGTAAAAAATAGAGTTATTATTTGAAATAAAAAAAAGAAGAAAATATTATTAGAGAATATTTAAATACCTTATCCGTGGAAATTTATTATCTTTTAAATGGGTTCTTACTGAGTTGCAATTGAATGGGAAATAGGATTGTAAATGAGGGACATATTTTTTATCTAGAATTGTTCCATGTAACCATTTCAAGCCTAGCAAACAAGTAAAAAATAGATTTATTATTTTAAATAAAAAAAACAAATAGAAGAAAATATTATTAGCGAATATTTAATATAAAAAATTATTCTTAAAATTGCTTTTAATGAATAATTCTATTCGCAATTCCCTGTGGGAATTTATAACTTTGGAAGGTCTAAGTGATACACCTCACTCATCTAAAAACTTATTTATGAACAAGTTTCTGCTAATTATACATTATACCTATTTAAAAAAAATAAATTCATTACATTAATAGTGGAAATTTATATAATAAAAAAATAAGGAATGAAAAACATCAACTAATCATTTACAAAATTTTATTCTTAAGGATTTGAGCATATAAAGGATGTCCCAAAATTAACGCAAGATTTGAATCTGCCACCATTCGTCCAGTGAAATGTTGGCAGCCCTGTTTAAGGAGCGTTACACGATAGAACAACGTGTTAACGTAGGATTTAAATTAAATAAAAAAACACAATTTTTTTCTTTAAATTGTTATATTTTTATTGAATCGTAAAGCACACAGGATAGAGTTATGTATGGTATAACACATAGGGATTACGGATTAGCTCCCAAATACGCACTTTTTTGTCGAAATTTTCCATGACCATTTTGCATAAATGTGGCTGCATTTCATTGATGCAGCGTTGAATTCCCTCCTTTAATGCACGCGTGCTTGTTGGCATAGACCTTTGACTTCAAATAACCTCATAAAAAGAGATCCATTGTTTTTAAACACACGATCTAAGGGCCAATTCTCAAATTTTCGAACTGTCGCCGCCGGACTTTCTCATTTTTTTAAATATTCTTCAAGAATGAAAACACGTTGTTCTATCGTGTAACGCTCCATTTTACTAACCCTAAAATATCAGCTGTTTAATGGATTTTTTAATGGGGTTTCCAAAACTTTACTGCACGAATGGTGGCAAATTCAAATTTTATGTTAATTTTGGAAGACCCTTTATTTTCTGGCTTGTGTCTCAGCTCAGACTAATTCATCGAAACTTACACCTGATCGTGGCTATATATTTACTGGTGGTGCGCACATGCTTGTTTTTAGTGTAAAAAGCTCTCTTTTATCTCAATATTTTGAAATTTTGTGGAAGCTATATTATATACATAGAACTTAATGATTGCAAAATAATAATATTAGTTGACTAATTTTTAATTGATTAGAGGATTTTTTATTAAGTGTGTAAAAGTTTGAAAAATAAACACTAAAATAGCGCATCACTAAAATATGATGCTTAAAATTTTTTAAACACATTTCGGTATACTAATACAATCAATCAAAGCAGTAATGGAGTTAATGTTTCAGCAGTATGGTTTAATTCTCTTATCTTTGTAATTTAACAGTGAAAATTCAATTTAAACAACGTTTTACATTTCTTGAATTTCACCTAGAGTTTTCATGCAATTTATCAACTGAGATACATGAAAAATGATTTTCTTTCTCTCTTTTATAAAGAAATATATATTTATAAACCATTTCATATTTCAAAGGAGCACGTGAGACTTTAAAATCTTCATTGAAATTCTTTGCGAGTCACCGGTGCTGATTCAGTTATTGTTGTGTTTCCGGCAATCAAAAAGTTTTTATTGTCAGAGGGATCGATATCACTTGTAGATACGGTGCAGCTCTTTTTCAAAAGCTTTTTTTTTTCTGTCATTGTAAACATGGCCTATTTTATCTGACGAGTGTTTATCTTAGCATAAAAATGCATGAAAAGAATTTTTCTCGCAGCTATGTATTTTACACCATTTCTAGGAATTCAGCGGTAAAAAATAAACTTGATAGAAAATATAATATGATTTATTCTAAATGTTATTTCTAGAAATATAGTAAACTATCAAAGCTCAAAAATTCAGTGAAAATGCACGGAGATTTCAAATAAATATTATGCTGCTATTGTAAAGAAAATCTATATATTTATAGAGAGAAATACATACATCTTTTTATGAAATATATTTTTTTATCTATCTAAAGATCTAAAAATACAATTGATCATTGTGACCTAGCATGGGTATATCATATATTAGCTTTTATTGATTTTTGTACGATGACTTTAATAAAATATTTTACAAATAATATCGAGAAAAAAATATATTTTTTGATTTATATAAGACTTTAAAGCAAATTATAAGATTCAAAACAATTAAAATTCCCGTGCATTATTGAATCTTATAAGTTTTCAAAATACTCAGAGATAATAAAATGATTTCTTTGAAAACCACAGATTCAGTTTGCTTCAAATATTACTGGCTTTCTTCTGTCGGACCGGCTTATGCTTTACCGTTCGTCTATTCAAAAACTTTTTCGCTGAGAGCTGAAAAATTCAACAGAATGAATTGTCATTTTCGCAAGTGTTTCAACATTTTCAATTCAAAGATTCTCGACTTAAAATCAGCATTTTCGAGGGAATTCAAATCTTCTTCAAAGTGAAGATTTACTGCGTTTTAGTATACTTGAATATTTGGCCATTTTCTGAATTCCTATTCTGCGATGGGAATTATAAATGTTTTTATTAATTTTGCTCATTAAATATATAATTATCGCAATTAAAGAGACAATAAAGCTACACATATGGTGAAACTTGGTAGCGTATTTTTTTTTCTTATAGAATTATTTGTAAAAATAGGTTATAGAAAAAGTAGCTGTATTAATGGCATTTTAAAAGAACGTTTTTTTCCTAGCATATAAGAAGATAAAGTATCCCAAACTTCTATAAAAAGGTAATTGAGTTTATAGAATCTATTCAAGATTCAAAATGCATTTAACAGAAGTACATAATATGCAAAAATACAAAATTTCTTTTTAATATTCATACAAAGCTATTTAATGGTAGTAGTACAACTAAGTTTCTTTAATTTTATTCAAAAATAAATCATTCCAATTTATATGGAATAATTTCATATGGGTCATCTTCTTATTTGCAAAAAAATATTTTTTTAATTAAAAAGTTTTAATTCTGTTATAAAATAAAGCTTTATTTATTTAAAAATTGGGATTTGTACGGAACTTTAAAAAATTTTGTAGCGAAAAAGTATATCGGATGAATTTTGAAATTCAAAATTATTCCATATTTTCAACATGTTTCTGAATCTCTTTTTTAATATATAGAGATTTTCCTAATAAAAATCAGCGATACTACTCTAATTTAACAGAAAACGCTAAACAAAGAATTGTTTGTTTGTTTCCGAATGATACAAATCTCAAAGAAATTGAAAGATGCAATATTGTATTAAATGATCATTATTTCTTTCCATATAAATAAGAAAATACTTACAATGGTGAATATTAGGCAAAAAAGGGAAATATTGCCAGTGAAGCGAATACCCTCTAGTCAATTGGTCACTTGGTTAGAATTGGGAAAGAATAGAAACGATATCTCAGGGTTAAGGGCTCCTGGCAACCCAATATTGATTTCATTAGATGAGGATCTTGGTTACAATTTGAGCCAGGTAAGTATCCTTTAAGTGAATATTTTTCGTTTATTATATGTCACAAATCTTTGGTGTTTTCTGCTAACAGGACATCTTGTATAGGATATTTAACCTTGACTATGCGTGCTTTGATTATCTACTAGAATAGTTTTCCTATGCGCTTTCGGACTTTCTTGATCAGCATTAGTCATCATTAAAAGTATTTGGTAAGAAAGCTTGATGTTGTACAAGGGCATGAAATTTCAGAAATGAGTTGAACTGTGAATGAAATTTATGACTATGCATGGTTATATCATCTACTAGAATTGTTTTCCAATGCACTTCTGGGCTGTCTTGATAAGCATTAGTCATCATTAAAAGTATTTGGTAAGAAAGCTTCAAGTTGTACAAGGACTTGAAATTTTAGAATTGAGCTTTGAATGAAACTTAATGCAACAAGACTTGAAGGCTTCAGTACAACATCCTGACACTTATTTATTGGACATTAGTCCGACGCCAGAAAAGAAATCACTTGATCAATTGTTTATTTTTATCATTAAAATTTTCAGATAATTCCTTTGTACAGAGACATATTGCATCAAATCTAAGATGTAATAGATATTTAATTACTAGTCAAGCTTTGCACTATAGCATTTAATATTGACGTTGCTTTTTCTCCGAGATATCTGAGTACATGATTTGCATATTATAGTATTTTTCTTTGATAAAAGATTAGAGTGATTTTTGAAACTAATTTTTGTTTTTTTTTCTTTTACAAATCATCATTTGAGTAACTTATTACAAAAAAAAAATATTTATCCTATTTACATGTCCATATTTGGTAGTATGCTCTGACCTACGAACGATATTATATCACAATTAAATATCTTTAAACTTGTTGATTTAATTCTTCTGCAATAATTCAAAAAGATTTAATTCTTCTTATTTTAAATTCTTTTTGGATATTAAAAAAATCAATATCGCAGAAATTAAACTGATCGCTTCTTAAAAGTTGCAAATTGAAGGTTAAATTTCTGTTTGTTTGTTTAGAGAGAGTAATACAAAGAGGTAACAAAGCAATCCAACAAGTCTTTTAGGGAGTATTCTTTCACTATATTATGATTTCTTGTTTGCAAGGGTTATTAATTATGTTCAATGAAATAAATAGTCGTAAATAGGGAATCAGAAATATGAAGAAACTCCTTTTAGACTTCAATAACGAATGCACTTTTTAAGCGCACAATGAAAACATAAAAATACAATAATCATTTTGATGATGAATGATGGGCTCTATTTGTTGATATCGTTTATCATCAAAAAGACTTCCCTTGAAAGCAGCCTCTTAGCTTGTTGGCGTTTTTTTTTTTTTTTTTTTTTTTTTTCTGTTTTAAAGAGAAGGCTTTGATTTCATCGAGTGAAACAAACTTGTTCACCTCAATTTCCTTTCTTTACATGAAAAGGCAGTTCCTTGGCTTTTAGCCACTGGACACGCATTTTTCGTACAAATTTCATATTGGTAATTCATTCTCTTCAGAAAGCTTTCCCGGTTCTCCGAACATTTATAGTTCCGCAATGAAATTAGAAAAAAAAGACCGTTTATCGGTCAAAACTGCTCAGCAATCTATCATCTTGAACAATCTCTTTAGAGAATGCTTATACAAGCTGCAGAAGAAAAGCAATAAAACGATATAATAAGTATAAATCTTTCTGACTGCTTTTCTTTAATGCAGGTTTAGATATATGTGTAGCAACTTTTCTGGTTTACGTATTTCTGAAAAAAATATTCTTAAATTTTATTTTGTATGATAACGCATGACGTTTCACATTACCTAAAACATAAAAAAAAATGTCTTCGCAAAAGCTTATAAGTTACTTCAAAAATTGTTATTCATCATAACGGATTCCATTTACTTTCTTACCAAATATTATTATATTTTGTCTGTATTTTAATTTGTTTGCGCATGAAATCTTTATTTGCTGGATTTCCATATTAACAATATTTCGAAATTCAAAATCGTTCTTCTTAAAGAAAGTTTTAAGTTCCATTTGTACTCATGGCATTTTCTTGAGGAAATGTATTGTTTTATTTCACTGTATTTTATTTAGTTTTTATGAATTTTTTTTTATCATCACATTGTAAAGAGTAAATGAAAAAAAATTTATAATTTTATAGCAAATTTTATGTATTGGAGAAATGCACTGAAACTTATTTTCTTACAAAAGCGCTATATAAGGAAATAACTCTTTTCAACTAAACAAGAAAACAGTGAAAAATATTGATACTCTGTACACTCATAATATCAATAAATAAAATCATTTTGGAATTGGGCTGTTAGCAAACATAAACATCTATGGAAGTGATTTAAAAAATATTTTTTGCATCAACTGTTTATTATTATTATTTATGAAATATGTCAAAATATTCTTTAAAATATAGAAAAATTAAAATTAAATTGTTCTTTTTCTTGATTTTACTGAAAGATTCCAGAAATTATTAAATGTTAGACTGATTTCAAATGTAAAGCAAGGAAATATGTTATCAACATCTGCATTCTATAACCAACAAAATTGCTTCATTTAGAAAGTTCTGAGAAGCAAGTCTTTTACGATATTAATTTCGTATATGAAACAAAAACATTCAACATCTCGAATGAGATAAATGAAGCCACTTTAGGGCTTGAAACAACAATAAAGAAACCTATTTTCCACTTTAGGGCTTGAAACAACAATAAACAAACCTATTTTCCACTTTAGGGCTTGAAACAACAATAAACAAACCTATTTTCCACTTTAGGGCTTGAAACAACAATAAACAAACCTATTTTCCACTTTAGGGCTTGAAACAACAATAAACAAACCTATTTTCCACTTTAGGGCTTGAAACAACAATAAACAAACCTATTTTCCACTTTAGGGCTTGAAACAACAATAAACAAACCTATTTTCCACTTTAGGGCTTGAAACAACAATAAACAAACCTATTTTCCACTTTAGGGCTTGAAACAACAATAAACAAACCTATTTTCCACTTTAGGGCTTGAAACAACAATAAACAAACCTATTTTCCACTTTAGGGCTTGAAACAACAATAAACAAACCTATTTTCCACTTTAGGGCTTGAAACAACAATAAACAAACCTATTTTCCACTTTAGGGCTTGAAACAACAATAAACAAACCTATTTTCGGTTATAGACAAACTATAAAAACACGTTTACAATCTACAAAATTTGTCAATGTCAGAACAACAATTTCTAAAAATCAATAATTAGGAAAATAAAACAGCTGATTTCAGTAATCATAATTTCAATGGCAAGTAAATTTAATAAAAACATAATATTGTTTTCCAAAACGTTCATGCTTTTATGGAATTGATGTAATGCAGCAAATTGAAATCATTTTTGAAAATCATCTTTTTAATTATATGATGATTAAGTAGTAAGGGCATTGTTTTTTAATTCAAGAAAATTTCAAAGGAAGAAAATATACAGATTATTCTTTACGTTCGATTAAGATAATTTTTCAAATATTGCTATCATATTTCGCATCGCACTGCTATTTGCTCTAAAAAATAGTTGCGTTAAAAATATTTAGAAATCTCATGATTTATTAAGGAAACACATGGAATTGTTATAAATCCAATAAATGTAAAAAACTTTCATTTTTTCAATGGCTTAAAGATTTATATTGTCATAGTTTAGTAATAAAAATGCAATAAATCTTAAATATTTTGGAGAACTTTTCCAGCATGAAACTTTACAAATTTATACCACACTATTTGTTAATATTATTGGATGCTAAGAAACCAAACAAAAAATGAAGCACCCGAACTGCTAACTTTAACATAAATAAAAATAATTGCATTAAAGTATTTAAAAATCTCAAGATTTATTAAGGGAACACATGGAATTACTATAAATCCAATAAATGTAAAAACTATTCATTTTTTTAATGGTTTAAGTAGGTTATTAAGTCATAGTTTAGTAATAAAAATGCAATAAATAAAAAAAATAGTTTGAGCTATTTCAGCATGAAACTTTACAAATTCCTCTTAGAATATTTGTTAATATTAATGGATGCTAAGATACCAAAATAAAAATGAAGTACCTACACTGCTAACGTTATCATAAAAAGTTATATCAAGAACTTTCATGCAGCTTAAAATAAAAAAAATAAAATGTATTCTTACTAATTTTTTTTCCCATTCTCTATTAATATGCGTGCATCATTTTTTTTCACAATGCACTTCAACGTGTTATAAATGCAGTTGCATCTGTAATTCATCTAAAAGCCGAAGCAAATAATAACAGAATCGAAGAAAAGAGTCTTTTCGAGCACTCTGTAAGATAGACTAAAATCAATACCGTCGGATTCATCTGTAAGCATCTTCTGAATATCTGTAAGAGGATGCTTTGTGCTGTATAAAGGAGGGATGATGTTGTGGTCAGATTTCTTTTTAGTAACATCTTTTCCTACTTCGATCTTCCATAAATGGAAAATAGTGTGTTGTAATAGCTTCTTCAGCTCCATTTTTACTATTAAGGTTTCCATTAGTATAAGTTATATTTGGTAATGTGATTTAGGAGCAGACCTGCTTTGCTCAGACATTGCATAATGTGTAGACAACAATATATATATACATATTTATCTTATGAATTTTGATTTTAGACGAAATGTTTTAGCTCATCATCAAACTTTTGATCTTACTATGCATTAAAACACAGGAAATTTTAAAAATTGGGACATTGGAAATTGGGGCTAAAAAAAGAGATAATTCTGATTTTAAAGAAAAGATATATAGATAGTCCTAAAAATGATAAACAAAATTGATTCGAAGGATCTAAGAAAGGTAATTTTTAACCCTACAGTGTATATGCAAGCATTTGGCTACAAGTTTTTATTCCCCTTTATAAGTTTTACATGACTTTTCCAAGGGTAACAATGAATGGAAATCCATTTTGAAATGTTTTTGATAAAAATTTGTTGAAAAGACCTATAAATGGTAATAGCGGTACTGGAATTAAATTTAAACTGGAAAATGAATAGTTCTACCATTAAAAATGCTATCAAAATACTTTTTTTTTGGTTCGTAAAAAATATATTGGTAAAAAGGGACTTTTATTTTTAATGCAAAATTGCTATGATGTTATTTGAATCACTGGGATATTGTTTAATTTATAATGGAGCCATTTGGAACATTTTAATTTTTTCTTAATTTCACGAAAAAAAATCCTTAATTTAAAAAAAAAATAATTTTCTTGAATTATATGCAGTTATTTAAAACACATATCATTTTTTTTCTAAATAAATAAAAATTCATGCACTGTAGGATTAAATCTATGAAATTTAAATTTCCTTTTATTATAAATTCTAAAAATCATAAATACAATTGATTCCAAAAATGTAAGAAATTCAATTTTTCTTACGTGTTATCATATAATGAAAAAGCAAAATATAATTTTATATACATATAGAAGTTATTATGTATTTCTGTCATGATGAATCCAGTCAATGATAAAATTTTAGAAATAATCAGTTTCAGGATTGCTTCTTCAACTCTCATTTAATGGTTCTCTAAAACTCTTTAAAAACATAATAACGACTCTCTATGCAAATACGAATATAAAAACAAACTGATCTAAACTTTCAATTTTTCCATTAATCAAAGTCATGTAAAGAATTATAAGTTTTCCTCGAATCTTTGAAGAAAATCTCTAGGATAACGGTACATAATAAATTACTCTATAAAACTAGATATCCTTATTTGGAAGGTTGTAAACTGTCAAAGAAGATATTTGGTGAGAATTCTTTGGTTACAAAATGTACGTTTAAAGGTGTCTGTGGCAATGATCTATGATGTCTTCTGCTTATCTAAAATGAAACATCTAAAATATTTTTTAAAAAAAAGGGAAACATGATTATTAATACTTTTCCTTTTACAGTGTAAAGGAAAGGTTTAGTAGAAATAGGTAAAATAATTTTGTATTTTGTATCATTGACAGTATATAGATGATCTGAGGATTAAAATGAATTTTATTATTATGCTCTCAGAGAACAATTGAAAACTCTTATATATTTGTTAAGAAATATTTCAAAAACACCCCCTTCCCCCTCCAAAAAATGAAAGAATACTAAATTAGAAACATACAGCTCAAAGGAACGGCTGTTATTATCAACGAATAATGAGATACAGTGTCACTATTCTTTGATTTTGAAGGGGCTTTGATGGATTGTTGGTAAGGTTTCAGCCTTTGAGAAGAGGGTTTGATGTTCAAGACCTTATTCTACCAAGAAATCGCTATTTAAGCTAACTTTGAACACACTAAATTCTTTGGACCCAAATATGCCCCCCCCCCTGCCAGTGTTTTGCAAAAGATTAAAGAGGGGTGTGCCACCTCAAGGTCGTTCTTGTTATTTGATCATGATTCAGAATTATGAGATCGGCCTCAAAATAACCTTTATACATAATCTTTATGTGTTCTGAAATTTGGATGTGTTAAACATATGCTGCTCAGAGAAAATTCCTAAAAGTGTAAAGGACTTTAGTGGCATTTCTTAATCTCTCTTTTTTAAATTTTGATGTCAATACCTATACTGAAAACTTACGCAAGACAATGCCCATCATTTCGCAATGAACAGTACAATTGAGGACATAAAGTTGTCGGTTTTTATGAAACAAGTGTTAACTTATGTTGAAATCAAAAGATTTTGGGGCTCAAATTTCTTAAAAGGGGAAGAGCAGCAAGGCAATTTTTTCATTGAATTTATGGATTTTTTAAAATTCTTTCTTTTTATTTTGATTAAATGAAATGAATTTCAATGTTGATGAATATATATAAATATATCCTTTTAGCAAGAAATTACCTGATTAGTGCTTACAATAAATACTTTTATAGAAAATTAAGCTGCTGCTTATTCAGCAGTTGATTCTTTGACCGATAAATCGCAGGTCTTATAAACAAAAATTTATATGTTCATTTTATACTTGCGATGCTAATAATATCGTATGATTAAACTTATATTAAATAAACCTTAAGTACCTACTTATCACTTAGTGCTCTTGAATAAAAATAAACTTCAGACGATAATTAAAAAAAAATTGACCTCATTATCTTGACACAGCAGCACTCTTACTTGGCGTGTAAATTAAGTGACAAAATCAGTGCAAAGTTAACCGCTAATAGAGATGTCATCAGCTGAATGACTGCCACGTCTGAGAAGTTTTGTGAATGGCCTTAAGGCAGAAAGATAGAAAAACGAAGTTAGTGAAAGCCAAAAAGTGTGCCATAAATGGCGCTAGAGAGAAAAAATTTTTCCTCTGGAAACATACGATAATTAAAAAAAAAAAACAGTTTGTGAAGACCCATTTGAATTAGATGATTACCAAGTAGAGTTTCATTGAGTTATTTACAACAATTTTATTTTTAATTTTTAATTTATTTTTATATATGTTATGAAATCTTGGAATTTTCTTCTTAAATTCATTACTAGAAAAAGCCCCACGTGAGATATCAAAGTTAAATGAAATTAATCAATTGACCGATAACTATGATCTGAAAATATTAAAATATTTTATTGCGCATTTTCATCAAAACCTACAAGCACACAAATTTCAATATTCCAGAAGGCGAATGAAAAATCAATTGCAATTACATATTTTTACAAATATAAAATAAATCAAGCTAAATAAAACTGCGGAAAAAGCTTGAATAGTCCAGATATGTCAAAGCGATATTTAAGGATACCTCTTTTTCTTTCGTCACAACGATTCCATTTACATCATACAAAACTTACATTGAGTGAAAGACAGAAAAGTGATTAAATATTTTGAAATGCAAAAGAAATAAAACAAGAAAAAAAGAACTTTATTGTGATTGGAAAAAATGTACGAAAATTTATTGAACAAAAAAAACAATGCTTTCGTCTTTCCTTATTTATATCTTTCCTTAGTTTACATTCCCCCTTAGTTTTGATATTTTGTAAGATACTTTTATATTTTATCTTTCTTTGAGATTCAGACTACATGTACAATTATGACTGTAATTGTATCTTTAAATTTAATTTATGGGATTTAACGAGATTCATGTAACTTCAACATACAATAGGTCTTTTAACAGCAATTACGAAACTATATGAGGCCCAGATTTTTTCCTTGTGCATTGCGAATCCTGATTACATTAAAATTCCGTAATGTATGCGAACTTTGTGTGCTCATTAATTCTTTTAGAAATATTCTGACGTTCCTGGAATTTAGAATTTTTCAGTAGTGGGACGTAGTAAAAAAAATATTCTCATAATCTAACTACCTTTCAAAACAATGACACTTTTGATTAGTCCGTTAAAGGTTTATTGGCATAAGAGCCAGGCTATCTCAAGCGTATGGTAAATAAGCAAGCCTACGATAAGTTCAATGCAGATTATTTATCTTAGAATCAAAATTATCACACTTTATGAATCACTCCGCCGTATTGAAATAATAAATATCAATTTTCTGAATACAGTTGCAGTATTTTGAGGTTTTCTTCACTAAAAATAAACCAATTGCTTCGAAATCAAATTTTAAGAGCTTATCTTTGTCTTCTATAGTTTTATTTCCTGTTTTTTCTTTAGAAAAATATTTAAATTTGACTGAAGAGTAACTGAATAATATTTAATCTATATTTAATGCTATAAATACACTTACCGAAGAGGAACATTTTTGAAATAAATTGAGCTGACTCGTAATTAACATCTTATTTCTTGTTTTTTCCTTTAGAAAATGAAGAGAAATTACTTTCGACCCCATTAAAGTAATTGTGATTATTAAACCGCTACTGCACTTAAATTGATTAAAAAATAAATTTTGTTTTGAATATAAATATTTTTCCTTATTAAATTCCAAAGATCTTTAGCTGAACTAAAATTAAGATATATTCTGCCATAATGTTTTTACTTTCATAATGTGCTCTGTGCAAAAAAATGTTTAAAATGTTTTTTTTTTCCCTTAAAAGTTACCACTATGAAGATGTTTTAATAAATTATCACATAAATACGTAAAAAATGTGAGTGATTCAATAATAAATTAACATTTCTAAATAATTGTTAGCTTATTTATTTATTGGCTTTATTTTATTCCATTTATTTATTTAATTTTGCTTTATACGATATTATCAATTAGGTTTGAGGCAATTTAAAGTTAATAAGTCGAGATCTACAACAAAAAAAAGGAGATTTTGATTTTTTAAAAAAAATTTTCCTTAATCGATACTTACGAATTATCTTCATGAAAACTTTTAAAAAAATTCTGAGCAATAATTTTTAAATTAAAATTAGAAAACAGTTATAAAATAGAAGTAGTTACATACACAAAATGTGGACAATTCCAAAATATATTTACTACTATGAGTGAATTTTATTATTTGATTTGCTTGCCTTCATACGATAATATCGATTGCAATTAAAAAGTGTGAGGTAATTTTAAGTTAATTCGATGAGATCTTCCGCATCGAAAGAAAGAGATTTTGATTTTTTTTTTTTTTTTTTTAATTTTCCTCAATCGATATTTAAAAATTACCATAGGAAAATTTTTCAAAAAATCTGAGCTTATCTTTTTAAATTAAAATGAGAAGACAATTGTAAAATAGAATTACATACGTACACAAAATGTGAGCAATTCAAAAATATATTCACTACTCTGAGTGAATTTTATTATTCGATTTGCTTTATCGATTCCTGTAAAAAAGCTCTGAGGTAATCTTAGAACTAATTCTCTGGGACTTTCAGCACCGAATAAAGCAGATTTGTGTTTTTTCCCAAGAATCTGCCAGTCGATACTTAAACGATTCGGTCTCAGACATTCCCATTTATTTCATTTTTTACAGCCTATCCTGCCCTTAATGGTTAATTTGGAAACTCCCAATAGCTTTTATCCTTCCATGACTAAATTACGCACGGGACGAGCAGAGACGTGCCTCTAGCAGTTTTGTTTTATTGGTTGGAAGGATACGGATTTTCTTTTCTTTTTGGGAGTGTCGTTGTGAGCTCGTCGTGACCGACGGCTATTCCATGCCCGCGGCTGAGAAAGAGCTCAAAAATATCACCAGTTACTTCATAATTTTATTTAAAATGATGTTTTGAGAGGAAAAAGCGATAAAATACATAAATAAATTTCCATTTTTGCTATAATAATTTACTTTCCCTTCTTACTTTTCATTTCATGTGCCAACTTCAGTTTATTTCAGTGCTGAGCAAAATGCTTTGTCTGAAGAGAGAATAACTGATGAAAGAGCTAAGATAAAAGGCTTGGTCCATGATCCTTTGGATATTATGGATATCCGACAAAGTATGCTTATCATCTATGTGTGAAGTAATTATCTTCATCCATTTCAGACCTGGTTATTAATTAATTTCCTCGAATTTTAATTCAGTTCCTCAATCGATTTATCCTATTTAGTTATAATGTTAATGATCCCATGTCGTACTATTTTTTTTTTTCAAAAAATTGATTTTTAGATTACATAATAATTAAAATAATGTATTATGAAATATGTTAATAAAGCTAGAAAGCAGTAAAAATAAATAAAAGTTTTTAGAAATTATCTTTATTAGCGTACTATAATGTAGAAAATAATACTTTAACAAAAATTTGGTGGCCAGAGTAAAAATTGTAAAAGCATGAGGAATCAGTAATTCGATAATGAAATTAAACTACAATGAATTCGCAAATAAAAAATCGTGTGAAATATTGAAATATATTACGATTGATTAAAATTCCATTTTGATTTGAGTATTAATATAAGGATTTACGCGTTTATAATTTGTGCTTTGATCTCCAGAATTTCAATTTTCTTCATTTTATAACACACTAATAACAGCATTTTTTTATTACTTCAAAATCTGATCTGTCAATGAAATATTTTGAACTACAGATGAATATTGAGTATAAAAAAGAAATGAACACAGCATTAATAATAACTTATTGGTACGCAAAGAGAGAATATATATTTTTTAATTTTTATTTTAAGTAATATCATTTGAATTTGTTTTTTGAAACAGTTTTGGAGAAATTAAAAACTATTAAAGAGTTCCCAAAGGAACTAAATGATGGAATTAAAACAGTTTTTATAATATTAAAACTTAACCTTCACAGAATCACTTTGAATACATAAAAAAAATTTACTAGGATATACCTTTTTAATTGAAATTAATATTTTTAATTCAATCTTTTTAATAACCTTCTACTTTTTCAAATATTAATATTTTACCTTCAAATTTTATTCGAAAAATTATTGAGCACAAACTGTGCATTAATTTTTAGATATATCTAATATTGACTTTAATATTGATTTTTCTACCGTACTATAAATCGGAAAAAAAATGAGAAAATTTAGAAGTATCTCATTTTATATATTATACATTAAAAATAAATAATCGAAGGCTTACTGCAAGCACAGTTTTATCATAAACATAATCATAAGCATATGATTATGTTTATGATAAATGCATAAAACCTGAAATCTCTATTTTAAACAAGAAAAAGGCTAAAAATTGTTAAAACAAAAATGTGAAGAAAATACTGTGATGTAAAAAAGCTACTTAAAGTTGTAATTTGCAAATTCATTTCATTTTTCATTGGAAATAAAAATATAAATAAAATCTGAACATTAAATATACAACTTTGAAATTTTGATACAAATAGTAGAAGAAAAAAAGAAGAAGAGAGAAAAAAAACAAAAAACAATGAAATATCACAGTACATGGAAATCGATATTTTTTCCATTATTGGAGAATTGTTTTCTAATCTTAAATTTTCAAAATAACTTTGTTTTCATAAAATAGTCAACAAAGAATAAATTTCATTTTAGATTCAACAGCCTAAAATCTACGAAAGCCATTCATAAAACTTACCAGCAAGAAAAATGAAAAGTCCCAAAAAGCGTTCCAGTGAAATGAGCTGAATCGTCAAAATAGGCGGTCACGCTAATAAACGCTATAAAATATTAACATATTCTCACGGTGAGAAACCAAAACTCATTTGAGAGTGAAACATCCCAATTCACTAAAGCCTTAACTTTGTGAAATAAGAAAAAATTTATATTGAGGGATAATTCATTCACACAGACAGCTCTGGCATTAAAATTTATGAAGAGTAAAGTCAGTTGATGGAAAAAAACGAGCCAAATTCTTAGCTGAAGGGATAATTCACTTAAAGTGATTGTGTAACCTGGCGCAAAGGAGACAAAAGAAATACAATTTAGGAAAAAAGAGTGAAATGAATACTTTTTTCTCTTTAGTTTGAAAAACACAAATTCAGGGACACTCGCTTGACTTATGGGTTTCCAGAATACAATGGCCGCGGGACCACTATTAGCATAATAAGGTTGTAAAGATATTGAAGTGTGTAATTTCGGAGGATGGGATTTTGCAACGTAATAGATTAATTTTTCTTCCATTTTGTTTTCTGAGATAAAAACATAGGTATTTTGTTCGAAGAAATTAATTCTGGGAAACGCCACATTGTTTGAAATTTGAGCAAATCCATTTTTAAAAAGACGTCATAGATAAATCTAATTTTTGAACTACCATTTCGAAATTGTATCTGTCCACTTCGAATTTTTCCCATTTCGAAATTCGAATAGAGCATATTTCGAAATCGTCTTTGAAAGAAAATAAAAATATTTCTTTGAATGTTTTGAAGTAAATACCATTAGGCATGTGAAATGATATATTCCTCAATTTGTAATTCTAAGCAATTTTCCGGAAATAAGGACATTTTCTTTTCCCTGAATGGTGTGTTTACGATGTGCTTATAAATACGTGGATTCAAACACTGGTGCTTATCTTTAAAAAATAATAACTGAAAAATAATATTAACTTTCTTCTAATAATAAAATGCATCTAATTTTAAATATTTTCAGACTTAGTAAGGAATTTGCTTTCGCAGTGTCCGATATTTTTTGAAATTCTGTAAATAAACAAACTGCTTCCATGAATATTTTCGAAGCCATTAAAGCTAAGCGCATTAACTCTAATCATAAGTGGCTACTCCAACCCACCAGAAAGCATGACGAAAGAAATGAATGATCGGATTGCTGCAACAGCATAGGAAGGAATAATGTCTTAAGGATCATCACCGGCTTTGGTACAACTCCTCCCGTAGGAGGTACATCCCGTCATTTGTAAGTGGTAACCGACCCCACATCATTTCTGTTTCCACCAAAATGACGAGACCCAATCATCATAGAGGAGTCTTCTCAATCCCATGACTGATGGGCCCAACCCCAGTTTCTGCATTAATATAGACTTATAAAATTTAAGTTTTAAAATTCTAAGTTTCCCCACACAATAGAAGTATTTTTTTCACTTAATATCTTGTTTCCAATGCTTTTATAAATACCAAGCTTGAAGACTTTGCACTATCTTCTCAAACTAACAATAAGTTAAAAATTTATTGCAATTACAAATTTATTGTTTAAATTGCAATCGAATATATTAATATTTTCAATCTTTTAGATTCATTGAGGAATATGTTGATGATTTATGAAAGATATTCTCTGGAATACTGCAGCTTCGTTTCGATTGATTTTTATCTTAATAAAGCATTGCTGTAATTTGAACTATTTTGATTTGAATAACCTTGTTAACTTTTAATATTTCTAAAATACATGTGCAATAAGAGAAAGTTGAGCTCAGTGAATTCCAAAATTTTTTAATTTTTTTAACAATTATATATATCATGTTGCTTTTAGCATAAAATAAAAGTTTAACTGTTTCAGAGTAACGTGTGCTTCGATGCATATTCAGTGTTGGAAATTGTATATTGGATAAATGTATAAAAACAATTTCAAAAACGCACTTTTCACTTTTTCGCTGAAAAATAAACTTCTTAATTTTTGAATTGCTATCTACTATATAGTTGCTTATTTTAATTCTAATTATAAATGCTAAGAGATCTTGAAATCGGATTTTCCTTCGAAATTACTACCAGAATGGCGTCACTCTAATGAAATCAAAATTTAATTAATTAAATCAATTAACTGGTAGCTATGTTATGCAAGTATTAAAGAAAGCAATTAAATCTGCAATACTCAGGGGAACAAAACTTTAAAACTATAAAAAGGAGTGGAAAAGAAACGAAATTACAAAACTTCCTCTTTACAAACGAGAAGCGAATCAAGTTAGAAATAGAAATGTTGAAATAATCTCCTGGGTATTATTTAGAAATAATTTTATTTTGATTAAAATGAGAAAACTACCTTATAAAATTGTTTAAATATATAGTGCAAACTAATTACTTTTCGTTATGAATGCACATCTCAAAATATTTTCATAAAATATTTCGGTTTATTCCAAATATTTTAATTTCTAAATATTCATTATGATATTCACAAACGTATCTTCTACTGAAGCGTTTAATGCATTTTGCATTTATTGTTAGGAAGATAAATGAAACTAGTTTTGAAGATAGAGTAAATGCATAGACCTTAATAAAGTATTAGAGATAAAGTATTCATTCGTAATGATGGCACTGAATTCAACCATTGCTGTAATTGACATGGTTACTGGATTTTAGAAAACGGATGAAAGCTAGGTCTCTAACAATTACGCCGAAAGTGAATAGTATTGTATGCAGCATTAGTTCTTAACTCTACAATGTGCAGCGCTAAAATGTGTGCATACTTATCACCCATATGTGTATTCTAAATAAATCAATGCTTATGTCGTTTTAAATTAAACATTAAGTTCAGATTTATTTTTACATTGACTAGAGAATTTTAAGGGTGAAATTGTATAATTTTAACAAACATTGATTCTTATCTATTTACGCGTCGCTTATTGTATTTCTTAGAGTTTTTTTTTTTTTTTTTTTTCGTATGGCTTTGCCTGGGAAATATTTTATTGAAAGCAAATAAATTCACAGTGTAAAAAGTAAAAAATAATAATTCTTAGTCTATAAAGTTTACTTTTTGACTCTTAATGGAAATTCATAGTTTGAGTGAATAATTTTGTCTTGAGTTTTGTTAAAAAATCAAATACATTTTTATAAATTCTGCAAAAATAACTTACCTTAAAATTAAATTGCGTAGTCAAAACTGTTAACAAATTAAAATATATTAAAAACAATAAAAATTCAATAGAATCACCAATTCAATAAAATCACCATCAATAAACCACCAATCAATGAAAATCACCAATTCAATAAAATCGCCATCAATAAACCACCAATCAATAAAAATCACCATCAATAAACCACCAATCAATAAAAATCACCAATTCAATAAAATCATCATCAATAAACCACCAATCAATAAAAATCACCATCGTTATTATTATTATTTTGAAAAGGTATTATTTTTACTTATTTTTCTGTAATAATTTCATCATTATTAGCACATTAAAGCACACCGATATATTTCTTAGTCTCTAAAGTATTTTTTGCATACAGTCATGGTTTATGCGAGGAATTTTGGGATAAGTCTAATTGATAAAATAAGAACATTTTGTTTGAGAAATCTAAGAAAATATCTAAAATTATTTTCTGCAAAGCAAAATGAAAAATATAAAATTGTTTTTTTATTTCTTTTTCCTTTATTTATAAAGAATTATATTACTGATATTCTAATATAAGCATCTAAATGGTTTAGTGCAGAGTCTTTTTACAAGAAGGATCTTTTCTACAACCGCAAGAAGGATGTGGTATTGAGGATCTTTTTCCTGAACGCACACAAAAATAATATACAAATTTCAGTCTAATCTTAATCAAACAAATAGAATCTAACTTTCTATCTAATCAATAAAAGATTTGTTTCGTTTATCTGACCATCTCTTCTATTTTACTAACCTTCCTGTGAAAGGAAAAAGACAGTAGCAAAAGGACAGAAAATATTGAAAATTCACTAATTACTCCAGTTAATTACATCGAGACAACAAACTTTCTCCTGAGCGGCGACAATCCTCTCGGATGGCTTTTCAGACAATCTTGTAATTACCAGTAGGAAGTCATTATTTGGGACCTTAAACGAGAACTGTAAACTTTTGGAGGATTTCAAAACAATGAGTTGAAAAGAATTCGGAAATACCAGCATTTCCTAGAGGTCCGTTCAAAGTAAACTCAGTTGGGAATACAAAGCGACTTGAAATCTAAAAGGTTAATTTAAACAATTGTCATATATATAAACATTTATTCTAAATGATAAACAGCTAGCTTTGCATAATGTTTCGGAAATTCTAATTTTATATCTTAAGTGTCTTATTAAATATCAAGCTAAATTATATTTAATAATACACTTAATAGATATGGTTCGCACTAATTTATGTTAGCTATATATAGACTAACTGCGCCATTATTCCAAAAAAGCGAAAGGATATCAATCTATTTACTTAGTGTCTTGATCATTAATTTCCTAGTTTTAATAATAATCTTACATCTATCTACTATATCAGCTGCTTAATTAAATTATTATTAAAATTTTATGTTTTAATGATATTGTATAGTACAGTTAATAAAATCGAATAAAAAAGGAAACTTGATTAAATTATTAATTAAATGCTATATTAATTTCATTTTAGTTTAAGCATCGCAAATTTTGTAATTAATTATTATCTCCATAGTACATGAAAGAGTTAAGACAGTTATTGTCTTCAAAATAATCAATTAAAACTTATAATATTTGATGGAACAATGAATTTCAAATGATAATTTGTCCGCTAAGCAAGAATTAGAAAAATGTTTTTAAGTAATTTTAGAAAGAATTCAAACTTTCTTTTTCGGAGAGTCAGAAGCTTGGTAATAAGATCTTGGCTTCATAGTTATGAGGTTTCAAGTTTGAAACCCGATTCTATCTAAAAGTGTTAGAGTATTCGAGTTGCGACTATATCTTCCCCTCCCACTGTTGCGGCACGGAAACTAAGAAAAAATGGTGTGAGGCCAAATTTCGACGCTTGTATCAAGGAAAAAAAAGAAATCCAAATTACACGATACTCCACATAATAGCCCTCATGTAACCTCAAAAATGGGAAGTAAATGCAACTAAACTAATCCATTTCTTTTCTCAATGAGAAAAATTTCTGGAATTCTATTGAAAAAAAATAATTAAGGTTGCATGAGACCAAGATTTAAAATACTTTTTTTCCCTTGAATTTTAAAAATAATAGTAAAATAACGATAAAATCATTTTGTGGAATGCGAAGTTATATAAAATTACTGTTTTTCACATTTTTGTCGGTATTGTGCGTATGAATAAAAATCAGAATCATATTACTTGCATAATAACTTTTAGTTCCAATGCTTTTACTCTTGTAGTAATTAAATAATTCTATTTTCGCATTCGGTATTCAAAGGGATTATCGTAACTAACATTTTATCTTACAACATTTTAAAAGCCTCTAGTGTTTTTCATTCTATTCAACGAATATCTTATCCTGTTTTAAAGGAAATTGCAACGTATATTTGGAACAGTTTTTTAAAATATGCCGTGGTTTTCCTACATATCCTAATAACAGAAAAGTACTTTCTGCCTATCATTTAAAATAAACCTTTAAAATCTAATCGGTGTTTGGAATAAACGAACATAATTAAATCTGATTGCATGTCTCAAACTAAATGCATTTGCCAAAAACTTTACCGTTTGAGAAAATGGATGAAAAAAAAAAGCAAAAATGTTTTGGGAAATGGTAATGACAGGGAGCGTCTCGAAACTTTTGTTATCTCTGGTAATTTTTGAGATGAGTGGATTCAAATATTGAAATGCCTTCGAGCCATGAAAATATCAAATACACGCTGATGGAAACAGAACTCGTGATCAACTTTGAACGTTTCACTTCTGGATCAATATCTGTTATCAGTTGAGATCTAGTATTGTTTAAAGCCTCTTGTAATTTTATCCCTCTAGTTTAAAATGGTATAGATAATAACTTTCTTATATATACTATTCATGCGGCATTGCATACGATTGATTAATTTTTTTTGTGGTTTGCTTATTTTATATTGCTTTAGTGTCGAACATGCAAAATATTAGAGAAATGCTTAATTATATATATTGAATACATACATGCTTTCTGCATACCTTTCTTACAAGAAAACTTTATTCATGTAAATTATCTTTATAATTGATCAATTCTGAAATTACCTTCCGTTCTGAAACTGTGTTAATGGTCTGTTTATTTGCTATTCCTTAATGTAACTGATAATTTTCAAAATGCCTAACTATGAATGAAATTTAATGTTAAAATATTGCGAAATAATATTTTATATTACATGGCGATGGTGTTGAAAAATATAAAACAACCACTGAATCTAATTAAGTGTGATAAATATGTAGAAAATCGCAGTGAGACATTAAAGAGTAGATAAATCAATTAATATTGATAAAATTACTATTTTAATTATAAAATAGTTAAATCGATTTGGATTTTGTTTCAAAGATAGAATAAAATATTATCCTTTATAGTGAACCCATGATTTTAATGTTCTACGAAGAAATAGATAAGGTTTTATAATTCTAACTTTAAATAAGTAAGGTTTCATAATTCTAACTCTGAATAGATAAGTATATATAATTCTAACTCTGAATAGATAAGTATATACAATTCTAACTCTAAATAGATAAGTATATACAATTCTAACTCTAAATAGATAAGGTTTTATAATTCTAACTCTAAATCGATAATATTTTATAATTCTAACTCTAATAGATAAGATTAAAAATTCTTCCCTGATCACATTTGTCTCATTAATTTGAACTCACCTACCAAAGATAAAGCAAGAAACTTTAAAGAAAAGACATAATGTACTGATGGTGTGTTAAAAAGAAAGAATTTTACCATACGAATTTTTATAGAATCATTCTTTCCTTTTTAGGTTATGAAAAAACCCTTCATATCAATGCGCACAAATACTTCATTTTTCTGTCTTTAAGTGTTTCTGCAACATAAATTCGAACAGACTTAATTCACAATGATTTCTTGTTGAATAATTAACGAAATGTAGGAAAATAAATCTAAAGTGCAGTATGACAAAAACTATATTCGTCAAATTTTATGTTATTTTTTTTTAAAATATTTCAGTACCTTCAGAAAATAAAATAATATGAAAAATGACAACTAAATTACTCGTCAACATTTAAAAACAATGCCGCTTAAAAGTTCTTCAAATAGACTGCAGTGTACTGAAAGGTTTCTGCCAATCCAAGTTTGTAAAATTAAAATATCTACTTAAATTACTCCTGACGGAAATAAAATTTTAATCGTATTTCAATCAAACCCAATTCTTCCAGATTTCTTTTTAAATATTGAGGCATTTCAATGCTTTCAAAAGGAATCTAACTTCAATCGGTTCTTTTGAATTAAAGATGGTTTGAAACAGAAAATTCAAAAACAAGATTTAGATTTCACGTAAAAAAGTTTATTTCTGTGTGCTAAAAGTTTTTCTTAAATATTGCGCCGTTTATCTCAATGGCTTGTACAAGCCGAGACAAAAACTAATTCCAATAGTGCCGATGGCATTTTTTCCCAGGAAAATTAATTTACAAATCATTGTCTTCTTCCAGATTCGTTAAGTATTTGGACATTATTTTTTTAATTTGAGATCACTTTGAAATAAATGTTTCTGACATTTAATAAAGAGAAAGTAATTAACAATTTTCATTTGTTTTAGAAAGCGCAAGATAGTTATTTGTTAAGAAAGATTCGAGAGGTAAATGCCGTGATTAGAGAAACTAGGAATACTTTTTAACATAGCGTTCAAAATCAGAAATTAATAATCAGAGTTCGGTTAAAAATCAACCAAACCATTCTTGAATTTTAATCAACTTTCAAATATTTATTAAAATAAGTTAAGGGTAAATCATTTATGGTTTTACATTGAATTAAAAAAAATACAAATTTCAAAAATAATTACAAAATATGATAGAAATGAAACAGCTGAAATTTGCTTTCTGTAAGAAACGACCAGTTAAAACAAGGAATAATTCAGTTACTGCAACTATTAAAGAGAAAAATATTTGATCCGTGTTCATATAAAAACAAGAAACAAAAATTTGGCTTCTTTTATAAATCTTGGAAATTCTTCACAGCAAATCTCATTAGAAATAATTATTTATTACGGAAAATATTTCATGCCGATATGTAAAAGGAATGAACATAAATAGATTTGATTTAATAAACTTTGAAGACGTGTAAGTATAGGAAAATATTTTGTTCAATATTGAGATTGAAAATGAGTTTTGAAGAGGGCGAAACAGGATTGCAAAAAAAGTTATTTAATAGGAGATGGTGGAATATTTCAAATTATGGAATTTTATAAATTTAATATACTACTATAAAAATCAAAGCTTTTAAAGAGAAGACTGAAATCTCAGAATGTATCAAAATCAATGGGAAAGCTATTAATTATTCAATATTTTCTGTTATAAATTGTTTACTGTTCTAAAAAATATTTCATTCATAAGTAAATATTCATCAATTATTTTATGGTATTCTAAGGATTAAAAGAAGAATTTAAATCATGAAGACAATCAACATAAAATAAACTATTAATACAATGTTTATCTGAAGTTACTATGGAAAGGAACGATTCCAGCATTTTTGAATAATTACACTAATTTTGAAATAACAGAAAGCTATATATAGACCATTCTTTAAAGTATATTATACATCATCTTTTGAATTAAAAAATTATACTTTTTTCGGATCATTTCTCTAAAAGAAATATGAAAACTGAAAATCACATTTCTTTTGACGAGAAGTATATTTTCTATATCATATTTCTATCTATTGAAGAATATCAAGATACGGGTTTTATCAACAGATATTACGGATTTCATATGCAAAGAGTTTTAATGTATTATTTAGACTTTCCATTAAGAAATCATTGTTGATAGTCTAGTTGTTGTACCACTAAGACAATAAGGATTTACCTTCCTCGACGGAAATAATGAGTATAACTTCTATCCATTCTGTGGATATAGTTTCCAATATAGAATTCTCGTATTTCCATTGAAAAGGATATAATAACGTACCAATAGAGGTAGACATGCTACATCATGAATTAATTAAAATTTTAACCCTCAGTGGAAGTAATCTAACTTCTAAGCACACTGTAGATAGAAGTAGTACCACACTGTAGTTATTATATAATGTACCAGCAAAAGGTTTTACTCGGAGAATGAGCTGTACACATGCTATACCACTAAGGCGCTAGGACTCTGCCTTCCTCGGTCGAAATAATCAGCTAACCATTTTCCAAAATGGAATGCTTGTATTTTCATTACGGATAAGGGGATGATGTGCCAGTAGAATTATCAATTCTTTGGACGTGATGGTACAAATCCTATAGTACAAATAACTTTAGTTTCAATTCCTCAGTGGAACTAATCTATTTAACCTTTGAAAGAATCACTGCAAATCAATTGGAAACCTTGTACACAGTCTCACGTATAGCAGTCTTCATTACATCGATTCATTTGTATTAGGAATAATTATGGCTAATGTGAACGGCCAGAAATATGTAAATGCATGGGCGTTCGGAAAGGGCCACATGATTTATTTCCCAATGTTTTTAAAAAAAATGAACCCTTCTTTTTATCCACCAAAACCGTCATTTCAAAGAGTTGTATTGAAATTTGACCAATCCGTAATCCAATTATAGTAAATGGAATCATTATATTGTCAGATCTTTTTACCAAAATTTGGTCTATAACCATGGAACTGTTATTCATTAATTCTGTTAAATTTTTCCTTTACTTGAAGAAAAATACTCGAAAAAAAAGTATTTGCCTTAAATTTATTTTTCAACTTAAATAGTTTTAAAGTTGCTAAGCCATGCTATCTAAACTTGTTGATAAAAATAATCATCTTTTACTCAGGAATTGATATTGAAGATAAACAACTCTTATAATAGCCATCTGTAGAAAAATGTTTCGTAATGGTTTATGGCAAACGCAAGAGACAATTGCCAACTCTCTACAGGAAAATAATAAAATGAAAAAAAAGATACATAGGTTTTACTTTCGATTCTTTAAAACGCTGGAAATATTCCAAAAACAAAGAAACAGCGTGGATTTGATACAAGATTGTAGCACAAAACAATAACACTAATCCTACTCCGTAAAATGCTTTGGAAAAAAAGCTTATATTACTTTTAAACTTAAAGCAATTCCTGAAAATGAATGACTTTTCTTGCGGAAAGCATTCTGAAAGAAAATTGTACTCACATATTTATGAACAGAATTTACATTAATTCCTTTTACATGGAGACATTTTAATCAAGGGGAAAATATTTAAATACCTTTAAAAAAGTTAAAATTTGTAACATGGGAATACGATTTTATCAGTTTCTTGAAAATATTTTCTTTACTCTATTTCTTTCTTCTGAGGGTATTCTTGTTCTACATAAATTGGAAAATATTTTGTTTAACGTTAACCTTTATGTTAAAGTTTAACAAAAAAAAAAAAAAAAAAAAAAAAAAAAAAAAAAACGTTGACCTTTATGTTTACATAGAAAATCTGAAATAAAATTAATTTATTGCAAACTACTTTAAACTATTTTTGTGGTAATCAATTGCGCAAGCAAATAATTAATACATTTTCTTATGATACGATGTACTTAGCAATAATCGCATTTATAAAATTATGTCTGAGTAAAAAGAAAATACATAAGGGAGACAATGCAGGAAAGTACAAAAAAAAAAAAAAAAACTATTCAAATGTCTTTGCTCCTCATGAGTTTCCATATTACATGGACAAAAACTAGTTTGAAGTTCGATGGAATGTTTCATTCATTTTGTTTCGAACTTCATACCATATAATCGTTAAACAGTGACAGAAATATATTCAATTCAACATCCGTTATTTTTTTATTGTTTTATTTTATTTCTTTTTAAAGTGAGAATTTTGCTGCTCTGTTATTTTTTTCCATAGCTAATAGGTGTTCAAAATGACTGCGTGGAAAAAAAATTGGTCTAGTTCCAAGTTCCTTCTGATTTCATGTCTCCGCTCCCGACACCCATAAAAAATGTATTTACACATGATATGCGTGATTCCCACATAGCTCCTTCTGTTGCGACAACAGGAGCATAAAGAAACCAAGAAATACTGTTCCATTATTAATCAAGTCACTCTTCTGTCGATGGGACTCTGCGCAATGGCTCGGCAACTCGCCAGAAAATCCACAAAAGAGAAAGATTAAGACATGGAAAAAAAAAAAGATGCCACCTATCAGCAAGAATTGCCCTTAATCCATATTCAACTCTCCCCATAAAATTGTTGCAAACTGTTATCTCAAAGTTGGAAGATGGTTTAAGAAAATAAATCAGTTAAAATTATAATTTATATGGGTGCTATGACTGGCGAAGTTCCAAAAAAATTGGAAGAGAAATATCAAAATTATCAATTAGTTACCTGCAACAGGAGATTTGGTAGTATATGTGGCAGTTACTTACCTTTATTGACTGAATATATGGGTTCTATGACTGACGAAGTTCAGAAAATTGGAAGAAATTCCAAAATTATCAATTAATTACTTGCAACAGGAGGTTTGGTAGCATATTGGCAGAGACTTACCTTTATTGTAAAAATATATGGGTGTTATGACTGACGTTCAAAAAATTGCGAGAAATACCAAAATTAACAATTAGTTACCTGCAACAGGAGATTAGGCAGTATATTTGGCAGCGACTTACCTTTATTGACAGAATAATGTAATCTCAAACCTGATTAGAGGATTGCAATTACAGTAATTTGGTTGATAGATCTGTATGAATATAACCTAGAATATGTTCATCAGTATGATAAGATTTATTTAATACTTATTTTTTATGATTATTTAGTAAAACTTTGCAACATCTTTTTTGAAAATCTGAATATTTAAGATTTACAAAACTTTTTTCTCACTTTTCTTTTTTGTCTAAGTATATTAGCTTAATGTGTATTCCCACATCATTTGCAAGTCAATAGGCAAGACAATGCAAGGAAGGAATTTATTCTCCCGTAAAATATTTGAATTATTTAAAAACCTAGGGCACAAATAGCAAGTAACATAATTCAAGTGTTTAAATAATTCTTTCTTTTATGCTTAATATCGTAAAACATTAGGCATAACAATTTAAGAGACTAGTTAATTTCTTTCTGAAATATTTGATATCAGAAAATTCTAGGGATTAACAACTAAAAGATTTAAATAATTCTCGTCTTTAATGCTTAGAATTGAAATACAGTAAGCATAACAATTCAATTAAAGGATTAATTCATTCCCTTTTTTAAATATTTGATATTGAAAAATTCTAGTCATAATAACTCAAGGATTTAAATAATCCTTTTCTTTAATGTTTAGTATTGAAAGACATTAGCCATAACAATTCAAGAGTTGAGTTATTTCCTTTTTCAAACATTTGTTTATAGCAAAATTCTAGACATAACAACTCAGAGATTTAATTTATTCTTTGCTTTAAAGATGTATATTGCATTAATAAGTAAATATAAAGCAATTTCATATCTTAATCACCAAAAAGACATTTGTATCATTAACTGAGTTTTTAAGCAGAATAACTTATGTTACAAAGTACAGAGAAAACTGAGTCTAAGAATTATAAAATAGGAAAATCCAGTTTTATTTGAGCAAATATTATAAGGAACGAATACCGAATCAGAAGCTAATGAACGCTGTCATTCTGCTTTGCAAAGGCAATAACTTTTTGATTCCTGTTCCAGATGTTCTATTCAACATAGCATTAATATTCATTTCCTCTCCACGTTTTTCGCCAATATGAAAGGCCATGCTTCTGTTTCCTCCTTTCCCTTTAGAATTTCCTATTTCTTTACAGGAAAGATCTTTTGCATAATAAGGATCAATTGGTAAAAAGTTTCATTCAACGGGATACAACTTTTGCATAATTTCCAAGCAGTGCCTAGAAAGGATCTCAACGCTGTTTTGTCTTCTTTCCATCTGTAACTGTGAATAAGATATTCCAATAGTCACGAAAATTTCTTCACGGATCGTTGCAAATTCACTTCGATTCCCACAGTGGATTAGCTGTTTTCTTATTTTCTTTTCTCATCAAAGAAATGCATACCCATTTTCTCTTCTTTTATCTGGTATATTGTTCGTAAAATTCGATACCTGGAGAGACGAGGAATCATTTTGGATTGTAAATTCGAAGCCAAAATAAACTATTTTCATTTCGTTTATATATTCGTTTAGCCTTATTTCCATACATCATAAGCAGGAATTGCCGTTAAGCAATATCTCAGACGAATAAATTTCATTTCGTCTAATAAAGGAGCAGTTTCTGCTTCCATTAGAATGGTCTTGGCGTTTTTCACTTGGCTTGCCGTTTCTTTCATATCAAAAATCGTTAAAGTGAAAAAGCCTCCGTATAATCAAATTCAAGCAATTTTTATGGTATTTAATTAAATTCTTTGGAATGGAATATCTATAAAGTACACTTTTTCTATTTTATAGATTACAGGTTAAACCAAGATGGGGCATAGAGAACGGATGCAAAAATTTCTGCACTACATTCTTTAATGTTTTCCAATATTTACCAGCTAAAGAAGTTTAGAAAATAATTGATTAAAATTTGAAGAATATTTTAAATTTGTCGCAATTAGCATTTATCTATGATTTCCGGGGCCTTAATAGTTTTATAGGCTATTCATCTTGATTGTTAAATATTTAGCATTTCTGATGAAATAGAGTACAATTGTACAATGAGATATGCTGTATTTTTCTGTTATAAGTATATGGAAAGCCAGTTATCATGTTGCTCTTGTTTATTTAAAAAGCATAAATCAATTTAGAAAGTTTGGTTATATTATCGCATGTTTTGTTGTTGTTATTAAGAAAAATTAAAAACCATCTAATGACAAATTAATATTTTGATCTTATCTTCTTTATTTTTTATATTTTTACTATTGTTTTCCAATATAAAAGTGTAAATTATTACTTTCAAATAAAGTTTTATGTAATGCTGGAGTTAATCTACTGTGCAATTAACCTGTAATATTGACTTTTTCTGAAAATATGCACAGTGGTACGTTAGAACAAATAACATGTTTATCTCGGGATATCTCAAGATACAACAGGGTTTGCATGAAATATTTCAAAGGGTTTTTAAACATTTCATCTGGTACAGTTTATTATATACATATTAATAATGTCATATATAATTTTGTTTAGGAAAGAAAAGTAAATATATAGACTATCAAAAATGTCAAAACTGCCAACAATAAAAATTGATATTGTTTTTAGTGATTAATCGACATGTTTATTTCACTTTTTATCGCCAGTTACTATGCACAACAGGGTGTTGTACCTTATGAATTTATAAGGATTGAGAAACGTTATCACTCCCTTACTAAACGAGTTGCAATCTTTAAAAATTGAAGTACATTTTGTATATTGATTCTATAGAATTAAAAACTTAACCTATATATTTCCACTTCGGAAAAATAAAGCAATGCCTCAATTCTTAAACAATATGAATTAGTGGGCATTAATAATTAAAAATGATATAATATTTATTTATTTTTATAACTCAATGAAAACATAAAATTATTTGTAGTTTATCTTTAAATTACTTAATAATGTGTAAAAAATTGGAGAGTAAAATACATTTCTATGAGTGAAATATTTCCAAAAGAGTTATTTCCGACAAAGACAAATCCTTGAAATTCATTTCCATCAGCAATGGTGTTTCATTATTGATTATTATACAGGACAGAATTCAAATAATGATGAAGACCTTCCCCAAGAGATTAACGATTTAGAAATATATCTCCTGTTTCCGAAGTTCGGTAAACTGAAGTAAAAACAATTTTACCTTTACGAATTTATGCAGTAATAGGATAATAAATTATGAAGAATAAATAAATAATTCATTTTCTGTGTCAAACAGCATAAATCCTTTTGTACATTCAACAATTCTGGATGACTTTTGCTTTACGTACTATAAGTTAACTCATGACAGAAAGCAAAAAAATGAATGCGAATTTTTTTCAAAAATGTATAAAGATAAGCAGCGAGTTCTTTTAGTACGTTGAAAATATCTTGTACTATATGTTGATGAATTTTCCTTAAATTATTCCAAAAACGTTATTGAATTATTTCATGGTTAATTGTACAATATTTATTGACCAATTAATTTAAAATATATTTATTAAATGCCATTGCCATATGAATCTGAGTATAGCACCTAACATGCAGTTTCTCGTTGCCCTACGCTATGCTTTGAGGTGTCGTTCTTCATTCTTTGAGAAGTGCTAATAGTTTTCAAAATTAAATAAGAGCTAATTATGTGAAAATGAAATGATTTCTTAATTTGCGATTCAACTATTCCATAAATTCTATTATGGAAGAAAATGACAATACTCGCACTGTGAAAGTAGTGCATTTTTATTAGAAAAGACAAAAAGAAACAATTAATTCTTTATAAGAGAAAAATTGTAAGATAACATTTGGAATTATATATATACGTTTGTAGTATTGCAGTAAGTACTCATATACACGGATACCTTTATATAACAATAAAACTTTAACTTACAAAATGCTTCAAGACCAATACAGATATTTTGTTAGTAATTATCTATAACTTAATATGTAATTTTCTTTATTCTAAAATCAAATGATTTTTTCTTAACAAGAATATGAAATAATGATATTAAAAATATAGTATTCATTTATAAAAATTGAATATGACATGTTTCGAAAGCTAATGTGATAAAATACAAAAAAAATTAAATTTTTAACTATTATTATATTATTCAAAATATTATATTTTCAATGATATTGGTTAGATCTTAACCCCTTATATTTTAGTGGTTTAAAGGATTCATATTAAAAAAGTGCATTATATTATTCAATTTATTTCGATCATTCTACTTTTAAACCGCAGGTATTTTCTTTATTTTAACTGAGTTCTAAAAGTTATACCCTACACGTGTGAAATTGATTTTAAAAACAAGTTAACTTTTTCAGCTACTTTTACGATTAAAATTATAAGAAAGAAATAAATAACTAACACGCCTGTTTAAACTTTTGGATAGATATTTGCTTTTGTATTTTATAAAGAACTTATTTTTTTTATATTGCTTAATCGCATTCTTTAAATATAGTTTTACCTTTTATTATTCATATATATATTTTAATCCTGCTCTCTGGTCGATTTTTCTATTATAAACAATCGGCACAGCTGGTATTTGTTTCCCTCTCTGTTTGTTAGAAATCTCTTAAAATCATTTGAATTAATTTCTAAATTAATTTAAGTTTCATTACTTCAGCTTTTGGAGTAATGAAGAAATTGCATATGTAATTGTTCGAATAAAACGAATATAAAAAAATTTTCAAAATGCGTTTCGTCCGCTTTTACCATATGATATAAATTAAAATTACTTTACGTTATTATTTATTATGAAAAAATTCCAAACTGAAAATTTTTACTTATATTACAATGCATAGACACTGCCTTAATGGAATGCACCCTTATATATTTGCTCTGATTATGATTTTAATTATCATCTAATTAGCTGTCACTCACGCCATTTGAATTTTGCTTGTGATTCTCATCTACAATCTAATTAATGGTCGTTTTCTATTATAGTTAATTGTAGAGAAGGGAGTCACTTAGATTGAGAGAAGCTGTGAATCACAGTCATTAGTAATAGTAGCGAAAGTTATATTTTATTATTTATTAGAAGTTGTGAATCACAGACATGAGTCAAGATAACGAAAGTCATATTTTATTATTTATTATAAGCTGTGAATCACAGACATGAGTCAAGATAGCAAAAGTTATATTTTATTTTTAATTATAAGCTGTGAATCACAGACATGAGTCAAGATAGCAAAAGTTATATTTTATTTTTAATTAGAAGTTGTGAATCACAGACATGAGTCAAGATAGCGAAAGTGTTGTACTTTATTATTTTTTATTTCATGTTTTGAAATTCATTCACTGATAAATTTTATTTCCATATTTGAAAATCTATTATTATCTGTAATATTTTGATGTTCGTTGCATAGAACTTAACGCCTCTTGTACACGTATCGTGTTATATTTTATCTTTTTTATTTGATTCTTTGTAGGGGTTTGTCATTTTTTTAAAAAAAAGTTTTGAAGGAGCTTAGTCATAGCATAGCATCACCATTGCTTTTTTTAAAGCCTTCTAAAAATTATCGATGTGAACTCTTAAATCACTTCAATATCCACGTGGACATCAAGAGTCTACTTTCATTTTCTCCTGGCATTTACCATTTTATGACATGATTCTCAGCCACACTCCAGACTCAACCATCGATTCTATTTTTGGAGGGATTGCCCATGAATTATTACTTTATAAGCAGCTAGTTTTGCTTCCATATTTGTGAATTCTTACATTAGATGATAGCTTCGTATTATACCTTATTTGATAATGACAATCTAGTCAAGTATTTGAATGATAAACTATGATAGTAAATCTTTCGAATACAGCATTTTTTTTAACTTAAAGATTCTCTGCCTTTTATAAAGAATGCCTTTTCACATTTCTTAGTAGGAAAATTTCAATTCTTTTTCTTAACCCCTTAAAAGGCCCTTTTCTTTGTCTAGTCATAGTATACTAAAATATTTTTAGGATTGAGATTGGGTGAATGAAAGTGATTCATTTAGCTTATTAGATGAATTTAATTTGATTAATTAATTAACAAATAAAAGCACACCATTTTGTGTAACATAAGAAACTCAAGCATCTAAGTTTCTGTCTTACTGAAAAAATTTGTCAAAATTTATGAAAACTTACATAACTTCATGCAAAGATTGGTGTTTTTGGTGGGAGGCAGACTTCCCATGACCTTAGAAAGAGTTAATTGAAAATATAGTTTGATCTTTATAAAAGCAAAAAATAATTAAAGTAAAGGAAGAGATGTATTATTCTTCAAAAGTAACTTGAACTCTCCGATGGGGTCCGACTACGTTAAAAACACTGGTTTTCGACCACATTGGCGAATTCTTCTTTTATTATTATTTCTTGTAGTTCAGGCTTTCCTCTTTCCAAAATAGTATTTTCTAGGAAAAGGAAGGTCTGATCTATCATCCAGGATAATTTTAAACAATTTTTTAGCTAAAATATTTCTTTAACTTCAATTTTCTTAAACTTTAATTTTTATAAAAATTTTCCACCGTTAACATGATATCTCAAAAACTAATAGAGGTATTTACATAAAAATTTCAGCGTGTGTTTTAAATACTGTGAGCAATGAAATGAACCAAAAGTTTTATTGTTGGGGAAATACTTTTTTATTTATAGGTGTTTTTAGAAAAATTAAGTTGTAAATTTATGGAAAAAATGTAAATATACGTACATTTTTACCCATAATTTCTTTGAATCTCAAAATGTTTCTTAGATTTTGGTTCATTTCATTCATCATTATATTCTATAACTTGTGTACAAAGAAAAATAGGATAGCTGCATTACAATTTTGTGTAGAGCGTTAACCGTTTAGGTTAAATTTCATTAAAATTTACTACAAATTTTCCTATTTCTCAAAATATATTATATTTCCAAATAATTTTTTTTGTATATATAGTGTTTATAATTGACAATACATCTAAAAACCATAAATAGTTTTTAAAAAATCCAATATTTCAAAAATATTGCTTCGAACGTAGTCGGCTACCTTACCTAAGTAAAAAGATAAATCCAGCAATGTAAAAATCTTTCAGGTGTTGTTTGTTTGAATTAATAGTTCCTAACTCTCTTTTCTTAAATAGGATAAGGAAAGTGAAAATAATAATAAGAGGTAACAATGACGATTTTCTCGAGTAAGCTCACACAACAGTGATTATTTCCTTGGCATTTGCTATCGACTATTCTTATTTAAACATTCCCTCGGCACATATAATTGAGCATAATTATAATACAAATGATTAACTAGCGTATAAGTTTTAGCGATTGTAAGCAATGCTACTGTCTAGATTCAAGCGAATTTGCGAACGCTAATTATAATAAAACGTGGATTAATCCAAATCTGCGATGATCAATTAATCAAGCATAATTTACTAGAAATGTGATTTTAGAGCTTGCAATATATAAGGAACATGATATGTGTTTGCATGTGTGTTATTACCATATTTTCTACTGAACTGTGACTTTTTCTTGCCGATGGTTTTTAATCTTGATAAAGATTTCGCTGAAGTTGTAAAGCGAAAATGAAAAAAAAAAAAATCTGAAATAATTGTGAAATAATTTTGAAATTACTCTGAAAAGAATTCAATAAAAGTTAGGTGAACACTTTCAAATCTAATTTGAATAACTCCTCTCATATAAATGAAGACAGGCATTTTCAGTAGAAATCATTCCCACTTCGCCTTTTATTTCAGACGTTATTTTTTGCTAAACATTATATTTATGTTCCTGAACCTTTTCTAAAGTTTTGCACAGAAATTTAAGCTAATTTCATTAGTTGCTTTACACCGCTTCTTTAAAATTCAACATGAGGAAGAAAAATTATGCAGTCAAAATTAAAAGAGAAAACATATTTTCTGCATTCTTGAGTGCATTTCTCATCACTTTTAATTAAAACTTACTTTGAAGCATAAAAAAAGATTTTGATGCATGGGTTTATGAATGCTAAATAAAACAATTACCAAGTGATTAGAGCATCACGATAATTCATATTTAGCGTGTTTATAAAAGCTAGATTTTTAAAGCTCTTTTAAATGTATAGAGAAATAAAGAAGTAATTTTCTTACCCATTTCAAAAAAAAAAAAAAAGCTCAAGTTTTATATTCACATTTCCATGCGTTATTTTTTGTTTATTTATTATGCGATAACATTCCTTTTTCACTTCCCATTAAACTTTTTCAAAAGCTTTCATTTTTTTTCTTCCCTGTTTCATTTCATTCCATAAAAATTAAAAATTTGCATCTTTTATGTAAGATTATCTTAGTATCAAAGTACAAAAATTAATGTTTACGAAACGAGTAAGTCTTAAAAATTGAAAGTTATCTTTTTTTTTAATGTGACATTTTAAATATTGCTTAAAAGCAAATCTGTGGAAGTAAAGACTTGGTATTAAATTTCAAATTGAGCTTAGCGTTTACATCATTATTTAGGGAATGTACCATTATATCGTTCATATTAATACTCAGGTAAAATTATTTTCCGATCGGATAATGTCTGATGCTTCTCCGTTATTGTAGTCTTCTTTCAGTAACTTTTACTGCATTAATTTTTTAATTTAGACATTTTCTTTTCATAATATGAATCTTTCGAGTAACATATTGCAGTGTTTTCCATATTTATCTTTCTCCTTTATTGAAATGGGCTTGTTTATTATGTATAATTATGGAAACTCACTACGAAAAATACAAGAATTCTGAAATCTTTACAGCTTTTTGTTCATGATAACATACTATTTTTATAGTCCCGGAAGTTAATTACTAGTTAGGAAATTGGTATTATTTAAATTTCGATTCTATGTAAGTGGCTCCATCTGGCTGCAATCTTAAGAAACACTGATTACAATATGCAATGATGTTTATAGTGATGGAATATGAGATACAAAAACTTAATTGGAGAACAAAATGTGAAAACAATAAAGTTAGCAAATAATAAAATAGAAATTTTTTGAAGCATGCTTTCACTAGCGCTCTACAGCGTTATATAAAGAAGAAAATAATTTTAGTATCAAAAATATAGGGATCAAAATCGTACCGTAAATCTTGAAGCGATAAAAAGCACAGTGTACGATAACTTAGAAAATATAGAAATCATATGAAAAATAATATCTAAATAATCATTAAAAATATAGATATATTTGTTATTAAAATTTAAAATTATTTAGAGGAGGCTGCATTTTTACAATTTCCTTTCGACATAAATATTTTTAATAAAATGACAGTTTTCAATTATAAAGGAAACTAATGTAACTTTTTTTACTTTTATCATATAAATGAGCTAGACCGCAATTGCATTTTTAAACTACACGAAGGTTGTTTGGAGGCAGACCTCATGCATTTAAATAGAATTTCAATGACGAGGATGGCACATTAGACAGCTCTCACTTCTTCAGATTTGTTCACCACATTATTTAGCAATATACTGGAGAGAATTAATAGCCATTTTTTTTTCCTTATGGAAGAGACTGATTGCTTTCTTACTTCATTTAAATATATAAATTAACATTAGTGTGAACTTTTTTCGCTTATTACTTAATTACTCACCTATGCGTATGCTTCTAGAACTGCTTAAAAAACAAATGACTTCTTATAGCACAGATTTTTGTTACATTTTTACTCTATATTACAGATATTGCATAGAAGAATTTTTTATCAGAAAAATAAATATAACTAAATATTATATTTTATTTATCTGAGTATTCGAAGTACTAATTTCAAACATACCAAATGTTCAAATATTTCCAAGTATTCATTCGTAACTAGCTGATTTATGTTGAGTCCGAAACTATTCTTTTATGCTATATATCTGACAATACGATTTTATTTTTGATTCGAAAGTTCTTTTGTGCATTATTGACAGAAAGCATGAGAAATGTGATTCCAATATCTTAATTTTTCAAACATAAGTCCAATGTTGGTTGAATTGAAGTACAGCAGCGATTTTATAGCTTTATAATAGTAACCTGCAGTTTTCTCTCTACCATGTAGAAGTTCAGACAGAATTGATTTATGTCTGTATAAAATTTCCAATAAATTAAATGAAAAGAAATGTTTGAATAAATTATAAATCAGTTAAGTTATAAAGACATCTACACAAAAGGTCTAAAATATGCACAAAAATTATCATTTTAATTTCTTAAAAATAAAACTCTATTTTTAAATCCTTAAAATCAGCATTCATATGAATTTTGCTTCTTAAAATGTAATGAAATTTTGAAAACGTACCTGAAACTAGATTTATTTTAAATACAAAATATAAATCTGTTAGAAATATTTATAGTGTAGCAGTTGTAATTTAATACGAGTGTCTTATTTCAGCAGCTAAATATTTTAGAAACTTGTATGCAACCTGATGATTTGTTACGACAGACAAAATTCAAATTTCATTAATTTCTTGAAAACTGCATACTTGCACACACCAAATTATTACATTCATATTTTAAATTATTTGCCTAATTACAACATTCATTAATTTAATTCTTGAAAGTATGCATAAGAAATTGCAAGGAAACGTAATTCAACTTTTTGGCATCATGCTAGAAATAGATAACAAAGCGCAAATATCAAAAATTGAGAGAAACTTTTAAAAATCTGTCACATTATTCGTACATATTGCTTTTGATAATGCGAAAGCTTGTATCATCTGTACTAATATGCAAATGAATAAATGATTTAAATTTCTGATAAGAGTGTTCTTTTTAATAAGGATATTTAATAAATGAAATTTTTAAATTGATATTACTATTAATGAACTAAAAAGTATAAATTCTTTTCTTTTCAACTTCCTTAGTCTAAAATTTTGAATTCCTTATTATAAATACTATGCAATGTGTGAATAAAGTTTTTTTTTTCAAACTAACAACCAGATGGTGCACCGCATATGGCATCAAAAATTAATTAATTTAAATGGTTAATTGATAATTAAGTACTGAAAATATTAAAAGAGTCTATTTTTACTAAGAATACGCAAGTGTTCAAAATTTGTAAACATTATCGCATCTGGAAGTACGTAAAAACAAGCAACATTCCTTCTTTACTAACAGGAAATAAGTCAAGTTAAATAAAAGTGTATTAAAAAAATCGATTTCTTTGAAGAAATAGGACACATTTCCTTGCCAGTTTACCTAAAGAATAAATTCAGTCCCAAACTGCTGAACGTCGTGAGAATTAAATAAATGAAGTTTTCTTTCTTGTCTTACGTTTTCCGAAGGAGACAAAATGTTTTCTGTGCTAATGCCTTTATTTTAAGGGGAAAAAAGTAGTTTTATTATTTCCCCATGCAACCTTTAATCATTTCAACGTGCTGTGTATTCCGGTTGCTCTAAACAAGAGAAAAGAAAATTGTCTTAAGGATTTAAGAGAAGAATGACTAGAAGAGAGATGAATTGGAAGATTAATTAATTAGGCACAGGTTGTATAAGGGTTTCATTATAAATAATTTTTGAACAAAAACGACAATTGATCACGCTGAAGAAACTACACAGAGCGAGCTTTTCTAATTTCATTTCATCTTTCATGGTAAACACCTAAATTAGATCTATTCTTCAGAATATCGATTTGGGAAATTTCGCTTCTTTTCCCTGAATAGATTTTCTAGATTCTAAATGCTTCTAGTTTTCTCTCCATTTTAGAATAAGTAGTGAGCATTTATCTTAGTCAAATTTATAAATATTTATTGCTTTTTCAATCTTTAAAATGTTTCCTTTTTTCAATATGATAATTGTAAGTTTTCAAACATAGGAAAAAAAACAGACAATCACCTGAATGACATTAAAATGCTGATAATGTTTTAGAAATTTAATAAATTATGATTTTCTGCACAGCAAAAAATGTAATTTATATGAAAGTTTCAGAAATTACCATTTCTTAGTTTAGGCTATTATGGCGAAACAGTAATAAGACTAAATATCAAATGTTGAATATTTTTTCGCATTCAAAGAAAACATAACTTTTTTGTCTTTTCTTCTTGAATTTGATTACCTTAAAACTAAAATAATGTTAATAATAATCAATTTCAACTTTGACCTTCTTATTGGTATGTTTTCTATTATAGTTTAAAAAATAAAAATAGTTAATATAAATATACTCAGTTCTTAAAAAACTCTCCGTAGATGACTTATAATTGAAATTAAACTAATTCCGTAGACATGGAATATAAATTGAAAAAGATAAAGAATTAGAAAAGATAAAGAACCTTTCGAGGTTCCATCTGCTACTATCCATGACATTAACATATAGTAAGAGAAAGAGTATGATGATAGTATGAGGAAGAGCAAGTATGATAGTATGAGAAAGCGTAAGTTCAGAAAATAATAATTTTTTAAACTAAAAATAGCATCTTATAAGCTGAAATTCAGAATATTTAGCCATTTAAACATAATAATTTATAAGGTAGCAAAGAAGAAAGAAGATATGAAATTATAAAGAAAAAATGACACCAGTTTTGAATTTGAAAAAACAATTTTGTGCTATACAATTTTACTTTGTTCATTAGAAAACAAATATATTCTTCAAGCTGTTAGAGCTAGAGAATGCAAAAAAACCCCTAACAAAAATTATACGAGTATTATGCCATATTCAATAAAAGAGAAAATAATTTATTTGTATATATATAATTTTTTAAAAATTCTAGTAAGCAATATTGTCTTTGCATCATTGTGAATTTAAAAAAAAAAGAATTTGAATTAAAGAAAATATTATCTTGGAACCATTTAATTTTTATTCATTCTCAGGAGATTCGCAGATAAACAGAACATTATAAAATATGTCCTTTGATATCTAATATGGCTTTTAAGATTCAATAGCAAAGCTGAAATTTCATTTAATATAAAGATGGAAAATTTTAATATTTCAGTGATTCTGTTTTTGTCATCATTTTATTCTTTTTTCATTGCTAATTGACAAATGGCTTTATCAATCGCTTGTATTAGTTGATAATCACTATCTGAATGTGAATATTCAGCTAAAGCTTGATAAACATTTGAAGTTAGAAGAATTATTCTCTAACGTTGCGCTAATTTTCAATAAGATGCAAAGTTTGAAAATAGGTTCATCTTCTTTATCACGTAGCGAATAGTTATTTTAAAACAATATCATTAAACACAAATATAATTCGACACTATAACAATATATTAAAATTCATTTAAATGAATTTATGAATATTTAACCAGTGACATATTATAGTGTAATTGAATCGTTCGATGCGACAAGGTTTAGTCATGGATTAATCCAACATGCATGATGTTTTTGATACAACATTTCAAATGATATGACGGAAAAAATAAATTTATTAAAAATGGTTTCAACTATCAATATCAATACTTCGAAATATCTTATCTTCTTCTTATCAATATCAGAAACTATCAATACTTCGAAATTATATCAACAACGTGCTATTTTGTAAATTATTTTTCTAATAGCAGCATAAATACATGATTAAAGATTCACTGGCACTGCCATAAAAATATTAAATGGGATTTCGCAACTCATCTGAACAATGGAACAGCATAAAAAATTACCACCTGACTGAAAATTCAATCTGCTTTACTGCAAAATGTTGTCACACAGTAGACTGGTGTGTCATAAAAATTATTTTCTACGTTAAAATTTTGACCACAAAAACTTTTGACGTGAAAGAGAAATTTGAAACTACTCATTCGGAAAATTATTTGATTTATTAAAATTGGAAACTAAGAGCAATGGGGAGTTGTTTTTGTTTTGTACCAGTAAACCTTTCATTGTGAAAAGAAAAAAATTCATTATTGCTAAACTACACCGAATTTTCTTGATGATGCTTCGCTTAAGAACACAGAATTTTCATTTCAAGCAAAACTTCTCCATTTTTGGTTATAAAATATTCAAACTGCTGATGAAATGCTTTGCATGAACGAACATGTTTAAAAAGTACCGAAATGCATCATGGATCTGTAAAAATGTCAAAATAAATTTTGAAAACGCAAATTTAGCAAATGGGACAGCCCGAAAAAGCCAAACATACAATTTAACAATGCTCTTGTTAAGTTCTGTTTTGAAAACTTTGTTGCCAAATAAATGCGTATTTTACGAAAACTACAATTTAAAGCTAAGCATCTTTTATACTAGAAATGGTTGTAAAATCTGAGGAGAAGTACACATCCTGTAGTAAACCTAAACACTTATCAGTACTTGGCAGCTCGCAGAAGTTTAACAACGCAATTTAACAAAGTGACCCTTATCAGATAAGGAAAAAAAAAAAAAAACTACTCGAGTTAACAAGGGGGGAAAAACTGCCTGGAGCTATTATTATTTTATTTCCTCAAAATACACGATATTTTTAAAAGCAAAATTGGATTCCGAGTGGAAAACTTTAAAAAAGTTTCACTTTTTAAATGATTTAGGAAATAGTCTGGCTCTAAAGAAAAGAATCTATTGCGATGAGGTTTCGTCCTTATTTAAAAACAGCTGCGAGTTTAAAAATGTAATTTTGTTTAACCATCGTCGGTGGAAAAAGTATTCCATTCATTTCTACGTGTTTCAAAGAATAATAATTCCTTCATCTATAAAAGGGTTCAGTAATTAAGCTTTTAGCTTTTTCAAGGAAGATGGTATCTGTGATTAAAAGTGTAAAAGAATGAACCAAAGAAGTAGCGCTGTTAAACAAAATCCTTTATGTACATAGCAAACATCAGCGCATTACTTCTTTTTGCATTATTTGCTTATGAGCTTTCTCGATGTTTATTATTGCAAATATTGACTTATATGATCTGTAGAGGATCAAACATCTTTATAATACTGAAATTACAAAATTAATAACTAATACGACAAAATAATAATAAAATATCGCATACATAATATTTGTACACTACTCATAATTGATGATATGCTATGTTAACTATTTGGTTTAATTTAAAAGTATTTTTGAGGTAACTAAAAGAAATATTACTTGGACTTATATTTGAATCTTTAAAATATTTTTAGCACATTAAAATGCTTTGCATATTATTGCTGCTAAACTTTCTTGTTCCGCTGTTTTCTATTGATAAAATCATGTTTTCCTTTTAATTCTTAGAGAATCTTAAAAACAATTGATTGTGACAAAAGAGAACAGATTTAAAAGAAAAGTAAAAACGTATTTTTAATCTAAATTTTAAAAAAGCACGTAAAAATGCTTTCTTTTGTTTTCGCATTTTATAACTATTGGATTCTTTTCAGTGTATAAAGCAAACTAATTGCTTCATATTTACACTTTTATCAGCCAAAATTCCATAATTTCATGAAGTAACTATCAATTTATTTTTTTATAATTTGTGTTTTTTTTTCTATATTTATGAACAGAGATTAATTGGGAAAAAACAACTTATATTTGGAATATTAAATTGCTCCATTAGTTATTTTTTTATAAATATCAGTTTATATTACTTTTCATTCTTGAAATTTTTAGTGAATTTTAGCAGCATAACATCAAATCATTACTATGCTAAAAATTATTTCCAATTTCATTTATGAATAAATCCGCATTGAGTTATCATTAACTTCCATTGATAGCTAATCTTGCGTATCGCGATATATTTCAAGTTATTCCTCTCAAGGATTTCTCTTAAGCAATCAGATTGAATTTTATCTCATTAACATCTAAAAATAAATGTTTTAAAGTAATTTAAATTTCGAGAGAGGCATATTAGTTTCTTTGAGTAAAGTTATTTTATCAATCATCATTTATTAATAGCTTTAAGAAGTATTTCAGCATCATCTTCATCATAAAACTAATTTATTTCACTACTTTTTGGAAAGATATTTATGTTTCAAGGATGAAATAAAAACACAAAATTAAAGTAATGTTTTTGAAATTGGGATTCTGAGTGTATTAGTGCACTTGAAACTGAAGATCGAAAGAAGATTGGCAATTACAATTTCTTTAAGATTTCTTTAGATATGAAAATATCATTAATGAAATTTCTTAGTCTGGATGGTAATAAATCTCAATAAATTTAATAATCTTCTTAATAAAGTTAAATTAATAAGTTTCTCTTTAATTTCCACTTATTTAACATTTCATTCGCTTTCTAATATCGTCACTGTAAATGCAAAAAGTTGCATATCGAAAATTTAATTTGATTGAAATTTAATAGTTAGCACATCTTCATATCATCAACAGATGCCAAATTGTCAAAAAGGCAAGATGGCTCTTAACATTAGCAATGCCAAATTTCATCAATTTTAGTTCTTAGAAGTATTTTAAAATATAAACTTACATATATTTGAAAAGGTATAAAGGAAACAAAAAAAAAATGAAAATCTCGTAGATGATTTTCATATAAAATTTAATAGAAATATACCATTTGGATGTAAGCACATCATACCAAATTTTATCCGTAATAGTGGTTGCATTTTTCAGCAAGTATATTCACTGAAAGATTGACATAATTCAAAAAATAATTTTTTAGGTTCACGTAGGTCTAAGATACAGAAATTAATGAAAGATTGAATTTTTGTATGATTGCCATATCTTCTTTTTGTGTCTTTTGTATACGAAAAATGTCGATCTTTGATGTATTGAAAATAAGTAAATAAGATCTGCCATTTAATCGATTGATAAAAATTTTATACAAATGAAACTTAAAAGTTACTAATGTATTATATCTTGATGAGGAAATATGTAATACTATCAAGAAAGCCTTACATTATTTCAATATAAATCGGAAACATTTTAAGACTGATGTTGAGAACGAGCCCGTGATGGTAGATACTTTAAGTGATTTACATCCCTAAATTCGTTTTCCTTCAAAGCAGATTACAACTTTACACGTAAGAAATCGCAACCATTTGTTAGAAGCTGATAAAGCATGCAGTTTATCAAGAAACTTTGAAATGGCCAGATTTCAAAATTCAGCTTATATAAGATATATGTAATGAATTTTTGGGTCATCTCATAAACAGCAAAAATATAAACTTGTTATAAATGTAATGAACAAATAAATCAATCGAAGTATTTTTTTCATTCTTTTTTTGCCCAAAATTGAGGGAGAGAAGTTATAAGAATTTTGTATTCTAGCTGCAAGATATGTATATATTTTTTCTTAGCAAAGAAATAATTAATGAGAAGAAAATATAAAATATTCTGCAGTCTGAAAAAATTATCTGTGCTGCTTTAAAGACTTTCTGTTTGAAAAATTTGTTAAATATCTATACTATTAAAAAGATCTCCTATTTGAAACAATCTCACTAGTATAGCTAGGTTACGTAATAATGGAATTTCAATTTCATTCAGTTAGAATTTATTGATGTTTTGTTTTGAAATCTCTTTGAATATGCCTCTCAGATTTCAAAAATTATACACGAGTATATAAAAATTAACTTTTCATGATTCTTATTCTAGACTTGAGTTACTTAATAATTCAACACGAACAAATACAATATTAAGACTTCTGCAGTTATAGGTTATTACTAATTTCTGTAATAATAAAGATTTTACTCGCGAAATTTCAACTTTAAATAAATAGGTATAATTAGGTTCATATGAGGATTATTATACATTGGTAGGAGAATATTTACTCAGTTTATAGGTTCGTTATTAATAGTAAAAATTAAGCACGCACGCACACACACACACACACACGCGCGCGCGCACACACACACACACACACACACACACACACACACACGCACACACACACACACACACACACACACACACACATTATTCTTTACATATATATTAACATTAAAAATATTTTGGAAATTAAAGAAAGGGAAAATATATATGACGGATCCATTAAGTTGCAAAGAAATCTTGTATAGAAGAAAACGAACTGATAAAACTTATCAACGAAAACTTTTTACAGAAATATGGTGTAAACATTTACTTTCTAGTACTAAAAGCAAAATTTAACAGTAGATGTGGTTTCCCCAAAACGCTTTTGCATTCTCTCAAATAAAGATGTTAACCCCATTTCCTCTGCGTGAAATCGTGAACCTTGGCAATCGACATTAGTGAACGCCACGAATGTTTCAGATTTTTATTTTCAAAATCCTACGCGAAAGATGTGTGTTTTGTAATACAGTAAAGAAAATCGGTATTTGTGCTTTGATTATTTTTCCAGTAATATCGATTTTAGTATGAATCTAACTTACTTACTAAATCTAAAGTGCGATCTTTAGCGATTAGTCGCTGGCATGCAGTTAACACACAAGTTCTATAAAATTGAATATGTTGTTTGGACTCCTTTCTTCTGACAGATTTCAACCAGAATTTAACATAGAACTAATTGTAATCTCAAGATCGCACACCATATTTCATTTAGTTAAGTGCTTTTGGGTTATTGCATTTACTTTCATGAAAAAGTACAGACCGACGGACGGTCAACCCTTCTACAGATTTTGTTCAAAATTCGATAACTTCTACATTTTAGCTGCTAAACCTGTTTACCGAATTTTATTTATATAGCTCTTTACTTTTTATAGTTATTGAATTCACTTGTAAAGGAACAGTTGGACAAGCAGACTTCCTCTGAATGTAGTTTGTTAAAAATTTGACAGAAATCTGCCAATGGGGTGAAAAGTTCCTACACAAATTTCATCTATTTAACTCGAAGTATTTTTGACTTATAGTATTCACAAATATGCAGACGTAATATCGAAAAAATGTGTTTTTTCGCACTTGGGGAAATCTGAAACGTAGTGATTTGTCAAAATCTAGAATTCGAATTTGGCAATTGCAATATTTTATTTTTGTATTCTTCATATTCAAGAGAAAAAAAAAATACAGAAATAAAAAAAAAGTCTCAAAAGCCATTTTAGGAATTGTATCTGCATATGTATCTATGTGTGAATGAATGCGATCAAAACCACAAACCACAACGAGGAAAAAAGAGTAAAATTCATTCTGAATCTTGCTTTGAGCAAACTAAATGGATCTTTTAAAGAGAGGATGGTTAAATTTTTGAATCTAAAATATTTATGAAATGCACATAAGGAAATAACCCTCTTTTTTAGAAAAGCAAATTAAATATTGTTTAATCAGAAACTAAATAAATAGTTCATTAAATATATCAGGTGAAATTTGTATTTTGTGACTTTTCCGTTTCTGCAGTAAGTGAATCATTTATAATCTTAATCATCTGGAAGAAATATTTTCTCAAATTGCATATATATATTCTCGATTTACTATTGTATTCTTCTCTATATTTATGACATTTTTGATACGACTTCTAACACTCAAGAATCAAAGAAAATTTTATACATATTGTGATTATAGGCGATGGTCATAATTTTGAATCGAAACTATTTATGAAATGTGCATTTGGAAGTAATCTAAAATTTTTAGAAAAATAAATTGACTATTGTTTAGTTAGAAACGAAGCGAATAGTTTTTTTTATATGTGTCCAATAAAATTTGAATTCTGTGACTTTTTTAATCATTTATAATCTGAACACCAGGAAGAAATATTTTCTCAAAGTGAAGAAATAATTTTCGTCTCCATTCCCTATTGTATTCATATTTATATCTGTTAATACTCACGAATAAAAAAAAAACTATTCATCTTGTGATTATACTCCAAGTTCAATATGTCCAGGTGCTCACTTTGTAATGAAAATATGACATTCATTTATAGATACACACGCTGCCATAGTTGTAATTAAAAATGTTTTCAAAATATCATGAATAGCAAAAGAAAAGTAGTTCAATAATGAAATTTATCTGAAGAATTCATAAGGTTATATTTTGTATTTAAATTTAATTATATAAAAACGTTTATTCACTTTATCTCCGAAAGATTTCTTTTTAATTGAATTTCTTTGAAGTAGTAAAATAATGATTTAGTATTACAAAAATTGGCAACGCATATAATTCGTTAATTTTTTCATAACTAGAAATGCTTGTATCATTAAAATTTTCTTTGCTTTTAAGAAATATTTGGGATCCAAAGTATTTGCTGGAATTTTTTATGACTAAATTGGAAAACAGTCTGTTGTCCACAAAATGACGATGGTTCTTAGGAAATAGGATATTTACTGGAATTTTGGATTCTATTATTCTTTTCATATATCTTGAGTTTTATATTTTTATCATTCGCTTTCTCCTATTATTTATTTTTTATCTTATTCAACTTCATTTCATTTTTATATCAAGGAATTCGTTCAACTATTGTTTTTTTAGGGATTGTATTGGTAGGGATATTGCAGGATATCAAATATCTTCTAGCTAATGGTTAGGTTTTGGTTTAAAAACATCTTTTTTAAACGATCCTTTTAGAATTTTTCCCACAGATAAAGTTTCAATATTATTTTAATTGACATTTGATCCATTTTTAAGTTATTTTCCATCATAAAAATTGATTTTTTTAAAGTTATAACAATCGATGTTATTCTTGAAAAAGTTCAAAATCACAGAACGGGAAAACAACAACGGTAAGTTGACTCTGCAAAAGTATTTTTTTCTGGTATTTTTTAGTATTTGAAGGTTTTCAAATTTTTTATTGATGTTTGAGTGTTTTTATTATAGTATTCGGTCGCACAAAGCACAGACACAAACATTTTAGATCACAGATGATTAAAAAATACTTTCTATAGAAAAATATGAGAATACCAAAGGGAGAACAATCCAGATTTCGCAGCATTCATTTGGTGTACACGATATCTATGAGTTGAGAGCATCTCTCAGAAAATGAAGAATGTTTCATTCGGCATCACAATCATAAGATAGATATTGTCTTGAATTTCATTTAATTGCACAATGAATTCTTTAATTAAAATTAATGCTGCGAATTCATTATATAATACGGCACACAGTTTTATTCCATTTAAGAACATTATAGCATGGCATTTATTTTTACTGTTGTCATAAATAATCTGATAAAACACAGCTTAGTTCTATGTTCAAATAACGATTGAATACTGATCGTCTTTTCTCAACAACTTTTATGATGCATCAGTTCCCAGACTCCTAGGGTTCTTACCGATAAAAGAACATTTAAATTATTTTTAACATGAAAGATGCGTTCCATAACATTGCCTTAAATTTTATCTTAAGATCTTTCTTCGATATAGGTTGATACAAATATAAAAATACAAATTTAAGATAAAAGATGCAAAAAAGAACATGATAGTATAGCATTTATTTTTACTATTGATCTAAATAATTTGATAATGCAAAGCTTAGTTTTATGCGCAAATAATGATTGAATACTGATCGCCTTTTCTCACCAACTTTTTTGATGCACCAGTCTCAGACTCCCAGAATTCTTACCGATAAAAGCACATTTAAATTATTTATAAAGATTCGTTCCATAACATTGCACTAAACTTTTTCTTGAGATCTTTCCTCGGTAGGTTGATACAAATACCTTTACCTTACTTTGCGCATTTTAAATTAATTTATGGGCCGCTTAGTGGACTAGAAAAATGATGAAAGTTCAGTGAAAAGTTGTTGCAGTGAATTTCAAATGTTATGGCCATTAGAGTCATTAGTTATGCATCATAAATTAAAATGATTGAAACCTGGAAAAGTTTATTTCGTAAATTCATTGATTTTTTTTTATTTATTGGCATTTGAGGGAAAAAAAACGAAAGTGTGATTTACCTCATTTATACGATGGTTTTTAATATCCCTCTTTCATATTAACGGTATAAATTACGAATTGGTAAGTATTAAACGAGCTGTGAAATCGCTCATTTATTTTTAACAAGTGCATAGAATGTGATCAAGGCTCTTAACGCTCTTTGTTGAAGTGGCTATATTATTTCCCTTTTACATTCGGAAAACACCTAAAACAATTCGTCAAAAAATAAATGCGTAAGTTGAGAAGAGATAGTGTATTTTTCTTTTCAAAGATACTTGCTAAAACTAAAATGTATTATTAAATGATCATTCATACACTAAAAATCAAATGTCAAATACACACTATGATGGAATAATACATAAAACTGCTAACTGATGATAAGTTTCTATTATTTTATAATTATTCTCAAATTAAAATTCATTGTCCTTTTAGATGGTTATAAGCGTTTCTTTAACGCTATTAATTTATCAAATAAGAGATGTAAGAGATTCCATAGATTAGAATTGGATTTTAAATTGTTGTATTCTAAGAATTTATTAATCGCCCCTAGGGTCTAAGTTATAAATTTGAAAATAAAGCTGTAAGTTTGAAGTCAAATTTATTATATAAAATATACATTTTCTATCAAAGAATAAATTGAATCACATTAATTTAAAAGCAGAAAACTCCAAGAGAAAATAGAAATTCTTATAAATAAATAATGAAACAAAAATGTTTCAGTATTTATTCATAAAAAATTCTATTTTCTATAAAAAATTACTATATAAAATATATATTTTCGATCAAAGAATAAATTGAATCACATTAATTTAAAAGCAGAAAACTCCAAGAGAATATAGAAATTCTTATAAATAAATAAATAATGAAACAAAAATGTTTCAGCATTTATTCATAAAAAATTCTATTTTCTATAAAAAATTACTATATAAAATATACATTTTCCATCAAAGAATAAATTGAATCACATGAACTTAAAAGCAGAAAACTCCAAGAGAAAACCGAAATTCTTATAAATAAATAATGAAACAAAAAATTTTCAGCATTTATTCATAAAAATTTCTATTTTCTATAAAAAATTACTATATAAAATATATTTTTTCAATCAAAGAATAACTTGAATCACATTAGATTAAGATCAGACAGTTCTAAAAAGAAATTCAAATTCCTTTAAATAAATGCTGAAATAGAAATGTTTTTATTATTTCCCAATTTTTCTAAAATGCATAAGTCTGCATTTCTAGTTCTTCGTCAGTTTTTTCCGCAGAAAACTTTATAATTTAAGTTCATTTAAAGTTTCCCTAGTAAAGAAGTTCCTAAAATTTATTTTGTTATTTTTATCATACATATATATAGTTACTTAAAAATCCATCCTGGAAGTGTACAATGAAAAGTCCAACCGACTCAGTAACTAACGAATAATCAGTCTTTATGCTACACGAAACGCACGAAACAATGCACTGAAGAATAATACACAAAACAGCACTTGCAGAAATAAAAAACAAACAAGCAACAATATATATATATATATATATATATATATACATATATATATATAATTCTTTTTGTGCAAACGATAAAAATCTATATTTAAATACACGTCACAATTTAGTATTTAACTTAGAAGCGATCTCAGGGAAAATTTAACTTCTACATTTAAGGAAGTTTAAAATGAATCACAAAAGTATCTAAGATGCAAGCGTATTTTTCTTATAGAAAATATCGTATATTCATCAAAATATTAATTTAAAATCGTACCGAGAATAGGTTATTTAGCATTCATCAGCGAGAATTTATATGAGAAAATCTTTTTATATGGTTCATGAAATAATTATTTTATTCATTTGATAACTTTTCGTTATTTATTGAAAATTGTGGCCTTCAGTTGAAAATGTAACCATTCCAGAACTGTGCATCACTTTTCGAAACTTTTATTTTGAAAATAGTTATTAATTAGTGTTACATTATTAAATTAATTTTAATGAAAAACTGAAGTTCTATGCAACTTAAGAAGCAATACCAGAGAATGAATATAGAAGAATAATTGATAATGAAAACAGAGGCAGAATGTTAAGAAGTTTCAATGTTTAGTTTTTTTTACATGACATTCATGTAGGAATTAAGGGGCTTATAAGAAAGAATAAGTTGGTGATTCTGCTAATTTTCCGATTCATGTTTTTTAAAAATATACCAGAACTATCGGAAAGGAAACAAATATTAATAAACTGGCTAGAATGAAATGATTAACATAAGAACAATGCCAAATATAAAGCTCGAAGGTTTTGGGTTTAGATTATTAATTTTAGGGCTTATATTGAGCCAAAAGAAATGCTTTTTGTTATAACATAATTACACAAAATTATTTAAAATTGAGAAGAAACTCTTGGAGTATCTCATTTAGAAATTACCATCTAATCCGAAACGAAAGGGGAATTTTCGAAATCGGACTGAGTACAAGTTTTAGAAATAGGGTCTGTGTATGTCTCTAATCTAATCAGAACTCACAGTTCTCCATTCTCTCTACGGTACAGAAAAAAATTTTTAAGTTAAAATTTTACGAACTGACCCAATATCGAGGTGAATCTTAAGCAGAAAAAAATCTCGACACAAGAATCTGTTATACATCTATTCCAAAATAAACTCAAATAGGGACACCGTGTCGCCAAAACACGTAAATAAAGAAATTGTCCCATAACATTTTTTTTTACTCAACAAAACATTGTCATGTTCCAACAAAAGCAGGAATAAATATATTGCTAACTCGATTTGACTTCCTATCTTTATTTTGGTTTCCTATTTTTATTCGGGTTATTTGTAACTTTTCTGGCAGTTTTTATTTTTCGCAGAAACATGTTTTCAGCATTGCTTGTAACTAAGTTACTCGCAAATATTCTCCTTTTTAAACTGCCAGTTATATGGATTTTGTGTTATTCTTATCTTTTGTTTTATCTTCTTTTAAATTTCAAATAAACAGACAAACTGCATCAAACTCTTCATCGCCGAAAATTGCTTTTAGCAAGATGCGAAAATGCAAAAATGGTTGTTTATAAATCATTTCTCATAAGTATCAGTCCACGACAACTGAGTAACTTTATTCATATCTTTGAGATTTAAGTTTCTTTCTTCACGCCGTAAATGAAACTTCAAGCTACGGACTAAAATTAATTTTTAAATTTAATTTAAATTAAAAAAATTAATTTAATTTAAATTTAAAAATTAATTTAATTTAAATTTAAAAAATTAATTTAATTTAAATTTAAATATTGATTCCGTGTAAATGAATGTCAGGAATAAGAAAAATAATTGTTAAAAATCAATATTATATGATTATAAATCAGCGACTACACATTTTGAAAAGCATATATGCAAACATTATTTGAAATACACATTTATTTACAGTTCAGTTCAGTTCAGTTATATGAAAGTCCCGTTTTAAAGCAATACTTGGGCTATTTTTGGGACGAATGGCGTAATTTTGAACCGTGGTCAGATGACGTGGACGACACCTGAGCTGGTACCTCCCTTTCCAAACTTCCACACCACACCACACCAGAGGGAGGACGTTAAGCCCCGACGGATTTAACACACATTTATTTACAAAATTTGGGTAAAACATATTTAAAAAAAATGTTTTTTAGTGTAAACATTATTTATTTCCTTTATCTAATTAGTGTGCATATATACACGTGTATATATGTACATTAAAATCATTAATATAATTTTTATACAATAAATTTAAAAATTGTATTAAAGCTTTGTCGCTGAGTTGTTCAGTTGGTAGGAAATAACAAAAGCGCATTCCACTTTCAGAAATAAGCTATAGCTGCATAATATAAAAATAATTTCTTAGAATAATCTTTCCTTTCATAGAACATGTTTTCTTTTGGTGCAAACGCAATAATTTTAAATGGCAGTCAGATAACTTAGGAGAGACGAAATGACAAACTGCATTCCAAATTTCTACGTTATACCAACATGACCATCAGAAGCCTGGATAAGAGTTAGTGGGAAATAAGCCGATTTATGTTCAGATACTACCATTAAATCATCGGAGCTGTCAAAATGTTATAGCTGATTCCTTGATAACTTAAGAAAAGTAAATATTTAGTTTCTAGTCCACAAACATTTGCAGTTTAATCCTTACGCTAAATCCAATGTGGGAAGACACCCATGTCACTTGAAAGAAAATATAGACACCATGGAGAAACAAGGATTCTGAAGGACATTGCTGCTCTAGTATTTATTCTGAATTCGATGAGCAATGTTTTCTCTAAAAACTATCTATACATCATTACACCTTCCCAGTACAGGGGAGAGACAAACGTTATTAAATCACAGAGTTTCAATCTGTCTCATATCTACTAATTTTCTACTGATCTACTTATTTTCTACTGATGAACTCTATCTGAATGTGTTTTGGAAATTACTTTACCATGCACATAGCTTTTACCTCATTTTCCTTTTCATTATTAAAAAATCAACAGAAAATGATTGAAACATAATTTTAATCTGCATCATACACAATAGTATGATGACTTTCTGCTATTAAACGCTATCTGAATACTATTTGAAAAACGCATACGCTTAGCTTTTCCATCATTTTTCTTTTTATTATTCAGTACTAAAAAATCAGCAGAAAACGACAAGCAGAATTACATTCTGTGTCATATACATATGCTAAGGAAACTTTCTGCTGATGAATAAAATATGAATACGTTTTGAAAAATATGATGCCATACACATAGCTTTTACATATTTTTTTCTTTTATTATGAAAACATTCATTTCATCATTTTTCTTTTATTATGCTTTAAAAAATATATTATGCCATGCGATGTTTCTCCCTGATATGTGTATTATGCCATGCACATAACTTTTATATTATTTTTCTTTTTGTTATTCATTACTAAAAATAATCAGATAATGATTTCTCAATAAATCTAATGTGAAAGTTCGAAACAATATTGATATACATTCCTATGAAGACTGATACGAATCTACATATTTTAATTCTACGTTTTAATTAAACTGGATACAACAGCAACAAATCTAAGTTTAAAATACAGTAGTCTAAAAATCAATAAAACTTGATTAGGACGAAGTTAATTTTCATTGAAGGAAAAAAAAGGATTAGTACAAGTGATTAGAAGTACAACTCTTTGTAATCAACAACTAATCAGACAACAGGTGAAATCTCTGCTGTTCTCTCTTTTATGAGAATAAAATCACTTTGTGGATCCTTTTGCTGTTTAACTGCCCCAAATCTATTTCCTACAAATGGCAGTCATTTATCAGATAGATTTGTGATCATTACGTGTAGAATGGAGTGCCTTCCTGAATTAATTTTGATTAATCACAGAAATAGACCTTAACGATGAACATAAGGGTGCGAAGGAAAGTTCATTGGGCCGAGAATGTCAAATGTCCCCTTATCCCTGCTCATTTGTTAGTTCATCATCGAATGGCAATCTCAATGGAGAATTAATTCAATTTCGACTTCTACTAAATGCTTGTGCCGACTTTTCTCAATAACTAAATAGAAAAATTAATTAATTCTCATCGGAACTAGAAAACTCTGCTCCATATTATCTACCATTCAAATGAGACTAATAAGTCAGATTTTCTGCTAAAAGATTCATTGAGAAAATTATCGATTTGTTAATCCTATTGTTCATGGAATGTCTGTAAATTTGAGTTTCACTTGGTTTGAACATTGCATAAATCCCAAGATGGAATTTATAATTAAATTATCCTAAATATTTTTAAATAGAACTTATGTTTATAATATTTTTGAAGATCTAAATTTCGTGATAATATTTTTCAGTGTTGTAGAATATTCTTGATATGTATGTTCTATAATTGAGTACTATATCATGGTTCACTGATTTTGCTTGATAATTACTACTGTTTTTGGAATTATTGAGAAAAATTTTACTAAAATTAGCTGCTTTGTAACTGAATAGATTTTAAAACAATTCTTTCAAATGCTCTTATCCTTTAATTGTAGAAATCTTTATTTTCATTAAAATGACCGCTTCCAGTTTAGGGACATTCCTTCGGTTAGAAACATGCGAAAGAGGTAAGTAAAGAAAATTTTAAATTTATTCGCTTCTTATGATATAACTCATGCGTGAATAAAAAAATTCTGCTATAAATATTCATTTTTCATAGAGAACATCAAGACAATTATTAAAATTAAAAATAGTGCCAATTTAATTTTATCACAAGAAAGACCTCTTTCATTTTGTATTTTTCAGATTCAATTTTTTTCACAAGGATAGAAATGGAAATAAAAACTTTACCAAAAGAGACTGAAATTTTCTTGGAATCCTAAGAATAAAATATATTTTCAAATATCTCTAAATAGAAGAAAAAAAAATCTCTATTAAATATCTCTAAATACAAGTTTTTTTTAAGCACGCTCAAAGAATATCTAACGCTTCAAATAAAATTCTTCTTCACATAAAATTGTAAAGTTAATTTTATAATTGTTATAAAGAAATACTGTGTTTTCAGTTAAAAGAGTGAAATCAAAAAATTCAATTTATGTTTTAAAATTAATTTAATTTTCATTTAAAATTTAAAAAAAATTACTCATTTTACAATTCTTATTTTATGCGTTTATATAAAAACTTGGTGATCTAAAATAAACATAATTTAAAAATAATTATGATGTTTCTAGTGGTAACAAAGGATAGAAATTAAATTAGTCTTTAAATATGGTATGCTGCAATAGCAAACAGGATTAAATTTTCGTGATATCTTAATTCTGAATTAAGTGGAATTTAACATTCATATCTTTAGAATTGTTACTTAATTGTTTAACAAAAGGTAAAATTGTTGCAAAGACTTAGAAAATCCTTTGAGTTTCGTAACAGGGATTTTGTAATTAGTAATGAAAAGAAAAAGCTTAATACAAACTACTTTTAATGAAGATAGCTGCAGGTGTCTCACTGAATAATTACTAAAATAACCTTTTAATAACTTTTTGATTTTTCTTATGCACTTACCAATAGAATAAATTTTTATCCTTTTAAACTTGTTTGACTTCATATTCATAGTTTTAATTATAGAAAACTTATAATGACAAAGACTTATTATCTTAGAGTAAGAATTTTTTCTCTTCGATTTTTTTTTCGTCTATACAAACATTTTCCGGTTAAATCTTTCATTACATCAGTTTTATAGTTAAATTTGATATTTTAAAGTTCTTTTCAAAGTTCATAAGTAAAAGAATTACTTGTATCATATAATTGCTGAAAATATTTTGACGTTTCTTCACCCGCTTTATTCAAGCATACTTTTTCGTAGATGTCTTAACAATTCCATGCATTGTGTAAAAGTAATTTTTTTTAACTAACATCATTATTTTAATTTTTGGTGATACAAAAAAAGGTAAAAGATTTTAATTTTTTAAAATTTCGGAAACTTTATTTTGTTTGCTTTAATTTGAACGTAAAATCAGTGCATGTAAGAAACAAGTTCTAAAACCAAGAAAAGGCAAAAATAGAATTAAAAGATATCATTTTAGTATTACTAAATTTTTTGAAATGTATTTTGATTTATTTCACTTACGAATTTCATGAAATAATTTCTTCTTATTAATTTATTAAATTTTTACAGTGATTATTTTTTTCTGTTTTAATTGAATTTTTATTGCGAGTAAAACTGTTATTGCTATAATTAACCGTATGAAACATTAATTCAAAATATGGTCTCAACTTTATTTTAAGTAATTACAAAAGTTTTTTTTTAAATTTATTTTATTTTAGAGGAAATTCATAAAGTATTAAATTTTTAAGAATTCAGAATTCTTTATATAAAAGAGCAGTAGAAATGACGAATTATTTATGAATTCAAGCTTAGAAATTCATACTTCTCTTTCGAAGGAATATTGTTAATAAATATGAACCCATTTATATGGATTTTCATTCTATTATTCCATACTTCATTCTCGAAGTAATTATAATGAACGCGAAGTACACATAAAAGTAATTCTCTCCAATGCATTGCAACTCTAATGATTAACTGCCATTTGCTTTAAGAGGTAACAGTGAAGTTCAATAGCAACAAATCATTTACATCGCTAAAGTCGAAAAAGTACATTAACTTTAAAATTGATACTTCCCTAATTTCTATACTTTGATGGATAAAATTCCTCAAAATAATAAAGCTGACTCTTAACCATCTGCCTTGAATACATTCATTATGATCAAAATTACTGGTAAGATTATTTCAAATAATTAATTGGCCTTTATGAACTTCCATTAATAAAGCAGTAATGGAATTTAAACATAACTAATTTATTATTGTTGCAGCTCACAATAAGTTTGTTCTTTAAGCATAAATATTTTTTAATAAAAATTCTATACTTATGCTTGAGTTTGGAAAAAATTATGATTTAAAAAAAATCCATATTCAAATTACATCATAGTAAAGGCGTGCCAAGTCACTTGAAGCTGGCATTTATAACATCACTTTTCACATGGATACAGAAATCCACATATTTTTCGTGTTCTTGAATCTTAGAAAAAAAATTAAGGATGGGATAATTCGGCCATGCCACACATTGAAATGAAAAAGATTTTACCTAAAAAGTTAGAATGAAAGATACGTAAACGTTTGTCATATTTTATAGATAATACAGAGGTAGTATAAATTTGTACACGGCTACTCTCCTAAACTTTTTACATTTTCTGTTCTGTTCGAAGTTTTCTCAAATCCCTCAATGCTCTATCTTCTGTTTTTCAGTGATAGAAATAAAAAAAATATTTAATGATCCTCCGATTAGAATTTTATACAAATCTTCTTATCGACTGAATTATAAAGCTTTATAAGCAATAGATATATCAGTTTTAACTGCAAACTTCGAAACTGATACTTCTTTTCGTCAAAAAACAACGGAAAATTGTATTTTTTCAATCGTATGCTTTAAAAACATACTTCTAAAGAGAGACAACTCCCTTTCTGCAAAAAATATGAATGATATTTACCATATAATCAAAGAATAAATAAATTATGGATCATAAGAATACATACGATAAACGTAGTTTATCTTCTTGGCATCACACACATTTTCTACAAATTCTATTAATGAATATCATTTAAATTCCGTTACTCATGTTGAATTTCTTCATTATTAGGTAGAGTTGTTTGCTATATTTATTTTCAATAGAAATTTAAATTTTAAATTATTCTTATAATGGACAATGTCCAGCTTATTGAGAAAATTACGACCGGTATATTTCTTTAGTGAGCATATAAAAGAAAAGGTTCAGCAATCAGTTAAATGGAAAAGAAAACAAGAAAGGTAAAAACTAATCAATCGAAAGTGGTTTCTAGAAAGTTGAAGGTGTTTTTCTGTGTAGAATTCAATTATGTGAGTGAATCAACTGGATAATTCATTATATATCAGTAATAATCCACAGCTACTGAACTTGTAGAATATCTTTGTAAGATAATTTTAAAAAATCGTTTGGTTCTGTTCAATTGCAAGATTCAGAATCGGCCATGATAATCGAAACATCATTTTATACTTTCATTTCTTTCCCATTTTAGATAATATTCCATTTAAAATTCATCATATAAACTTAAATGCGGTAATGTTTCAAGAATAATGATTTTTTTCAAACAAACGTAACTGAATTTAAATATTGAAATGAATGTATTTTTTCAGAATTAAATTTCGATATAACTAATTATATAAAATCTCATCTCCCGCAAAGGCCTAAATCACAAAAATATGAAAATGCTTAGTTGGAGAATTACACTTGGAATGTCTCTTTAAACTTTCTTAATGTCTCTTAAATATTCTTAACATTGTTGCTACCAAAATTGGTAAAGCCTACAAACCATAAAATAGATATTATTCAGATGAGTTTTATACTTAAAACCATTTGGCTTTCAAATAAATGAATGAAGGTTCTAAGTAGAATGTGAATACATAAATTAGGTATATCCAATCTTTTTCCGATCTAATTTAGTCTGTATTAGTTACTGAGGTAAGAATAAAAAGCGTGCAATTATTTGAAAAATTTTTAGTTCCAAGTTTCTCAACATTTTTGCTTCGTCATACTTTTCGAAAATATTAAGAAGAATTGAATGCATAGCTTTTAGTGTCGAGATTATCTATGCATTTAGCGAGACTCTTTAGCATATAATATTTAAATTAATTGTTCGGTACATTAGCGATTTAATGGACTTAAAATTTGACTGACGGAGTCTGATTTAGTTTCTTTTGAAACTTTTTCAGGAATCCAAAATGCAGTACAATGAAAGTGTTTTGCTACTAATATGACAATAATACGCTAAATAATCTGTATTTGTTGTACAACACAATTTCAAATAAAATATTATATTTTAATCAATGTAAACACTTGAATATGATGAATATTTGAATGAACTGATTAATACTAATGAGCATTTGAATTTACATTTACGCTTTCGCCTCAATAAATCTGCTAAATCGAGGATTTATTAAGCTTCAAATTTTCTTATGTATTTTTTATTTCATCATTAGATCTCAATTATTTATTAGCATTAGCATTTTCTAATAAAACGGTTGAAACGGTTCGTTGTTTGGCAGAAAAAGGAACAGTGGATGAAAATTTTATTCGCTTCAATATCCTAATGAATTTTATTCATTTTGTATTTATTACTTTAGTATCTTTATAGATTCTACAGACACACAGAGTTTAAGAATACTTATTTAAGAAGGAGAAATATCTAGTTGAATTGCAGAAAATTTGGACCTAGTCAGCATATCTTTCTTTTCGATCGAAATAATTTGATAGATAAAATTATGTTCCTTCTATGCTAAATTACTTTATTTCAACCATTACGCAAGTCAGCAAATATCTGGAATTCACATTACGCGAATGCATAAGTTACAGGACATATATTACAAAAATTCACAACAGTGAATTTTAAAATATTGGATGTATTATTTCAATGTAAATAATGCAACATATGTTCCCTTTTTTCATACAAATCTTTCAAGCTTTGCACGGTAGAAAAAAATTCTTATCAAACTGTGAATTACTGTAATCATTATTAATAATAACTAAATTCCTGTTAAATATAAATCGGGAAATGGAGAATTAGGTGAAATAACTAGATCAAGGACCACAAAATAGTACCGCATTTACGTGTATGTCATTTTCAACAGAGCCGTAATAACGATAACATGCAAATGTACTTTGATAATTTGGTAGTGGTTGGTTATTAATTATTAGATTATGATATTAAGAGGCTGTATTAATACCTTAAATGTGAATATGCCCTTTACATTAATGTTATTATTAATTTACGAACGAAGCAATATGGTAGAAATTATGGTGGAAAATTAATAGATATTTCCAAATACCATCGATGAAAGCAAAGTAAGCCAAAAAGTTATTCAAAATAGACATGACATTTCTGCGAACTTTAGAAATTATAATGAACTTTGAGTTTAGAAAAAAAAATCGCGAAAACATAAAAAAAAAAAACTGAATTTTATAAATAAATATGTATTATAGGATTTTTTTATATTCATTTTTTTAAATAATATTTCCTTCACAACGAAATACAAGCTCTATGAATTTCAATTTTCTTTCACAAGAGCAACAAAAACTTTTGGTAGGATAGTGAAAAATCGATCTACAGACAACAACGTCTCAATGTATCTAAAGCATAAAAAATTATAAAAAGCCCAGCCAAAATGTTACATCTTGCATACCAGCTTTATTTATTCAGTAAAAACATGATAAATGATTCTTTCATAAATCTAAATCTTCCTTACACTAAAGATTAAATTTTTCTATGAATACAAATACAAACATATTTAAATATGTATCAATGAAATATAATTATAAATATCATGATTTCCACAAATAAATCGTTAATAATGACAAAAATATTTGTATGCAAAAATTAAATGTTGATATTTGTATATACTGTTATAGTTATGGTAATTATTCATTCAGTATTTATTTTTTAAAATAAATTATAGCAAAATGACCATACTTATCTTCTTAATGCCAATTGCCTGCGCCCCTAAATTCATCGTGGCATAATGAATATGATAATGATAATGAAAGTGAGATAATGAATTTAAAGACATATCAACAACTTTTTAAGGTATCCGACTAGGTTGAAAGCATGAAATTGGATGAAAATTCGTATTATTATTATTACTACTATTATTATTTTACAGTTTCAAAAAATATGTATGTTTCTGTTTCCAGTGGTATCTTTAGTTTGTCTCTATGTCAATTAGAAACCGAGTTATATTAAACTATTGACATGTAAGTGATGCTTATTTATAAGAATTTAAAAATTTTAAATGCATTTTCTGAAGAACGATTTTTTTTATAACCCCAGTGTACGATGCAGAATACAATGAACTATGGGATTGTTGTTGATTGCTTTACAAGTGGATTTAGAATTGTTTAATGTAAATATTTTTTGAAAAAAAAAATAAAATTTATAATTTTATATATTACATACAAAAAATTTATTTTTGAATGTAATTCTTAGATAATAATTAGTTACACTTTAAAACATGTTACTCATGCAATGTTACAAAGAAAAATGAAAAACTAAAACAATTTTTTCTCCAGAACAATCCTATTTTTTGTAAGTAAATGCTGAAATGTACATCAAAATAAGCTTTAACATCAAAACATCAAAAGATTTCAATATATTATATATTTCCAAAATATATTTAAATAATTTCCCTTTTATTTATCATTTTATCCTTATATTAATAAAAAAAACTCGTATGAACATGATTTTTTTTTTGAAAAATCCCCTCTGAACCTAGTCGGATACCTTAAGAGAATCTTAAAGTTTTTTCCTTATGAAATCCAAAATCTGCTAGAGATTAAACGTGTTTATTTTTACACCAGACATAATCCAAATCATGTATTAATGGTGTGAAATAATCGATTTTCAAACATAACCATATTTCAAAATTCTGTGGGCTTGGTGCACACAGTAGTCGTTATAAGAATGAATAATGCCTTTAATATCAGGAAAGTTTGATGGTCATCAATTGTTTTCCCAGAGTTCTTGACCATTGGAGATAATCCTCTTTCTAAAGGGAATGATTGATTTCGATAACGTATTTTTATAACAATTTCTAATTTTTAATAAATTAGGTACATGAATTTAATAGGATATGAAAATATGTTTTTATACATTAATATTAGTATATATTATAGTAATTTATGATAATTATACATAAATTATTAATTATTATAAAATATCATAAAATATAGATGATTTTTTTCCTTGCTGTCAATTATCCACCAGTGTCTAAATTCATCGACGGAAAAATAGCGAATTTACTGACATATCAACAAATGCTAAAACGATTCTTAAATTGCCTTTTCTTATAAAACCTTGTCTGATGGATACAAAACTTGTTTATTTTAAGACAAGATGCGATTTAAATCGCGTGTTACTTGTGTGAGATGATCGAGTTTCAAAAATAACCATATTTCAAAATTCTATGGCTTTGATGCACACAGTAGTCGTTACAAGGATGAATGATGCCTTTAATATCAGGAAAGTGTGATGGCCGTCCATTGTTTTCCTAGAGAGCTCGGCCGTTTGAGATAATCCGAGCCTCTAAAATGCATGATGCATCTTGCGATAACACGGCGTTATTACTGTTTGCAATTTTCAGTGAAATAGATGCGTAAATTGAATAGGAAATGAAGACATACTTTTTAAAAATTTATATGCAGACATCGAAATCCGTTGAAGATTAAACAACTGCTAAAGTATGTATTTAAATAAAAAACGATTTTTATTTAAAATTAATTTTTATAGAAGTGAAACCTTAGAAAATCTGATTGTGATTAAAATATTATATAGATCTGAAAATTCGAAAGAGAAAATTATTATTTCCATCTTTTTCTTTATTTCGGCTAAAAATATCTCGATATCACAGATTACAGTGTAAGTTAATTCAAAAGTTATAATGTTATCCAAAGTAAACAAGGTAATGAATTTTTTTCAGATATTTTCAAATTAAAATAAATTTAGAAAATGACCAAGGAGGAATGTCTCTTTACAATATAAAAATTCAAAACCTGGATAAGAAAGAATATAATTTTGGTTTAAAATGATCAAGGTGGAATGTCTCTTTACAATATAAAAAATTCAATACCTGGATAAGAAAGAATATAATTTTGGTTTAGTTTAGTTAGATTCACGCCCCATTTTGAAGCAACACTATATAAATTTTTGAATACTGTTATTTTTCAGAGTTTTGTAAGTTTTTTAATGAAAAGAAAACAACAGAAATCTCAACTTACGGAAACAAGGGATTAAAAATTTTTTCTCAAAACTACAAAGCATAGTTCCACTTCAGAGTCTCATTTACTAAAATAATATAGACTCAGGGTTTACTTTTTCCTCTATGGTATACATACAAAAAGATAATATAATAGTTAAAAAATCTGGTTTTTCAAAATGCAATAAGATTTTGACGGGACTCCCTGTATTAGAAATTTCCGAGACTGTGAAACCATTTTCGAAGTTAAGTTCGTCTATGAATGCGATAACTCAAAGACGCAGTGAGCTAGATAGATGAAATTTAGTATGTGAACTCTAAATTGAAAATGTAGATATCAGCTAAATTTTGAAAAAAAATCTATCAAGGGGAAATATCTCTGTCCGATGGCCTGTTTAGTTGTGAACATGATAAGATTCAAAGATTGTGTAATTCAAAGATTCAATGAACTAGATGGATGGGATTTATCATATTTATTTAATGCTAGAATAGTTTATCTGTATTAAATCTTATATCATATCAATCCATGCATTATATCTCTTCTGGTTCTCTCTATCAATGTGAGTGCGAGTTACATGAATTATAGTATTTTGTTTTCAATCTAAAATTAATCTAAAATTGAAATCAGTGTTAGGTTTTGTACAAAATTTGTCAAAGGATAGACAAGTCTCTCTAATTGAATGTCAATTCATATTAGAACACTAAAACTAACAAACGCATCAGCTGAATAAATGAAATTTGGTGCATTGTTTTGAAGGAACAAAAACTGTCGGTCCGTTTCTAATCTTACATCAAATATTCCAAAGAAGCATTGCCTAAAGAGTGAAACCAATTTTAATCATTATACTAAGATTCTAAACCTAAAATACTTGAAATATTCGAAAAAAGTAGAAAGATGATTACTTCCATTTATATAAAGGAAAAATGGAAACAGGCAAAAATTATACTATTCAACACTGATATTGAATGACTGAGTTAATAAAGAAATTTTAATTTTAGTGTGAATAAAAACCGTTGCAAACTTTGTAATTGGTTAGAACTATACAGAAATAAGTTTACCCATAATGTAAAAAAAAAATGTACATTATTTTTCAAAACGTATTGTGATTTGGAAATTTCTAATTTGTTCTGAAAATCTTATTGATGATTGAAAAGGTGACAATCTTATATTAATGCAAAATAATAAAATATACATAGATTTGTCATCCCTATTCAGAATTTTATAAATTGCTTTTGATTTTATCTCAAACTCCTTACATTTTATTATATCCATCTAATAATCTAAAGGCAATTCCTTTGATTCAGAGAGAGAAAAATACGATTCAATACAACAAATTTCGACATCTTATGACTATTTTCTTAGAAACTTGAAAGCAAATATTATAGAAATAAGTTAACTTGTTTTTCCCTTTGAGTTTCATATTTTTTCTCGGAACACATTTTCTACCAGATAATACGTTAAACAAATAGGGGCATACAGGAAATTAATTTACTTATACAAATAAAGAACTTCTTAAATGTAAAGAATAAATGGAAATGTATTAACAGACAAAAATACCTTTTCTGATATATACTAATTCATATTTCTTATGAGTATTTAATCCAAGTTTCTTTTCTAAGGACTTATTATTTGAAAATTGGATTAATGTTAGAATTGAAGATAAAGCATTATTAACGATACGTCTAATTAAACTTCTAATTATGTAACAAAATGATTTTAAAAATTGTAAAACATCATTTATAATTTATCAAGAGACTTATATAAAATGCAGCACAAAAGAAAAGCATATAATTAAAATTTTAATGGACAAATTTAATTCTTATAAATTTAAGGCTTTTAATGCAAATTCATTTAAAAGTAATAATTTTAAAATTTCGAAGACAGAATTAATATAATATTAAGTAGTATTAAAACAATAATTATATTATAAAGTTAAGAAAAATTATAATAAAAAAGATACAAATTTTACTTTTATTTCATTAAATTTTAATTATAAATGTCTTATTTTATTCATTGTGCTTTCAAATAGATGTTTAATTGAAAAACTTTTTATCTTTATATAATTTAAGGATTGTCTGGGAATATTAAATATAACATTATGAATGGTATTACCTTCATTAAATGGTTTTTTGTTAGAATATTGACTAAAAAATAAAATCAAAATTTTTCAATGATGTCCATCACGTTTTTCTTAAAGGAATATATTCTCCTTCATGATCGCCTAAATTAGTACTAAATAATTTATCGTTTGTTAACCATCAGTTTTGATTAATTTCAAAATCAAAGTCAATTTAACATAGAAAAAATGGTATACACGTAACTTTGCCTTGTATAAACTAGTTATTTTATGATTACGATGATTGCGAATTAATCGGGGATTGGGATGAAAACGACGTATAACTAAACAGCTCACAAATCATTCTTTACTCTATTTCTAGTTTGTTAAATTTATGTTTAATTTTTGTTTCAAATATTATATTTACTTAAAAGTTTTATGAAATATTCAATATCTAAGGATATTTAAATGCCACCTGAATTGAGTTTTAGTACAAATTTCTAGGTAGAATTGTTCGCAATTAATTTTAGTTGAAATTACAAAATTGACATTTAAGTAAAAAATTCAAATTTACAAAACATCTTTTACTACCAATAAATGAACGATACGTTGATATCATAAAATGGTGCATTTTTTCCCAAACAAATTTTAAAAAAAAATCAAGAGAATTTATTTCACAAGACATTAAAAATATTCATTACTTTTCCTTAAAAAAGAATAAAAAAAAACTGTTCTGTTCAAAATATCTTTATCATCAACAATACTAGATAAAAAAAGAAAGCTTCATAAAAAAAGTGCAAATTTGTACAAAAATAAAAAGTATACAAAAGCAGTTTCTAAGATTCCATCAACCTAAAAAATGCTTCAATGATTTCAGCGAATTCGAACATGAAATGAAGATATGAAAGAATCTGATGCCCTCTCAACTTTTAATACAGTTTCTCATTTTTCTTAGAATTGTATTTCTTTTTCTCGTCATATTAAAAATGAAAGTTTATTGTTAACAGTTCCAAGGTACTGAAAAAAACTAGAACGTTTCGTGAAAGCTAAATATTAGATTATTTATTCAGTCAGAGAAGAATTTTTTAATTAACATTACATTGAGAAACTGGGAACGTCAGTTCGTATTAAAATCAATTAACTAAAACTTGGTTCAATTTATTATGATTGAAAAATTTTATTTACCCAAATGGGAAACAATTATTGTTTACTTAGAAATTGAAATGTTTGAAAAAATAAACATTTTCCCTTCAAAATAACTGACAGGTGAAAAAAAAAATCATGCTTTTATAGTCAATTATCATATACAAGAATGAGAATGCTGCTGACGGTAAATAAAAAAATATAGCATTTTATTAAAACTTATCAATCATATTTAACAGAATTTATTATCTGAACCGAGAAACCTACCAGAAAAATGAAACGTGTAAGTAAAGTATGTGAAAATACAAAAGAAAAATCTTGTATGTACCTGCGATCTGTAGTATGATATTGACTAACGATGTTAAACTTACAATTCGAATAAGCTGAGAATGCGAATTTAAATGCAATTAAAAAATATAAGATATTTAGAACTAATACTAGAACTTCGGAATAATGCTTTATTCAAATATTTTCTTACGAAAATAATAATGTAAGGAAATTCGTAAATTTTATTCATTTTAGTTTGTTTATATTCTTCCCTAAAGAGGACAAGGAGTAATTAGCTTTTTTTAAAGTTCTAAACGCTTTCAAATAAATAATAGAAAATATTTCAGATCGAAGTTGTAGAAAATGACAAACACTCTGCTGCTACTTATTTAATACTCTACATGGCTTAATTGTCATAGTATTAAAGTAAATCAACAGTTAAAAATTTAATTAAAAAAATCATTTGAATTTTTGTAATGCAAAGCGTCGGTCATTTGCTTAAAACTTTTCTCGCAACAGCAAATTATCAACGATAAAGTGCAACTGTAAAATGAGAGATTTAGAAACATTAAGTCATACAAGAACAAAGAAATATTGCGTAGTTTCATCTAAAAGACAAAACATTAGCGTTTACTCTGATAACGATAGAGAACAGGATTTATACAAAATTCTTGAATCGACGAAATCATCCATTCACAGTGCAGACTTTTTACAAAAGCAACAACAACCTAGAGCAATACCATTTTTAAAATACTGATTAGGCATTCAGTCTCTTTGCATGTAAGCACATGACGCTTCTAAATATTCAAAAAAAATTGCAAATACTTCGCTCTATTGTTCTATAATTTTCATGAAAATCAATAAATTTACTCCTACGAATTAATTTCCTAAGGGATATTTTTTTCTTTGTTTTCTAATAAAGCAAATATAACTCATCAATAATATTTCTACCTTTGCATTTTATTTCTTTCAAAATGGAGTCCTAATAAAATTCCTATTTCATTTAAAAAGTTTTTACAAAATTCATACGGCCTACTATCTAAAACATTCGGATTTTAAATGGATTAAATGCTATTTATTTTAAGAAATTTATCAGTGTTAAATTTATTAGTATTTATCAAAGGTATTATTTTTGTTTGCCAATGTCCGCAAGGAAATGTTTGATTTCTTACTAACTTTTAAAAATTCTTCTCTTACTGGTTAAATAAATCGAATCTCAAAATATACCTACAAACACAATAAACACTTTTTAATAAATTACAAAAAGGGTTTTAATATTGTAACGGGATCAGAAGGATTAAATTAAAATGATTTAACTCTAATTTCTAAAGTTGGCTGGCAATTGTCAATGATATATATATAAAAAAAAAAACCCTTCGACAAAAGTGGAAGGCGGTAAAGTTACATTAGTCTAATAAAACTCGAGTTACAAAATGCGCATTAATTATTTTCAAATATAAATTTTTCTAGGAAAGGTAATATTAAGAGCCAATTTAACTTCATTCCTTTTTTGTACAAAATTAAACATTTAGAAGAAACAAAATTACTTTAATACTCATTTCCTTTATTGTTCTTCCATTTTTAAAATTAAACAATATGTTTCCTTTGTAACTTAAACATTATTTTCTAAGCTTTCGCCATTTCTAGGTAAAAAGTGTTTATTTACCAGAGTATTAAAGTAAATGGCGTCTTTGACAAAAAAAAAATACTTTAGCTTGCTATTTTATCTTTAAGTACATAAAATATACTTAAAGACTATTTTGGTCAAACGCTTGATCATAGAGTGTTCTTAAAACCTTTTACTGGGAATTTTTGTTCAACTGACAGGAACTTAAGTCTTTTTCATGGACAATAATCCACTGATAACGTATTAAGAGCAAATATTTCTTAGACTAGCAGATGTTTTCGAATATTTTTTCCAAGGATCTAAAAATTTTAAGGCTTAACTTGTCTGAAGGAGGATTGGAAATTCAATAATGCCTAGACACCGATATAAGGAGGAAGCAATTATCTATTAGATAACTCCACACTGATATTTCAACCATAATATCAAATTTTTTTATATATTGAATAAGGCTGATTTATTTCATTTTGCTGGCTTATGAATTTTAATATACAAAGCAATTTTATTTAACAATTTATTTTTTTAAATGAAAATACGATATATTAGAAAAGGTGCGTGAAATCAAACTTGAATTGAAAACCAGATTCTATACTTCTTCATTTATATTTTTGAAAACAATAGTAAGCACTTCAACATTATAATTTTCTAGCATTTTATAATCTTCTCTGTTGCATCTATTTCAATTTAGTCTACGACAATTAAATTAGATGAAAAAGTATTACAAAGTCATTCATTGTAGAATAGAGTGCAAACACTTATATAAAGGAAAATAGAAATAATACAATTAAAATGAAAAAAAAAAATTCTGAGTATCCAATAATTTACGTATATTTAACATAAAAACACTTCATTAAAGATATCTCAATAAGATTTTTTCTTTACAAGATTTTTAAAAAACAGGATATTAAAATACAAAGCTTGTCAGTACTCATGAGGAATTGTTCGTTAAAAAAGTTCAAATCACACTAGTACCAGTGATTCTATTCGTACCAGTGAAAACGTTCAAATCACATTAGTACCAGTTATGAATTTACTAGTTACCCTACCAGTTAACTGGTAAATTCATAACACTTACTTCTTAATTCACAATCTTAATATATTTCAACAGGTACTTCTGTTCCTCTAGATTTTTTGATTTTTTCAATAAATTGATTTTCTTGATCTAACTGTATTTTTCATAATGTATTATATGTAGTGTTTTTTTTATTGTACATCCTGGTACTGTTTGATCTATTTTAGATGGTCTGTAGCAAACATCAGAGATCTCTTTATCATTTTAATATCATTTTGTTTTACTCATAAGCAAATAATTGTTAATTTAAACAATAATTAAGATAGAAAGTATACTATACCCTATGTTTTAACTTAATAAGAGTTTTTTAAATTTTTTATTTCAGTTCTCATTGACTTTTCAATGAAAAATTTATTTTTAAAACTAACAAACTAAAATTTATTTTTAAAACTAAACTAATTTTAACATATCTCTGATGAATCTATGTTTTGTTAAAGTGTTTTCTAACTTCTTCCTTTCTAATTTACTTTAAAAAAGAACGATTAAATCATGAGTTGATTATTAATTTCATCTAAAGCAGAGGTTTGAATTTTTTTATATAGATAACATAATTTTTTTATTATTACGAACTATTTTAGATAAAATTTCCTTTGTTAATATTACTTTGAAGTGTATTTCAACTTATCAGTTTTTCAAAAACTCTCCAAAAACACAAGTTAAATTTAAAAAATAATACGGAAATTGTAATGAAATACGTCATTAAGAATTTTTCAACAATTTCAAGTAACTCAGAATTTTTCATTCACAACTGGTAAATACTCATTAAAAAGTTTTACTTACCATCATAATAAGCATTAAGGGCATCATCCTTAATTTTTTAAGGATTTGCACGAGTTCCTGTTTCAGAAAACTATTTTGCAAGTTGAAGAAAGTCGAGATGGAAGCGGAAAACAAATCAAATGGAGAAAAACTTTATCGCACTTCTTCGGAAGCACGTGCTGAAGGGACGAGTTTCGGAAGATGGGGAGAAAGGATGCTTTCGCTGACGGAGCACCGAGAGCAACTGATCACAAGAAGCAAAGGGAGAGAAAATTACACAGAGCGCACAGGAGTTGTTATCGACAGAAGTTTGGACGCGCAAGCGCAACCCAACAAAGCTCTCAAAATGTACCACACATAATTTTTCGGAAAACTGCTTTCCTGCTGTTCAAAACTATGCTGCCTTTCTTTATTTTTGTTCATATTCTTTACTTTTTTTGTTAAATCTAAAGTTTCAGCTTCAAATTCTGTCTACCTCTTTCTTGTTGACACATCCACAAAGTTTGAAAATTTAGATGGAAAGGAGATAGAACGTTTGCTGTTTGCTATTACAATAAAACTGAATGTTATATTTTAGGAGTATGACAGTAAAAGATGATATAAAAATGATCGTTAAAACAGTTTATGCTCTCTATCGATCTGAACGTTTGCCAGCATTGGTTTGGCAGAAGAATATTAACCCATATATTTTGTTTAAAATCAACAATTTTCTTACTTATTGTTTGTAATAATCGGATGAGGGAAAAGCAGAACAATGCTCGAAATCAGAAGAGTATATCTACAAATTACTTGAAATAATACATCAGCAGCAGTGAGCATTGTTATTAACCATATGCTGATTATAAGCCATGTTCCAATTAGGATTTTTTATGTTATTTACGCCAAATTTGTTCTATCAACAAGTATATTTTATAAGGTAATAATATAATCTTGTATCATTATTAACAGTAAATTTATTTCCTTATAAAGTAGTTTTTAAAAATGAATTTTTGGGCGTTTTACCTTTTAGGTTTATGGTAAATCTCCATGAATTTGCTAAGTGACAAAAGTAGAGATTATTTTCAATTTATCAATAAGAATCAATAAATAATGCAAATTTATTAGATTAGACACTGAAAGCTATATATACTATTTGCATGTGGTTTCTAAGATCTGGAGAAATTACAATTAATATAATAAGAAGGATTAGCTTATATGAATTTAAGCAAGTATTAAATTTAAGTTTGTCCAAAGTTTTCGGATATTAGAATAAAAGATGCAACGCAACGTAATAAGATCGCTGTCACAACTAAAAAATTAGTTTTTGATTTAAACCTACAATGATGAAGACTTAAATGTTACTTACGTAGTTTATTAATGGTGTCATAAATCTACATACTATTCTTCTTTCTAAAGCGCACAATACATCGTTATTCTACATTTGCTTCTTTTTCTTCTGGGTTATTTACTGTGGTATTATGTGAAAACCTTTCCTTTTTTATTTGTGGTAATACTCATCTTAAAGCATGACGGATAAATGCTAAAATCCATAATGCACTTTTTACCAAACATGTTTCTAATTTATTCCAATTGTTATTTGTCTTTCAACATAATACATTCCTATATAAAGAATAAAAATGAAAAAGGATAGACATTTACTACTTCTTGTATACAAACAAAATAACCCAAAAGGAAAATTTTACAAAAAAATAAAATTTAAAAAAATCGCTACCTTAAATTATATCTTTACAGTAATACCCCATTAAAACTGATGAAATAAACCTTCTGATAGAAAAAAATATGTTTTTTATGCTAGTATGAAATAAAATACAGAATATATGTTATAGATTTAGAAATTAATCTTCAGAACAGCCTTTTCTTCTTGAAATTTTAGCATTTTTATAACATGCAACAGTTTTCCCTTTTTCACAGAAAAGAAAAATCTATATCATTCAAATTCGATGATGATCATATGTATTTTAATATCTCAAAACCCTCTGAAAAGATATGAGATTAATATATTATATAATGTAGTGTTATCTGTCCGTTCTACATATATCAGTTAAGAGCAATAAATGCATGCCCTAATGGTTGAGTCTTTTTTTATTAAAAATTTTATTTAAAATTATTTTATTTTTAAATGAGTTATTTTTTAAGTTAAAAACTTCATTTTTATCAAACATCTTCATTAAACTTCGAAAATATCTTTATTATATATTACTTACATATATGCATGCATTAAATGATCTGAACTTTTATGTTCCTATTAGAAATTTCCTCAAAACATATCTTATTTCTTCTACTATAATTATATTATTTTACAAGTTATCTATTTGCAAAATATTTCTTAAGAATTCTTTTCCCTTTCATAGGTTAAATTGCATCATTATCATCATTATTAAACCATTGTGTTATGAATGAGATATTTATGAACTAATTAATCATCTGAGCATTTGTGTCAAAGCTTTTTTGGACATGGAGAAAAAACTCTTGTTTCATAAACTTTCCAAACGCCCAAGGCTCCAATGTATTATTCATTATTTGTCAATGGAACGGCAGCTTTATTAAGAAATTATTCATTTTTTTATGATAATTTTGAAAGAATGATAAAACCACCCTTAAAAAACAACGCGTTATCATTAATAGCTCTTTAACTCCATTCACTTCTTAAAAGAAGCTTAAAGAAAAATGAGAACGCAAAATGCTTTGCTTTCTTAATTCAATGCAATTTAATAGTTTAAAATATTTCCTTAAAAGAAATGCGATTAAAGATGTGTATTAAAAAGAATCTCCGCGAATAATAATTATGAGAGGGTGTTTGTGCTGTACAGGCCTGACCGTTTGATCTATTTTCAAACTTGGCACAAACATAATTTGAAGGGTGTAAATGTGCATTTCTGAGAGACTTTCAAAAAACTTTTAATTTAATTAATTGAAAATTAAGCGAAAATTCTGTGATTTTCCTTAATAACTTCCGAAAATATCATCATCTTAAAATACAAAAAAAAAATTTCATTGCTAACAAATGTTTTTGCCATTTAATATTTTTGTTATCATAATAAGCTGTAAAAGAGTATTTTAAATTAGTTTGCAATAAAAAATGAAATTCAAATCGTTTTCATTGTGACAACTAATATTTCATCTAGGATTTTTTTCCATTGCAAATGGATGGTCTAAATACGAAGGCAGATGATCAAAATACGAAGATTCGGCTTATTTTTCTATGTCAAGATATTATAGTAGTTGCAAAAAAGTTTTGACTTCAGAATCAAACAATAACAAAAAAATTTTTTTAAAGTGCTTCCGTTTTTTAACATCATTGTTCTTTTCTATGATATGATTGGATGTATTGATGAAATATGAGAAATACATAGCACAATAAACAGTATGGTATAAAGTTTTTAAAATAGTATTTCTTAGTAGTCTTCCAACATTTGAAATTCAAAAATATTTTTCTGAGAAAGTCACTTAGACCAAGTACCACAAATTATTTAACTGAAGTTTTCAACAGTCATTAATATCGGTGAACAACTGGTGCCCTAAGGCGGCTAGATTACAATATAAAAGCTTTAATGTATCTTTAAAATCCGGAAATGAAAAAATATGCCTAAAACGACGAAATTCAAGGAAATTTGCTAAATATATATAATTCTATGTGAATCACTGAATTATATAAATTTTTATCTTAGCATTATTAAACGCAAGGAGGCATTTGTGCATGAATTATAATATTAAATACACTAAAATCATTATTGCCATATATTTTAAAATGTTAGTTTATTTTATGTCTCTTCCATTAAACGTTTGTTACTAATTTCATACTCGATGATAAAAGCTTAAATCAAATATCTAAGATTTCCAGAAGAAAAGCTTAGCTCCATGTTTGCATTCCAGAAGTTCGAAGATTGCTATTTACTTAAATATATTGCGACTTTCGAGAATAGCTGAAATTCTCAAGCAAACTTATTCCCACTTCAGTGAAAGGAAGTTTACTTACTGTCTATCTGAGCAAGATAGAAGAAAAAACGATTTATTTGCCTAAGCGGAACGTATTTTATGCAACTGTTTGCTCTTGAAGTTTCTGCAATGCTTGTGCGATGATCCCAATATTTAATAGAATAACTCCATAAGTGTGAATAACTATTTTCCGATTTAAAACGTTAAAAATTCGAAGAAAATATTTTGCTCTACATGAACTAGAATTAATCTTTGCTCTTGTGAAAGAATTTACTTTAAGAAATTTTCTTTCATTCGTTTGTAAACAACATTTAAGCAAATATAATGATGTTATTTCAGAAATGATTGGTGGAATTAAAGATGAGCGGTATAAGTTTTCATTTAAGTGATCATGGGCATACTTATTCCCTTTTTTTATAAATTGCTCAAAGTAGATCATAAGTTGCTTTACAGAAAGATTTTTATAGTTTTTTTTTATTTTGATAAAGTTGAATAGTAACACCTAATCAATACACAATTTAAGAGATGTATTTTGTTAGATCACAAGGTAGATATTATAAATATACTCCATTACTTGATTTTATTATTATATAAAGAAACGAATGTTTTATCTTAACATCTCTCAAATTTTATTGAAAGGAAAATGGCAGAAAAATATGCAAACCTATTAAACTTCTCTATGAATAATAAAAGGCTGCGGTGGCCTAATGGTAAGGTCTTGACTTGTGAGCCGTAGGGTTTCAGGTTCGAGACCCGATTCCACCGAAGAACCGTCGTGTAAGGTGGTCTGTTGCGCGTTAAATCCGTCATGCCAAACGTCCTCCCGCTGTTGTGGTGTGGAGAGGAGAGTGCCAGCTCAGGTGTCGTCCTCGTCATCTGACCGCGGTTCAAAACTACGAGGTCCGTCCCAAAATAGCCCTAGTGTTGCTTTATAACGGGACGTTAATATAACTAAACTAAACTACGAATAATAAAAATAAATATGCTTATCTGTTCGCGATTTATAGGATTTAAACTATTAACTTTGGCACAACAGTAACTTAGAGGATGGAAATGTGCACATTGGATTCATTTTTCTCTTCTTTCAAAAGATTCTTATGCATATGATTTATTTAAAAGTTAATCAAACATTTGACAATTAAAAAAAATACCCAAAAATGTTTTTTTCAATTATCTTTAACTTAAAAGAAAACCGTCTCTACAATTATAAGAATTATGGCGTCATTTTTTTTTATTTAAATTTTTAAAAATTCTTTTTCGTCAGTTCTTTGCATTTATAAAGTTGAAGTCAAACTGAAAAAAGTTATTTAATTTTAAATTGTGATTAAACAATTTTCCTATTTCAAAAATTTTGAATTTTTGTTTACTGAAAAGTTCTGAAAACAAATATTAACAAATTCTCAATTTTCGCATACTAATTTAAAAATTGATTATTTAATTGACACCATTTTAATTACTATGATATTTTGTCTATAGTTTTGAATTTTTTTTTTTTTAAATTCTAATTCGTAACAATTCCTTTCTTTTGCAATAAAACATATTTCATTTGCATTGTTTGCAGATTTTTTTGAGTCATAATTTGTATTCAAATCTCAAATTTTTCTTGATTCGGAATTAATTTCTTTCAATATATTTACTTTTTAGCTACAAACATAAATCAATATCTACTACAAGAACAATCTTTTCCAAGCTGAGATTATATTATTCATCCACGCGTTATGATTGTTTAGATTTGTATTCTATAATTAATCGAATGATATATATTTATCGTAGTTTATGTCAGAATTGTGCTTAATAAATGCATAGAATTTTGCATACTATTTAGAGTAAATCTGCCTGACACTTTTGAATACACCTGAAATAATGAAATTTAAAAAATTTAAGAAATTCTAAAATTTAATTCAAATTCTAATACATATCATGTCTATCATTTTTGTTATTTTCAAATTTTCTAGTATTTGTTCAGCAATCAATGCTTTCAGCACACCAAAAATTAAATCATTAGTGAATTTTAAAGTTGGCTAGTTTTTCTATAAAAATACTATTCGATTAATTATTTAATAAACTACTGTCTTTTAAAGTTATTGGTTAAGAATTTCTTATTTATTTGAATATACTATATATAGTATTAATATTGTATATTTAATAATTATAGAAACGTGTTTCTATATGGCCCTTATAAATTCAGTTCTTAAGAAGCTCAACATTATTTCTGCATTAAGAAAATGACTTTTCTTGAATATTCCCACGGAGGCAATCGCTAACCGGAAAGGAATACGAAACGGAAATGTTTTCTTTCTTACTTTCGTTCTCTGACCAACACTGGTTCCGGGGGAAAAAGTAATTATGAACTTGTATTTTCACAGGTGGTAAATGGCTTTGAAAGCAATGAAACAATTCCCAAGTTTCTACAATACAAAACTAGAGTTGAAAGAGTTACAATTTTCATATCATATAACTTTAAGTAAACTAACGTCTTTATTTGGTATATTTCTTTGGAAATGTCGATATTCTTTTTTTTTTTAAATTTCGTTTCATTGGATAGAGAATATTTTCTAGACTCCAAATATGTTTGAATTTTTTCAGCAACTTAACGATGTTGTGAAAGTTGATTTCATCCAATGTTTTATTTGAGATTAACGCTTTAAACCAATATTTTATTTGAGCGTAACACTTTAAACCAATGTTTTATTAACACAACGCTTATATATTAACGTTAAACGCTTATAACCAATTATTCCTCTTCTTAATTTTGAAATGCATTTCCTGTAACTAGAAAATTTTACATGTTTAGTATGCATGCACATTTCAGTTACTAAGTTCTAGTTACTTGAATTTGCTTTTACGAATTACACGTTTGCACAAACTCAAGGCAAAAGATATACTATTTTTTAGGAAAGGAAATGTAGTTAGGAAATGTATATAAATTTTAAAAAAATGCATATTTTTATCTTCAGTCTAGGTTTGAAAACTTTACAACCAAATTAATTTATAGCAGAATCCAGAATAATTTTATAGATAAGAATTTTGAATGAATTCTCACAGAACATACATTAGTTAACAATGAAAACGCACCATTTATGATTTTTATCAATATGTCATTACAAATTCAAAGTTCGAAAATAATACTATAACATTATACAAACTGTTCTTAAAAAATCACAAGAACAAATACATTCAAACAGCATTTCGTATAATTTTTATGAAACAAACAATAACGAATTTCCTGATTATACACGTTTCGTAATGCATTTTATTCGGTTTGTGCTGAAAACTATCCCTAAAATGTCATTTGCATTTTAATTAACAATGCTTATACGTTACTAAACAACATCAACATGAAAACGAACTTTTTTCTCTTATTTTATTTAGTTTGTTTTAGGAATTTCTCTAGGCATATTCATTGTAAAAACAATACTAATAGTCTTACTTAAAGAAGATTTCAAGAAAGAATTCAAAAGGAAAATAATTATTATTTGGAAAATTAATAACATTGCAAGATAATTAAAACTTGGCTTTCAAAATTTAATTAACAGTATCAAATATAAATGTATTCTTACAATAACGTGCTAATGAACACATTCATAATTAAGAATTGTCTTCTGCAAGTCATAAAAGTATTATCGTTATTTTCCTGAGATTACCATTTCAGTGTTTCATAATTTGTAATGATTTAACTTTTATTCAAATAAAAGAGAAAAATTTGTTATTGCCTAAATGGAAACCTCTGAAAATTATCAAAAGATTGTTGAGGGCATTTCTTCATTTTATAATTTACAAGAAATGGAATTTAAATTAATTTTTGGGTGAATTTAGACGACTTTTCTCCACAATCGTGATAATCAGATTATTTAGAAATTCGATATTTCCTGGAAAGAAGTTACTGGAGCAAATTTTTCATATTTATTTAACGATCTGTTTTAAAATGCTTTGATTAAACTGTTTTAAACTATTTGCATTTAAGTAATTTTACAGAAAAAAAGTATTTTCAATTTTGTCGATTATTTTATTGTTAATGTAATTTAATAAAAAAGTATTAAAAAGCATTTTTTTTATTGTTTCCTATGACTCAAAATAATTCAAAATTGTTCCAAGTCAAATAATTTAAGTGAATATTTACTAAGTGAATATTTTATAAATATTTTAATTTAATGGGCATCTCCCGATGACAAAGAGATGATTATATTAATAGTTAATAGAAAATAATAAGCTTCTTTTAAATATTTTTGGGAGAAACCATATAAAAGGAAGGTTTCTTTTAACTATATGAAATTTTTTTCATTGCTGAATGACAAATTCATTGGCTGAGTATGATGTATAGCTGCATCCGAAAAATATGACTATATTTATAGTCAAAACATTACTTTTCTTGTAATAAAAATAACTATATTGTCATATATCTTTATAATTTTTTTTTTACATCTGATCATTTTTCTCTCAACGAAATAGGTCATCTCCGATCTATTTTAAGTAAATTTCAGTACATTGATGGGAGCTGACCTAAAAATAAATTCTTACAAGAAGTATTTGATGTATAAGCTTTAAAATATTCGCATGTAGCTTGTTTTATGATGAGCATAGGTATAACTAACTTTTTCAGTCTATGAAGGAAACTTCTTGGAATCTAACTAAATGAAATTGCTGTTCCATATTTTCTTATTCCTTCTGAAATCCAGAATGTTTTCTACTTATTTATTTCTAAATCAAGTAACCTCTTCGTAAAACTAAAAAAAATAGTTTCAACTTGTTTTGGTTTATAATGAGAGAAAGGAATGGATTTTAAAATGTTTGACGTGTTGCATGACATTTTAAATTCTATGATTTGAGGATTGACTTTTCCTCTTTGTAAAATAAGCTTCATTTTAATGTTTTCAATTTAAAGTTTTATTCTTTTGACATTAAAGAAATAATATCTTAAATAGATTAAGTAAAAATGGGTTTAAAAACTACATTTTTGTTGATAGAAAATATAAATATTTTATTTAAATTACTACTTTTTAGCCTCTACTTTTACGACTTTTTGGCTTTTAAATTATTCCTTTTTATGAAAATAGTGCTTTTTCAGTTACATTACCTATTAGCACTTCTGGTATGGAAATAAATAATTATTTATGTGAAACAATTAAGTATTAAAAATACATTTTCGGAGCTTTATTATTCTGAATATTTGGATTTTAATTCAACCCAAATGTTTATTGTCATGCACAATTTCGGAGATACAGCAAATAGAGTGACTAAAAGCCAATTACAAGATACCATCTTTGCCAGTAAGAAACGAATCATTAACTAGGAGCATATAAAAACAATTGACTTAATATTCTAATGAACTTCCGTCTGGTCTTCTATATGGCTGAATTAGTTCGATTTCTTTTCCGTATCTTTTAGCACTGGAGAAGGTATTTAAGCAAGTAAAGTAAAATGTAAATAATATATGAAATTGGCGACATGTGCTATTCGAGTTTAAAACTTTCGAAAAAAATACTAGGATTTTCTCCAGAGAATCAAATAACAATTGTTTTAATTTAAGCAACTATCTCATTTTTCACTCAGTACTGGTAATTAGTAATATGCAGTTTTCTTTACTGTAAATTACTAAAAATCGAAATTTACCAGTTATTTAGGGTCTGAGTATATCGAATTACTTCCAAATTTAGCGAGAATGTATTTACGTTGTTTTTGTGAGTATCATTTAATAAAACAATATCTACAAAAATAATAGCCGAATACTCGAAATTTATTTGATTTTCAATTACATTCAGTTTCTTTTTCAGTTTAACTTATATTTTCTATGTTCAGTAATATTTGATATTTTTGCTTTTTTTTTTTTGGAGTAAGTCACATCTTAAAAGGATGACTCTGAATGAATTTTAATATCAGTATTCTTAAGTATGTACATATAATAAATTAATTTATTCACGCTTTTAAAATGCTTTGACTGTTGCTTAATTTTTAAAAATAAAATCATTTATACTTCTACAAAAAACTCATATAATCCATTTATACTCTTACTCATATTTATAAGTCACGGAAGCCTTCAGGTTTTACCCATAACTCACAAATTTTAATTATTCTAACTTTGATCTGCATCGCCCGTCAGCACAAAAAATCTCCTCAAAGCCGCTGACCCAGTAATTTTTTTAGTTTCAATTTCAAAATGAAATGCATTTCCAGTTCTAGTTCACAAAAGCTGTAAATGCTTTAAGGTGTACGTACACACTAGAAGATTTTTTTTTAAATTTTAACTTTAAAAATCCAGTTTTTTTACAATAGGTCATTAATATATGTTCAAACTTATTTCAGTGAGAAAAAACCATATTACAGTAATTATTAACTACTTAAATAATATTTAATGAGCTAATTAGCATATTTTTTGAAACATGATATCTTAAATTCTAATTTGTACAGACACACAATTCTAGTTGGAATTTAAGCCTAATATTAGTCTTCGTGTTGTCTGCCTCAATCAAGTTATAAAAATGTATAGTTTTTTTTTAACAATTTTTTCATTAACAACGAATAGAAACAGCGAGATTTTTTCTGTAATTTTAACTTTTAAATAGCTCTCAAAAATGTATTTCTATAAATATAACTTTGATTGAGGCACAAAACATCCGCTATTTCATAAAGATTATTTTGATATATAAATAATTGTATTTGGTTAATTTTTTGTTGAGTTATGATTGTTTGAATGAAGCAACATAGAGTAAAAATATCATTCTTCATAAAATGAGTTTTAAAAAAATGCGTAACTAGAGTTTTTAATGAATGCACCTCAAGAAAAATAATTTTAACTCCAGAAATATTTCGAATATTGACAACATCTTGGTATCGTTTGAAAGCTAAAGGATCAGAGAACATTATTAAGCAATAAAAAAAATATTCGATATTTTGAACGATTTTCGAAGTTACAAGTGTGTACATACACCTTAATGCTGCACCTAAGCTTTCTTTCTTTGCAATTTTTTTGTTTGGTGGTGAACATATGTAATATATCTCCTTAGAAGCGATGATAATACGTATCCACCATAAAATATCATCTGAAGATAATAAATTATTATTTTTATCTATTTCTAATAGTATTTCCCGGTAATGATTAGCTGATCTTTGGATTTAAACGACTGTCTACCTCTTGTAAAATATGTATTCTATACAACAGAACATTTATTTATATTGTAGCACGGAGGAATTATTGATCATAGCTTGAGAATGGATATAGATGCCAATACACAATGACAATTTTTGAAAACAACGCATTTATCTACTTTCATTCTGCATAGTTGTTGAATACATTTTTCTCTTATATTGATTTTTATTTTCCATGTCCTTTCAAACTGCAATGTATAATCAGCGGAATTAATATTTTAATATGACATCTATAACACGCCGCTGTATTTCCTTGAGATTTCACAACTATTTGAAAACACATGTTTTATAGAAAGTATATCAATTTATTTAAATGTGATGCTAGTTTAAGAAGAAAACAGTTTATAACTTATCAAATGCATATTATCCAATAAAAACCTGCAAAAAGTTGTTGAATGTTTGAAAAGTATTAATTCTGGATAGCTTATGAACCTTACATTTTTTAAAAGATTTTTCATATTATTTGATAATGGGTTTTTAATTCAAATGTTTAAAATTCACAAAAATTAGCAAATATGCATCTGCTCATTGAATTTAAAATATTTCATAATTTTTACTGACAAATTCTAACTCAGTTTTCCCGCCTTATTGCTTCAACAAGAAACAATATTTATGTTGGTTTATGTTTCTTCATTGAATCATCAAAACTTAGTATTCCTTCGAAATGCTTATAATAATCTTGTAACAGGAGTATTTGCATTTCTCTTGTTTTCACAGACTTATAATTGATTTTGAATAATTTAATATATGAGTAACAAAATAACTTGCTTACAACATCTTTGACTAAAAAGAATACTTTGCTTTTAAGTAATTAATTTTAGTTAATAAATTAAATTAAAAATTAGTTTTCTTAAAAATCTGACATTTATTTATATAAATTTATACAACTTTTGTAGGAAAAAAAACACATAAAAATGGCGCAACGTAAGTTTAAAGATGAAAATAAATGACTTTAATGTTTACATTTTTATCTCAAACTTTAGATAGGTCAGAAATCATCTTAATGGTTTTCAAATGAGGAATTTTTCAGTGTCAGTCTAGAAAGAAACACATTACATTTCACACAGGCGATTAATAATTTAGTTCAACATACTTTCTTTTCCGTCAATTTTTTCCCTTCTTATTGAATCATTGCTCATTTGCATGAGACGAATATTTTTATGAGTTGTCGGCATTTTTTCACATAATGGGTGGAATATTTATCATTTATGTGTTTAAAATAATGCTAGGATAATTTAAAAGAGTGGTTTTTAAACCACATTATGAGTAATCTAATATTTTACCCAACACAGTGGAAAATTCCATGACAGATGATGTTGTTGGAGGAAGAAAAAAAAATTCATCCTAAAACTAAGCTTTTAAGATTCAGAAATGAACGTGAGAAGCTAAAAAATATAACAGTTACGTTTGAACAAACTTAAAAGTATGAAGAGGTATTTACTAGAAGAAAAAAATGAGTTTTTAATTACAATGGGATTCCATTTGTAATACGACATTTATTCTTAATTTCATAACTTCTTGACTCTAAATGCTATTATTATATTTAAGTAATGAGATTGGTAACTGTTTTTATCATCTTCAAATTAAACTATTTATTATATTTAGATATGAATCGGTATTAATTCTTTAAATAAATTCATGTATTAAGTACTTAATTTTTCTTGGGAAAAAAAAGCATAGAAATCATTATCAAAACATCGGAAGTTTATTATTTTTCCAGAAATTTTCTTATTAAAATTCATTGTTATTCTACAGTATTTATATATTGTTTATTATAGTATTGTTATATTATAGTATAAAGATCACTATCAAACCAATAGAATTTTATTATTTTTACAGAAAATTTTAAATAAAATCCATTCTTATATTACATAATTTATAGATTGCACATTATTGTTATATTATAGTATAAAAATCACTATCAAGCCAATGGAAGTTTATTATTATTCCTGAAAATATTTTATGAAATTTAGTGTTATATTACAGTATTTATATATTTTATATTAGACTATTATTATATTTTAGTATTTATTTCATAATCTTCTGTATTATAACTAACTTAAAGAATGTTCCTATGTTTGAAATAGAAATCATAACGAGAATATTTTTTGGGTATTCCACCGAGATAACAAGTTTGGGGGTTATTCTTTATGTATATGATAAATGATATTATGATGAATTTCTTTCCTTACCTTTCTATTTATATTCTAGGTGACACTTTCACGTATCTGGTTGAATAAATGAAGTTTATGTAACCAGAAAAGAAAATCCAAAAGATAATATTATTTGAATTTTTTTTACACATGACAATTCTATTGGATTTTCTTTAAATATAACAAATGACAGCAAAACAAATTTGAAATAACATTGCATTTAATGTGTTACACTTCTTTAAAATCTAAGAATGCGTTTCAGTTTTTGTTTGCAATCTCAAGCAGGGAAAAGGGTTCGTCGCTTTAGGGCAGAAAATTTTTCTTATTACTTTATTCCCGTTACTTTTGTTAACAATTCTTACTGTCTCATTCCCATTTCTTTTGTTAACTTTTTGTTTTGTTACTTCATTCCCGTTACTTTTTGCTAATTTTCTTATTGCTTCATACCCATTACTTTTGCTGACAATAGTACAAAATACAATACAAAGAAGAATTCTATGGTATGTTTCGCATTAAAAAGGAGACTTTAAGTAGAAGCTTTTCAAGTACTTTATTCTTATTGAAGTTTTTTATAAAATATTAACGGAAATCGAGTATTTTATTTAAATAATAGATATGGTAAAAATTACTGTAAATGATAATGCTTTACAATAAATATTATCCATTGATTGAATGAAATCCTCCTATTCGATCACTTATATTTTCTAGTTTGCTTAGGTTCCTTATCACGTAATAAAATTCGATATTCACTAATTCCTTTCATTTTTTTCCAAAATTTATCAATGACTTAATAAACCCAATTTAATTGTCTTTTTAATTGTGTACTTAAATAATTTGAATAATATATTTTATTTAAATAATAGATATGGTAAAAATTACTGTAAATGATAATGCTTTAAAATAAATATTATCCATTGATCAAAAACGAAATCCAACTAACCCCTAATCGATTATTTATATTCTCTAGTTTGCTTAGGTTTCTCACCACTTAACAAAATTTGATATTCATTAATTCCTTTCATTTAAAAAAATATTATTAAAAAGTTCACACACCCAATTTAGTTGTCTTCTTAAGTATGGAATCAAATAATCTGAATAATATGCAACATTCAAGTAAGATTTAAAATGTTGCTACATTAATTAGATTAAAAATATAATTTTAAAATTACCGCCAGACAATTCCAAGTGAAAAATAAGTGCTACGTACACTATATATTTGAACTAATACGATTAGTAAAAACCGAGTCATTCATTTTTCACCACGGTTAAATTATGCTTTGAAATCATAATTTTAAGGAAGAAAATTTAAAAATTGTACGCCGTAAAAATTATATTTCAACAGTTTGATTGCAAATTAGATATACATTTAGGTTTCACTGTAACACCGAAATTGAAATTAGCATATCGCTTATAGTGTAAGCTTTACAGTAGATAGAAGCTAGAGCCATTTGCTCATTCCTGTTTCTCAGTACAGAAAATCATGATCTCAACTTCGATTATACAGAATAGATTATGGAGCATAAACATTTTTTAAGATATCCCATAAATATTTTTAAGAAACATTTAAATCAGTTATTTTAATTTGAGATAATTCATTAAAATTTACTGAAATATTATTCTAAATTTGATTTATTTCGTTTTTCAATATCTAAATCATCGTTTAATTGCTTATATCAACTATGGATCGTGAAGTCAGATAGAATTGCAGAGAAAAAATACAGAAGTTGCGTATGTTTTTATGGAAATTCTTTTGTAATAACCCGATATTTATATGCAAGAATAATTCAATGAATAATCATTTTATTTTGAAACATTTCATCAAAATTTACTGACTAATTATTTTAAATTTAATTACGTTTTATCTATCGATATTTTATACACCAGCTGCTTACTTATTTTAATTATTTCGGTAGTTCAATCACATATTTTGGAACAAAAATCGGGTAACTATAAATTTTCTCTTAAAAACGGAAAAAAAAAAATGATTTTTTCTATTTTTTTCCGAATGGAAAAAGTTTAAGACAAGTTGGTGTGGCCGGTCTTTACGACAGAAAAAACAAAGAAGTTTTTCTTATAGAATTCTAGAACGGCGCTGTGATCTATACGCCTATCAACCAAAGAGTCACAAATTTCTCTGATGGCTATAACAAATAACCCGATCGTTTTTCTTCTCTTTTCCAACACAATCTTCGATCAACCACTCTTTTCGGAACCTCGTTTCAATCAAGGGACAGTAGGTTTATCTCACACTTTACAGGATCAGACTATTTTTATATGCCACGATCCATTGTCCTCTTTAGCCTACAATCTTAATTGAATTCCTACTTTCTACATTCGACTACTTTGATGGAGAAAGACTCCTTTCGGCGCTGAACATTACTTGAGACGAGATCCTTACTCGTGTGGAATCGAATACTTTAAATCAATTCGACTTAGTGTTAGTTGGTCTTTCGGATCTACGGTTCGTAGTTTTAAAGATTTTCCATTAAACAGAAAAGTAATTCAGTAGTCAGAATGATCACAGACACTGGCGAGCGAACCGAACTATATATTAGGTTCAAAATTAGAAAATAAAACAGCACCGAGGTAATAAAATCAATATAAAAGGGGAATTTGCTCAGAATTTAAAGTTAAATCAAGTTGTTTTGCATAAAATAATTTCAATCGTATCTTGTACGTAAATAGACGCATCTGAATTGAAATAAATTCGGTTTAACAAATAAAAATAATTCTTGTTTAAATTAGAATCTTTTATAAAGGCACATTAACATGAATGAAAATGAAGGATTTTATTCTTTTATTTTGTTTGTAATGAATTTTCAGAAAACTGTTCCCTCTAAAGATAGAGTTTTAATTAAAGTGCAGAAACTGTAAAGTTTAAGCCGATTATAAAAGAGACTACTTTTCAAGTGCTGTATTTGAGTTTCTAAATCCTACCTTGCTTACGTCTGCAATATATTATTTAAATAGGAATTCCTTTATATTCTTCAATAAAACCATTTTGATTGAGTTTTGATGAAATTCTTGTTTCCATTTTCGCTGCTTGATCATGGCATTAATGGCAAAACAAATTTGGAGTGCTTCGACTAATACTTGAATTGGAGATCTACACGTAGAATTCTATAGTTGGCAAATAATGCTTATTGAATTGAATTGTTGGGTAACTTTACTATTTTCAAACCACAAAAGATCTAATGGAGTTGAGCAGAAGCAAAAAGGATGAGAGAGTGATGTTGAATTTAAGCGTGGGTTGTATGTAATCTATGAGTTAATCAATCTATGATCAAATATAACTTTCATGCTTTTAAGAAGAAGCAAGAAAAAAAATAATATTTAGGAATTTTGGAGTATATAGATAAACAAGGGCTTTAAAGATAAGTTTTTCATATTTATGGTAAATCGGTAATGGAAAAAAGAGGAAGTAAAATGAGACGTCATTAAATTTAATGATTGACTAAGTGGTACTTAATAATATTTAAAAAAATGATGAAGAGTAGAGAGGAAAACTTTCTTTAATTAAATATTCTAAGAAACTGTCTATAATTCTTATCCTGCTCCCTCGTAACAAACTCCCTGTCTATGTTTTTCCCGCTACCAGTCAAAAAAAAATTTAAAGCGTCAAAATCTCGAAGACGAATCAGAGCTAAAATATGTTTTTTATGGATTAGGTTTAAGTTCCTGTAATAAAGGAAAACGTAGCATAACGATGAACTTATCAGCCTGTTTAAAATTAGATGAATAATTATGTAGGATATTCTTTCCATTTCGGAGGTTTTGAACCACTATTTTGGGATTGATGTAATTATGTAGAATCATCATCAGACAATGATGATGATCGCTGAGTTGGCACTTCATTCGCGAAATTTTATGTCATTCCAATGTAAGTTGTGCAAGAACTATATAACTGTAATCCTATGTTATAATCCAGTATCGAAAATGAGATTACTTAACACTAAAGTTTAAGCTTACGACAAAATAACATTGGTCTGCATGTATTTCTATTTATGGATATTTTGGCACATTTTTTTAGTTCAGATACTGGTTGGCTATAAAAAAACTGAGAGGTGTATGAAACTACATTTTAGATCAAAGGTTCTTAACCAATGCTAAATATACCACTAATGACTATTACTTTATTTTTCGTAGTGCAACTTTTACACAAAATTTTTGCATGAATTTTCAAATTTAATTTAATATGATGTCCCTTTTAACATTTTGTTTTAATATTAACTATTCATATGAATATACTTTCCCCTTTTGGCGAGTTTTAGTGCTTATTAGCGCTTATAGCAAGAACCTCACTCATCATATGCTATAATACTGGGTGGAACTTTGCAGTTAAGTTCACATTACAGCTATTTCATGCGACAGATATCTCATGAATAAATTTTTTAAATGTAACTTACTCCATTTTTGATTTAAAAGAAGATGTGAATGAAAATTTATTCCTGATAAGCCAGTGAAACCTTTATTGCCTTTCAACTAATCACATCTTTGCGAAATTGTATTTTCAGTCCCGGATTTCATTAAAAATGAATACGGAATAAAGTTGCAATTTAAATACAAGTTGTATTTGAATAGAATGAACATAAAGCCCAACATATCGAAATAAAAGGATAAATATTATAATGAAATAATTACAGTCATCATTATGTACTATTATCAGCTATTTACTATAATGTATAGTATATTTACGTTTTATTAGGACGTAATAGCTTTATTTGAGAATAGAATTGAATTATTTATTGAAATAATCAAATTCTTCAAATTTTTAATACTCTATTTAGGATACATTGATTATTAACTGGAAAATGCTTTTATGATGATAGATAGATAGATAAATATTCTTATTTATGTGATAAAAAGTTTTAAACAGCAGGGGTGGTTTCTCCAAAACTTTCTTGCATACTCTCAAAAAAATGATATCCCTTTGCCTTGATAAAAAATTGTGGGCCTTATGTAAAGCCATGAATGTCTTACTTGGCATTGGAGAACTATAGTTAAGAAATATAGATCTTGGCGTGAAACTAGCATTTTTGCAGTATCTATCGTGTGGTCTTTGACGATTTTGTTTTTTGATAGTTAATCTCTGACATGCGGTTAATACACAAAAACTCCAAACTCGAATATGTATTTTGGACGCCTTTATCAGACAGTCTGAAACCAAAATTTGACACATACATTTGCTGTCACAAGATCACATAAAAAAATTTCATTTATGTAAGTCATTGTGTTTGATCGACAGACGGTCAACCCTATGACAGATTTGACTCAACATTTGATAAGAATAAACAATTTAGATAATAAATCTGTTTTCTAAATTTTATCTATCTATGTTCCTTACGTATTATATTTATTGAATTTGCTGGTACTTGAACAGGTGGACAGACAGACTTCTTCCAAAATTGATTTCGTTCAAAATGTGAGAGATATCTACAAATTTACCACTACCTACATACCGAATTTCATCCGTCTCACTCAAAGCATTTTCGAATTATCGTGTTCACAGAACCCCCGGGAGAGCACCTCGAAATGAGGATGTGATGCTTCCGGTATGGTGGCTGGATCTCGTTCACAAAAAGGTGGAGAATCTGGTTCCTCCCATCGATGACGAGACGTACTTCCTTCGGGGAGGGCTGTACCATGGCCGGTGATGTCCCTTAGAACTCAACCACAGTTCCCGCCTGTGTTGCTGTTGCGGTGGTCCGGTCATTCAGTATTATTTATCCGTGTGCCTTCGGGCGGTTCGGAGAGTCAGTAATAGGACTTATCGTGTTCACAGACAGACATAAAGACACAAAATGCATTTTTCGAACTCATGGAGATCTGAAACGTGGCGATTCATCAAATTATAGAATTCGATTTTTTTTTTACACTATATCTTTGTGTATTTCATATATCAGAAAGTAAAAAAAAGTTGAGAACATTTGTTGCAAAAGATATGTTTAACTGAATATAACCAAATTTGGTCTACATACAGTTTTGAAAATGTAATTTTGATTTATTAAAAAATTATAATAAATCCATTTTCTTCTAGATTGTATGGCGAATATTGTTTCTCTTGATCCTTCTTTGAATTTCTTAATTTGAGCATACGCAAACATATCAGGAAAATGCACAAGTAATCCATAATACACCCTTGAATGGGAATCTTTTATGATACAAAGCCCCTCTTCTATTTTGAATTGCTACCTCAGGTCTGCTATAGCAGAATTGCTATGGAACTCGATATTACTTTTTCTATATTGTAGACTGAAAAATTATGAAGGTATCTGAACCCTTCCCTTTAGGCCAAACAAGACGTTACGGTTCGCTTTAATAATCAAATTCCAAAAGGAATTGTTTTGGTACATCTAATTATGATTAAAGAGCTTGGAACCCTTTTCGAATCACTGAGCATTTACACCAAATTATATTTTAATAAGACATTCCGTGTTAAGATTAAATATATTAATGCCTTGTTCTATAGCAACGACACCTAAGGCGGTATTCTCTCCTAAACTTTCATAATTCCCGAGCAAACAAATATCTGATCCGATGTCAGATTAAACATGCCTTAGACGGAAATTAATTTGCTTTTCAATCATGGTTACGTAAATGTGTATCACTGAGTGTTTCGAATAAAAATAATTTTAAATAAAATTTTGAGCCAAAGTTTCAAATGAAAAGGTTATCTGTAAATATTTTATCTAAATTTCTTTAATAAAAATTGCATTTTGCAAGAAAATTATTTAATAATAAAATTCCTTTTTCAATCACTTAATTATGTTAAAAAAAAAGGAAAGGTGTAAGCGATGGAACCACTGTCTTTGAAGTGTTAAAATATATAACAGAGGAACGCATCCTTTTTGTAAAGAATGAATAAATACACATAATAATAGTAATTTTCAGTGTTTGTTCACCCTAAGTTAAACTGTGAGCAATTAACTAAAGACCTTCATTAATAAAGCAATTTATTTAAGATAAAGCTTTGTAAAAAATGCGATGGAATGATTGTCCTTGAAGTGTTAAAGTATATGACAGAGGAAATCCTCCTTTTATAAAGAATAAATAAACACACAGTAATAGTAATTTTAAGTGTTTATTCCCCCCAAGTTATACTGACAACAATTAACATAAATGCCTATATTAATAAAGCAATTTATTTAGGATACTCCTTTGGAAAAGATGCGATTGAACCTCTGTCCTTGAAGTGTTAAAGTATATAACCGAGGGAAAACCCTTTTATAAAGAATGAATAAACATTCATAATAATAGTAATTTTAAGTGTTTATTCACCCTAAGTTAAACTGCGAGCAATTAACTCAAAGACCTTCATTAATAAAGCAATTTATTTAGGATACTCTTTTGTAAAAGATTTCCAGTGAACATCAACGCCAAAGTACCAGTTGATTTTCATAGCGGCTTCGAAAGAAGGAAAATATAAATAAATGCATACCGCTTGAAGAAAATGCGTCGAAACAAATTGCTTTAGAATTATTTTTCTAGCACGGTAAAGGTAACCATCAACAGAGTTATTACTAAATCAATAATCAGCACATGGCCTCTCATAAAACATCGGCGAACCGCATTCTTCTTTTGAATAAAACCCACACACACACAAAAAAAAATCCTATTTGTTATTTTTATTTTTATTTCCTCCAGGAAAACCAGGTAACAACGATAGCAATTTTGAACTCTAAAAGATCTTCGATGATTCTATTCCCCTCGATTATTATGGACGTTGCAACTCACTAAGAATGCTTTTAGATGAATGCATCTAGGCTGCCGTTTCAAGTCGATTTTTGAAAATGAAGTTTTTCAAGAAGAAGAAAAAAGAAGAAAGAAAGAAGTCTTTCTTTGCCGAATTGCTTCAAAAATACGTACTTTTTATGTCAAACGGAATAGCAAGTAGTTACAGTTTAAGGTAATTCATATGGACAAAGAATTCGTTTGGGAATTATTTAAGGTGCGCAATTCAACAGCGCTTTGTTTTGTTGGGGTTTTAGGACGTAAAAGCCCTTTTGGTCTTTCTTCGGTATTAGAAAAAATGTAAACATAAAGAAATAGAAAACTGGATTCAATAAAGTACTTAAAAAGAATAAGACAAAAGAAAATGGCCGAAATTTTAAAGTGTGAATTACTAGCATAAGGTAGGCAGAGCAGTTATTTTTTTTTAACTGAGAGATCAGCCCTCAAATTTCTCGTAAGCTTATTCATAACTCAGTGTTTATTTTCATTGTAAAATGAAGAGAATTATAACTACATATTAATAAAATAATAATACATATTAATAAATAATAATTCATATTAATAAATACATAATAACTACATATTAATAAAAATTATGTACAACAATGTTAAAGTATAGTATATAATATTCTGGAGATTGAAATAACGTATCTATGAAATAATGATTTCTTGATAACCTGATAAGGGTAGTTATTTCCTAAAAATATTATTTCTAATAAAAGTATATTATATATATATATATATATCCACGATGTTATCCATAATAGACATCGTGTAATGATATTTTTTGTAACCTTTTTCCGTTTATATAACAAATTCAAAATTTGATACAGATATTATTATTTATTTATTTCCCTTGTGAATACACATCTTTCATCTCAAAGTTAGAGGAGTCTGTACTTCACTCACTTGTCTTAATAAATGTATTTTATCTCAAATGCTGTCTTAATATATGTATTTTGTTTTAAATGGAAAATGATTATGGACTCTGATAGAGAATATCCGATGAAAATTGAAAACTCGAATGAAGAATTTTCATCTTCCAAAAGTGATGATGACTCTAGATAATATGCTCCCTGTGGTGGCCGTGCTGCCTCCCAGTAATAGTTGGCTATTGTACAATGTTTATTTTGCATATACTTAACAAACTTGCATATTTTCGACGAAACATCAATTACTTTCCTGAATTTCTGATGAGTGTGAGTTGCTTTAAGGAATATTCAGGGCCCTTGACTTTTAAATTTTTAAAGAATAGATCCGAGTTTTATCATTGTAGTTATCTAGGTTGTATATTCTTTGCACATTAACTGTTTTTCAAGATTTTGACAAACATTTACGCTTTAGATCTTACCAAAAAAAGGAAATAAGCGAATGGAATACAGGAAGCAATCTTAGGTCGATGAAAAGCAGCAACGAAAGCCGGAAGCATTCTTATGTCGACGAAATATGTCGATTTTTAAGATATTTGGGGGGAAATCAATATGAGGAATGTCTGTCGGTTCATATTGAAGTAAGCTCCAGAACTCGAATTTATTATGAGCTAGATAAAAAAAATTGAAACACATTGTTTTACGAAAACTACGTATCTTTATTGAAATTTGGATTAACTTTATCAAAGTTTTTAATGTTAATCAATCAGTGTATTTATGCTTATGTCTACGAGGTAATTAAATCAAAAATTGAACAAGATATATGTAGATCGATATAACTGGCGCATAGGGACAGATGCATCCAAAAATTAAATAAACTTTAAAACGTATTTATGACCCGTTAACAATTGACTATAACATGTACACGTTTGATTTAAAAATATTTTGCTAATAGTTCAGTTTTAGATAATAAATACATTTGAGCTACTGAAGGTCTTATATATTTGTTGATAGTTAATAAATATCAAATTCAAAAATACTGTTCGACTTTCCAAATAAGCTGAAAAGGTCGAGGTATACAGATTTCTCTTTCAGACTTAAAGGCTCTTGCGTTTGAGATCTAATTCTCCCAAAAATGATGAATATGTGAGTATAGAGGATGTTAAATCTACCACAATGTACCATACCAAATTTACCATAGCACATGTTGACACTGTTACTTAGAAGTTGAAACTGGTGATGCATCGTCATTAGTCCAGTTTCAAAAATTATGACCTAATTTTTCATGAAATTGGAAAATTAATATAATAAATAAGGTTAAGATAAATTATAAATATTCTTTACAGAACAACCAAAGAATAGTAACTAGTTACTAACAAGTTAGGCGAGTTTCATCATATTAAAAAAAAAAAAAACTTAAGCCAGATTGACAGCGTTTTCGTCATGAAATTTTTAGAAGCAATATACGAAAAAGGAGTATTCTCATTTTGAAACCAGTTACACAAAAGTTAATCCCTAATTAACATATTTAACAAATATTTTCTCATCTGCAAACTCATATCTAAGAATTTTGAAAAAGATTTCTACGATATGTTTCATTTTAATTGTCTCTCATTCTAAAACTCTACAAATCGTTTATAAAAAAAGCAATAATGCTGCATAGAATATCAAATTGCTTAAATAAAAACACCTTTATCAAATATTTATTTGAGGAATATTATTCAATCACTAAATTTCGTTAGCTAAACTAAATTAATAAAATTAAATTTATTTAGAACTTGAATTACATTCCAATCCTTTGTGTAAATTCATGCAAAAAAATAACTCCATTTCAGTTCCTAACGAAATGCTGCAAAAATATTCCACACGATTTAATTCTTTTGCACGTTCGAGTTTCTTTTTCAGAAAAAAAAAATGCTTCTGACACGAGGGTTTCTACAACTGAAATGAAGTTGCTTCGCTTTTAAAATCAAAACGAAATCTTTTAGAAATATTTTTTCATTGAAATGATGGAGTTGTTATTGTCTCAGAGCGCGTGATCAAAAATTTAAGTGGCCTCTAGCGGCAATTCATGATACGGTTTTTATACTCATTTTTTTTTATTTCTGTAGATTGTTGAAGTCATTTCCCCCCTGCTGCTTCCGCCGTTTAATCGATTTAGCAATTCAGTCCTTCTCTGTTTTTTCCAACACAGAATGCCTGCCAAACTTTCTGGTTATCGTTTCCGAGGATAGAAATAGTAGCATGCAGATAAGAACGTAAACCTCGACCGATGTAATCATATTTCCATTACCTACAAGGGGGTTCAATGTAATCACCACATTGTGATGAAAATACCAGTAAATTGACATTTTTTTTTATTCGGAGCTACGTTAAATGACTTTAAGATGAGATTAGGCTATAGGTGGTCATTCTTCGCTTAAATTTTAATCAGGGAGTAGACAAATCTGTGTGTCAAGTAATTTGCAAAGCATGTTTCCAGAAGATATTTTATAAGATAGATGAAATCTTTGTATTATATTCTGAAATACGTTAAATAATTTGTATTTAATTTTTTAATAGTAATGTAAATATTGATTTTTAAGTTTTTATTTCACATATTTCTATATTATATTAATTTTTTACTATCCACTAGGTAATTTTATATAATCCCCATATTTGTACCCCGTACACAAAAGGATTGGATACAATTATCCTATTGTGCTGAAAGTGCTATTAAATTTGCGACGTTTTTCATTTCAAGATAGATTTTATGACTTTGGGATGAGAGTGGGCCATAGATGAATGTCCCTCATTTACATTTTAATCAAAGAGTAGATAAATTTCTGTGACATTCATCTTGAAAAACACACTCTATTTGGAAATATGTCGAATTATTTTAAATTTCTTTATTAATATTAATCATTTCTTTTTTATTTAAATGCTTAGTGCTATCTCGAATATTTAATGTATTTTTCGAATCACCATTTCAGGCGGTTTACAAACTGAAATATATAATTTCAAAATTTGTAACAGAATTAAGAAACTTGAAATGTCAATGACTATTGGAAGAGTAATATACTTCAAGTACTAAAATGGGAAAGTTGCAAATGGGCATTTCATCGATGTATGATATAATACATATTCCCATGCATCATAGAGTTATTCTCTGTTTTGTTCTACTTTGCTTATAATAGGAAAGTTTGTTACACATATTATCGAATATTAAATGTTAAAACTAAATTGCCCTTGTTTATACTGTTTAATTTTATAAATATTGGGAGCATATTCAAAAATATTTGTCATAGAAAATGGTACAATACTTAACTTTCTCCGCGAATTCAGTTTGAATTGTCGTCGATTATTGGCAGAAAAAAATACGGAAGAAAGTAAATGAACAGATGTAATATTTTGCATTTTGTACATAGCTTCGTTGCTCAGATAACTGAGTTTTCATTTTGGGTTAGTTGACAAACTGGGCCCGGAATTTAATGCACATATATAATTTGGTTTGAAACCCACATTTTCAATTTACGAAAATATTATGTTTTCGAGTTATCGTGTTCATATGAACAGGTATAAATAATAAATAATCAATATAATCGTTGTCAAATTTTTTCAAAGTTAACAGAAATCATCAATTTTTGCAGAATAAACTCCATCCATCTAGTTTGCTGCGTTTTTCAGATATCGCGTCCGCATACTTATAAATAGGATCATTGACAGAGCATCAACTTTTATAAAGATTTCGGTCAAAATTTGATGAATAAGTACAATTCTGGTAACAACATCTTTTATCCAATTTCATTCACATAGCTGTTTGTCTTTTTAAGTTATTGTACTCACATGGAAACAAAAAGAAGGATAATAAGCATTACTTCATCGAATTACGTCCAAATTCCAATACAAATCTACAATTTTGATGTAACAACCAAATATTAAATTTCGTTTTTTTACCCTTCTTTTCTTTCTTAACATGTTCTTCGGCAAACAGGCATGATTTCAAAATCTATTTTTTAGACTTGGAGTAATTTGTAACGTAAAAATTAATTTTCATCCCGAGGTTGAATGTTAATGTTACTTGCAATAATTTTTCTTTACATCATATAGAAGTGCGTAAATTGTATTTTTTTATATAAAAAAAATGTGTCGAAATGCAATATAAGAGAATTTCTCTTTAAGTAGAATTGAAAATAAAGGCATTTCTTGAATTAAATTTTGTATTTAAAGAAGAAAAAATGCATAAATTGAATATTAAGTATAATTAAAAAATAATCTAAGCATAATTTAAATGTTAAGAATAATTAAATAATAATCCAAGAGTAAGTTAAATGTTAAGCATAATTAAATAGATGCACAAGCGTAAGTTATATGCTAAGAATAATTAAATAACAATATAATCAGGGGTTAAGTGTTGAGAATTATTAAATATTAATCTAAGCATATGAATAATTAAATAATCTAAACGCAAGTTAAATATTAAGAATAATTAATAATAATCTAAGCTTAAGTTAAATTCTAAGAATAAGTATTAGTTAATACTATAAATAATAATAATAAATAATAATATAAGTATTAGTTAAATATTAAGAATAATTAAATAACAATCCAAGAGTAAGTTAAATGTTAAGCATAATTAAATAATAATCTAAGCATAAGTTAAACATTGAGTAACTACAGAAATAAAAGATTGGTTTTAAAATCTCCACATCCTTTCTCGAGCATTTTGAACTGATTCTTCAACCCACCCACACCCTTTCTTTAACACCGAATCCCTACCATTAAAATGGTAAACCACAGAAATAGAATCCTTGCATTTCTTGGTGGTGCAACATCCCGACAATATTGATCTTCCTTTAAGACCTTCTTGAAATGAACACACGGAGCAGTGAATTAATGTGATGGTGAAATACGCGTTTTGTTGGGCTTCATCTTCTAACCGAATTCCATGAATAATTCAAAAGTGAATAACATTATGCAAGCGGACTTAGTATTAAGACAGGACATCATTAATTAATCGACCACACTTTCATTGATTAATGCGTTTTTTAATTAAAATCTTATTCCCCATTAATGATGCATAATTTTATGTCTGGTAATATATAGACGATATTATACAAATGTCGATTTGGAGAGATTCCATAGAGATATGTTGGATTTAGGATAGTTAAAAGTAACACCAAGTTTCTAAACATTTTACCACTCACTAATAAGATATATTAACAATTTTAATATTGTAAAATTGTTAAAGCTTTAAAATTAAATGAAAACATAGATAGCAATAAGTCTAATACTAAAATCAGATTTTTTTTTTTTTTTTTTTTTTAAATATAGGAAAGTTGTTAGTATGAGTATTTTTTGGAGGCACGGACTAATTTCGATTGGCAATCATCTCCAAATATGTTATTTAAAATGATATTAATATTGCCATCGTAAATTATTCATTTTATATGAAAGAATGAACACTCGATTAATATCTAATTCATTGATGATATGATAGTGTGAATAGGTGAATAAAAAGCATGACATTAAAATAATTCTCAAATGCATCATAAGTTATCAGGGAGTGAAACTGAAGCTCGAATCATAGTTTTTAAATTTCTATTAATACTTTCAGTCACATTCTTCAATTTCTGGACTTAACTTAAATAAGTAATGATAATTTAATAAGTAATTTGAAAACACACTTTTATTGATGTTCTGAAAAGGTTAAATGTTTTATTATAATTATTTTCTAACTCCGATTTTTTTATTTATAAATCAGCATTATAAATATTACGGAATTTTGAAATCTATTATTTCCTTTCACTACCAAGTGTAGTTCCACTTATGGAATCAAAATATGATTAAAATTATAGATTAAAACATAATTTCTGAAAATATTACAGTAGGGTATTATCATCGAGAATACACAAGTATAGATAATTGGAATACTCAGAAAGTGAAAACAAGTTTGATTCCAAAATTCTACCTTGACAAAAGAAAATTAATCAAACTAAATAAAAATGGTCAAAGACATAAAATAATAGTACAAATATTGCTTTCATGGCAGCCTCCTAAACTGTTGCCGGGACTTCTGTATGTCTTTGCCCACCCCTCATTAAGCCACAGTGAACAGCGTTAGCAAAATCTGTAGCTATTCTCGGACGGCAGAATATTCATCAAATATAAATGAATTTTTCCGTTTTCCTGTCAGTTTTGTGCTTTCATAGGTTTTAAAAAAGTTATTTATTATTTGGCATTGTTTTTTTTTATATTCGATGTCGAATTAAATGTAGAATAGTATACTATGAAATTCCAGTGCTATAGTGTTGTTGGTAATTATGAAACAGAAGCAACGATCGTTTTGAAATAGTACTAGAAAAAAATGAAGTGAATTCAGAGTTAAATCGTATTACAGTGAATTTTTCCCATAAGATCAATTTTCAGTGAGATTATGTATGTCAATGAATTGCTATCTTTTCTAAATTCATTTTCAATTCTCTGGTAAAAAAAAAATGTTGTAGAACAATGATTTGAAGCGGAGATAATGATTCACTCAGATAAATATTCTTTTGAAATGAAATTTATTTTACTGTTAAGCTTTATCACTCATTTCATTTCTTATGGCTATAAGAAACAGAGTGTCTGTAACTACACACTAATGTAATTATGTGTCAATTAAGGATCAAATTGCGAATATCATATATCATGCAAATTTGGAAAGTCATTGTTTAATAAATATTTTGTCGTGAATGCAAAAAAAGAGCAAAAAATATTATATTATTACTATAGCACTTGTCAACTACATAACTGGAAGTTTTAAAACACATGAAAGAATATTTTATGAATTTCTAAATATATATTTTAAAGATTCCGTTGAATAAATATATCAGCATATCTGGATTCCGAAACAGAAATTTTTTGTTGTAATTATTTATTGCAAGATATATTTTATCCTTGCGAAAGTCCGTCCTTTCAGCCTGAAAGACAATTTAACAAACTTTTATCATAGCATTGTTTTCTACTTTAATTTTAGAAGTTATTGTTTGATAAATATTACATTGAGAATGCAAAAATGAGCAGAAAACATGTTATCACTGCACCATTTGTCAACTATATAATTAAGAGTTTTAATACACATTATATAATATTTTATGAATTTTTGAATAGATTCTTTTAAGATTCCATTGAATAAAATATACCAGCATATCTGGATTCCGAAACAGAAGATTTTATTTGTAATGATTTATTTCACGATATATTATCCTTACGGAAGTTCTTTCAGTTTGAAAGAAAATTTAACAAACGTTTATCAGCATTATTTTCTATTTCCATTTTAGAAGTTATTGACACAGCGATGTTTTCTACTTCATTTCAGAAGAAGTTAATGTCACAACATTGTTTTATACTTCCATTTTAGAAGATGTTATTGTTTGATAAATATTATGCTATGAATGCAAACAATAAGCAGAAAATACCATGCTATCACTACACCACTTGTCAACTACACAACTAGGAGTTTTAAAACACATAACAGAATATTTTATGATTTCTGAATAGATTTTTTAAAAATCCCCTGGAACAAAATATATCAGCATATCTGAATTCCGAAACAGAAGATTTTATTTGTAATGATTTATTGCACGATATATTATCCTTACGCAAGTTCTTTCAGCCCGCAAGACAATTTAACAATACCTTTATCACAGCATTGTTTCCTACTTCAATTTTACTTTCAACATATGACAAAACACAAGAGAAACGAGGAGGAAAACTTACACGAAACAAAAGGAAGCCTAACATTAGTTTTCACTCAAGGTTTGTGTTTCTTTCCAGAAGCAAAACATCTTTCCGGGAGAATCATCGCCAGTAATCGATTTAATTCTTGTTACTCAAACCCTCGGGGCTGTCTTTTTTCGTGAAGTTCTCTTCGACACACATCATAACTTTTCCAAGAAATGTTATCGCTCAGATTTACGCCCAAGTTGAGCAATGCCCGGAGGTTTTGCTTTCGCATTTGAGAAATGAGCTTAATTCTAATATTTATAACTTAACCTTGCAGGCAAAGCGAAAGTAACCAGATGTTCTGTATTGTATGGTACATTTACAGGTTCGAGATGTTTGCCTCATATTAGTTCAAAATTTAATTTAAATGCATCACATTGTCCTGTTTAATTAATTATTCTTTTACTTAACCCATTATGGGATCTAATCTAATATTTCACTTTCTGAAAATATTACTGTGATATTTAACAAGAATGAATCTGAAAAAAAAATGCAATTTCAAAATTTTAAATTAAAATTGATTAATTAATTAATTATGCTTAAAATGAATTTTAATCAGAATTAGAAGAATTATATTTCTTGATTTTGCAACTTTTAATTCAGTCAGTTTAACTTTTATGCACAGCCCGAAGAAAAAATGTATCAGGACACTGTTCATTATTCTGAAAATAATTATTATTACATAATAAATCTTAAATGTCAGTCATTGTAGAAACATGATCGATTTAAGTGTGTGAAATATTTTTTTATACAAGGAGTCCTCTTTCGTATTTAGACTTGTATAAACTCAATTTTTTTTAATAGTAACATCCAATTTCGAGTATATATCCAAATTTTTCAGATTAAATTAGCTCGAATATATACATTTTTTTTTTAATTTGTGTAAATGGTTGATGACTTATAAACAACTGAAATTTTCCTTTTCTAACTTTAATGAGAGTCTTCATTTTTTAAACATATTTCAAGATATAATGAATCTTTGATAATAATTATTGCTTTATATTAAATTAGTTAATAAAAATGGCGGAAGTGAATATACTTTATGAACATAAAAGTAATATATTTTTACTTTTTTACTTCCTTTTTAAATTTATCAGCTAGAAATGTTTGAGTAGAAATTCACAAAATTTTATGGAAGACGACGAAGATGCACCACTTTTCAAAAATTTATCCGCTTTCGTCAAATATATTTTATGATATGTAGTAATAACCAAAAGTTTTTAAGATAGACTGTGCAACAATAAAAACTAAAAATTCCACTACTGAGATAGGAATAAGCAAAAAACCAAACATTTCCATCTATATCCCACAAAAGAGATAAAGGTGATTATTGGATGAAATTGAGAAAAGATGTATATCGTATTAAGCGAAGGTATGCATCATATCAACCCTCTGGCTGCGTAATTCTTTACAATCACTATTTAGATCCGATGTTTGCAAATAAGTTCAAATATTTTTCAAAGAAATTGAACTGATACTATATGTTACACGATAATAATATAATAAAAATCTGTAATCGTAAAAATAAACACTCTAAACTGCGAAAAACGAGGGATGCAACAGAAAACGGACTGATTGCTAACCCGCGGAAATCGCGTGATACGCAGCTGGAGGGTTACGAAAAGATTTATACAAAATAAGACATTTTAGAAATAAATTTCTTATTAAGAATGGATAAACTAAATTTAATTTTGAAAGTGAATTTCTAAAAACTTACGATTTAAACTTCACTCTACAAAAGTATGGCTTTTATACAATGAACAATTTTAAAGAGCTGGCTTAAAAGGAAAACAATAAAAGTACAGCAAAATATATTATTTAAGTTACTTTATCTCTTCCTGCTTTTAAAGAGGAATTTGCTATTTAAATTTCTATTCCATTAAACCTGCGTTTCACACTTTACCGGGTGCATCTGTTTCTTTTGTTTACATCATTGGCAATGAGCCCGCCATAGTGGTAACCTTTTGCACTAGCGATCCAATGTTCTGTTGTTAAAATGACATTTTCTTATATGTCTGACCTGATTTCAAAACATTATGTAATGCAGTGTAGCATTATTACAAGTACCTTAAAACAAGCCGTCTATATTTCCATCATAATACATGCTTACGGTGACATTAAGACAATGCATTATTTTTTCCTTAAAGAAAATGCTAATGGATCGGTCTTTTTAAAAAAAAAACTCAATATTTCAAACAAATTGCATTCACTATTTATTAGAATGATTTAAATATTAAAGCTGATAAACATCTTTAAAATGCTAAGAAAAAAGATTGCAGACTTTATTATAAATGAAATATCATTCTACGTGGTATTTCTAACTTTGATATTCTAATTTTTTAGTAGTTATAAATGCCTTTTTGTCATTTTAGTTTCTGACTTTTATAGGAATCATTAGTCGCTTTAATTCTTTAATTTACAACTGCACAAAAAATACATATTATTCACTTTTGTAAAATAAATAATAAACAAACAAAATGTAAAAAAATTCATTTTAAATAATATCAGTATATTTTGAAAAGATAATTTGAATATATGCATACATCTTATCATTATATGTTTATTTGGATGGAAGATATGAATATTTTTAAGTTTACTTTTTCTTAAATTTGATTGTTTTATGGATTTCAGATAAATATGCTAATAATATATTCTATCTCTTGGGATTTTTGGTTCCACTTTTATCTGTAAAATCTTTTTCATTAAGAGTTTAATAAAAACCAAGTCTACCACACGGAAATAAAATCCGATTTTAACATTGTCGTACCGTAATAATCATTATACTTCAGAAAAATCAGTCTATTTTATTTTCCAGATTGCGTATAAATTTTAATTTGATTTCATCTTTTATCTACACTTCGATTGTCTAAAATATTAGCTACTAAAAATGTATATGAAAGAAATCGCGTGAAATCTATAATTTTAAATTATATGCCAATTCTGACACAAATTATGATTGATTAGAATGTTAAATAATAAATTATGATTGATTAGAAGGTTAAATTATAAATGATTAGAATGTTACATTATGAATTATGATTTATTAGAAGGTTACACTACAAATTATGATTTGAGAGTTACATTACAAATTATGATAAATTAGATTAGCATTCCGTTTTGAAGTTGCACGAAATTGCTTTGGCATGATGCGTGATCAGATAACGAGAGCGATGCCTGTATCTGCATTCTTCAAAGCCACATAAACCTGCTACTGATTATTAAACGAAAGTTTTTTAGAAATCAAGCACTTAATTCTTAAATCAGGATTAATTGATAGAAGATGAAGATTCATTATGCCTAGAGTATAGCAATAATTTTATTCAAATGTGAAATCAGTTAATAACAGTTTCTCCATTAATACTTTATAGATTCATTGGCCTGATGATCAGGCCTCGATTGCACGGTAAATCACTTGGGGACAAATATCCTTCCGTTGGTGTAGCATGAAAATATGGAAAAGGCGTGCCAGCTCGGTCGTTTTTTATCATCTGATCAAGATTCAAAATTACAAGGTTCATTCCAAAATAGTCATCGTGTTGCTTCAAAATAGGACTTAAATATAAATGAATCAAACTATATTCATTGAATGAAGAAAACTGAGAATGTAATTCATCAGAAGAATTGTTTAGTAGGTTTAAATTCGCACTTTATCAGAGCTTATTTAAAACGATATTTGATCTTCACATAAAATTTAAAATGGATTAATCGCTATAAAGTAACAGTCATGTGAAAGTGTATATATATGAATATGCTATAACACCTAAGCACACATTACTTTTCTTTGTGCTGTAACTTAAAAGTTCTTTTTGTATATTTACAAAATACGCAAAGGAATTTTAAAATTAAACTGCCGCAGCATACTTGGCACATGTCACCAAGAAAGCAATTTATTCTCTGTTTTCTTTTTTCGTGACTCAAATATCACAAAATATGCAAAGGGTTTTTTGTATATTGTGATTCATTTCCATTTCATATTTTCAAAAGTAAAACCTCAAAGCAATGCCCAATTTCAACATATCTTTCTGTTTGTGTCCCAATTATAAAACAAAGATTTTTCTAGTTCTATGATCAATTACTCTAAATGAGATGTGGGACATTAAAATTCAGTAACTTCACTTAAATCTCATACTATTATATAAAGTTTGATATATATCAAACATGATTTCCTTTTATAGCCTCATTAATCTCAATAATAAATTGTTTAAGAATATTGATCAAATATTTAACGCGTATATTGCGGATAAATTATTCACCCATATAGTTAAGCTATAGAAAAGCAAATTTAATGCTATGTTAACTGCAATAGTGAATGATTTTTGTTTATATGCCTAATGAAAATAAATCCCGTTACAGCGAATCAAGTACTAATGAATAAAAAAAATTCCTTTCATTTTATATGCATTATTTTTAGTGTGTTTTAATTGTTACCAATGCACATACATATTAGGAGAAAAAAAATCTTGTTATAACGAATCAAGTACTAATGGATAAAAAACTTCCTTTCACTTTATATGCATTCTTTTGTTTTGTGTTTTAATTACGACCAAAGCACATGTATATTAGAAAAACATTTGTAAACCTATAACAATCTATAGACATGTAATGTTCTTATCTCAGTCTTCGTCCTTAATATATTTTGTCTGGCCACTGATTTATAGATATCAGAGAATCCTTATCAGATTTAAAGAAAACATTCTTTTTCTTGAGTTAAATGACGAATTAAGATGTTTTCCAAACTTAATTATTGAACTCTCTGGAAATCACATTGCGATGAAGCCTCTTACTTTGGAATAGAAAGGGCATCATAAAATCGATGAGATAAGCTAATAACAGATGTTTATCACTTTGTTTGTATACACAATTTGTCGCGAAAGCCGAAATAAAAAGAGTAGAGGAATCCATTCTGCACTGGTAATTACATTAGTATAAAACAAAGAAGTTGCTTTTTCCGTATTTTCTACAGTCTGCCAAACTCCTTTATCCAATTCCATAACTGCTACAGCAAAGGAATTTCTGCTTAAAATAGCTTTGAATAATTTTTGGTTGCTAGGTAAATAATTTTAGGTTAGACATTGCTGGGTTGAATAATTTATGTTAGATTTTTTCTCTAGAATTTGTTACATCATATAAAAAAATATTTTACCAAAAGCGGTTTGATATTTATCGCTCAAAAGTCTTTTATCAATCTTTCTGAAATGCTAAACTGAAAAGTTGACATTTTTGGCACTTTTATACCCTTTAGGCAGTGAAAAATGCGTCATTTTGAGGAGCCATATGAGTGAAAGGAAGCAAGATAAATTGTTTTGAACATGAAAATAGCATTTATTTTATTTTTGAATTTTTATAGAACTTTTACATTTTTATCATGCTTTAGAATTTATACTGTCTTAGGATAAATATATCAAAGCTTTTCCAAAAAATATAACTGAATTACTATTATTTAGAGAGCATTGAGTCTTAATAGCCCTTACTGCCTCCAGTACAGTCCCTCTGCTATTAGATACGCCCCTTCATTGGAATGGAGTTAACACGACCCACATCTTTGCTATACCCACTAAGGAAGAAAGAACCAACCAAGAGAGTAAGAACTCCAAAGGAGAGAAGTGTCCGAGATTAATTCAGTAAGTACATTTCATTTGCTCCGGTGCAAGAAATAGAGGGGAACTTCAGAGAAGTTTATCTGCAACTGTTCGCCGTTTCTCATTAGGAGCAAATTATAATAAGCAGCCGTTAACTCAAACACTGAAGTAAATATTTTCATCAAATGTAAACAGAATGCAGCAATACGATTTTTATTTGAGAAAAATCTGTCAGCAACTATAACTTATTTCGAACTGTGTAGTACTTATTAATCAGATAAGCATCTTAATCATTTAATCATGTAGCATGCTAAGTTTCAGTTCTCAGTTTATTAAATGCTCACCCACTCTCGACTAAATGCATCGGAAGTGTTTTACAGCAACCGTATTATGATGATTTTGTTGATAACTCTATAACCCAGACTTCTCACCAAATAGCAATGATCTATTCATACACATGAAAGGAGGCCGTGGTGGGTTGGTGGTAAGCTCTTGGCTTCGAAACTGGAGGCCCAGATTCCACCAGTTGTGTAGGAGGGCCTGGGGCATGCCAATTCCGTCAGGGCCATACGTCCTCCCGCCCGGTTGGAGAAGGGGCGCCAGCTCAGGTGTCACCCTCGTCATCTGACCGCGGTTCAAAATTACAAGGTCTGTCCCAAAATAGCCCTAGTGTTGTTAAAAACGGAACGTTAATATAATTAAACTAATCATACGCATTAAATAGATATGCGATTCAATGCAATTTTTCATTATTCGCAATTTTTCATAATGTTATGACAATTGCCAGGATTTAAAAGCTGATTATGTCGAAAAGTATACACTGCTGTAGTTTTCAAATATTTATATGAATAATAAACTTAATACGCAATAAAATTTCTGTCATGGATTCCCAAACACAACTTGCTTTTCGAATTGCGTTCGTACTGTTGATTTTTATTGTATTTTTAATTTAAATAGTTCTTGCACTTGTTTAAAAACACTGATAATAAAAAATTAGAATATAAAGGAAGAAAAAAGGGAAACGCGAAATAAGTATATGTCCAGTAACGAAAATATGAAAGTCAAAGGTATAAAAATATATTTTACAAAAAAATCTTGATTTTGATGTTAAACTTATCATTTCTTAACATTTAATATTTATATACTTGAAAGAAAACATAAATTGCATGCTTGACTAACCATTATTAACCATCAAAATTAGTAAGATGGTTTTACCACAACAAAGACAATTAAAAAGAGTATTTTATTTAATAAGCGCTTTGATGAAATTTAATAAAAGCATCAATTACTATTAACGTGACTGTGAAAGAATCAAGTAAAAGAAAACGTGACTTAATACAATTTTGACCTTAGCTATGAATTTATCGGAAGTCTATCTAAACTTTCCAATTATTTTTTTTTATTTAGTGTTTATACTAAGGAACTAAAAATAGCGTGGATGCTTAAAGTCTTTTATACATTTACATTCTTGTCTTTCAGGAAAAAAAAAGAATTATTGTAAATAAAATAATTTGAAAAACAACATTGTAAGCGAGCAGCATTGTGTATAAGGTTTAAAGGATACTTTGGAAAGTAACAAAATTCGCTGAGTCAAATGAAAAAAAACATCAAAAAGTAGCGGGTCATTTATTTTCAATGAACGACTTGCTTGCGTGTTACTAAGAAAAACCAAAATCTCTTTGTTTCAGCCTTATACATGATTCAGCTTTTTTTTTTTTTTTTGATAATATTAATGAAGGCCAGATCATTTTAATAAACATTCAGGTATTCAAACGAATTTTTGGTTTGCTTTAAATTGCAAGAAAAAAAAATTTGGGCCAATCCCAATATTTTAATAAAACCAGTTTAATATTACTTTCCTCAGTAATAGTTGTTCTGCACGGAAAAACAATATTTTTAACTGAAAGCATAAATATCAAAAAGTTATCAGATGTATGAATATTTGGGTTTTATTTTCGCTCTCCCATTTTTTAAAAATTTTAAAAATTTTCTGGGAACAGCGACTATTATTCTTTTCCCATGTTTCTTGAACTTTACATAGCAGTGTTTATACATGTCATATTTGAAAAAAAAAGAAAAACAAGTTAAATGATGTAAAGCATTTTTTCAAATAAGGATTATGGCAGCAACACTATGAAAAATTATAAGCAAAATAGCTTTCTCTTTCTTCTTATTAAAGATATTTCTCAGTAGTTTCTCCCTCGCTAAGAGAAGTTTCTCTTTCGAGCAAGCAATTTCTTCTATGACAGAGAATTTCAAATATCTTAAATAGGAAACTGTCCAGGATAAAATAATCATGCTCATAATTTCGTTGTATAACTTCTCTAAAAATAATATATATTATATTAGATAACAATAAGCTCTGGCAACCGTAAAATAAGATTTGATATTAAGCAAATGAATTATTTGTATTTGCCACTGAACCTATCATTGCAATCTGCTCACACTGACACAAGAAATAAATATTACTTATCCAAGTTTGTGTTTCTGAAACAAAATGAAACTCAGTAACAGACTTATAATATATGGCATTCTACACACAAATACAAGAATAGAAAGGATTTCTCATACTGATAGCCGTGGATATGACTACACAATTCACAGATGCGGTCTAAAGATTCCCTCATGATTTGATAGAGGAGGTCTTGTCTGAAACTGGTATGTATTCGGGCAGACACTGCTTATACACGAATAATTGCTGACCATAAAAGAAAGTCAAGTGACATCAACAAAATTTCTTCACCAAATGACAAACCGATTCCAAGATACGAGCAGAACTTTGGGCAAATGTACAAAGGGAAGTTGGATTAGTCAATGATTTGTAGCTGTGTTGATACTTTTTTTCTGCGCTAACATGTTTCTTTATATCACACTGTGGCTGTGATTGGTATGAGGGTCATATTTCCTCCTTTTGTGGTCCGAAATTGGCTCAGTATAAATCCACCTATTTAATGAGATCTTCAATAGTATTCACAGAAGCCTGTTCCATAAATCGCTTCACGTGGTCCTTCGCGAAGAAGTTAGGTGTGTTACAATCAGAGAAAAGTGAAAGGCAAGCCACAAATCCTTCAATGGAAAGTTTTCTCGAAAGTACCACAGAGTTGAAATATTTATTTCGAAACAATAATAACCATTGGTATTCCATTTGATTATTTATTTTGTTATTGCGAGCGCTATGAATTTATTGGATCTCGTTTCTATTACAATTTTTAGTTGGCTTCCCAACTATTGCCAACCATACTTTTTTCTAAATTGAGTGACATGCTTTATTTCTTATTTGTCAATTGCTTTTACTTTTTCAAAATATTCACCTAGAAAGAATAATCATTAATTATTTTTTTAAAAAACGTCTTTCTGGCAATGCCATATGAAACTGGGACATTGCCACTGGACGTCTTTCTGGCAATGCCATATGAAACTGGACATTGCCACTGGACGTATTTCTGGCAATCCACTGGAGTCTTTACTATAAGGGGAGGGTAACTAATTGTAGTCTGGTTTATCTCTTGTTTCTGACTGATGAAACAATACTGAACCATTTCACCAGACTTTTAAATGCGAGCGAACACGAAAAAAGAGCATACCAAAGTATTTAAATCATCTGAAAGAGTTTGGCAATTTAGTCTAAAAAATATGCTTTAGTGTTGATGAAAGATAGTATTCAATAAAATTAGATGAAAAATTTGTATCGATTAGGTACTTTAAACTTAATTCTGACCAAATAGGGTGAAAGAAATTGAAGAAAGAACCGCTGAAGTTAATTTTCTTCAGAAGAACTATCTACCAAATTCTGTGAATATAACTGAAATTTTTGGAAACTTTTAATATTGATGATGGATTTCAATAAAAAAAAATTCCAATGCTGAAAGATGAAAATCAAATTCTGGAAGTCAAGAACAGAAGAAACGTTTTTTTTTCTTAAGAATGATTTATGAGTGTAATTATTTGGAAGAAAAATAAGTCAGTAGCGTTTGCTTAAGGTTGAAATTTGTTTTTCTCCCTCTTTTTCAGATGGACGGCCACTGCCTTTTAACAGTAATAAGTTGGGAATTTAAATATTAAAAAAAATCAATTTTTAACTAGTTTTAACTTTAAAAATATAAAAGTAAAAATGTCAAAGAGAAACAAAACTAAATGACGGAAGTCTCCTTGGCCTAGTTATAAAAAATATTCCTGGGTTCGAAGCCTGCTTAAGGATCCGTTGCCTATATGGGCTTGAAGCACAATAAATGGCATCATGGGCTAAAAGTCCTTCCACCGATAAGGGATAGAAAGAAAGAGGAGAGTAAGCCCAGACGCCGTCTTTGCCTTCCCATTATGGTTCAAAATTACAAGATTCATCCTCGTTATTTTATCCTTTATATGCCGACTTTTCTTAAAATTACCGCTTGAATCATGCTGATATATTCATAATATGACTAAAATTTTTGACGATATTCTAAAGAACACAAAATCATAGCTCCGATAGCAAACAATAGATATCAGTTAAAGACAGAAATTAAAAATCTTTAATTAATTAAATTATTTTGATTAATTTTAAAAGTTTTTTTCCTCTTTCCTGGGCTTATTCTTAATAAAAACTTACCTAATGATGCAAAAATAAAAGCGGAAATTTTATGAAAAAATAATGTAAATATAGGGTTAAACGGAACAAGGTAATTCAACTAAACTAAATAATTAAACATTTATTTAAAGAATGAGTTCTCATATAAATTTAAAGTTACAATCTTATGTGTACATTAAACGAAACAAATGAAAGTTATCTTTGTAATGCGCATTATTAAAAAACTTTTCCTAATTAGTAAATGATTCTGACTAATATTTTTATTTAAATATTTTCTCTGATAAATACTTTTTGATTTAGCAGAAATGCCACTTTTTCTTTCTCTCTTCAGTGGGTTTTCATTCCCTCAATTTTTCAGTGTCATTGTTTCAAGGGTCCGTTACAAAAGTTTTATCTGATATTTATAGGAAAACAAAGATTAATACGTTGATTACCTCGCTGAATTTCTTACAATGAAATTTATATGGACCCGGTGACCCCGCTAGGCCAGTCAAGATGTTAATATATAAAAATAGTTTTATCACAAAAAATCAATCTTGGGACGTATTACTGACATTTAATTTTGAGTTTTTTAGTAAATAAAATATTATATTAGATCAATATATTTTTATCTCTATAACTGAATCGGCATTGGTCTTTTACATTTTTGAGCCAGCGTGTTTCTTGAGTGCTAAAATTCTGCTGTTCCTCAAGCTGTGCCTCATTTATATGGTACTTAGCTGCAAACTAAAATCAAAAGAAATGTTTTCCAAAGTAACTGTAATTAGTTTACCCTTACTTTCCGAAATACATCACTTTGCTTTAGCCTTTTAAAGAAAACATTTCTAACTTTGTATAAATTTGATGCAATTCTGATAATTTCCTATGAATTCAATGAAAAGCCAATTCACAATGCATACAAATTTACGAGTCGCCACACCACTAGTTAATTAAGCAAAATGAGTTTCTGTGTCTCAATGAGTTAACGCGAAATACGATAGACTTTGATTAAAATGTATTATTACGAAAAATATTTATGTCTCATTACTATCTAAGCTGAAATTTGTTCAAACGTATCAAATACATTAGAATAATATTCAGGAATATTGATATGATAAGGCACCACGAAACTGGTAATTTCCTTCGAGCTTTCATCTTAACTTATCCTTGGCTATAGGAATTCCCATTTATTCCTAAAGATATCCCATTGTCAGATATTTCCTCAAATACAGTGTTTCACGAAATCCTCAATTTATGCATAGAACCATGTCAGCTGTTGCCTATTATTTTAGAGTTAGCAAGATCACCCCCTAAGCCATTCTAATTGGATGGAAATTAAAACAGCAGCATCCTTTTAGAAAATGCCAGTATCTCTTTCGATTGCATCAATAGGTAGCTATAAAATAGTGAAAATTCTGTTTAAAGAATTCGGCGGCTCAAAGGCATTTATTCACTTTATGATCATATTTTGACATTTGGAAGTGTGTTCCAAACCTCAAGAACATTTCGGAAATGTGATCCCTTTTAAATCTTTCAGATAAACATGTTGCGAGTTAGAAATGCCAAGCCTATTGATTTCTTCTGGGATACGATTTAAGCTATAAATATTTACATCTGAAAATATAGGACGAATAGGAAATGCCAGAATTTTTTTTTTTAATCTAATTCTTTCAGACAATATGGCAAACAGAAACTGCTTTTGTGCACAAAAAGTTGAAATAAAATGGCAAAGGAAAATTGTGGTTTATATGTGCAAAATATGGAAAATTGCTGTTTTGATGCTGCAATTGTTATCTTGTCATCTTCATACTCCAGCGGAACGTGTTTGAATGAGGATATCTTACATTCTACTTGCTGTTTACTGTATCTTTATGTTTCCGTGTATTTCTCATATGGATTTGACAACCTTTGTCTGTTCTAGAATTTTGAAAGAAAAAAATTCAAAACTTGCTTTCACGTTTTCACAATATTTTGCTTATATTGTTACAAACAAATATAAAAATAAAATGTTTTTTTCTGGAAAGAATTCACTATTTCTTGCTGAAATTCTTCATTTATTCACTATTTTCTTCTCTTAGAATTGATTTCGGGGCATTTAAGTACCTTCTGATAAAAACTTATTCTGAACTAAAGCAGATGTTGCATTTAAGAAATATTTTTGAAGTATAACTAGTATTTATGAAGCTATGAACTACACAATTATTAACCGATTCATTGGAAACACTATTCTCACAATGCAAATAATTCATTTCTTCTGTTATCATGTTTTATTGATCAAATTTTCGAGTAAAATATTCTACCAGTTGAGAGTAGAATGCATTTCATTACTCATGTCAGTAATGCAACTGCACTGAAAAATAAATTTGATAAAAACAGTTATAAAAGCACCTTTTTAATTGTACTAAACAATAGAAATTTCAGATTTTAATTATTTCTTATTTCTTTGTCTCTAATTTATAATTATTATAAATAATATGGAATTCTGAAAAAAAATTCAAAATATTTATTAAATAAAGCCATGGAATAGGAATTTAATTAAAATCTTAAATTTATAAAACGTCGATTTACTGATAATTAAGCTCTAAAGATATTAATCTAAGGTAAATAAGTGAAAAGTAATTGAAAATTCGATTACAAATATCTTAATAAACATAAAACAGGAAAAGTTAAATAAAATTGTTTAATAATAAAATATTTTCAATTCATTTTAAGGTGGTATAATACAATTTTGTACATAAAGTAATCAAATTATGAAAGAGATTTCAACCATTCAATTAAAATCATGTTAATATTTAATAATAATGTTAATATTTAATTAGTAATAACAAAATGGAATCAGAATAATAATTGCTCTACTTTTAAAGATTGGATTTCCTTTATTAAAGCGAACATATCTTTACACATTTAAAAATGTATCAAGATACAATGAATTTCGTAAAAATACAGCAATGCGCATTATAAATGAAACGGATGAGAAAATCTAAATACAAAGCTGTTTCTTCTACTGATAAATCCAACCACAGTTCAAAACTGAAGTTTCAAAGGGTTTTCGTTTTCTCATAATGTTTTCAACCAAAATAAAACCAAAAACAAAAGATTCTTTGTAGTACTCCAGAAGTAAATAATTCCACACTTCTGTTTGGCTTATTAGACTCTTTAGCCATGTGGTGAATGTCGGACGCTGCCTGGTGAGTTTTTCCAGTAAACATGAAAACTTCACAAGGCCGAAGTAAATATTTTCAAGTACCAAGAACGAAGTGCGAGTTGAAAGTGTCGGTTGTAAGAACTGATAGTTAGAAAATAGTATGATCAATTTCTCAGAATACTTCTCTTCTTGACCTAAATACGTGTGTTAGTGAACCTCTGACACATTTATTTTCTGCCAGTAACATATCCACTGATAAGTTCAACGTTTGTAGAAAAATCACTGCTTCTGCAGCTGATGATTTTTTTTTCTGATTATCCTGATTTACAGGGTAAAATATTTGTTTTTGAATACAAAGAAGAGAAGAACGTTAATAGAAACTTTCTTACGGTATTCTTGGAAGGCCTTCATTTTTATATTTTTTTTAAAATTTGCTTTGGTATTTACTCACTGGAACTATTCGTGAGTCCAGTCTTCAATCTAGAAAGTAAACAGAGCAAATGTACATCTCAGAAAGAAAAGCAAAAAATTCTTTTTTAGAGAAGCCCATATTTATTTTAGAAAATGCAATATTCGAAAAAATTAATACATGGCCTTTTCTTCCCCATTACTGTCTTTCCTATTTTGGATTAAAAATTTACATATTAGCTATTTTTAGAATTAACCAAATGGTTACCATGAGTCATTCCTAAATTTATAGAAAAGTAATCTGTTTTCAGAAATGCATATAATTGTGGTGGTAGCTCAAATCCTCCTTGCTTTCACTTGAATCAACCTATACCTAAATTATCTTTTAAAAATATGTGTGCCTATAATTGGAGGTTATTTCGAAATTATTGCTTGTATTAATAACCAACTAAAGCAATGTGATATCCTTCCATTTCTTGACTGACTCAACGATAAATTCTTTAATTTTGGATTCAAATGCAGTCATGCTCGTTCCATTCATTCTGGTAGCTTTTGAATCATACTTACATGAATGAATGGCTCTAATCCCACTTTAGGAAGTTTATGTAGCCAAACCTATGAGTCAAAAACTCATAATACAGCAGAAGTGTACCTACTCTTCGTCAAAGCGATATTGTTGTGCTTATCTTATTTAATTAGTATAATGTTCCGTTATAAAGAAACACTAAAATATTTCTTGGGTATACATTTCTTGGGTCTGTAGTATATTAAGATTGCAAGCAAAATAGGATTTTTATTTAATTTTCCTCTTGAGGAATTGTTAGTGTTCTTTATTCCTCTTTGCAAATTTTTATCTGGGGAGAATCGGAAACAGGGATTTAATACAGTAGGAACCTACATTTTTGATACATTTGGAATACTTTATTGGAGAGGAGGAAGTGATAATATAGGAATGTATTAGAATCCTGTCCTGCTCATAAAATTTATTAATTTTTGTGAAAATAACTAACATCAAGAATCTACCAAGAGATCTACATACTAACAATAATTAAACTTTAAATATGGAGGAAAACAGGGAAATTCATAACGTGAAAGAAGAAAACAGATGCCGATGAAGAAATCTAAAATTGAATTTCAATCTTTTCAATAAGTAAAGGGGGTTGCGGAGGTGGAGGAGAGACTTGTATCGAATCATCTATGATTCATTTTTCAAGAAATATATATTTTTGATTATGCTGAAACTACCAAAAAACCTACCAAAATGAATACATTTTAACTGTATATCTGCAAAACTAATGGAGTTGACGGTGGTCAACTGGAAGGTTTGAAGAGAATCAAATTGAATAACTCAAAATTTGTTTTGATAATAAATGGTTGTTTGCGATTTTCTATAGAAAGATAAAAGCCATACTGTCATATCAAATCGCTGAAATAGATTTTTGAATAGATTTTTTTATTTTTCAGATATTGTAAACATCCAAGTAAAATTGCACACTTGCTTGAAATGGTGTTTTACTTTCTACCACTAAATTGAATTTCTAGTTCTGACTCATTTGAAAAAAAAAAACATTTTTAAATCTTAGATATTTCCTTCTCGTATTTTAAAACATTCAGTTATTTCTGTTTTTAATAAAGATTCACTGCCCGACAAAATTTGGTATAGAATTATTATAAATTACTCCAAACCAAAGTAACTGGATAGATATGAAAACTTATGTGATATTTTTGATATTATTTCATAATATGAAACAGGATATATTTTTATTGAAAATAATAAAACAAACTTTAGTAATCAGGACCAATCAGTAAAATTAATTCTTAAACAATGAATATTAATTTCTATACAATTCGAATATATTTCTTCAAATAAGTTTATTACTGTAATCAGAAGCCAAAATACTTGTTCCTAATTACCCTTTAATTTGAGAAGTGATTGGGAATGTGTTGGGATAATTATGAACGTCGTTGAAACTAATACTGGTTAATTTATAAATTAATTTGGAAAAAAAGATTTGTTTGATTTATTTCCACGGAACATGATTATACACTCGCATAAATTATATCATTTATAGGTATTTTCTTCTCGCACGATCGTTTCAAATCTGAGGAAATGGAAGTTCCCAATTACCTTAACTGATCCCACTTTGAACAGCAAAATTAAAATTCATTTTAATTTAAATTCAGACTTTCCTTTCACAATTATTTCAAAAATATTTTAGGGTTTTATTCTTAAATATAATAATATCTCCTTTATATTGACTAATATTTTGTAAGAAAGGGTTTTCACTTTGGAAGCTCTCGTACAATTCTTTCAGGCATAGAATAACACATCATAAAAAACATAGAATAACACATCATAGAATAACACATATAAAAAAATAACATTTCATTCTTTAAATTCTTTACAAAACCTTTAACCTATTCTATCATAGCTGCATATGCATTTTTCTAATTACTATCCGCTAAACCATTTCTCACAAAGATTATAATCACTCCATCACTCCTGTGCTTTTTTTTTCCCCATAAAGAAAAAAGTTTATTTCCTTTTTTGAATTATCGAAACACACCCCGCACATTATAGAAAAAACACGTGACACATTAAGAAAATTAAAAACTATCGATTTATCGATTATATTGATTATCATTCAATTTAAAACTAATTCAATCAATTTTAAGTGTTGTAGTTCTTTCATGTTTTTTTTTTGCATCTGCATGAATGAACTAGATATTTTACTTAAATGAGGAAATCTAGTTCAGCTTTAAAAGAGATTGAAATTATTCTGTAAGTAGCAATTTAGAACGAAATTAACTATGTATCTATCTGATAGAAATCTTTCGAATAATAGAAAAAATGGATTGTCTAGAGATCAGTGGAAGATAACATAATGCCATATTAAAATGTATTTATTAATAAAGATAACTGGAAAGTGATAAAAATATTTGTCGCTCATGTTTTTGATACTATCAGATAATGCAAAATGATGCGATATATTCTATTATAACATCACATAGTGCATCTTAAAGCTTGGAGAAATGTGGTTTCGTATCTAACAGATCTGCTTATAAATAGACAACGACAAATTAAAATATTGTAACTGTTACTGGGTTTAAAATCTTATCCTATGAAATAAATAGCTTCATCAACGATTGAAAAATTTAATGTTTTAAACTCTAAACTATAATGGCAATAAATTCTGCTTTCGTGTAAAAAAAAAAACAAAAAAAAAACAAAAAAAAAACCCCGAATCCAGCTTCATTTATAATAGTTTTGTACAAATGGCATCTTTCCTCAGTTTGCGATTTTCTGATTTTTACAGTTTACTTTTGAATCATCCTGTATCGTTACTAACTGTAACTAATAAAAATAATTTAGATATCATAATATTCCATATAATGTCCATTTAGACTGACTTTTGATTATTCTACCTTCTCGTGATAAATGACAACCGAAAAAAATCTATTCAAACCGGTAATTGCCAGCTTTGAAATAATTCATGAATGCGAAATATCTACAAAATAAACTTAATGTTACAGAGCTAAATTGTAATCTGTAAAATTTGGCAATGGTCTTATTTATAAATATAATTCCTCTCTTAGGCATTTTGCTTTTTAAGCCCATTTCATATTTTCCTTTGTCTTTATTTCCTCCTCTCACGTAAGGTTATTTCACAAAATGATTTTAATTTCCAGCATGGAAAGTTTGAGGAGGAAAGGATAGTTCAGATGTCTTTGTTAAAAATTATTATATCGTCAATAGGCTTCTTCAAAACGGATATTAATCTAACCAATCAAAATTCATCATTTTTTTTAGTTTGAGGGGAAAATGTGTGTGTGTGTGTGTGTGTGTGTGTGTTTCAGTTGTTAAATCGATAACTGTAGCCAACAACAAAGTTTAAACATTTGTTAAAATAAAAACATTAATCTTTAACTGATATCTTGTATTAAACACATGTAGCTATTGACAATAATCAATCTCACTTTACTTATGGAAATTTCAAGCTAAGTATACACAAAAAGCAAAATGAAATGACTGAAAAAAAATCATCGCAACCAACATTATAAAGAAATCTCTGCTTAAAATTCAAGGAACATGCTGTTTGCGAAACTGAATAAATATCTTTTATCTTCTTTCCTGGCCTCATTTAGCAAATCATCGTTAGAGCAACTCTTTTCCTAAGTTGACCTCTATCTAAAGCGCAGAAGCTTAGGGCTTAGGAAAAGATCGCTGGGTTGAGGAAAATGACGCAATCGGATCCAAGATGTTGGGATGAAAAATGGGAAGGAAAGAGATACGGCCAGATAAAAAGAACAAATTCGTCGAGTTGTCCGGAAAACTTTTAGCGGTATTTGTCTGTTCGAGTTTTATCTTGAACAGCACCTTGTATCGTAAAAGGTCACAAAGTGCTTATATTTACCAGAAAACATGAAAGGAAGAAAAGAAAACAGTTTCAGTTTCGTGAGTTGAACACTCCGATAAGAATTTAGATCTGTACAACTGATTAATACAATGTTGCTGAGACAAAGGCGAAAAAACTATTTTTTTTTACTAAAACAGATCAATTATAAAAGAAAATAATTACAGCTGTTCACTTATAAACTATAAATTATGTGGCTTACAATCAGTGATAAATTGAAAACGCAAGAATATTAATAATAATGTTGAAAACACAATAGTATAAAATTTAACAAAACAAATATGAATATTAAATTAACATGATTCCGATTGGGATAACAGAAGGGGCTAATTACGATTTGAATTTTTGACTTTTCCGTCCTGCTTTATATTTAATGCTGGATTAATTCTACGTAGCGCTGAACCATGGGTAGGGGACAAGAGAGAAACTTGAGTTGGAAACTCGCTCTCCAAATACAAATATCACGCAAACGCCAGGTGTTTGTTGAATTGACAAATGTTTTACTTAATGAAATACATTGTGTTGTTTCCACTCGCATTTGTTCTCGCAAATAAAACCAAATCCATGAGTCAAGGACAAGTGATATAGAGATAGGGCAGCCTCTTCTGTTGATCAAAGGAACCTGTAGTCCCTAGAAAACACCCGACTCGGAAATCTATTTTAAATGCTCTTAATGGAGATTGGTTGACTTTCTGAAAAGGTTTTCAGGAATAACTGTCCTACTTTTGCGTTTCGCTAGAAGCAACACCTCCAGCAGTCAACCCACCTAAAAAATACGAATACTTAGCAGACAGAATGATGGTTATTGCTATTTAGAGATAGAGTAATCGATATGACCCAGTAGTTGAAAATTAAACGATTTATAAATTAAGATTGCTTTATACTTGCTCCTAGCAAAATTTTGGTAACTTGTCTTCTGCATGAAAGCATTGTCCATAAAGATTTCCATCCGAAAAGTCTCATATATATATATAGAATCAATCTTTTCACTGAATTATTATTTCAGAGAATCCCGATATTCGTATATAAGGAGGTGATGTTAGGATAGTTTCATCGAAAAAAATTTATATTACATGAATTCATGATATTCTCAAAATATCATTTGCAACGTGCTAACCAAAAATTTCTCAGTTTGTATTTTCTTTATATATCTTTCTTCAGATTTTCATTGAAATAAAAAGAAAAATATTCTAAAAATATTAAATGAGCTTTGATGCAATATATTAAAAGCTTTATCTATGCTTACTTTAAACAACTGATAAATAATAGGTTTTTTCAACTAAAACTCCCTTCACACTCTCAGAATTTATATATTTCAAAAGTAAAATTGCTGGTTGGACTAATCTAATTCACAAAGAAAATAAAAGGGATGCATAATTTTAAAGATATGGGTTTTAAAGTATTTTGCTACATTGTAGATCCAGATTCATATTCCTAATTCAAATATACATTATTATTAATATAGATATGATATATTATTTCGAATATACTGAAATTAGTTTCTATTTACTTAAAAAATTGTTACGAAATTTTTTTATCAGATCATAAATTAGTTCATTTTTAGAAGTAAAAATAGCTGCAATTCATCGCTTTAGAGATTCAGTGCAAAGTTGTCTGACTTAATTTAATAAATTTGAATATTTTTATAAATAAGTAAGATAACATTTTATCATTCTGAGACCTATTTTTGGTAATTCATGTACTAAATTAATATCTTAAAAATTATTTAATTTTGAAATCAAGTAAAAAAATCTATAAAAAATGCACGAAATACAGAGAAAAAAAATTTTGAAGAATCGCAGAAATATACGCTGTGTAAGTTTTAAGAATCAACATAAACTTTTAGAAGTGCAAAGTATGTTTATTTTAAATGGAGACAGAATCGTTTGCAACAACTTTTGAAACAATTCATAACTGTTTGAATAAACATTAGGTTTAAGAATTACTTATTCATTTTTTTAAAGTGGAGTCTATTTCACTGAGAATATAAATACAAACTTCGACAATGGCTCTGAAAAAAAATCTAAAAGTAAACAAATAATGCTTTTTTTTAACCAAAAATCTTGGCACGATGCCCCGTAAGCCTTTCTTGAAAAATGAACTTTTATCAAAAGGTGTTCTTTTCCAACTTCGTAATTCAATTAGCAAACAGAATTTGCTACTTTTATGATAAGCAGATCTGTTTCCTTCCTCAAATGTTTCCTGTTAAATAATTTTCTGGAAACTCTTTCACAAAATTGCTGTTTGCTTTTATATATCCGCTACATAACTCGCCTAGTATTTTAATCTGTTAAATACTTGTTTTTAAATAAGCTGAGGTTCTAATAAATTCCCACAAATAAACTTCTAAACCATTTCCTCTACAAAAATAACGAGCTAATTCTTAAAATTTTCTTCTAAAAGATGGAGAATTCATTTGAAATTCGCATGGCTATGTAATAAGGCCAAATATCTAATTCTTGTTCCTTTGACGTAAAACACGAAATGGAAGTTCGCATAATTAATTTTCATCAGCGTATCTGTTCTCCCTTTTTTGTTACTTCTGTTAGCTTTTTGCTACAATATTAGTCTTTCAGATTGAAAAAAATAGTACACTCGCTCTCTCTCTTTTTTTTTTAACTTTCAATGTTCTTGTCTAAGACCAGTATAAAGAATAGGTTCTTTCTAAATCAAATCCTTCCCTTTTGCGGAAAACCCAATCTCATTAAAGAACTGAATATTTTAGTTCGTCGTTTTTTTCGTCCTTTGCGGGTTTTTTTCTCATCTCGTTTCAGTGTTTTTTGCAGAAGGGTTTGCCTATTATATTAGAGTATATTTATAATGTGTTCTTTTTGTTTAATCAATAAAAAAAATGTAAATATTAGAAATGTCCTTTAATATCTTTCAATAAAGCCGATTAATTATTTGTTTATATTTTAATTTTCATATAGATACTTTAAATTTTTATAGTTTTTTTTTTCCCAACGTTATTGTAAATTTAATAAACTTGTTTAGTACACTTGTGAAAACAAAGTAAATATATATATATCTAGGAATAAAATTAGAAGGAAATTGATAAATTTCCTGATTACTAAATTAAAGAGGAAATTGATAAATGCATCGCATATTCATTAGTATCTCAAAGGTATAATTATTTCCTTTTATAAAGTTCGAAAACATGGAAAAGCAAAGCAAATACATGTATCTAAGAATAAAATTAGAAGGAAATTGATAAATGCATCGCATATTCATTAGTATCTCAAAGGTATAATTATTTCCTTTTATAAAGTTCGAAAACATGGAAAAGCAAAGCAAATACATGTATCTAAGAATAAAATTAGAAGGAAATTGATAAATGCATCGCATATTCATTAGTATCTCAAAGGTATAATTATTTCCTTTTATAAAGTTCGAAAACATGGAAAAGCAAAGCAAATACATGTATCTAAGAATAAAATTAGAAGGAAATTGATAAATGCAGCACATTTTCATTAGTATCTGTTTGAAAGTGTTTGTTTCCTTATTGTATTAATCAATACAAAATTCAAACAATAATAATCTATTAGAAAAAACCTACTAATTAAAATCGCTGTAATGGTGCATCATATGTAAACCAAATGAAATATAGGAAATTGAATTATCAATTATTTAAACTATTTTATGAATTCATAAAATTGGTGAGTCAAATTAATCATCTGACACGATTAAGTAATATTTACCAAAATAATTCTGTTAATACCAAAATCCAGATTTTTTTTTTTTTACTATACAGTCAATCTTTACTCCTTCTAAGAAATGCCAAAATATAAATTTCGGTCTACTTCGTTAAAGCAATTTTTTAATAAAGTCCTATACATTTTCCGACTGCTTTTAGAAACGAAAGAAATTAGATAAACCGTGGAAGATGTGTAAGTAAAGCACATGCATTACTTACATAACACAACATTTTGGTATTTCCCTGAAAAAGTTATATTAAAAATTTTATTTATGTTTGATAAAAATTAATGAAAATAAAATTTCTCTCTAAATTCTTTAAAGAAGTAAGCAATCCAAATAAATGGTTGTAAATTTCAGAATCGTTGACAGTTTTTATATTTTATTCATAAGTATATTACTATACTAATAATTTATATGCTTTTTCATTGTATCAAAATAAGTAGAATTAAATATAAAAGTTGCAATCCAGTCTATAAATCTAATGCTAGTGAATATTTTTAAATAAAAAATTTCAACAGTCTTTAAAAAATCAAATCTTTTTTTATTTTTTTATTTAAGGTTTTCACATTTTATTAAATGTAAAAAAAGAAAGTTATGAAAATGATACTAAGAATGTAAGATCTTATTTAAATAATTTTCAAATCTGTATGGTTGAATACTTGTGAATATATTTTTAATCACATTCTTTTAAAAAATAAAATAAGTTAATTATGTAATCTCTTTAAAGCATATATTTTGAGATAATTCTCAATTTTCTAGACACATCTGATTTTTTTTAACACTTACTTCCCTTTTTCAAGTAATCTATAAATAGCTATGGGTAACGAAAGATTTTATTAGATGCTTTCAATTCAGAATTTCTTCAGATATTTATAAAATCTTTAGAAAATACATGAACAATTTCTTGGCAGACGTGAAAAAAAATTATATTACTAAGCATTTCCTATTGGATTGTGCAATAGTTCAGGCTTTTTTTTAAAATTTAAAGATATGCATTAAAATAAAAAGTCAAAATACATTGTTATTTGAGAGATAATTTATTTTTTACAAGATGTGTTTTTTATTTTATTTATTATAATGTATTTTTATATAAGTCAAATAGAATTCCAAATAAAAAAATCAGTAAAAAAGAATTCCAAGTTGCAATGAAAAGACTTTTTATTTCAATAATTATATTTATTTATTTTCTTAAACTAACATACATTTTTTTTTTTTTTTTGCATATGAACAATAAAAAATGCAACCTCTTGAAAACATGTAAAAAGGATCCTCATCCTGGTTTTTATTATTAGACGCACCACTTATTGAATAGTCTGAAATAATTTAGGGTTGCCTAATTGCTTCTGACATCACTAATACAACACAACGATACATTTAAGAAAAACATTTCATATTATATGCAGATTTCTTTTATAATAATTATTAATAATCTTTTATTTGTTCCTTTCTTTTCGACTTGGCCTCAAAATATTTTAAATATCATGAAATTTGCGAATATGTTCAAGTTTTTACTAAAACTGTAATTCAAACTGCAAGTTGTCACTATTTATTACTCCTGACGAATAAACTCGTTAAAACGCAAAATGACGAGTATAGTCGACTGCTTAACTATGAAAGTCGAAACACTTCATAATGATAAATATTAATAATGTTAGAAAAATGACAAATACAAAAATAGCCCGTGAATCTATATAAAAAATACACCAACTGAAATATATTTCTAATATAAATAAGTACGAACAAAATGCAAATCAACACAATTGTATAATTATATGTTACACACACATCATAAATAAATGTGAAAGACACTATCTAGAAAAACACGTCATTTTGTTCTCATTGAATGTAACCAGCCAAGGGAAACTCATTTTAATTGTTTTGTAGGTACTAAAATGTCTACGTTATTGAAAGAGTTCCCCCAGCGGAGTTGTTTGAGCTAGTAATAAAACTGTCCCCACAAATCCTGATAGACTCGGAAATTCTAATAAAATCAGAGGCCGGAGTTATTTCGGCAAACACTAGCTTCATATGAATGGCCAACACAAGACTAACAAACTCTAATAAACTGAAAGAATGTGTTCGAGCGAAAGAGGACTGGAATTCTCTTATTATTGGATGATTTACGGTGCTAAAAACCATACGTGGATATTGCACTCTTTCAAAAAGAAAGTTTTTCCGCAACAACGAATGGATGAATGAACTGAGCTTTATTAGGCGGAAATACCAAATCGATTAAATTGTGTCCATACATGCAATTTGTGCTTAATCTTTCTTCTTAGATAATGCCCTACAACAGGTTTTATTTCGGTATTTAAAGTTGATATTAGAAGAGCGTTCTTTGTCTTATTCTTTTTATTTTCAAATCAGATTTTTGCTATTGATTTATACTTGCTGAATGGATGTTTCTAAACTTCATTAAAACAAACAATTGTAGATTTTCATTTCAATTTAGTTAATGTTGTTTAGTTTCGAAGCTAAAAAAGGAATTGTTCAGGAAGTATTTCGTAATCCTTAAGAATGGTCAGATGAAAAAGATGAGACTTGAGCCCACCTTCCATTTTGCCGATTTCCACGCCATTTCACTCTAAAGAAGTTTATTCTACGATGACAAATTTAAATGCGCCAGACCTATATAATCGGGAAATCTTTACTAAGATTAGATCTCGAATTCCCTATCCTCCAATAACTGTGCTAAGACATTTCCAGAAAGTCACCATAATCCTGGAACTGTAGAAATATTTTAATTCATGCCAAAACGCTGTTTAATAACTGGTAATTAATTAAAAATGATACAAGTTGATATTTTTATTATTAATTTTAATCGCAATAAGTACACCAAAATCCCAACTTTCTTTGTAATTATACCAAATGAATGAAATTAATGCAAAAGCAATGCAATGCTCATTACAATTTTCAAATGATATTAATGCAAATTATAGTGAACTTGTTAAGTGTTTTTCGCTTTAATATCAAATCATCTGTTAGAGGTGCCCTGTTTCAATAGGATACTTGCATAACTTTTACATCTACTTAATACTTGCATGACTTTTACATCTACTTAATACTTGAATGACTTTTAGACAATACTTTTTAATTTCATATTATATTAAACCCATAAAACAAAGAAATCAGTCTTGATATTCCCTTTTTAACTAACAGTCAATCTCTGATAATCGAAACATAACTAAAAGTGGCTGTCGAAAAAGCGCACGCCAAAGATTTGAAACCAGCGGGAGTAGTAGTCACCCCGAAACTTTCTAGCATATCCTCCAATTTAAGATCCTACTCCCCCCACCCTTTTCGCATAAAATTTTGTACCTTTGGTAATTCTGAAATATAGATCCTTGACACGAATCTAAGATTTTTATTGAATCTATAGCGCGAATATGCATTTTGAACGTTTTTTTATTGACAAAAAATTTGGCACAGGACTGCAATTGTAGCCACAAGATAGCAAACTGAATTTGATTTAAGTCATTCCGTTTATGAATTATTGAGTGTACATGCATGTAAGCACAGATCAACAGACACTCAACCGTTTCACAAATTAGGTTCAGAATTTGATAAGAATCTGCCATTTTTATTCTAAATCTGTGTAGCAAATTTCACCTACCTAACTCATTGCATTTTAGAGTTACCGAATTCACTTGCAATCGAATTTCCAGACAGGCAGGCAGACATTCTGTGAATTGATTTCGTTCCGAATTTGATAATTATCTATATATTTGATCTTTAATCCAAAAACCAAATTTCATTCGTCTAGCCCAAAGCGTATTTGAGTTATCATATTCACAGGCAGACAGATACACAAACAATGTCAAAAATAAGTTTTTAGAATACATGGTGGTTCTGAAAAGTGAAGACTCGTCAAAATTTCAAGTTCCAATTTTTTGATGACTACTATACTTTCTCTATACTTTGCATACGAGAAAATAAGAAAAATTGAAGCAATATCTTGATAATACAGAACTTTCATGAGGCATTTCTCTTATTACAAAGTATTCCTTTTTATATGAGCAGCTTTTTTATCATAGTTAACCCTTCAGAGAACGGATTTTGATTCATTCCTAATTATGCTTTTTTTTGTATAAATGAATGTATTGAAATGTTTACAAAATAAATCCATTAATAAAATTAATCGAAAATTGCGACTATAGAATTGAAATTTCTTCTTAGAAATTTTTATAACAAATTATTTTTCAACTAATTATCAAATTTTACAAAATTAGTTTTTTAAAAGTAAAACTGTTAGTGAATAAAATATGCATTATTGCATAACAGGATTTCCAAATGACAGTAATTTAAAAGCATTGGTTTAAGTCCTCATATATTTATCCAAATTACAATACTATTGAAATTTTCATATACTTTTCCAATGATTTTTTAATTACCCTAGAGAAAATAATTTTTTTAATTACCCTATTATTATTTTCTTTTCTAGCATTTCAGGATACAATAACTATTTTCTAATATATAGGAATAAAATTTTTACCGAAACTACTTTGTGACATATTCCAACAAATGAATAATTATCGATGCCCATTTTGAATGTGATTTTAATAAAAAAAAATGACGAATGGAATATTTGAAAAAAATTAATTTGGCGTTAACATTGTCACAGTGCTCATTAATATTCGTCAAGCGTTTTGCAAAAGGATATTGAACGAATGGAAATCAATAAAAATTGGAAACCGTTACTTTGTGATTATGGAATGGAGGAATCGAATATCGTTTCCCCCTCAATCTCTTTCAGTTTTAAAATACAACAGCGAAGAAAAAACATCAATACAGATACCACCACTGCGTTCTTGCAGATAACACCAGGATATTTAAAATAAAGGATATATTTATTCGGAAAAGAGTTTCAAAAGATAAGGACTAATATTATATATAAAAATTTTAAATAAACAAGACTATATATATATATAAATAATGGAAATGTCAAGTTTATTCTAAGGATTATACGATTATAAAACATTGTTCACGGTTAACGAAGTTGGAAGTAAAGCAATTTGTTTTTTTGGATACCGTGTTCGAAAACTGAGAAGTCCAATTCGAGATAAGTCCGAATTGATGTCATTTTATTGAGTTAGACGATGAAAATGCAGTTTTGTAAAAAGGTAGGTAATCGGATTTAAGGATTACCATATCAATAAGTTGATTTAGAAAATAGATCCTCCTTTTAAGAGCTAATACACGTTAATGTTTCACGTTTTAAATCCCTCTTATGGTCTGAAAAATAATGTTTTTTATGGAATGTGTATTACAAATGCGTTTCTAAATCTTTATATTAATGGAATAATTGCAAATTAATTACCTAACGAAGGAATGATAATATTTATCTTGTTATTTGCTTGCTTCTTAACTGACTAATTAGCATGTTTACCTTGGCTTTCTAAAATTGCTTTAATGAATAAAACAGCAATGAATTAGTGTCTTGTGACTTTGTATTTTCTTGAAGTTCTAATTAATGGAAATGTTTATCTAAACATTTTTTTCGACACAGTTATTCTGAATGTTTCAATACTACATTAAAAATTATGTCCAAATTAAGGAAATGCCCATTAAAAATAGATAATGAATGTCCATACATGTCCAACAAAAATACATCAGCAAAAATACATAAAAATAATACATTAAGCATCGTTTAGCAAATAGGAGTGTTCTCATCCTTGACTTTCTCCCTTGACTAACACATTATTACGTTTTTAATTTCTCATATACGAAGTATAGAAAAGGTATTGCAATCGTCAAAAATTACAAATTCGAGATTTCTGGCGAATCTCCAAGTTTTAGACCAAGTTTCAACAAACGCGTTTTTTGGCATTATGTCTGTAGGTATGCCTGTGACAAAGATAACTCAAAAATGCTTTGAACTTGACGAATGAAATTTGGTATATGGTATTTACATCAAATTTATAGATTTCCATCAAATTGTAAGCAAACTCCATCGGAGGGAGTCTGTTAATCCGACTGTCCGTATAAAAGCTAACATAATAACTACAAAACTAAAAAAGCTAGATAAATAAAATTCGGTGCATAAACATTTATCGTGTAGACATCAGTCAAATTTTGAACTAAACCCAACAATGGCTTGACCGTTTGTCGGTATGTATTTTCAGAAGCATGTAAATACATGCGATAACTCAAAGAAGCAATGACTTAAATATATCAAATTTGATAAATGATTTTGTGATACATTTGTAGTTCAGTGGAAACTTTTGACTTCAGTCGGTTGGCAAAAAACTCATCTAAAACACAAATTCGATTTGCAGATACTATTTACCGCCAGGGATCATACGTTATATAAAGCAAAAACGCCGAATTCAAGCCCTAGATTACTATTTCGTAACTATTGTACACTGTGCTGTGCAGGACATTCTATGCCTTATTCAAGGTCTCTAAAATGTTTTGCGAAGTGGGGAAGAGTCATAACTTTATTAGAGAATATACGTGAAGGTTTTAGGAAACCACTCCTCTTTTAGGGACGTTCAAAATGTAGTGAAGAAAACTGAATACAGATACCAAGTATCTTGCTTTTCACTGATTAAGTTCAAAATTTGAAATAGATGTACAAGTTTATATATATGAAATATTCATATCAGGCTTCTGGCTGTTTGTGTTTTTAGATATAGAACTGTAAGTTCGACTATCAGTCGTTGATGCTCAATTCTTCGTATCATTTGAGATTTCAGAGTCAATAATTACATGTTGAGTAACTTATTTCACTTTATATATTTTCACGATATCACGAAATGAGATATTGTTCACATATCTTTCTGGGTGGGACATGCTTTTCTTTAAATGGGTGACATTGGTAAGATTTAGTTCGTTTTCAGAGTAATTTACTTATGAATTTCACTCATTGACCTTTACTTACTTACATAATTTTCAGCAATGCTTTGAAAATATTGAATACTTTATAGTTGAAATGAAATATTACATATTAAGAAATGGTACTATATTTATTACATGGCAATTCTAATCATTTTCATTAAAATAAAATTCAGTAAGTTTATTTAGGTAATTTTAGTTTTAGACACGTGCATGCCGTAATACAATACATAATACATTCATTGTTTATAAAAAAGTGTTTACTATTGTATTGATGCTACAACTGAAACAACCTTTCAGATCACGGATTCTGATGCTTCTTCCATCATATTTATCATTACTATAATCTTTACTTTCAAAGTTCAAATTTTTATCGGGCCACGGTGGCCTCATGGTAAGACCTCGGTTTCGGAGGGCTTCAGATTCGACACCCAGTACCGAAGAATCGTCGCGTAAGTGGGCCTGGCTCACGCTAACTCCGTCAGGGCTAAAGGCTTTACCTCTGGTGTGAACGCTCGAAGAGGGGCACAAGCTCGCGCGTCGTCTTCGTTATCTGACAGCGGTTCAATATTACGAAGTCCGTCTCAAAATAGCCCTAGTGTTGCTTTAAAACGGGATGTGAATGTAATTAAACTAAAAATCAAATATTTAAATTTTATTTTCACATTGGTTTGGTTTTTTGGCCATGCTGCGCCAAACACAATATTTATTCGAACATTAATTTTATAACAAAAAAAATGCACAAAAACGATATCAAAATTTAAAAAACAAAACTCAAATTTTGTTTTCGATTCCAATATCTAGCAAGAATAAAAATATATTTTGGTTAGGTTTCTCACCCATCAAGTCTTTTAAAGTTACATTGTTGCTACCAAAATGGATCCGTCTAAATTGGTTGAAACTGGGACTTTCCACAAGTATATGCTTTATCCGTAAAGAGCAATGACAAAGTGAACATGTAGTGTGGGGTTCCGAATTGAGTAAATTTTCATGACTTAATCTGGTACAATGTCGAGTTCTAAGTCGATTTAACATTACGGATTTTTTTCGGTTTAAGTTATAATATTTAAAGGACTTCACCGAAGAATGAATTTCATACAACTTATTATGAGTTTGTTCGTTCCATATACTCCGCCATTTTTTTCCAATCTATTTTTTACTGTTTTAAGAGTCACTTACAGGAACAAAATTTTTGTGCGTCAGTCCTGGTGTTTTTGCCGTTTTATCAGGCCTCTCATTACCCACAATTCCTGAATGGCCAGGAATCCAACAAAATAAAATATTTATTCCTTTTCCTATTAAAAAACAGTAAAATTCCATTCATTTGACAACTAAGGGGTGGCTTGATGGCAAAATATTCCTTAGTGCCTCAATGACGTTTTTTTGAGTCTGTTTATAAAATAATTTTCGTATAATTACTAGCTGGTATTTTTTCACATTGGTGTTCCCTTATATGCTTCCTCTCGACTTTCTCTCCCTTTTCCTTTCAAGCAACTTACTTTTTGTTGCCATTTTGTAAAACTTTATTATCGAAACTATGACCTCTTTGAGTCAAGAGGTTTGTATCTCAGATATTCAAGAACAATGTGACCTTCCGAAATAAAAAAAAAAATTACAGAATCATAATAGCTTTTGATGAAGAAAAAAATAGTCAGTGTAATTCAAAATCAGATATTCACAGTAAAAATTAGGAAAACTAGTTTTTTTCCCCATTTTATTTCAGAAAATATATTTTTGAAAGTATACTTCAATATAAATTTTATTTAAAAACTGTCGCCATATTCATAAAACATTCTTAAAGAACAAAATTTACCTAGTTTTAGTAAAAACTAAAGGAGTTTACTTATTTAACCTTCAACGAATAAATATGCTTTAACCGGGAAATATATTTTTATTAGTGTTAAGTGTGTTCTTTTTTAGCGTGGGAAAAAAGAAAACTTAAAAAGAAAATTGTTTATAATTTAAATAAGGGAAGCGCCACCAAGGGTTTTAAAACACGACTACGAATAAAATTCGTTTCAACATCAAATCAAAGTGTTGTATTATTTGCAGTGATTATCCATTTTACGAAACATTGTTTTAAGTATTGTATTTGCTCTTCTTAAATGTATCATTTGTTTATAAAACCACAGAGGAAATGAAACTCATGCATATTTTATCATATGTACATATGTTTTGATAAAATGGTTTCTCAAAAATGAATTATTCTTTTATAATATTCAAAAAGGAAGGAGCAGAATTTTTATATTTTTCACCACGATAAATTCAACATAAAAACGAATATACGCGATAATATAATATTCTTAAGATATTGTAAGCGGCTTACGAATGAGATGTAAATCTGGGCAAAACATTTTTCAGAAAGCTGTAAATGGAAATGTAGTATTAACATATTTTAACACTTCTAAAATTATTTTCAAGCTGGTTTCTGAAACAAATACTTGGAAATAAACAAAGTTGTTTTAAAATTTGAAATGGCCGATTTATTTGCTTTAAATAACAAAGTTCTTAACCATTATATTTTATTGTAATTACAGTCATAAATTTTTTAGAAGTTTTTAAAATTAATATAAAAATGTAATTACGAGAAAAAGTTTCAAAATTTCCTTTCCACTGTAGAGAATATTTTTATAGCATATACACTCTTAATTTCTATTTTAGAGATTAGGAAACATTTTATGGTTCAACTTGGTTAAAGCAAAATTAGTTTTGCTACGCATATAATCGATATTTCGATATCGATCGATTTTAATCGATATCGATCAAAGTTTGAATCATGAAAATATTATATTTACATCCTATCGTTTAGCGCAGAGTAAAAAGAAAATGAACAAGTGCCTATTTAAACAAAATTATTAAGCAGAGTATTTTATAGTAAACAATGCAACGAACCATTATAAAAAGCAGATTTTTATTATTTTCACAAAATATCTAATTGCACAAAAAAGATTTATTCCCTTTAAAAAGAAAAATCTCATTTAAAATACACCTTTATTTTCAGTTTAAGCGTTGGATTAAAAAAATGTTGAGTATTGCAAAATTATTGCAACTGATTTTTTTTTCTTCAATAAGATTAAAGTTTGAATTGAGAGAAATATTATATTTGCATTTCATCACTAAGAGCGAAGTAAATAAAACAGGTGTGTAATTTTTATCCCTGAAAATCTGCCCAACTTTGGAAAAGTGTCTTTCAGTGACACAAACCGACAGTTGTCGACATTTTTGTACACATAATTGTACACACCTCGTCTACCAAGTTAAGAGATGCGTTTACATTTCCATACAGCATTAAAAGACAATGTTTAGCATAATATATTTTTCATCCAATAAAGACAAATTTCAGTCTTTTATAATCAGTGGTGTTGTCACATAACATGAAACGCGTGATTGTGCTTTTTTAAAGAAAGAAATTATTATTTTTTTAATATAACAGTGAATAGTTTAACCCTTTCGCTGTCCCTACTGTCCGCGAAAATTTCTCCCTAGCGGTCCTCTATATTTCACCGCATTAAAACAAACAAAAAAAATATATATAATAAACATTTACAAAACATTTTAAACGATTAAAAGTTTTAAAATATAGAACGCTTGAAGCGCGTTACGGCTGCCCTGCAGAAGTTTCACTTGAGCGCGTTAGACGCGTTACGGACGACGAAGAGGTTAACTATTTAAGTTGTTTACTTAAGATTCGTTATTAAGTTAGAGAGTACCTGTTAAGTGATAAAAAGTTTAGAAATGATAAAAATTGGACATTTTAGGGAAAAAAATCAGATTTCTTATCATGTGGTTTGCTTTAATTAATCGACATTGTGTCTAAAAACTACTTTATGAGATAGTTTGAGCCACATTTTGATGGTAATATCCGAGCTGTCAACAGTCTTGAAACTTTCTTGAAGCCGTTTGATCCTCGCCGAGATATCAAATCGCTGTGTCAAGCATTGATAGCAACAGCAGTGTAATCGAGATTCGAACAGCGATTCTCCTGTCAAAAAGTCAAGTTTCTTTCACAGAGCTAATCTCGGGTTCTAATTAATTTTTGACATGCATATCTACAAAAAGATCATTATTTTTTCTTATTAAAATGTTTTCTTCTTATTAAATATTTGAGTTAAGAAAGGTGTTAAAAGTATTAAACTTTGCTCCATAACTTTGCAACAACAGCTTGACATACTGTAATGCAAGGATTAAAAATGGGAGGGGAAGTTTCCAGATTTTTTTTTTCTTTATAAACTAAATTCTTTTCGTTTTTACTAAACTGATTAAGTCTTTTTTTTTAAAAAAATGCTAATTTCTAAAGCAAAGAGTTCGTAACTTCTTTGCTAATTAACGTCTTTGAAAATAGCGATAAAAAGATAAGAATTTTTCTTGAACAGGATGGTCTTAAGAAAATAAAAGAAGTGGTGGCTTTCATCATTTTTGCTCCGACGCAAGACGTAGAGAAAAAAATTTCTTTGAAGTTGCAACACTTTTCAAATTTTCATTACAAAATTATTTTTAAAGGAAAAATTCTATAACGAGCACTGTTGTTATTACTCTGCGTAATGATCATAAAAATAAAATGATTTCCCTGGGGAAATCGGTTTGGAACATAAGTTTCAAGGGATTAATTCGATTTTCTTTTTAAAGAAATGCATTCGATGCTAGCTACTGAGAGTAGGAAACACGCAATAAAATCAAAACGCGCGGCTTGAAAATTAAGGTTTTTTTTCTTCTTAAGAGAGTGGATTATGAATGCAAAGTTGGATGCGGAATGCATCTGTGAATAAAAAAATTATGAAAGTTAAAAATGTAAGATGAACAGATTAAATATGCCATGGGAAATAAAAATTTATTCAAACAGGAAACTAATATAAGATGATCGCACTTTTTATATCATTTATTACGGAAGTTGGTAATTGGTGTACGCATAACATCATTAAATACCCAATTATTTGAAAATGGAGCATCAATTATAATATATGTATATTATATTGGCAATTGCGTGGCTGAATAGAAAAAACTTTTGAAACTATCAAACTTTGCATTATTTCATCCGGGAATCATTATGTACAAAAAATGGTTTGGATTGGATTTTTATGGCACAAGAACCAGAGTTAGCTATGCTGCGTACAAAAAACGATGCACTTGAATGGCCATGTAAACGGAGTTCAGTTTTATCATTGTACAAAAAACGATGATAAAACTGACCTCCGTTTACATGGCCAGAAGAGCAAAATAGCCCGAAAGTTTCCCCTTCAGTGGTTTTACTATGAGATTTTGATAGGGATTATTTAACCAGTGTAGTCTTAGAAAAGGGAAGTTTATGTATCTTTAAAAGAATGTTGTAAACAATAAGGATTTTTTTTTCCCTTCACTTGGAACGTGGGAAAATACTGAAGTGAGCATTTTTATAGAGCGCATGTTTAATTATATAAAAAGGTGTCAATTCTAGAAAATCAGGAAATAAAAGAATATATTAGAATAAAGATAATATTGGCTAAATTAGGATGAAAATTTGGAAATTACGATTTAAATTAGATTTAAAACTATCATTACATATATATACAGTGGTGGCCAAAAGTGTGGACATTTTTTGAAAGTTTCATGTTTTTCAACTTTGCGTGCTTGTAGAATATATTAATTTTCACTTAAATACAAATGTTTATATATCAAATTGAAGGCAATTTATTGTAGAATTTAATAAAAAAAACTGTATTATAATATCTGTATTACAAAAATTTACGCTCATTTTAGTAGAACAAACAAACACAAATCGTTTTGAATAATGACGTGTTTTGCAATAAAAGCGTACTAGCCAATCACAAACACTATTTTGAGGACCCCATCAAATGTCTAACTATAGTTTAGGTTATTTGGTATGTAAAATAGTTATTGTTGTGGAAATATTTTGCGGAATGATGCATAAAAGTACAATTAAATAGAGTATTGCTGTTTTTGAATATTTTAAGTCCTTTTTTCTAATTAAACTAATTTTAAACACTGTCACCAACAAGAACTGATTGGACATCTACAAAAAGAAGCCGAATTGTCATATTGAGAGAAATTGTCCTCTCTTATGCTGAAATTGCAAGACAAGTTGGTAGTTCAGTGACTTGTTCTGGTGTACGAAAGTTCTGTTTACGTTATGAAAAAACGAAATCAGTGGAAAATAAGGTCAAATCAGGCCGAAAAAAGAGCACAAGTGCTACTGCCGATAGAAAAATTAAACGGCTATGCCTTCAAGATAGAAAAATTTCATCAGATGCCATTAGATGTTAAATGAATGCAGCGGGTATTGCAGTAAGTTCAAGAACAATAAGAAGAAGGTTATAAGGATTTAGACTACAAGCTAGAATTCCAAGGAAGAAACATATTTAAATCAAAAGCAACGCGAAAAACGAGTTAAGTGAAAAGAACACATTAAATGGTCAGAAAATCAATGAAAGCAAGTAATCTGGAGCGATGAGACAAAAATATCGCTCTTTGGTAGTGATGGTAGAAAATATGTGAGACGTAGAGTAGGTGAAGGACTTCATCCTGATTGCATTGAAGCAACTATAAAAACTACAACAAATGCCACGATTTGGGCATGTATTTCTGAAGATAGTGTGGGCCGAATTCAAGTGATTGATGGCATCCTGAATCCAAAAAATACATCGAAACTGTCCTGGAACCAAAATTGATACTTTCCATCAGGGATTTCTTCCCCAACAAATCACCATTTATTTTTCAGCAGAATTCAGCTCCATGCCACACAGCAAAAGTATACAAAGCATGGTTTCAAAATAAAGGCATAGATGTATTACCATGGCCAGGAAACAGTCCTAATATCAATCCAATTGAAAATTTGCGGCAACGTTTGAAAATTCTTGTACGAAAAAAACGTCCCCTTCAATAAAAGACAACTTATTGAATCTATAATTGATTCTTGACACCATGTGATTACGAAAGATGAACTCCAAACACTCGTTCACTCGATGAAAAGACGCCGTGAAGCTGTCTTAAAAAATAAGGGTTATCCTACTAAGTATTGGTTGTGTAAGTATCACTTTAAAAAAATCTAAGATAGATCTTACTAAAATGAGCGTAACTTTTTTTGTAATACAGATATTGTAATACTGTTTTTGTTATTAAATTTTACATTAAATTACCTTCAATTTGATATATAAACATTTGTATTTAAGTGAAAATTAATATATTCTACAAGCACGCAAAGTTGAAAAACATGAAACTTTCAAAAAATGTCCACACTTTTGGCCACCACTGTATATATATGTTATTTGATATTTGCATGCATTTCTCTCTTCTGAATTTTTCTAACAATACAATCCAAAAATATGCAAGAACTTGAAATACTTCGTGTTGCTACTTATATTCTTTAATGACATGTTTTTTTTTTATCTTGACTAAATTAATAAGATGAAATTAATTAAAATAAATTAAATTAATCAGAGATGTCAATTAGGTTCACATGCGTAATTTTTTATTTCATCTACATTTTAAAGTGAACAAAATATAAATAAAATGCTTAACTGCGGCTGATCAGAAATTCGACGTTTGGTACATTTTGAATGTGCTTATATAGCTGCTTCGTTAAATAGTAAAATATGTACGAATTCATGTTGCAATTTATGGGCGTAAGATCTAGGTTTGAACAAGTCATGCCAAACATGATTAATTACCTTATTTTTCCCCAAGAGATAAAAAAGATATATATAACAGATATAAAAATCTAATTCATTTGAATAAATATAAAAAATTGACCACAGGTTATTAAATCCAGGTTTGAAATCAATAAATACAAGGAAATACAATGAGTAAAGTTTATTTTTATAAGAAACAAATAGTCATAGTTTTAGGAGTTATTGTAACATTTTGATTTAAAGCAGTACTACGAGAAAACTATACTCGATGCGAACCAAAACTGGGATAATGATTTCATACTCAAGTAAATGATTAAAATCAATTATAAAGAGCATATCGTCACTGTTGTATCAAATTTTCTTATATAAAAACCATATACAACAAAACATACGTTGACATAAACAGACTAGACTATTTAACTAGAACCACTAACTAGAAATGCCATTTTATAACACGTTATATTGGATTAAATACCGCAATTTGAGAGAACATGCAACTAATTCTTATAAATGCTTTGCATAAATAAAGTGCTTTCATCAATTTTAAATTAGATGTTTTAATATAGAGTAAAAATAGAGGAACTTATTCTCCAAACAAATATTTGTGAACATGCCATTCCTTTCAACTTTGCATTTGCTGTCCTAATGGGTTAAATGGGTCACACGGTTAGGTTTGTTACCCTCCTTAAGATCTCGTATACCGATTTACGTATGCAGTGATTGAAGACCTCATATACCGATGTGCGTATGCAGTGATTGAAGATCTCGTATACTGATGTGCAAGTAGTGATTGAACTTGATTTTTCTAAACCTCCGATCATTATTATTGCTTGGAGAAAAGCACACATTTAAATTCATTTCATATTATTTGTGTTTGTGTCTGCATGCGTGTGTGCTTATGTGATTTTGTTTGCGTGTGTGTGTGCACGCGTTTGTGTGTCTGTGTGGATGAGAAAACAACTTATGCAACTTTTATTTCTGAAAAGATCCAAACAGTATGTATTATAAATACGTATACTATCTCCTGCAATATTTTTTCTAAGCACTACCTAAGCATCTATAGATAATGCAGTGATTAAATTATCTTTTAACCTAGTTTTTTTCCTGTGACTTTTTATAATCACATTTTAAGGTTTATTGCGAATACGAAATATTTGAGATAATTACTTTCTTAATTGGAAGGTATTGCCTTAATCAGTAAGATAATAGTCTTGACTACAACTGGTTAAGAAGTGAAATTATTTCAAAGGTTAAAAAAATTCTTTTAACAATTAGATGAATGTTTTTAAATCTCCCGAATTTCAGGCAAAAGTTTAAAACAGTAAACGTAATTTAATTTTTTTTGACGCAATATTGATTTCCTAGGAGTAAAACAATAGAAAAGTCAGACATAAAGATTTAGTAATTAATGAACAATGCGATTCATTTAAGCTAATTCGTGAAATATTTGAATTAGTTCCGTCTGAGATCATTAAATACAAATTTATCACGATTTTTTTACGAAACAAAAGATAAAACCAATTACCTTAACGATTTATTGTACTTGAACTTTTGTTTTTACTTTTGCATATCAGCTATATAATTCTATGTAAATGAAAGAAAGGAGTACAGTGAGAAAAATTCAGAATGGCATGTATATTATTTTATAAAAAGAACTGTACATTATTCATTTATGTGAATAGAGATTATAAAACTGACAAAACCTCACTCATAACCTTGTACTAAAGTAAATTTATTGCAAGTTATTTGAGAAACAGAAGAGAAAAATTAGCTACACATCTATGACCATTTATTTTAGTTTTAAACGAGCAATTTAATTTCATATGGTTAAAGTAAAAAAAATATACGGAAAAAAAACTTAAACCAATATTGTGTACCTCTCAAAAAGCAATCCAAGATTCATTTATGAAATTAAAGATTATAAGGCTCTCAAAATATCATTCAAGAACTATTTACTGAAAAACCAAAATTCCTAAACTAAGATTATTTTAAATTCAGCAAAAAAGATTTATATTATTTCTTCTTTTATAAATTTTTCAGAGACAAACTCACGACCTTCAAATAACATAGCAACGGTCTTCCTAGATTAAATAAAATATCGATTAAAATTGCACACTTTCTATCCTAACATAAAATTGATAGAATTGAAAGGATATAGGATATCGATTTAATTATAAATCAGAACATGATGCTCTTCTTAGGAATATATGAATTCAATTTCTTACGGGAAAATTAATGATGGAAAAATGCACTGAATGGCTCATTAACATTTTTATTTCATTCATCGGCTTTGTATGTGTGTCTTTAGTTCTCTAACCTACTGAAATAGATTCCTTGGGTTAGCTCGTCTAGCTATTAATATTTAAGCTAATGTGGATTGAAACATATATTGATGATCGTTCTGACAGATAATCGGTGGGAAAATCAAGGTCAAACCCAAATCATGGGCATCGGAGCAAAACTGAACTAAAAATAAAATCTGAATGAGTTGAGTTACTGTATAGGAATCACTGTCTAGCGTTTATAAAGCCATTTTGTGGATTTGTCTTCTATCACAGATTTTTAGAAGAGAAAATGTTACTCTGTCCCAATTACTCTGGAAACCTATAAAGGTTGCCAGAGTAATTGGGATATATAAATGTTTTTTAAGAGACAATCAAAATTCACTAAAGAATACTTAATTTTCATCCTTTAAATATATCTTGATAATGAAAGTAAGAAGTAGCATAAGATTTTTCGAACATCTTAAATGCATTTCATTAGCAAATGGAATTTCATTTCCATTCATGAAAAGAAAAAAAAATGTTAATCATTAATTTCTTCGAAAACTCTGAAAAAGAGAAACATTTCTTCAAAACTTTGGTTTTATTATGTAATTTTCACTAAAAGAACGCAATAACCTGAAAAGCACGTTAGGTTCTTTTAAAGTTATTTCTAACGATTGAAGTGCTTTGTTTTTGAATTGTCTTTTAGATTAAAATAGTCAGGACAGAATAAAAATCAATAGAATTTTTTCAGGGTATGGCAGTAGAGACCTGATTCGCAATAATCAGTCAACTCATGTCAATGTCAACATGTACGATCTAGAGAATTCAATTGAGACAGAGATAGATTTCGGTACATTGATTTCTGAAATTTCTGCCATCACAACTATGATTTCCATGGAAGCTTTGATCTGTTATTTTTGAAACTTTTACTCAGAGCTCAATGGGCATAGATTGAAAGTCAGACTGAAAATAAAATTTGAATTGTTATATAAGATTTTTCTCGGTTATTTACCTATTTCACAAATTTGTCTTCAAACATATTACCAGGACCAAATGTTTTCAAAAAATGGAGATTTTTAGGTAGATCAGTGTTTTGTAGCAAAATAGTTAACATTTTCTAAAGCATTATTCTTTGTTATAAATTGATTCTTATTATATATAAATCTTTGAATTCCGTCACATAAATTATCCGATAACGATTCGTTATTTTCATTTTTGTAACGTCTTGGTAATAATTTTCATGTTTTTAAGGCTTAAAATTTCAGTTGAGTCGCATCTAAAACAATATTCAGATATCTTTAAACATAATCCAACTACCAATTTCACAGACATTCAGTTCTATAATCCATGATCTGAGCTGAATGTGTGATGAAGTACAAGGCTAAAAGCGCATGGGTAAAAAAAGTCAACGTAGAATCCGGTTTTGTGTAGGAAAAACTTCCATACTGTTTTTTTATATCTTTTTTAAGACAGACGATATAATGAAGGCTAGAATATCATCTAATTGATTTTTTTTTCTATTTGCTTAACATTAAAATTATTTAATTTATTAAATGCCCTCAAAGACTAATTTTCTATTTCCCTAACACTGTTTTCGGGAATTTGATTGCGAGAAATTCTTATGGGGTCAATCGCGTAGAAGAAAGCTTCGACGTGCTTCAACTACAATCTAAATCTTTCACAGTCAAAAGTTTGCAATCCATCGTCCATTATCAAACTGGAATGTGCGCAGTAAATTCGAAACAAATTAGCAGCTTAAATTTGATATACTGAGTTAGCTTCACTCTCAAATTAGGAATTTATTCTTCTCATTTATGAGATTTTGAAACGAAATCGAAAAGGTATTAAGTGTTGCTTATTTGAACGTCAGTTGACAAACTTAATTCGTGTCTTTTTAAGCTAATTTATTAAAACTTATATCAGGTTTCTTAAAAGGAAAGCGGCAAGATCTTGAATGTATATGCAACTTTCCACCATTTTCAAAGCTGTGATGTGGATTTAAAACAGTCATCAAGCTATAGAAAATTTTTCATACTATTGAATAGAATAGAAACTTGAAATACTTTTAGATGTCTTTTATACCAGTTTTCTAGTTTCCCAATATTGCTTTGGGAAAATTTGATTGCAAGAAATTCTTATGGTGTCAATTGCGTAGAAGAACTCTTCGATGTATTTCAACTAAAATCTAAATCGCACGTTGTCTATCACTATCGAAAGTTTACGGTCCATCGCCCATTATCAGGCTGGAAGGTGAGCAATCAATCCGAACAAATTAGCACCTTGCACTTGATATACTGAGTTAATCTCACTCTCGTTTAAAGAATTTATTCCTCTCATTTATGCGATTTTAAAACGGAATGGAAAAGGTATAACGTAGTGCTTATTTAAACAACATTTCACTAACTTTATGTGTCTCTTTGTAATTTAACTCGCTTACACCACTAATTTTACATCAGTGGATTTTTTATGGGGTTGTTTGAAGTCAAAGGTCAATGCCAACAAGCCTACAATCACGTAAGCATTGAAGGAGGGAATTCAACGCTGAATCAAAGCAATTCAGTTACATTTATGCAAAATAGTCATGGAAAATTTCAACAAAAAACTGTATATGTGTCTTCAAAGCTGTAGAGGCCATTTACCCTATGCGTTATTCCTATGTACTTTACGATTCAATGAAATATAACAATTTAAAGGCAAACACTGTTTTCTATTTCATTCAAATCTTGCTTTAACTATCGTGTTCTAGCGCGTAACGCTCCATTTTTACTAACCCTAAGCTATCAGCTGTCAAAAGGTTTTTAATAGGGTTGCCAACATTTTACTGCACGAATGGTGGCATATTTAAATCTTGCATTAATTTTTGAACACTCTTTATATTGTGCTGGAATTTTGTGTAGCAGTTATGTATCATCGATGGCAACACATAACTTTAATAATTTCAGTATTTATTTCCATTTAGTTAAAGTCTGAACAATTTGCAATTTTTAGTATTTGATTAGATGACATATTCCATTTCAGAAATGTACACCTTTGATGATTAAATCAAAAATCCATACAATACTTGAGGTTATTGTAAATTTTGTGCAGTTAAATAAATTTGTGTTGTTAAATAGTTGAATAAATTGATTTCAGCTTATCAGAAATAAGGCAAATTGAAATCTTGTGTTAATTTCGAACACCCTTTAGAAAATAGAACAAAAATTAGAAATGATTTAGAGAACAAATTATAAGTACTTGTTGTAAAATAGAATTTAATAATATTTGATCTATTCTTCATAAAAGTTCATTCATAGTCCAAAAATTCTCTTTCAAAAAGAATATGTGGCGTTCATCTCCGAAAAAATTCACCCGCTGAGAAGGAAGTGGGTCGCTACAGATTCGATTTCCAAGAAATAGGTCGCAATGCTTAAAAATTTGAGACTCCCTGGCAAGTATCAATATCTTTTTGATTGAAATAAGAAAAAGATTACCTGGAAGCGACAAAAAATTTTCGTGATTTGAATTTTACATGGCAGAGAGTCGCATCTCTACTGAGAATATTCCTTGATGTTGCATTTTTTATGTAGACTGATGCATTTGAATTAAGTTTTATGTATAAAGCAGTATTTTGAATTCCCTTTGAAGTGAAAATACTTCTAAAGGTCTTCTATGTTAATAAAACAATTTTGATATTAATAACTGAAGTAGACTTCGGATAACTTTGACAGAAAATTTCGTTCTTCGGAGAAAAATACATACACTTATGTCAAAAATTAAGGTCACAAACATAAAATCTGCGAAAAATAAAAAACTATTCATTGTGTTGCCACGAAATTTGGCACAGAGGGACACTAAGAACATAGACACATAACAACATGGAAATGATTTTAATTTGGAATTAAGAAACAGGGTATATCAAAAAGTGTTACATTATGAATCACAGATAAAGCATTTATCTCGGGAAAAACTTGTCTAATATGGAGTGTGACCACCGTGCACTGCTATACAGGCTTCCTAACGAGCTTTCATACTGTTTATGAGGGTGTTAATAAATGCTTGGGGCAACAAAGCCCATTCTTCGAAAAACGCGGCTTTTACCTCTGGGGGTGTTAGGAGGGGGGTTACGCTGTGCAACGGCTCTTCTGAGACCATCCCAAACATGTTCAATAGGATTGAAATACGGAGACCTCGAGAGCAAGTCCATACGTCGAATATTCTCTTCCTCAAGAAAATCATCAACGATCTGGGCTCTGTGTGGACGCGCGTTATCGTCCATAAACATGAAGTCTGTGCCAAAAGCACCCCGGAACAACCTCACATAGGCTTCAAGGATCTCATCCCTATAGCGATATGCATTGACAGTACCCCCATCGAAGATGTGCAGGGATGTGTGACTGCTCAACATTATGTCACCTCAGACAAGAATTCCTCTGCCACCAAATCTGTCGATTTCTTTTATGTAGGAGGGATGATAGCGAGCTCCTCGCTCTCTCTAGATGAAGATTCAACGAGTGTCACTCTGTGTGGTAAATCTCGACTCATCACTGAAAAGAACACGTCCCCATTCTTGCTGTGCCTAAGACTGATGTGTTCGGCACCACAACAACTGAGCTTTTCTGTTGGATGCAGTCAAAGGGACGCACTCAACTGGTCGCCGGTCATAAAGGGCCCTCTCTGCTAGACATATGTATACTGTTTGTCTGGAAATTCTTATTCTGGACGCAGCAGCAAGGTCACGAGCAAGTTGAGGAGCCGTTATCAGCCTATACCGTCACGTGCTTAATGTCAAATAGCGATCCTGTGCAGGCGTCGTTGCTCTGTGCCGGCCTTGGCCAGCCTTTGTTACAGTACCATTTGTTTGGAATTGATTCCACAGCCTGGATACCACTTTCGGTGCTACTTGTAACCATCGAGCCACCTCCGCTTGCCACTGCTCAGCTTCAAGCCTGCCAACGGCTCTCCATCTCAAGGAGTAGTCTAAACGATTATGGGAGCTCATTCTCATTGGAAACAGGTTTAAATTTTTTGTTTTAATGCAATATTCACAAAATTGCAGGCAAAATTCCCAAATGCCTAAACGGTCAAGTTTCAGTAGTCCCTCAAAAACTAATGCTAAACAACATTTTTTCACGCAACAAAGGTTAATATCGTGTTACCGGTCCTTCACAATATATAAAATATAATTTGTTTAAAATTTACTGGAAGCTATTTAGAATTACTTTGAAAAATAATTTTGTGACCTTAATTTTGGACATGAGTGTAATTTCTATACTTCATAAAATGACAGTTAAGATAGGAATCGCTAAAATGGTCTAGAAATGTAACAAACCATACACACAATGTCTCAGAATGGAATGAGTGTTGAAAATTATGGCGGGAAACATTATTATGGCAAATGAAATACTATAATTTAGATTCGTATAATTATAGTAAAATTGATTTTACTAACTGGACTTCATATTATAAGTATATAAACTGAAATCATTGAATATATCGTGAAAATTCAATCCAAAAATTTTATTTAGTTTTTAATTTTCAAAACTTTTTCCTTTTATCTTTATTATATATTTATTTCATACAATTATACATATTTCAGCGGTACAAAAAAACCATATGTGATCTATACAGTTGAATTTCATCGATAAGTTTTTGTACAAGTCATCGCTGAAGAATAGACACATGCAGCCATAATCGTTAATGTACGCGTAGTTGGTGCTATTCGTAGAAATTACAATACTTTGCCTACAGTGTTTTACAATATAAATGCAACTACAAAACAAATTCATGAAAATAATCTTTTTATGTCATATTATGTGATCTTTGTAGATTTGAAAATAGTGTATAGAATGGATTGAAGAAAATAGTAGTTAAAGCTAAAACGAAAAGAGAAAGATGAAAAGAGTTTATTCAAAAATATAATTATGACCTATGTAACAAGAAAATTAGCTTTTCAGCAATTTTTGGTTATACTTGCTAGCAATTAATATTGAAAGATGTAAGAAAAAATTCATTATTCAGATATAAACTTTCTAATATTAAAAATCAAATAATTAATGCTAAATAAGAAGTTTTTAGGCACTGAGAAGAAAACAAGAAGCATAAAATTATCTACTACCTATTTTTGTTTTCAATGCCTTGATTGTTAATTTAATCGTTACATTGAAAGCTCTGTTAAAATAGCTTACGAATAAATTCGTATTTGAAAATTATCATAAGAAAAACAACATCAGCTAATTACATTGCCTTTATTTATTTTATGTAAGATAAATTAAAGATTAAAGACTTCATGACGTTGAAAAATATCACAATGCGAGATATTTGAAAAAGATCAAAATTTTGCTCTCAACATGATGATACAAAATACACTCAACAAAACTCAAAATCTCCTCATTCACTTTCTTCTCTATACATTTCCTGAAAACATCTGCCCACATAAATTTCTTTCTGTACCCACTTCTAATTCTTTTATGCAACTCAGAATTCAAAACGGATGCATTGGAAAGCTTAGAGTACTTCAAATTAAAATGTGAGCGCGCAGCTCATTCTACTTTTAAGCAACTCATAAAAAATTTTACTGTCTTTTATGTATAGTTCTCAAATGCATCAACTTGTATTGTTTGTCGGAACTCGTAGCTCATACTAGAAGTTAAAAAAAAAAGAAAATACACAGCAAGAAATAAACAAAAAGTAAATACTTACGGACTAGATGGAAACGCGCAAGTAATGCATTTTCTTTATACGAAATTATGTATACGTTCAACATTAGCCTCGGACGGCACTTAAGGGATCCAATGTATCCTAAGTACAATGCGCTCTTTGACAAAGAGGTAGGCTAGCCTCAGTATTTTAAAATTCAGATAAAGTGCTTCTTCTCCTTTTTCTTTTAGAATTAAAGTTTCCGATCCATTCTTTCTTTTTGGAAGCTTAAACTTTTATTACTGAAATTGTGACTGAATGTAAAATATTTCAGTTTCTTTGTCAAAATGAATAAATAAATTTATTTGTAAAATATAAAAAAGGAAACTCATCTCTGTTTAGTTGGATTTGAAGTAACTTCGTTGTGTATGCTGCAGGTAAGAGCATTTCTTCAAATATATTTCCACTCGATTTAGCAGGATAATAAGATTTTATGCATACTAAAAGGAGAGAAGATTTTTTTTGTGCTTAATATGCTTTCTATGGTTGGATATAAAGTACTTACAAATATTAAAAATATATATTTTTTAAAAGAGAAAATCGTTCTACTCCTAAAAAAATTAGTTAAAAATATCTAAATAATTATTCCATTTTCGAAAGTATTCTAATATATTGAAGAAGGATTTAAAGCCATTTAATTTTTATAAATATGTTACAAAATTTGTAGATGCATCATTTTGAGTTTCAGAAAGAAGAAAAGACGTAGCAAAAGATAAATTTACTTTTAAGCTTATTTTTGACAATTTCTGTAGACCGGAAATCTTTCTACTAAGATTCCCAATATGATCGGGTTTTTTTAAATTATAAATCGCGTAGGTTGATAAAAAAAAGCAGATAAAGTTTTCAGGTATTAAATTTCTCATTACTCAATGAAAAACATTTTATTGAATAAAAAAAAAAATCACAAAAACGGCCTAGGTGGAAGTGTGGGTGCTAAACAAGTTTTTTTTTTTTTAATCATATCAAAACGTTATTTTTTAGCGTTTTGTCATTGCTTTTTAAAAAATATAGCCGATAAACCATTATTAATCTACTACATATGAAGTTATGGGCTTTAAATATTAAAAATGTCTGTTTATTGAATAGTAGATTAAACTATAATTTGTATTAATCAGATGTCATAAGAGTTAAACTTTGATATTTCCAATAAGGAACATGAAACTCCATGAACCCATCAATTCAGTGCCCTGTTATATTGCTGATTAAACGCACAAGTTATTTGTGCTTCAAGAGCACAATATTCGATCTTAAAGTGTAATAATAAGTAGAATCCAAGGAATGAAACGTATAATATTCTAGCCTTTTTTTTGTGGGAAAGATCATTCGAATAAAAAGGTCACGTAGAGCATAAACGTAATGGTGATAAATTTGCAACAATACATTCTTGCTATTTGGAAAATGAATGTTCGATTAATCTTTTAGATGTAGTACTTATCTCCCAAGTTCCACAATGTAAAGAAAATATGAATTAATTGTAAGGGTAAATTTGTATGAAAATTAGACAAAAACGAAAAAAGTATGATATTTTAAGCAAATTAAGGAAATAAATTTTAAAAACAAGAATTTGAATAAAAATATCTTTATGGTCTAAGTAGAAAATTGTAGTTTTTGCAGCGATTCTTAAATTTCAAATAGTACAATCACTCAAAAGTCACACTGAAGGGTTAAAGAGTGGTAAAAGAGCACATCGATTTAATGCGTGTAGTCTTTATTGCGTTAGATATGCTAAACATCAGATATAGAAATATTAACTATTTTTAGATATATCAGTAGATAAGTACTTGTTTCTCAAAATAATTCTTGTATTCATTTCCACACTACTTCCACACAGTGATTACTTACAAAAACATAACATGTAAATAAATTTTATTCAGTTTTTAAAATACTTTTTAAAGCAATACTGCAAAGATTTTTTAGAAATTTCTTAAAATTTACTGTATATAATCGTTATTAATAAACTCGCATTTGTTTCAAATAGTGTACCTTACTCCTTTCCAAATGTTGAGGCATTGATGAAAAATAATGCATTTATTGAGGCAAAAAATATCCAAATATCGTCCAACTCGAAACCTAACAGGAATATATGGGCCACTAAGAAGAAATTCTCCAAAATGTAAAATCGTAGGTAGGCAACTGGTATATTCGGGCTAAATTTCTCTGGAATGTCAGATAGTAAAATCACAACCGATCGAAAGATCTACCACAACACGCTAAACTGCTAACAAGTCCTCAATCTCACCGGCAGTTGAATTAAACTTACTCATCTTCTCTTTCAATTGTATTAAAACCAGGAATGAAATTGTCAGTGAAATCGAAGCTGCTAAATTCAAAAGGATCAGGCATTTTAAGAGAGTTTAAATATTTGTGTCTGTGCGTTCAATAAAATTTTTGATTAGTTCACCACTTTCTTTTCTTATTTGATGGATCTTAACATTAAGTTTTCGATTTTTAATAACATTTTTATCACTTTGGCTTTATTCTTTTGGTTAATCATTTTTTGAAACTTAAAGAATTTTTTGTCTTAAATAATTCGTTTTTTTTATATTTAACTACATAATAACAATATTTAAATAATTATTTTTATAATTAGTTTATTATTTTGCTTTATTATTTCTTTGCAATGAGGGTGGGCTTTTTTTTTGGGGGGGGGGGAGAGGAGGAGTCAGTCATCTTCATCGTGCATGCAACTTTGATATCTCTCATCTTGCTTCTCATCTTCTCAGGCCTAATATTCCACCAGACAGCATATTATTATCTTTAAATTTTTTCAATTGCAGCTAGGCAAATATAAATTTATACGTCTAGGCCAGTTTCAAAGTCCTACATCAAACTCATTAAGGATATTTTCAATACTGAATTTGTCAAAATGAAAATTAGTAATGCTTCTAACAATAAATCCAGGTCTCTTCTAAATTCCCAGATTTTGATATAAGAGTTTTAAATGATAAGACTTTTCACAAAAAAGCATTTAATGAAGGCTGTTTTTGCAGAGTTTATCAACACTTGAGTACTGAATAAACACGAGTCGGACAATCAAGAGTGGAACGACTTCCTTGGCAATCGGCCATTCAAGGTTTTGGTCAAGATAAGACTTTTTTACTGCAACCGGAAGGCGCTTAATGAAAAGCTACTTTTACAGATTTAATCAAAGACTGAACAAATGTGATAAGGCAATCAAGAGTGGAACAACGTAGCCATTCGGTAATCGTTAAGCACTAAAACTATTTACTAAAATATGCAATTGATTTAATTATTCCTCTATTATTATAAGTCTATAATAATAGAGGAATTATGAATTATCTTTCAATTAGAATCACTATGTCTCCGAATGGAGTTATATAAACAAGTTCCCCGAAATTGAAATTTCAACACAGCGATTTTTCATAAAACTGAGAATAAAGTTGCTGCTTCCTTTGAACTGACTATTTTCTCCTGTTTTTAACTCTGTATTTGTCTACTATTAGATTCCTTTTATTGTGTATGAACCTATATCTTGTATTCTATTCAAATATATTTTCTCTTCTTGCTTGTTTACCTCATTTATGCCAAAGCCCATTTGCAAACCTTCAGTTTCAGTAAAAAAACAAAGCACTTAACTAATTTTACATTACAGTACACTCTCGAGCCTCCGGCCTAATGTGACTTATAGGCGAGCCATTTAACAAAAAAGCCGAATAGGCCGAAGCTCTACGAACTCATTTGTTTTCCCATCAATACCAGAAGATGAAGATTTTATACTAAAACTCTCCGTAATAAGGCATATTTTCTCACTTCTTATTGAGTATTAAGCACTCAATTTATCTCAAGACACGTAGAATATGAAATCTACCTCAGCCAGGTAAATCATAGAAGCAACTGTGTCGAGTTTAAAACAAAAAGCTCTGTACAGGTCGTTTATATATGTTTATATGCTGCATCGCACTTTTCAAGAATTTATTAGAGAAAAAGTAAGTTAAAGGATATAAACTGTTCACATTTTAACATAAATTCTGTAATCTTCACGTGGTACACTTTAAAAACTTTAAGCATACTCCAAGAACAATTTTCAATATAGTACGTTCTGTGGAGTTATAATCAGGAACAGAGGCAACAATTCAGGTCCGTTACGCACTGACAAATCAATGAACAACAAGCACTCTTTTTCAGTCATAACTTGTGTTTTGCACACAACTCGTAGGACGCCCTCTTCCAATGCCGTGGCAATGTTGCCATTGTAACTCCTTGTCTTCCTCATTTAATTATGATAAAGGAAAACTTGGCCGGGTAGTACGGAAGTCGGATAGTCGCGAAACGGATACTCTGTAGTGTAATCTAAACTTAAATTTATCGTTGATAGCTTTAAGTTTTAAGTGAAACTGAAATTAAGAAAGGGTTAAAAATTAAGAAAGTGAAATTGCTCTGAATTCATTCGGAATAATTTTAGTGATGCGAAGAAAGCTATCGAAATACCAATATATTGATATTTTGCTAGTATACTCTATCAGCAATATTCTAAATAATACTCGGAATGATCAAGATCATATTCATTTTCCATATTTCTACATAATGAAAAACAGAAAAAGGACAAATAAATTTAAAAAGTAGTTTCAAAGACACTTGAACCAAAATTTTATACTCTAAATTTAATCTGCGCCAACATGAAGACTTTCGATCCATTGCAATTTGAGGTTTTCCAAACAGAAATAAACGAGGAATTTTCTGTTCTTCTGGAATTCAATTGGAGGAATTCGAGGAATGGAATTTCATTTTCCCATTCTGAAGCCGAATCTTTTTCTAAAATAATAAATTTTCCTATTACGCAACATTGTGTTAAATTCGGATACGACCCTGGCAATTTTAAATAGTGAGCTCAAATATATACTGAAATTTCTTATGCTATTTTGAAGCAACACAAGCAACCTAAAGAATATGTCAAAAAAACATTTTTTCTAAACAATCACTTCATCAAATCACAGTTTAGTAGAACCTGATTTTTCAAACCTGAAAGCGAGTTCTCACTTTCCATCGAGATACATTTTTTTAAATCATTTTTCGATAAGTTCAATTTTTTTTCTTCTAGTTATGCTTACTTTTTGCTGCTGACTTTAAAAATGTTTTATTTAAAAATAGGCCAATAATTACTGTATCAATAACACATTTCTGTCACTGATTTCCTTTCAAATGAAAACTTGTTCTCAAAAAAAAAAAAAAAAAAATGGAAAAAAAAGAATATAAATGGAGATCATTTAATTTTTCAAATATATACATTATAAAAAATGTACAAGAAAGCATAAATTCAGGAGATAATGTGTGGATCATGTCAATAACACTGAGAAGATATTATTTGAGAGTCATATTGGGTTATTTGGAGTTATATTTAACGACTGAAATGCTTTGTTTTTGCTTTATATTATTGATTAAAATAGTCACGATAGAATAAAAATCAATCGAACTTTCAGCGACATTTTTGTAGTGACCCGATTCCCAATAATCAGTCAAGGAATGTCAGTGTTAACAGCGAACGACCTACAGGAGGTAATCAATGATACATTGTTTTCACAAAGTTTAGCTATCACAACTATGGCTTTCTTGTGTATTCAATTTAGAATTCAAAGTATTAATAAAATCTAAAATGATCTTTAGATAACGAAAAAGACGAAATAGTTAGCATAAAGAAATATGTAAAAGGATTAATGGGGTAAAATAGAAATTTGCCCCATTACTTTTTGCTACTCTGATTTATGACATGCATTTTTCTACAATAAATTACTGAAAAAGAATTATACATACTATAATGTTATGATACGCAAAATGAAGAAAAAGGACATACATTTCTGAGGAATAAAATTTATTACTGTACCCAATATGACAAAATGCTCAAAGAAATTCTTTGAAAAATGTTTTTTTAAACTGATATAACTTGAATTTATATGATTTAAAAAGGCAATTTTTAAGGAGAATTTTTTGTGCCTTTTATATATTTAATCAAAATGCCGAATATGTAGCAGAACTCGAATAATTAGATTTTATTTTAAAAGCAATTTGTTTAAAGGAATGGTTAAATAATGCGTTGTCATATAGCAACAAAAGTAAACATGATTTGAATAACTTTTTATCAAAAAGCAGTCTTCTTCAAACAGACGTCCTTGAAACACTCCATGTGTCTTAATATTTGATGAAATTTCATAAAAGTTAAAATAAGACGTTTTAGACTCATAAACTTGGACATCCGCTTTAGGTAGAGAATCCACTTCTCCAAATAAAAAAAAACAGTTTAAGTTTTAAAAAGCACAAAGTTTTAATGAAAATTTTGCAAGCACACATACTTTCTGTTCATAAAGTTTTAAATAAAATAAAATTTATATTTACTCAAAACCTTTTAAATAGTTGTCAAGATTTAATAAACAGATTGTAAAGAGGATTTTAAGGAATTTTAACAGTAATTTTTTAAATGAATAAATAATTCAATAAAAAAATTAATTTTAAGTTTATTAAAAGGTAGAAATTTCTTCAATTTTCTAGCCTTCATTCTTTAATTTTTAACTCATTTATGCAAAAGTTATAGAGATTTAAATTTTTTTCCTAAAATTCTCTACCAGGTGGTACCACTGGTATGTGATCAAAATTTATTTAAATGAATAATTGATAATTAAGTTCCAAAAATATTACAAAAGTGTGTTAATGTTAAGGACACACAAAGGTGCAAAATTTCATCTCTAAAACATTAGTAAGGCTGAAAATTTGACTACAAAATTCCATCCACACAAACATGAAATAATTCGTTTTGAATAAATGCGTTTAAAAGATGCTTGGTAAAAGGGATATTAGAAAAGATATTCAATAGGGTTACAACATTTGTAATTAAAATTTCATAAATCTGAGTATTTTCCCAGAAAGGTGAATAAAGTCACCATCCCCTTAAAAAAGAACAAGAGAGGAAAGCTAAGATTTGCTTTCATTTGCTCACTACCAATACGAAAAGAGAATACATACAAGTTTTTAAAAATATTACTTTCCATTTGATCAAGTCTAATTGCTAAAACAGTGTTCAAAATAGTATCTTCAACTAATGATACTGTTCAAATCATGAGATATTACTATTCAAATCTGAAAAACGTGATTATTTGTTGACAGTCTGCTGCATTACGTATGTTTATTTCATATACGAGAGATGAAAGATAAAAGAAATAATCAATAAAGCCAATAATAAAATTAAAAGAAATTAATTAAATTGAAATGTGATCAATAAAAGTATACCACCATTTGCTTTCCTAATATCGACTTATAGAGAATGCCTAGTTGAAATGAGTAGTACGATTGATGGAAATATTCAGTATCAAAAATCAATAAGAGGAAACAAGTCTACTTCTTCCTAAATGTCATCAAAAATACATGGTACTTTGAGTAGGTTACCTTGGATAGCAGAGTTATTACTAGTAGTGTGTAACTGACCTAGACATGGGTCATCAATAAACCGTGACTACATTCCAAATTGCTCATTTTTTAATAAAATATTACCACTTGCCTAGAGGCTAAAACCACAGTGACCCAGGGAAATCGAAATTGTGTTTCAAACGTTTACAAGAATAACCTAAGCTATAGGGTAAAGATATTTATGTACCAAATAAGTTCTTACGAATGTTGAAAATTTCATTTTGAATTTTACCTTTATTTTTTGGTTGAGTACGAAGATAATTAATAGTAATTCGATGAATTTTTAAAAAATTCATTTTCATAATTTAGAAGAAATTTAAATACAGAAAGTGTTATTTGAAATGACAGTAAGGTGATTAAGTCATGGAAGGTAGTATATTTCTTTCAGTTACTGTTACTGAAAAGGTTCTGCTGCAAAACATGAGCGAACAGTTTTGGACAAGAACTATAACAGGAAAACATGAAGTTTTTTTTTAAATTTCATGAATACATTTTTTAGATTAGAGAATTGTTCTTAGGCCAAGTTTCATTATTAATAGCAAATGATCTGCGTTGATATCAGTTTATGTTTGATTAATTTTATGATATGAAAACATTTCTTTCAACTAAAATATTCGCGACTTAGAAAACATACTTAATACAATCCGTATTTCAATCAATGTGCTGAAAGACTCCCAATACCATTCGAAGTTGAAATTTTATTTTCGCCCAGGTAAATTGGGTAATTTATAAATCCAGATAAATTTAAAAAACAAAATTTATCAATTTCAAAAGCTAACAAAGGCAAGAAAAATTATATAGATTGATAAAAAAATCGGTTTTCATGGATATGCAAGTTTATATCTGAAACACGTTTAAAAAAGAATAAACGTAATTTTTATGTTCTCTCATTTCACTTGGAATGCCTTCTTTCATATACCCTCTACTTCCATAGAAATGTTCGTGATGATTACTTTGAAATCAGGACTAATGTGAATAAAATTAGTTCCGAATTTGATAGAAAAGTTGTTACTTTTTAAATTTTAAGTAACCACAAAGGTAAATAATTTCAAGTACGAAGTTTAACTTTTCTTATGTGAACAGAAATTTTTTTTTATAAAATTGATATAGCCTAATTTCTTTTCAGCTAAATTTTAAGTTCAAATTCGAATAGCGCCGTGTCTCTTATATCTGTTTGCACGCAAATGGATATAAGTTTTCATTAATCAATAAAAGAAAATATGTATTCAATAGACTTAAAACCAGACAATTTCGTTTCAAATTCAAGATTTTGTTAAGAACTTGTGCATGAAAAGCGGCACCAAATTTGACTAACTGGAACCAGATTTTATGCTTCGTATTTTGCTACTGATGTATTTCTCTTTGAAAAGCCAGGCACGAAGCTTAAAAAGGAGGTATAGTCATTAGAGAAAGGTCGGGAGAAGATAAACATGACAAGATTTTAAAAAAACATTCATTGAAGAAAGAAGCATATGCATCAAGAAATATCAAATGTTTTTCATTTGCGTCGGAGTTATTGCCTCTGGAAGTTTCCTTTCAAACTTGAGCAGAAAAATTTGTTATCGTATCTTTGAACACGCTACATTCCTCTTAATTGACTTGTTGTCTAGCATCAGACAGCAGTTCAAGAAGAATGTTGCCACATGTTTTGTTGCTACAATTAATAAAATTCATTATTACATCATGGCAAAATAATATTTTATCATCCTCTTGATTTATAAGTTTTGCTATTTTTGTTTGTGTTGAACGTGAAGACGTGAATTGTTGTAGTGAAGCATATTTCATCTGAAAGTAGAGTTAGTTCTATTGTACAGGTAAACTCAAACAATGTCTCGTGCTACTTTTATTATGTAGGCACAATATTATTTTTTTGGAGTAAATATCATGCTGAGCATCAAGATATTCTTAAGTTCAATAAAGTTTGCATTTATTTAAAGACACGTCAGCTTTATTATATGTAGATATTTATTTTATAACTTAAACATTTTGTTCAGAAAAGAAAAAATATATTCTTTAGATTACAAAAGAAGTCAAATTTGTCAATAATAATTATTGTATTTAGTTGCTAATAAAGTTTAAACAAATATTTTATCCACTTTAAAAAAAAGGCGGAGAAAATATTTAAATTTTAAAATATTTATTTTTTTGAAAAAAATACTTATTTTTTAAAGAAAATAATTTTTTTAAACGTTATTTTATCTTTTGGTTCCAGTCACAATATACAAAATGGTGTTATGTCTTGGGACACGTGCAAATGTGTGAAAAAATATTACGCAATTTTTAAATGAGATGCAGTCAATTTAAAAATTGGAGTACATTTCTTAAATGCTTGACTTTAATCGACATTGAATTCAATCATTTAAAAATTTATCCAAGTAATGAAATTTTTTTTAAAAACATCCAAGGTATAGCATCTTAACACCAAAGTGGAAAGAAAGATGAGACAATATGCAATCAACAGAACTGCAACAGATGTATTCTTTTGGATTACAAGCTCTAAACAAGCAATGAAAAATTTTGTTGCATTTTTAAAATTGAGCTTCAGGTATATTTCTTACAGAAGCTTTTGTTGCATGCTTCTCTTGCGCAGAATAAATATGTATTAGGGGACAATAATATTTAATCTAGCGAAAAATAAATTTACAAATGTTAATAAAATGAAAATACTGTGATTAATCTACACGTACAATATGTAATTCGTCTGAGTTTCATCACGTTGAACATCACATCTTCGCCGAAATGTAAGCCGTGAAATTGGATTAACCCAAATAACTTGTGCTATAAATAAAGAGGATAAGACGCTAGACAAGCTTGTTAAGGGAAATTCACTAGACAATTCCCAACTTCAGAAACTTTTGATGAAAACAGGAAAGTCTTTTAATCAGGGATACTAGTTCGAAGCAAATTTTTCGGTAACTATTTCCTATCTTAAGAATGTATGCAGCTAACCCATATATTTTTGCTTACTATAAATTACTTTGAAGGAAATAGGAAATAACTATACAATTTTCTTTTTCGATCAGAGACTTCGAAGGAAGTACATGATTTCCTTGATACCAAATTGAATTTTTCTTCCTTCTTTATCCAGAATAGGTGGATTCAGAGATGGAGAATCTGCAAATTTCAATACACAATCATTTTATAACTGGAATAAATCTCATTGTTTTTCGTTTCCATTTTTCTTTCTTAGAATCTTGCAGCGGAATGTTTAGTGATTTAAATGAAAATACTCTTAAAGATTTGCTTCCAATAAATACTTAAATTTCCTAATTAAGTTACCAGAAATAATTATGCTTTTCTGAAATTCGTAAATGTTTTAACTTTTCCTCTTTATTTTCTATACTTCTCTAAATTTTGTTTATTTGTCTTATTATCCGACTACATTAAACAAAAAATACGTCGCAATATGTATTCAAACGATAAAGTTTGACGAAAAACAATCGTCAGACTATTTTTTTTAAATCAGAAGATATTTATAATATTTATAAATAATCCGACTGTTTTTCGTCCAACTTTATCGTTTGCATCCGCAGGATGACGTGCTTCTTGCTTAACGCTGTCGCTTGATAAGAAAAATAGAGTAACTTTGAAACAGAAGTTCTTCTTATTCATTAATTTCGCTAAAAATTGTCATTTGATCTAAAATGTGTAAAAATCCTTCTAAAAGGCAATAACTATGTCGCAATTTGAGTTGGCATATTCACATGCATACGAATAGACATACCAATAGACAGAGAACTGAAAATCGACTTTATAAATTGTAAAGCAACATACTTTTACATATAGATAATTACGATTATACATATAGATAATTACGATTTCGTATATTTGTATGCATATGTACACATTTTAAAAGACCTTTTTGATATAAAGACATCTACAATCTTGGTATAAAGACGCATATACTTTAATCTATGTTTTTGAATAATTGTATTCCCAGACAGACGAACAAAAAATTTTACAAAATGACATTTTTTGACTCAAAGATCTAAAACGCTGCGATTCATCTAAATATAGAAGTGAATTTTTTGGTGTCACGTTAATGCTCTTCGAGTACTTTGAATACAATAAATAAAAATGTGGTGCAGCATTATCATTACAATGTTTTAGAGAATTTAAAATCGTGAATAAAATTTGTTAAAGGAATTAGACCATTTAAATCCCACAGATGACAGATATTCCAAATGTGATCATGATCATAGATCTATAATATAATAAATATATAAAATGAAATATAGATGATATAAACTGAAAAAAATGCAAAGAGCGTTATTGAAACAAGCTTCATCCGTCATAACTTAAATTACTCTATTTGAAACGTTTTGTATCTGTAACCAATAAAATTATTTGTTTTAAAATAATATATTCAAATGGAGTATAAAAGTGCTTTATAAATAATATCAATAGATATTTTTGAAAAATCATTATTTTGTTATATATCGGAAGATCCCAAACTTTTGAACGTTTAATTTATTACCGTCCTAGATAATTAAAGGCTGTTTTAAAGGAAAGTAAACTAACTTATTCGCAGATTACTAATGAAAACTTGATTAGTTTTGCAATTTAAAATTCATGAAAAATCGCTAATTTGGATTTCTTTTTTTCAAGTAATTGCATTTTATTGTCGTTTGTTTGTTCCAATAATAGGGAAAGAAAAAACTTAATAGATACTTTCCGCTGAAGTGATCAAGTTTTCACATAATGCATCCATTGCGATAATGAATGGGAAAATATTCCTCTCGAATTGTGACAAAATAGCATATCCATCCATTATAAGAATTCCCTGATGATTTTCGTCCTAGTAAGAAGGAAGATGCATCTCCATACTGAAGGATTGCGAAAGAAGAGGTTTCTTTTTTCTTTCTTTTTTTAATAATAAATTAGTTCTAGAAAGGAGACGTTGGATAAGAGAAATGCTATTTTGTTTCTCGTATTATTGATAAAAGAAATGACACAGGGAAAAAAAGTTGTCTTTTGCCACTACATTTTCCGAATTACATCTTCATAAGCTACAAAAGACATTCTTTCCCGCTGTCCCCATGTCTTCCTTTACATACAAAATATTCATTCTAATCATGACTCAAAAGGTAATTTGGTAGCCTTTACAGAGATTTATATATTTCAACTGAAAAAAGGCTTTACATGGTGAAAAGAATTATATTTTATCCCACTTCAATAGATAAATGTCTGTTGAAAAATAGTTACGAAATTTAAATTTTTTTACATCCCCAACTCCTAACAGTCATATGTAGTAAAATATTTTTCATAGACCAATATTTTAAGCAAAAATGTTATGGTCTTATGGCTAAAGCTTTGGCTTAAAATAAGAGAATTCACAATTGTGAAGCTTTGAATTCCATTATTATAAACCAATCATTGGTGGCCTTGAGCATTGCTGCTTACTGTTAATTTGCCATTTTTCTTTAAGGCAACCACAGAAATCATCTAACATCGTCTTAAGTCGTTGTGCGCCTTATAACTGAATCATTTCCCTCATCTTAGAATCTCAGACATGGTGGTGAGAATCTTCCGGCATTTTGGTTGGTGCTTGCCATCCTAGTGATATGGCAACGATGTGGAGCCCAACTACCTCCTGCCTATGACAGGATGTACGTCCTTCGAGAGGGGTTGCACTGTGGTCAGTAAGGGTCCTTAGTACTCAACCATAGTTCCAGCCTATACTGTCACGGCTTCCTCATCATTTAATCTGTGGTTGGGAAAGAGTAGCTCCAATATTATTAGAACAATCAATTTCAGTGGAAGAAAAGTAGAGCTTTTTTATTTAAAATGTTTCCGTGTGAAAAAAATACTAATTATAGTTAATAAGACTACATGAAATTGTGATCTTGTACATTTTTCTGGGCTGATTTTTATTAATTGTGGTGCATGAATCCTTTAAGATTAGAATTAGTTTCTTTTCTCGTGAATCTATGAAGGGTAATTTGAGAATTACTTATGTAACAAACATTTACCACAGAGAACACGGAATAACAAATTGAGATCCGCCCTGAGATGCACGGATAAATATAAATGATCAGACCGCCACGACAGCATTGAGGCAGCAGATTGAGTTCTAAGGCCATCACCGGCCACAGTACAACCCCTCCCCGGAGAAATACGTCCCATCATCAGTAGCGGATAGGCAACCCGACACGATTTCTGTCCCCTATTATGTAGTGAGAACCAACTACTATACCAGAAGCTTTCCACCCTCATATCTAAGGTCCCCCAGGTGAGAGGGATCATGGAATAAAGATGCACATAAAAGCTTCAGTACCTCTCATAGAAACATATTTAATGCTTTCTACCATTTCATATTAAGATTTTTGCACAATGCAATTATTAAATAAATAATCATTTACTGTTCAGAGAAGAGGATTTTGTAAATTACACGAATTTCGTACATTCCATGAGGAAATACGAATGTACTTCCCTATGTATATTCGTACATGTGTAAGGTAACCCAAAGGAGTTCAGTACATGAATATTATATCTTTCGACCATTGGAAATGAATTAATCAACAAGAAAATTGATAAACTCGTTTCTAACAAAAAATTTCATGAAAGTTGCTGATAAAGCTGCAATAATAAAAATGCTATATCTGCAATTGGAATGTATCATTTCCTTTTTAATGACGTCAAGGCAATATTTACTAGATAAAATGAGATAGAGGGTCATTAATAGGTTAGAAGCAGACTAATTCCAGACAGAGATGACTAGATAGTTAAATGTAAACCTGGACAGTTCATAAACTTCTGACAACAAATTCGGTATCCTGATAGTTCAGACAGTAGTCTAGATGATCGATATTACGCTAAATACACAAAAATATCTCTCAGCACTGGTTGTATAGATTGATGCTGAAATCTCTTTTAAAGGAAAATTATACGATACAAGAGAAACAATTACCTACTACCAGCTCATTACACACGCATCTATGAACCGAATATTTTTATTTTGCATATCTATAGCTATTATTTATAACAATATTTTTAAGCTATTGAATTTAATAGCTTAAAATTTGGAATAAAATTTTCAATGTAAGGATTTCTTATATATGTAAAATAGGAATAGAAGAAACATGTTTAGGATTTCATAACATTTTTTGAATATAGAAAATATTCAGAGAATTTTTCAAGACAGTGAAAATATTAAATTGAGTTCTCTGAAAAATAATAAAAGAAAAACTAAACATGCGTTCATAAATTCTGCATGAAGACTTTTCCTTCTTGTAAAATGAGTCGGAATATTTTTGTCAAGTTGTATTTTCGAATCATAAAAGAAATAATTTATTCCGACATTCGCAGAGCTTTGAAAAACCTTTTCAATGTAGCGGAGATGATTTAATTTTTTTAAAGCGGACAGAAAACATTCTTTTCATGGCTAAAATACTAAAGAGAACTTTACGGTTTTTTTCAAAAATGTCTTTTATGTCCTGTGAAATCCTTTAAGTCGAAATCAACATCTATGCTTTTCAAATTAATCTGAAAAAAAATCTTCCATCTTTAATTATAAAGTATACCAATAAATGCTTCTAATAATGTCTCATTTTGAAACTAAATACGGATTACGAGAAACTGCTATTATTAATCCACTGGGAGCTAACCAACATGATGAGGTGGTATGGAAAAATAGACTAGTTATTATAAACAATTGCCATATCTAGCGCTTGGTTATTAGCTTTGAAAACAGGTAAATGTATCAGCATGGGAGCCGTTTTCTTTTTACTTTTAAACTATGCAGCCACATTTTGCAAAAGAGAAGAATACTGATAAATTGCTACACGACCATACTTTGTAATTTTTTTATATATATAATATAAGTGATAGTATTATATCTCCTCTAAATAGATAATCATTGTTGTTAAATATCTTTTATAAATTATCGCTTATACTTTAATTTTATTGTATAAAGCTCTAAAAGCTTTGCAGATTCACCCTTATCGCTTGCAAACATTGTTTATTGCTTTCAGTTAAGTACGTACAAGGCTTCTCCGAATATTTATATAATCTCGGATTTCCCCTTAAAAGTAATTCATTAGGAATTATATAATGAAAAGGCACTTTTAAGATTCTATTGGCATATATTCAATCGATTCATTTTCTTAATTTCTTTAAATTAAAACAGATGGATATATGTTAGAATATTTTGTTCAATATTTTCGGTAGATTTTATTTTAAACAACAAAATGTGCTCAGAAAGTTAAACTAATCAATTTCAAATTTATAGAAAGTAATAGCAATGTTAATCCATTTAAAAAAATGTGCTGGAAATTGAAATTTTTTATATGTAATCATTTTAAGCCGTATTATTGTTTCACCAGAGAAAATAGACATTACTTAGTTGAAAATCTTAAGGAAACATCACGATATTTAATAGACTGTTTTGTACCCAAATCTTTCCAAATCTTTAAGGAAAACAATTTTTAATCAACAAAGAACATTAAAATAATCTGATTACTGTAAAATTCAAAGTTTTGCTGGATTTCACATTTTTAATTTTTTTCCAGTGAAAAGTCTAAACATGAACAAAGTACCTTTATGTTGTATTACTTTTTCTGAATAATTCAATGAAATGAATTCATTGAATTCATTTTTGTTTTGCACTATAGATGTAATTCTCGAAAATTTCTTGAAGGACTCTAGGAGAGGCAATCTATCTTCATCTATCAGTAATATCAACATGGAAACAATTTTAAGGAATTCAAACCATAAAAAATATTCAATGTTTAAATGAAAGCAACATCATAGTAAAAAAAAAATCGTTTTCTGTTTAGTTGTATTTTGTGCAGGTATATTTTAAGATTTTAAAACTAGAAAGCATAAATAAAAATCTCGAAACTAAAAATCAGGCATTAAATGGAAAGCCTTGTGAAGATTTGATACATATATTTATTATTTTGCGTTTAAATGCTGTCTTTTTATAGGTCATTTTATTTCATTTTATTTTATGATGGTACGTACTTTATAGGAATGTTAAGCATATTTAATATTAAAGAGCATCTAAAAATAATTCACATTTTCGATAGCCAAAGTTCAAGCATAATAATTATCTAAAAGTCTGAAAAAAGATAACCTTTTTCTGCACGCTGAGAAATATAACCTCCCTTTCTCAAAAATAATATTGCGAGAAAGCTTTTTTGAGTTAAATTTTTAAATCACACTATAAAGTAAAATGTAGCAATAAAAGAGATGAAATTTTAAAACTTGTAATCTATTTTAGGAAAAGAAAAAATAAGAGTCGTCAACCCGTCTCATCTGTGAAACGAAATATTGTCATTTACTTTGTTAATGGCATCTGCTCACGATGCGGGCTGATTGAAATATGGCAATTTGTGATTGCTATTGTGCACGCTTTTTAGAAAAACAAACGTTGTAATAGTCGTACAGAATTCATTGCAAGTTCATTGTGATCTCATATATAATCATCATGTCTCTTTTACTCATTTAAAATGAGAATAAATAATATTGAGGAAACGAGTAATGTTGTTGGAGTGCGATGGAAATGAGAAACTTGGTGCACTCACGATTATAGTATTTTCACAGGCCTTTATGAAAAGTTTCCCTACCAAGTATCTGAGCATTTATTACATGTATTTGTATGATATTTATAAATTTTAATAATAAATTTATAATTATTATCACGTCCCTTTTACTCATAATAATGATCACGTCCCTTTTACTCATAATAATGATCACGTCCCTTTTACTCATAATAATGATCACGTCCCTTTTACTCATAATAATGATCACGTCCCTTTTACTCATAATAATGATCACGTCCCTTTTACTCATAATAATGATCACGTCCCTTTTACTCATAATAATGATCACGTCCCTTTTACTCATAATAATGATCACGTCCCTTTTACTCATAATAATGATCACGTCCCTTTTACTCATAATAATGATCACGTCCCTTTTACTCATAATAATGATCACGTCCCTTTTACTCATAATAATGATCACGTCCCTTTTACTCATAATAATGATCACGTCCCTTTTACTCATAATAATGATCACGTCCCTTTTACTCAAAATAATGATCACGTCCCTTTTACTCATAATAATGATCACGTCCCTTTTACTCATAATAATGATCACGTCCCTTTTACTCATAATAATGATCACGTCCCTTTTACTCATAATAATGATCACGTCCCTTTTACTCATAATAATGATCACGTCCCTTTTACTCATGTAAAATGAGAATAAATAACTGAGGAAATGAGTAATGTTCGAATGCGATGGAAATTAGAAACTTGGTGCACTCACGATTATAGCATTTTCACAGGTCTTTATGAAAAGTTTCCCTACCAAGTATCAGAGCATTCATTACATGCACTTGCGTGACATTTTTAAATTTTAATAATAAAATTATAGTATAAAAATCCTTTTAATACTTTTTTTATGTTGCTACATACAAATACTCAAATCTACCGGAGTCTAAATTCATGCATTTCACTTACTCAGCTTATTGAATCTATAGCTGATAGACCAAATTCTCTTTTTATTTTACAAAAGACAACACATAACTTTTATGAAAATCTACAATTGCTAAGAGTACAGTTGTGAATTATTGAACAAGAGATCGAAATGGATAGAAAAATATCACGTGGTGTTTCATTTATCGCACTAAGTAGCGATGTGTTCCATCCAAGAAACATAAGCACATATGCCTAATTCGCTAAAATATGGGAAAACACGGTCAAAACGCTCAACACATTAACGTAATTTTCATGATTTTGAATTTTCAGGTTGTCATTCGACTCCTTCCCTGCAAGATGCGGCACAACGCCGCCTTCGATACCTTTAAGAAATTACTATAGTTTAGTTTCTTGTCACGAAAACTCAGAAATTCTTAAGTAGCCGGAAAATTAGCAAAAATTTTATTTTGACAGAAAATTAGCAAAAGTTGTCCTTTTAATATGACTCAACCGTTTTATTAAGTATTTAAAATATGTGACTAAACTGTTTCAAAATTATTGTAAATTACAAGAGAATATTTCTCGTATTTGTTACTAGAAATGTTTTATTTACTTTATTGGAACTCAACGAAGCTTCTTGAAAAAAATATCACCAGATTTTGTGAACCTGTGTCTATGAATATAGCTTATATTTCTTTATCTTTATTTATAAACCGAAAGGACTTTTGGTTTTTTTAACTGTCTCCGAGAAGCCTTCTAAATATTTGAAATTAGCGACTTTGCTTTCCTTTCAAACTGTTTCGAGAGCTTATAATCTTATTTCCATCTCTTTCTAGACATGTGAAATGCGTAGGTGTAGTAAGATTCTTCTATCTTTTCCATTGATTTCTGATTCTTGAATCGATTCAAGTATTTTTGAATCAACATCACCCAAATATTTGGAATTCGCTCTCGAATTAGATTTCTAAATGAAAGGAATGCGACATACTACTATTTCTTTAAATGAAAAATTTCAAAAAAAAAAAAAAAATGCCAAGAGTAAATGAACAATATAATCGTGGAATGTGCAGAATTTCCTTTTATATCGCAGTGAAATTGGAAATATGGTATATTGAAGTAAAAAATATTTCAAGTTAGAGAAATAGTTAACAGCATAAAAAAATTGAAAAAGAATTTACCTGCTTATCCAGCTTTTCTCGAACATGTCGAGCATCGGATACTGCTTTCATAGATTCATTTTGCACAATAGCGCCAGGCGGTCCATTCCATTCATTGCTAGAAAGAAAAGATATATATGAAGTTATTGAATTGCCACAAAATTAAGCTACAGAAACGAAATATTTTACAAAAAATGGCGGTAAATTGGACCATTTACGTGTTTTACAATTATTTTTTGATCTCAGAAAGGCACTTGGAATATATTTGTTTTCATGTATTTCATGTATTTCAATTTCTAGCAATGCTAAATTTTGAAAGTTTATCAAATTTATAATCTCTTAAACTGAATGATTTGACTGATATCGTTCGTCATATATTAATGTAAATATAAAGAAAAAAATAGAAAATATTTTTGTAGACATTTAATATTGGAATTATAGACATTTTATAAGTATTTTTAATTAACTATTCGGATATACTAGCTAGAAATATTTAAAAATTTTAAATGGTATATAAGGTTATTAAAAATCAAAATGCTCTCAGTTATTCCCGAGTATGATCATGTAAAATGGCAGGATTTGGCGAGTAAAATTTTTAAGCAAAATATTTGTACAAGAATTTTTATAGTAGCGACATGTAAAGCTTAACAAAAGTGAATAAACAGAAATCCATATATCTTTATTCGTTGCTTTTTAAATTTTATAAAGAACGTGCTTATATTTAAGGCATAAGCAATTTCAAAAGTCCATTTTTCTTTAAAAAATTTATAGAAATGGAATAATTTCTTATTAGCCCTTACATTTTCTAAAATAGCAAGTATATATATATATATATATATTATATATATATTGCTTTACTTGATTGAGGAAATATGGTGAGAAAATTTCAAAGAAACAGAAAATAAATTGTTTGCGATTGTATAACAGTTGAAAATGCCCTATTTTCTATAATCATTCAAAATAAACTAAAACGCCAACTTGAAACAAACTCAGTTTGAATTTAAAATCGGCAATTAATGCTTGTAATTTATATTTCTCAAAAGCATAAAATGAAAATATATGTATAAGCCAAATTTAAGTTTTCATAAATATCGAATTCTATCACTCCCCCCGCCCCTTGGATAATGCGAGCAACCAGCAATTTTCATGCACTTTTCAATTGCTTCTTGCTTTTAAAGACAATTTTTTAATCATGTTTCCATGCGCTACATACACTTTTGAAATTCTATTCAGCAGTTATGTGTTCCCATTTCATGAATTTCACGATTTAATTATAAATTTATCCTTTCATTTAATAAAATTTTATTCCATTTGAAAAGCGCCATATGGTAGTGAATTTTTAGAAAACCCAATTCCAAGATTCAACAATATTCTTAATACGTAATAAATAGAATACAAATAAATAGAAAATAATAAAGAAAATTTGCATTTTATAGTCTACTAATGAAAGCGCTTTTATGAAAATTGTTAAATTTACCATTGATAGCAAATATTCGTATCAAAGCATTCAGTAGAAATAACGTTTTCACGGTTGGATATGAAATAAATAAACCCCACAGCAACGAAAATTTAATCTGACAAAGAGCCTTTTTGAAAGTGTTTTCCTCGTCTGAAACGTTGTTGGAGGATAAAAATTACTTCATCCCTCAGGAAATGCAGTTTACCCTCCTCGAATGGCATTTGAAGAGCTAGAAAACAAAGCGGATCCATGCATTCTAAAGAATTGAAAGGGAAATGGGTAAAAGTAACAAATAAATCAATAATCGCAATTTTGACTAGGGAAATGAGACATTACTTTAACATTAATAAGCATATGGATAAATAATTGGAACATTCATGTTTAGGGAATATTTATAACACGCATTTTACTAAGTGAAACAGACTTAAAGAATTTACTCTTACACATCTAGGGGTTTTTTTTATATTCACAACAAGCACTTTTATAAAATTTAATCTAATAAACTAAAAATGTAAATAAGGAGGGAATGAAAATAAAGAAAAAATTATCATTCTCAATGTTTAATAGAGTGAAATTTCTCTTTTACATAACAGGATTTTTCTATTTTCAAATACCAAACAGGATTTTAGTGTAATAAATAATCTTAATAAAAGTTATTTCAACTATGTGCGTAAGTATGTTCTTCATCCTTCCTAAATGACTGGACTAAATTCAACTAAACACTGAATATTTATTATTTAAGACAAAAGAAAAAAATTCTGTCAACGTTTCAAATAATTAAATATTCAATTAATTAGAAATAGCCAAAATTTTGCCGCTTTTTTTTTTCTTCTGTAACTTCAAAGCAAATTCTTTCGCACGAATTATTTTTATGGCATTCTTTAATTCTACTTTTTCATTGATATCAATTTCAGTTCAAGCAAATTTTTTTGGATTTTTTTTTTATAAATTTAATAAATAACTGAAGAGACACAGACGATTTTGAAATAAGGAAGTTTATTAATATTCCGTTGCTAAGCAACGACAAGACTTTGAACCGTCCTATCCTTTTATATTTCTGTTTTATTTTTTAAATATTTTCGTCAACGCTTTTTACCGTTTTCAGCTACTTTATTAATATACTATTTAGGCAGATATTAAAAAATAAATTTAAAAGCAGATGATTAACTATTTATATCTGGAACAGCTACTGATTTCATTTACTTTCATATCTTTCATTATGAAAAATTAACTAATTAATTGTCTTCATACGTTAAGATTTATTTATGAGTGGAATTTGAAGAATTAATATACAATTAATATCTTATGAAGGAAATTAGCTGTCGGCGACTTTAAAAATCGTCAGGTTCATATTATATACTCATTTTAATTAAAAGCGTTTTTTCTATAAAAGGATTTTATAAAAATGCAGTTTTTAAGTTAAGCATATTAAAACAAGAAAGCATTTTAATTAAAGTATGGCGACTAGTATTAAAAACAATTCAATTCATATGCGCATTTTTCAAAAATTTCACTCTGGTTATTTATATAAGATATGCGTTACAATCTAGAATACCGTTAGTTTCAATATCCTGAGACGACAACTATAAAACGTTCTATCTCGTAAGGGGCGAGACATGGAAGGCTGTGCGCATTTCCGGAATTAACTTTATTGCTAAATGTAAACATTTCCTCCTTTCACCACAATTTTGTCGAATTAAATCCATCTTAACGCATGCGCAAAAGCGCGGAGGGTTTTAGAATCCGTTTACAAACAATGTGTATTTTTTATGCTAAAATTTATATAAATACTATATATTTTTTCAAACAAAAAACATGCGTTAAATTGCTTGGGAACGAAAATATTAGAGAAAAAAATAGATAAAATTCAATTTCTATTGATTTGCTTTCTTTCTACCACAAATTAGATTCTAGTTAATGATAATTATGCGTTAAAGGTTTATCTATGAATCTGAATTTTACATTTATCTTTCGACTTTATAAGTTAGAGTTCTAACTCAAAAGATGCAATAACTTTAAAGTGTGATGTGTGTTACATTAAACTTTATATAAGGTAATAGACCAATTTTAAGTTAATTGATTACATTATTATACAAAATACAATAAATATCTTATTCTCTAGATGTTATTTCCCTTAATGCCGAGTCATTTTTTCCTTTTTGAAATCTCATTATAGAAACTTGAAATCAACTGCTAAATTTTAGTGTATTTGAAATAATTCGCAAATACTATCTTTTAAAAATAGTAAATATAGCTTTCATTCATTTGAAACACTAAAGTTAAGTGGAAGCAAAACTTTTTTTAACCGGTTTTGTGATCTATTTTATCCGCCAATAAATTCTGACTAGTTATACGAGCATGATAAGTGTTTCACGAAACAATGGTATCGGCTTTCGAACATGAAAGCCAATGTCATTGCTTCGATTTTCGCAAGTGTTAATCCTATTGAGCTAAGATATTAATTGCATTCGTGCAACGCATTTCAGTGACATCGTCGGATAGGTAATCACTCACCGATGCAGATGAGTTTCTCTAAGTGAAACTATTATTAAATATACCTAATAGATGACTCAGGTGATTACCTACATGAAATAATTAGCATTAACTGGAAACCAGATTACTATATCATACAAGCAGTATAAGAGAATTGTTGAGTCAATTTTCCTCCGAACGACAATCATCTCAAAGATAAATGCATTCGATTGTCTAAAATATAACTTCTTTTTTCCATTTAAATGTTGGTAATTTTTGACAGGAATTCAAAACTATGTTGAATAATACATTATGCATTTTACTAAATCATCTTGTATTTACTATATGCAATTTCATGATTCTACTTATATGAAAATTCTCAATTTATTACTCATTGTAATAAATATTATGGAATCTTTAAAATCTATTTTCTCATTAGAGGGAACCAAGCGCATAGCATAAAGATTTAATCAAATTTAACCAATTAACTGCAAAAATTCTATGTATTTTTCAAACACCATTTTGCCACTGAGAACAAGCAAGTGTACAAAATTTAAAAATCTAGTGCAACAAGAATTGAGTAAAAAAATTGATCATGATATTTATTTTTTTTAAATCATGATACGAATCAAGAAAACAATAGTGTGTAAAAATTGATCCAAGAGAAATTTTGTATCATATTTGACAATGAAGTTTTCTCCATTTAACACATTCAAGGTTATCATATGCTGCATTAGTTATTAAAAATGCATTTCGTTAAATAAATCATAAAAAGTCTACCACCTGACTAAGAAAAAATATTCGAAAAAATGTTTTTTCTATGAAACCCCATTATCACTCTTTAAAGGTTTTTTATATATAGCCATTTTTATTACATATGTCAGCCAATATTAAACATTTTTAGGATATTTGCACCATGTGATATATGTGACCGAACATCAAAGCTATGAAAAATCAGTTCCGTTTTACTCAGCTTAGGTAGGGGTATTCTGTTTGAGGCAGTTAATCAATGATTAGGTAGGGGGACTATTTAAAACAATTTTAATCATTATGATTCACAACAGAATATATCCGACTTGTTTCCTTGTTAACAATTAGAAAAATATCTATGATAATACTTTGGTAGATCACACGTTAGAACAAAACGCTAACAACGACTTACATTTGAAAATATTATTTATTGGGACACGAAATATAACTCGCAAGTGTCATAAGAAGTCCCATTTTAATTTAAAAGAAATAGCTTACAAGAATGCGAAATAAAATATAACGAACAATCCCTTACAGGATATGCTTGTATAGAACATTTCCAATAGGTATCAAGTGCAAGTAGATTGTAAAACTCTCACCACTCAGTAGGTAATTTTGAATTCCGATGAAACCCATTACTTCTTTCTTAAATAAATTTCATATCATAAAACTCAAAAATAGCAAACATTTAAAGGATAAGGTATAACTGATATGCTTCATCGTTTATGCAATATGAAAATAAATGCTTTGAATTGATAATTATTTCTTTGGAATTTGAATGTATTGAAGTTTTTTTTTTTGTTGTTGTTTTTTTTTATGCAAGACGTCTGAAAAGGTTGGGTTCAGAATTAACGTGCTTCTCTGTCAGACTACGACAACGATATTTGCATACGAAACTGTGTCCAAAAACGCAACTACTGGAGGTCATTGTTCGCAGGAGTACCGAAGCGCATTTCAAAGGTTTTTCATTTTCTCATTTATACCTTATACCATACCTCAAAGAAAGCATTGCATTTTTTCGCTATTCAGAACATTTTTTATTGACGTTGTTGAATTCTAGAAACTTAATTAAAACTACATGTTTAAGTAATTTAAATACTAAAAATTTAAAATTGGAAATAATTGTAATTAAAAATTTGAATGTATTCTGTTCAATCTCATTTTTAAAAAGAAATATATATAATTTTTTTTAATCATAACTGAAAATATATGAAGGTAAAATATATTATTGAGGTACAAAAATTGAATCTCTTATTTTTCTATAACTTTTGGATATATAGAAACTGAAAATCATTTGTTATGAATTTGTAGAGATAATAGACAATAAAGTAAAATCGGGGGGAAAAATGTAGCCATTATTAATTTATTCTTATTTTGAATTAAATTGTTTAATGTGTCAATAACTAATGTATTTTCATGATAGCCAAAATTTCTGATATGAAAATTGCAAGTTACTTTCTTAACTCTGCACTGAGGAAATTTTTATTTTTTAAATGTACATAATGCATATAAATATTAAAAATGGAAAAAATGTCTTGATATGAAATATTTGGTATAACTATAGAAAATTAACCTTTAATTAACATTTCATTATTAAGTAATTTGCTACGTTAAGCTAACAACGTAGTAAAAATAATTTTAATAACAAATCTCTTCATTATTCAGAAGTAATTTAAATGGAACCCAGTATCCAAAATGTTTTTTTCTTCAGTTCGATAAATCTACTTTGTTTGACTGCGGTTTGAGGTTAAAAATACAGAAACTTAAATTTTCGAAATATTTTTCATGTTCAAAACTTCATTTTTAAGATTTTCCTTAAAATTTTCCTCCTTTTTTATTCTTCTCATTCAGTTTTCAGTATTTGCTCCCCAGATTTCTATTTTGAATAATCCTCATGTAGAGTTATGGTTCCAATAGAATTTAGTAGATTTGGGGGTACAATTTTGGATACTTAAATTAGCTATGGAGAAAAAAAAAATATTTCAAAAATTTGTGTGATTTTTTGGAAACATCTGATTTTTCACTTTCACTATTTTTAAAAGTTTTTTAATCAATATTTTTAAAAATAGATCGTTTGTTCTAGTAAATTGATATTTGTAAACTCGCAGAAAAAAATTCAAATAGTTTGAATAAGATATGCTTGACTTTTAGCATTTTGTAGCATACATGACTTCAGGAAAAAACTGGGAAAAATGGATTTAAAGTTTCAAACACAGAAATATTACACTTAAACCAGCTTATATCAAAACAATCATTTTTCTCACCAATACTCAAACATATATAAGTAAGGCACTAATAATTTAATAAAATATCATTTCCATAGTTAACAGCAGCTCTAATTTTACCTAGCAAGAATCAGGAAAATAATTTTTATAATCAATATATTTACTGAATAGTTCTTAATTCCTTTCATCAAGTGCTTGTTAATATCCAGAAATAATTGCAAGCTATTTAAATAAAATAAAAAATGAAAAAACAGTTTCAGGAAAGAAGAATTAAAGAAGTACTAGGAATTATCTCCCCAAAACTTTAGCGCTTACTCTCTAAAGAAGTTGTTCCCGATTCCTGAATAAAAATGTAATCTTCGGTGATTTATTTTAGTGATTAATCCCTGGTATGCGATTAACAGTACTCGAATCAAATGTGTATTTAGCGCATTTTCTTCCACCCGACTGAAATCAAAATTTGGCATAGAACTACAATTATAGTTATAAAATCACATACAAATCTTCATATGTTTAAGCCATTGATATTTAGAATTATCGAGTTTGCATGCTTGTGAAAGAGCAGCCCGATAGGTGGCCACTCCGCTTGACAGATTTGGTTCCAAATTTGACAGGTATCTAGACTTTAGATATCAAATCTGTGATCCAAGTCTTATCCATCTGGCTCTTTTCGTTTTGCAGTTATCGTGTTAACTTGCATTCAGACAGCCGGGAAGGCAAACATCCTCTAAATGGATTTCGCTAAACATTTCATGGAATTCTACAAACTAGATGCAAATAACCATATACCTCGTTTTCTTTCTCTAGTTAAAAATATAAGTTATTCTATTCACAGAAAAACATACAGGCATCATGCCAAAAATGTAGTGGAAGTCTGAAACATGGAGATCCGTTAAAATTTTGAGTTTGAATTCTTTGACGGATTCAATACTTTATCTATACATTGTATAGAGAAATAATTGCGTTTAATTTTGTGTAGAGAAATGTATAGAGAAATAATTAAATAATTGCGTTTAAAAACATTTATACAGGCCTTTTATCACATTTTTTATATAAAACTAAAGTATGTTGTATAAAGCAGTTGCAAATCTTACTTTGCTGAAACTAGAATGTCCCAGTAAATATTCATGGGGTCACTGATTTCGGTTTCTTTGACAAATTTTACAGTCAAATTCAAAATTATTTTTGTAACTGCTTTATTTGGAAAGTTTAATTTATGCGCCCAGCACCTCCTGCCATTCGTAATAAAATAATATGGTTTTCTATTAACTCGTGGCATTTCCAAATCAAAATTAAAATAAGCAACAAAATGTGTTGGAATTTTGAAAAATTGATTATCTTTTCAAAAATGGTCGAAACTTGTAACAGTAATAATAGTGAAATTATTAACAATGAGTAAAAATCAAACAGTAAGTAATAACATTTTAATTAAAGTGTTTTTCTTTACTGAAAACAAAACAAAAATATGGAGATTTTCAAATAAAGACATATGATAGAACAATCAAAAAGAGCATAGCTTTTGATAACGTGTCTGTCAAATGACTTCATATCTCGTAAACTATTTGTCCTTTCCGTTTGAAATTTTCAGAGAAAGTCAAAGTCAGTCTAAAGCCCAGAGATAATTTTAAACAAAAACTCAAACATCGACATATTCGTCGATTTTTAAGATGTCATTCTCTCAACAGGGCAAAAAAGAAAGTGACGTTAGTATGCATATCTGGATTGAACAGAGTTATATCGAAAATTGTAAAGTGATTTTATTACTTTCCAAACGACCTCATTATCTAAAGCTGCTTCAATCTCTTATGACTTCCAGAAGCAATATCTATTAACCAGCAGTATCTATTATTATCTGTATCCGCAAATATCTCAAACGAAATCTTGTTACTGATAATGTAACAATTTTAGGTAAATTGATTACTCTATCAGTTACCAATACATATATGCATTTTTATGTTCACGGCAGCAAAGATTTCTGACCTGAGGGTTTTCCACTGGTATTTTTAATTTTGCAATTCAATACTTTTTACCTGCGTAAATGAATACAAAGAATAAAAAGTACATTTGAATTTTTGGTTACATATTTTTATGTAAATTTAATAAAAACAGAAATTGCTCAAATAAAATTAAATTTTTAACTAATCTTCTACTTCCTTATTACGAGACATTTTTCTACTTCTAACAAAGCAGTAAAACTAATTTTATTCATTAGTATTTAAGTAATTTTTAAAATTTAAATAAAAAATTAAGTTATTTAGAAAGAAAAAATAGATGATTCTGATAAGTATATCTGCTCTATAGAGTTAGATATGAAACGATAAAATTATTTTATTACTTTTCCTATTCTCAACAAAACCGTAGAGATAATTTTATTGATTACTATTTATATTGTTTTAAAAATTTTAATTAAAAATTAAGTTGTTTAAAAAGAAAAATAATAGATGAATCTAATAAGAAATCTGCGCCCTATAGAGTTGCATCTAAAACTATAAAATTATTTTATTACTTTCAAACGACCTCATTATTTTCAACTAGACTCTTTAATGACTTTCTGATGCTGTATCTATGCACACGGAATCTGTAGCCACGCATATTCCAAACTAAATCCATAATAATTAGGAGCATTTCTCATTGGTCGTCTCATTTTCGAGCTTTTCCCCACCTACCTGAACACATTTATTACAAAGTTTCTGGTTTTGGCAACTTCCCAACTACCAACGAGGGCTACTAGTCATTTACTGGCGATAATAATCAGAACTCCTATTCAGTTGGGACAACTATTTTTAATCAGACGAAGGAATTCACTTGGATTTATTTCTTCTCACCTCTCGTTAATTGACTGAAAAATGCATAAAAGTCAACTGAATTGACTATGCTTAGCTACACATTTGATAGAAATTTGAATTTTAAATCGTTATATTCTTTACATTTCATATAAACAGAAAAAGTAGATAGAAATCGAATAATTCATTCTTGAGATTGATAAATCTCCCTCTTTTAGAAATCGTTGATTGAAAAAAGTTGCAAATTTTTTTTAATTATGTTTATTTCTTTGTTTGTGAATATGGTAAATCACTAATACAGTAACTAGAACGAATTAGACAAATGAAATTTAAGGTGTGGTTCTTGCACATTAATTATAGAACTCTACAAATTTTTGGATAAAAACCATACTAAAGATAGACCTTTGTCTCTCCGTAGATATGTGAGTGTTCAAAATTTGAACAAGTTAGAAAATTAGTTGATTCTATTATTCTACGATTCTAAACATAAAGCATTCCATGTAGTGGAAAAATATGAGAAAGTCAAAGAGATAACACTCCAACAGATAAACATTTCATTAGAATGTTATTTAAATACTATAAAACTGTTTTCATTTTTCTTTTATTGATTACCACTTTTGCTGTTAAAAATTTCATAAATTTTCTAACTGAAAGTTTTGTTTGCACTTAAAACAGTAAAAATAAGTGATATGAAGTAATGATAAATAAAAAAATTAACCGCTTAACTGTTTTGCCCGAGTGCCATACGTGCATCGATTTATCGAATTTTTTATTAGTTGTAAGCAAAAAAATAAACCATTCATAACGATTATAATTCAATATTAAAATTACATCGAATACGTAGATAAGTCAAGTATTCAATGGATTTTCATTTGAATCAAAATAAGAAAATATTCCCAAAATAGAAGGTGTCATCTTATTAGATAATAAAAAAAAAATGAAACAGTTAAGGGGTTAAATTAGTGTTAACCATGTAGTAAATGTGAGTGAAATGCTTTAAGTTCAAGAAGTTTCTTAATGCAAAGGATTATTTTTAAGTAGGGTCCCTTTGTTAATACCATTTTAAATTCCATACTCCGTGAGAATGATAAAGCACATACAGGTTCCCGGCAATCTTAGCACAGAATCCGATGCCATTTACATTCATGGTATCAGTCTATGTTTCATACAGTGACGTTAAAAAGTAGAAGAAAAACGAATGACCATCTGATTGTGAAATATGATTAATAACTTTATTCTTAAAGCAAGGAAGCTAAAAGCTTTGGATATTCATCGCCAGAGATGCGGAATTTACAATAAGTGATAGTAAAGTGAGAAAATGGATGAATTTTTTCAATAATTTTCGAAAAACATCCATGCAGAATCGCGCTATGGTCAGCATCTATAATCACAGATGGTTTGGTGCAGGCAGTTGATATCCAAATTCATGCATGCAGAAGATTTAATAAATCTTCTAAAATTTCTACACATTTCACCATCAGTTATCTATAAGTGGGTCTATGAACTTACATTACAAAAACAAATTGTACCATCATTAACCTTCTAATGGTTTGGTAAAAAGCATAAAAGGAAAAGAGAATGCTTAAAATATTTTCCCCATTGCAAAGAGGAAAGAAATATCGTCAAAGGAGACGAGACACGAGTGTCTCACGTGACTCCTGAGTCAAAGCAACAATCAATAGAGTGACGACATACAATATCGCCAGGCAAAGAGAAAGTAAAGCAGGCACTTTTAAAGAGCAAACTAATAAAAACCGTTTTGGGATAGGCAAGGGAATTTTGTTACAGAAAGGGTAACGATTAACTCTGCTTTCGGTTGCATGCGTTTAGACACTGATGGGGAAATGTTTGTAGATAATTGGCTGTCGTCATTGGAGTCAAAAAGGCATGAGAAAGGTAATCAAAAACTCAGTTCATTTCAGCAATTGCTTAAACCGGCAAGGAAATTCTGTCGAAAAGCAGAGAATAGTAACATCAGAAAGAGCTACTTTTTTTATTTCTAAATGGATCTTCCATAAAAGCAACCTTGGTAGTTCTATCTAATAAATAATGAAGAATTCCAGAGAAGATTGTTAAAAAGTTCACAAATTGGTGACAATTGCGATCCTAAGTTGAAAGAGTCCATGAATTTGTGAAAAATTCATCACGGTCCCTTCGGTTTCCTAGTAAATATGCACAGTAAACCTATTATATTTGCCGTATGGTGAAGAAAAATCGAATCAACTCTTTGTGCGATACTTCGTCAAGTTGTTTTATTTCGTTCAAAATTTGACACGACACCATTACACGAAATGTAATTTTACTGGATTGTTGAAACTTTGAATAAAGGGGCTCATATCCAGCAGAATAGAGAGATGGATAAATAGTGTACGCATTCAAAAATTTGGTCAAGCATTTTATGTAATGCTACAATTTTGATGCATGCAGTGCTACAGTTTTTGATACAGTGCTTCAATTTTCACTCATTTAGTATATTGCGGTTTGGAATTATGTTCATATACATTAGAACAGAGATACTCTCTCAATTTCAAAACAAGCTTTTTTTATCGGACTTAGAGCGATCAAAATGTAGATTCGCCAAAATCTCAGTGATTCTCGACCTGCAAACTTGTAATATTTTCTCTTCATATACAAAAACTAATGAAATTGAATTGAATTTTAATTCGTTTAATGAAGTCAAAACCCAGTGAATGATTTTCTTTAGCCAAAATCTTTTTCAGCATTCATTTGACAATGCACAACAAATTATTTCTCATTAAAAGAGAAACTATAGGTAGCATTTGGTAGCAAGATGCTTAATTTTTTAATACAGCTACCTTTCTACTGCTCTTGAATTAGATTTAAGCGAATCATTTTATTTGCAGTTAAATTGAACAGAATAAAAAGAAAGCTAAGAAATCTTAAAGCAGTTAAGGGCCCCTTCCTTGGAAATATTCATTTGACTTTTATACCTATTAAACTTATTTTATCCGGTTACTCGAGTCCATTAATGTAAGAGTTGCCTATAATTTATTATTTCAATGGACTGTAAGGCATTATTGTGGTATGGAAAAATGTTCGTGACAGTCAAAGAGCTTTTGCAGACGAACCAAAATGATTTGAAAACCATAATACGACAATTTAAATATGATAGGACTTAAATACGATAATTTAAACATTTTCTATGTGATATGCATATACAGTCACGCATCTTCGATTAACATGATATTTTAGGCTGCTAAAACATTAGTCGTCAGACTGCTCGTCTTTGATTGCCTATTTTGGAACTAAAAGTATGAAAAATAAATGTTTCTGCAATACCGTGCTACTAAAATAAGGACATCACGGTCTATTTACGTGAGAGTATCGTTTTTTCATATGACGCTATTTATTTCAAAGATTATGAATTTAAACTACACAAATCATAAATTACTAACTAGTATTATTTACATGTGTGCTAAATCATTACTTTATAATTTTGTTGCATTTGAATTCGTTAAACGCTTAATTCACAGTTTTCATTTTTCTTTAGTGGCAACTAGCCTTACATTACTATAAGAATTTATAATCATAGTATTACTGTTTAAAAATTAATAGTACCTAACATATTTTGATGTCTTGATAAACATTTATATCAAGAATATTCGCATTGGTTTATGATTTATATTGATAAAAATTTCAAAGTCGTTATATGTTGCAAGGATAAAAGGAGAAATGAAAAGATAAAGAAAATCCCTGAATGGATATGCAGAGTGAAGAATTGTTAGTCATCAATTTTAAAGGTATTTTGCCAGAATTCATATAAAATAAATTTGAACAAGAGAACTTTTAAAAACATTTTATTAGTGTACTGAAAGGTAGAAAACTTATTTTCTGAATTTTAATCTTTAATTAAAATTTATTATTATAAATGTCGTGGAATCAATATCAATTTCTACTCCAATTCTCTACCAGATATAATCATATAGAAAAATATTTAAATGTATTAACTCCTTAATACCCCCGTTTGTCACACGGGCTTCAAATTATCGCTTCTCAGACTTATAAGCTGAAATCAGTTTATTCAAAGATGCTACGATTTGATACAAAAACTAGACAAAATATACAATCACCTCAAGAATTCTATGGATTTTATATTGAATCAAGACTATACATTTCTGAAATGGAATATGTCATCTAATCAGATAATAAAAGTTGCAAAGCAGCTCATGCTTTAACTGACAAATTACTTCTGAAATTACAGTTGTTTATTGACATCGAAAATAAATAACTTCTACAAAAAACTTTAGCATTATATATCAAGAAATGAATTTAAAAAATCCATTACAATATTCCTACTTTATAAATGTGAAACCAGTCAAGTTAAATGGTGTTTAACAATTATTTAAATTAAAAAGGGCAACATTTCGCAGTGCTTTATTTCGATTTCTTACATGCCACTTTAACGATATTTTAATATTATATTTTCCAAGAAAAATGGGGTAAACAAATTCTACAAGAACAAACGAATTTTAGGAGGCTAGCCAAATACATCTGTTACAAATATTTATAGCCCTTTTGTTTCTCCTTTAAGTCGTCGTATTTCATCAATACACTAATTTTTCATATGAGACATTTCTTTTTTTTAATATACTTAATGTCATAAAAATATGTTTCAAAAACCAACGAAGCAAGCTTGCTTAATCAGCAGTTGGAAAATGTCGGTTGTAAGCGTAAACATTGAAACATCTGTTCCGAAAATAACATACAACGCGAGAGAAGGAAAAAGAGAATAAAAAAAGGATTAATGAAATTCAGCAGAGTTGTTTAGAGAAAGCGAGGAAAAAAATACTTTTATGGAAGACTGGACGAATAAATAAATACAGGTTGCTAGGAGTTAAATTTTCAAATTATTTCTTTATTTTTAGTGGAAGTTGCGTCTATCTCGGAAATTACTTAAATTCCCCGTGAAGATTTTTGATAAATTACAAAAAATTGAAATATTTGGAATTTAAAATTTTCAATAATGCTTTTTTATTTTTTTTTATTTTAAAAATTAATATCTTTGAAAACTACATTGTTGCTTTAAAGGAAAACATTAGATTTGCGGTCAAATGATGTGCATTTCGGTTCCATAATTAATGATAGTTCTAGTTTATTGCACACGAATTCTGTGAGAGACTGCACTACTTTAAAGGACATTAGAGGTGCTTCAAAACATTTTATTTCTTTTATTCCTAAGACCCTTTGAACCCTGACACTTGAGGAAAAAATTTTCTACTTTACTTAAAAGCACACTGACAGCTTTATTTGATATATTAAAGAATATGCTTGGCAGTGTCTACTACGAGATCTCTACAGTGAAGGTACAAGGTGAACCACTAACGAACAAAGCAATCAGCACGGATATTCCATCAATCTCACTTACAGACCGGAGGAAATTTAATCGTGGATTATTTTGTTGTTTCGGACTACCGCCGTACTTTGGATGGGATTTTCAGGTACATCAGTATTGATAGAATGAATTCCTATCAGTACGAGATGCTCTGAAATATTTCCACGACATGTTTACTATACTATATAGAATTCAAAATATCGAACAAGGCCTTGAGGACTTTATGCATTATACAGAGGGAATTCACTTATGATTTTCAGGGTCACTTTGATGGTGCAAATTGTCAGGATAAACGGGAACACAAACTCAAGCAAAAATTACAAGGAAATTATGATCAGAAACGCCAGCCTGATGAGCTAGAGGTTACTGTAGTCTGATTTCAGCTCTAGTTACTTAAAGTTATACATAAAAATATAGAATTTTTATAAATGCTAAGATAGCGAATATACGTTCAGTGTATGGAGTAGTTGAAGGCATTGGACGTGTCGTTATACCAGTGTATGTGATATGTAGAATATTTGAATAGATAGTCACACTCCTCTGCTGTAAAGCATCTATTAATATTAATTACAATTATAAATGGTTTATTGTTATGAAATTGGAAGTTTTCACCTTCTAACCAAGTATAGAATATCTTCACAAACAGTTTCCATCCATTTTTGGATAATCCAACATCTTTGCAAGTTTCCGACATGCATTTCCAGCCATGCTTTCCTAAATTACTGATTTGTTTTTGTATTTTATAATCACTTGACTTATAAAATCTTATTCCTCAAATCATATCTCACCGTTATTTATAATTAAATTCTGTTTTATTTTACTTACTACTATCAAATAACTTATGATTAAATTCAGCATTATTTAATTGGATTTAATCAATTCTGCCAATATAACCCCATATGTGAGATATTAGGCACTGAAATGTGTGATGAACAGTTAACAAATCAATCATTTCAAATTTACTCACATTAAAAGACGGGGGTAAAAAAAAAGAATAGGAGCTTTATGTGCCTTCAAAGTTTGAGTGTATTGTGATGTAAGTTACCGGTATGAGACATCTATCATTTCAATCTATATCGCAGTTTCATAATGATGCTTTTATTTTATCAATTAACTATATTTTGCATAAAAATAAAGATGCACAGATGATTTAGATATATACATCTTCTCAAAAAGAAAATATTTGAATCTGAATATCTTTCAATAAAATTATTTGTTTTAAGGAAAAGGAATTTGTATTTTAAAATTTTCAGGTTTATTTAATTTGAGCAAATATTTATTTCACAGCATTGTTTTTTAAATTAAAACCAGATAAAAATTATTTAAATCTGGAGCAATAAATATGTTATAAAATAATCTGCCGGATATTCAGAAATATTGAGAATTTGTTCAGATTTTCTTTATACAAGAATTAAACAGACATTGTAAAAATATATACAGTGTAAAAATAACAGACAGTGTAAAAATATAGCAGTGGATTTTTTTTAAAAAATCCACTGCTTAAAGAAATATTTTTAATTATTAATTTGAATAAAGCTACCAGTCATTAATCCAGCATCAATTTATTTGTGCTTTTAATTACTTTGCACAAGAATACTTGTGAATGGTAAAGTAAAGTTCTTTTTATTAACAAATATGTAGACATACTAAAATATAGGTTCAAATATATTTGCACGGGGGGAATGATCTTTTCCATCATTCCTATCATATTAATTTGATTTGTACAACGAAAATATTGTAATAATATATTTAATATAATTATTATATAATATATTTTATATTATAGACATCTGCAAGTGACAACTCTTGCATAATGATTACCCTTCTCGCGTCATTTTTTTTTTTTGGCTTGGAATTTTGGTCCATCTATATATAAATATCATAGCCTTAGGAAATAAATAAAAATTAAGTTTAAAAGCAAAAAGGAATTAAATGGAATAAAAAGGAATGAAATAAAGAATCCGGCTAGAAGACTTTATCAAGAGTCACTCTCAGACAAGGATTCCAATCAGGGATAATTTTTGTGAAGGGTCTGACTTTCGTCGAAGTATTAACCCTTCGCGACCCGAAAATCTCAAGAAATTGAGGTTTTTAAAGAAAAGAATTAATTTAAATGAAGGAATGACAATAAATTACACAATAATAAGCAAAATATTATTTCAAAATCCAAATCGAAGCAAGACCACATCAAAATTGAATCTAAACAAACAAGATCATTATCGAAATACAAAACCAAAAAACATCAATAAAATATAAAAGCAAATAACATACCAGTTGAATTCAAAAACAATCCAATTATAAAGAAAATTAAACTTATAACTGCAGACAATTATATCAAACTAAATTCAACTTTGCCACCCATAAAGCTGAAACCGCCTACAACACGTGATTAGGCGTTCGTCATCAAATGAAATAAATCGAACAATCTCAACGCCATCTATTAAATAAAAAAAAGAAAAATAGCAAACATATCTTTAGCTGTGAAAATATTAGAAAATAGATAAATATTTTTCTTATTAAAACTTCTATATTGCAATAGTTCTATTAACTATTAACGAGGGATCAATACTTGCATGAAAGTCTAATACCTCATCGAAAAAAAATCCCGAGTTTGAATCCCTGCCTGAGGATGACCCTCGATAAAGTCTTCAGGACGGATTCTTTATTTCATTCCTTTTTATTCCATTTAATTCGTTTTTGCTGTTCAACTTAATTTTATTTATTTCTAATTTGGATAAGTTCATTTGTGTTTTAGATGTAGCTGCATTAGCACTCTCTAAATACAATGTATCTCTCTTTTAATAGTTTTGTGTCAGAAAATAGTTACTTTTAAATTAGTTTCATAAAAATTGCTTTAATTCTTGGTCGATAGTTTCTTATAGCCTTAAGAGCATCCTTTTGAACTATTCCTAGCGACAGAGTGGTCGGCCGTTCAATGTCAATCGAACCCAACCCCTTCGCATCCTTATTATTAAGACAAATAGGATGAAGAAAAGGGAACAATCAGAACAACATGTAAACAACAACTGATTAGATCAGAATTACTGGAATTATCAGAATTAATTTCAAACTGGAGAGAATACTGAACTATGCCCTCTACTAAGGCGGGAGATTTAAACGGCCTTGGTGACTATGCAAAGAGTAGGAAGCCATCTCCTCCACAATCATAGCCTTTGGATTTCAGATCGATATTCAAGCTTGTCTTTCCAAACCTGGACCATCTTATAGGAATTTACAGTCAACATGATAATGCGAAATCAGCATGGTAATTAGCCTAATCTTTCAAATGTCGGAGAGCGCAAATTAACAAAATCATTAATCATTAACTCAAACAATATTTGGAATTTACCATTTCCTCTACAATCTAACGAAAATCAATTAAGAATCTACTTTTCTATTAAATACATTAGCCAAAAAAATTAACCATTTTGAAAAACTGAAAGATCAAATCAAACACATATTTAGCCTTTTTAAAAAATTTTATGCCTTCGGTTGATATTCTTTTTCCTTCAATTTTAAAAAACTTAAGTCTTAAAATTCCTTATGATAGAAATAATAAATTAGAACTTGTTTTAATAGGCATTTATTTTATCTAAAAACGAAAAATTTTCAGAGCAGAACAATTGATTTTACTTGGAATGAGAGATGGCCTGTAGAAAGGTTTCATTGTCGCAAAAAGGAATTACTCATGCATTACATGTGTGTACAGGACGAGAAGCGTATAAATCATTTAATTTGCTAAAAGGTGTTGCTATAGTTTTAAAAGTAGTATCGACACAAAAGAAAAGTAACCATGAACTACTTAGGACGTGCTCTTGCAAGTCTCAAAGTGGCGAAATGTAGGACTTGGACATAGTATGTCGAAAATGTTGGAGATGTGGGGAAAATCAGGTCCAAATATTATGAAATAACATCCCATGTACTTAAACAGCCTAACCGAATGCAAAATATGCGAACATCTGCAAATACAATATACTTCAATGCTTTGACCGGGATAAACGATTTGAGTATTGCATTAATTCCCTGCAACAAAATTTACAGTAATATTACAAAGAATCTCACCTATTGACATTCGCTCTTTTCAGATTTAAAAAATTCATTCGTCATTTCGCAGCTAAATAACGTTTACTTGACTCCATATTACAGATGAATGTCCGATGTGGAAGAGTTTCTAACTTATTAATATATTGTTATATTTAACTTTTATAGTTATGATTATTTATGTTTAAAATATAAACAGTATTTTTCTTATTAATAAGTATTCTAATAAATATATTAATATTTTGCGTACAATCTCATTGTCGATTTTGAACAATATTACGAATTATTTCAGACTTTCCGAACTAAAGCAAAAACATTTGTTGCTCGAAATTTTCTGTGCAATTTCATGTGAGATTAAAAAAAAATGATTTTTACGTACTTTTTGTTAATAAAAAATCATAAACGGTCAATTTATAGATTAATGTTTTTAAAAAATAACTTTAAAATCTGATATTCAAATTTGGATTATTTTTTTATATTTTATTCCAAGTTTAAAAATTATTATAAATTTAATTAATCAAGAAAAAACGATAAATTGTGTAGTACATTATTCACCATTCAAAGCTTTCGAAGTAAGAGTAACAGATTTTTAAGAATCAAAACTTAGTCCAACAAAGATTGTTCTATTACTCAGTCATATGCCATATTCATTTAGATGAATTATATGAATAAATACCATCAATATTGAAGTCAGAATAAAAATTTTCAATGAATTGTAAGATAGTTGATTGCTTATATATAAAAAAACTCCTTGTTATTATTATTTTAGGACGAATCTCATAATTTTAAACTTTGAACAGATAAAGCTAAGGCCGTTATCCTTCTCGAAACTTCTACATCACACTAAAATGCTAATTTCATTACATAGTAAATTTAAAAGTTGGTCTGAACTGAAAGTATGGCAGATTTTTTTTTTTTTGGTCTGAAACTTATTACATGCATTTCTTGAAGCATAGGATGTGGCAAACAGTCACTATAGCCCACCATAAGATTTAAAGATCAAATAATTTATTCAAACAAAAGCCAAACAGGTGCAGCAGGATGCAGAAATAAAAAATAAAGGATTTTTAAAAGGCATAATACTAGAATTTCATTCAGCATTTTATATGTAGCTTCTCTTCGAATTATAATATAGTTCAATTTCGAATGATTGGTCGTAAGCCGAAATGAACATCAGCATTATTTTCATTCAAATGGATAATAAAAAGTGTACATCAAATACAAAATTCGGTTTATATACCTATATTCATTGTACATAATAGGTAATACGTTGTGCATACTGCGAAAAAAAAAATGGCTGAAATAATGATTTATCTTGAAGTGTTAAATTTATTTTGTGTTCTCAAAAATCGAATGGGTACTAACGTAAGTCAAATCCAAAAATATACAAATGTATAAAAATATAAAACAAATTCTGAAAGAATGAAATAGTTAATAAGTGGGGAAAAAATTAAAGCAGGCAAAAAAAAAAAAAAATATTTCTATTATCCCTTTAACTAATTTTCTCCTCCAAGATAATTTATCTACATGCATTTTATTATAGTTATTGCATTCTGTGAATAGAAAAATTTGGAAGGAAAACAGTTTTGCAGGTAACTTTTTGAAAAATTAAATCTAATTTATGTTTACTTAATATAAACTATTATCTGCTTAGTATAAAATAGAGTAATACAGAATTCTAATTCGGAATAACACTGGATGCTTCTTAATTATTGTAAAAGCCGTAAAAATTCAGCGTTGCATAGCCTAATTGGCGTCTTACTTGGCGAGACATTCTTGATTAGAATGTCTCGCCACTTTAATAGAATTAGTAGATTGTCTATACCACTCATCACCTTAGTAAATTGTCTATAATAAAAAATAACCGTCTTCATTATATTATTTAATAAAAATAAACTTATAAGTAAATAAATTATAAAAAACACATTTATATTAAAGTACTGAAAGGTAATTTTATTAGAATTAATTTCAACTTTTTAATGCATTTCATAATGAATTTTTATCATTATTATAAAATCTTGACCTCAAATTTAACAAAGTTTACTACATGTTTGTACAATTCGCAGAGATTAAGAATTCAATTACATCAATCCATCAAATGATAAATAAGCCTTTAAAAATATTAGTGTATTGTCATCAATATCACATAAGTGAACAAAATTTCAAAACTCTTTTTTATCATATAGTAAATGAAAAAAAAAAATCGATTATAAAATTTCATTTTTATAAACATACAAAGCAAGTTAAATAAAAGTGCTTAAAAATGTAACATTTTGGGACATTTTAAAGATGGACAAAGAATAAAAGACAGAATATCTCGACTAATCTGAGAAAGGTACTCATTTTAAGTGAATAACATTAAATCAGTCAGTCAATGATAAAAAAGAAATAGTTGTTATGATAAAAAGGATTAATAACCTCGAAAGCATGTAAACAAACATAGATATCAAAGAGACAGTGATACAAGACGTCGTATCTCATCAATTCAATACCTTTTTAATACTGTCAGAGATATATATGTCTTAAAGAACCGTTTTTATTTAATTGTATGTAAGATTCTATGCAGAAGTGTCTGTTCATCAAATTAATATTTGATCTGAAAGTATTGTTTCAAAATCTTGGTTTTAAACAAAATAACACTTACAATTAAATCTCCTTACCCGGATGAAATTGTTGCAAAGTGAAAATTTAATCATTTAAACGAATCCTGCAACGTTTTCTATTTAATATTTTGCTATATGAATTAGTAACATCAGAAAATTCGGTCTCAAAATAATTAAGAATCTTCACATTTTAAACATTCTTAAGCCTGAAAAAAATCATTTTAGAATCATGTATGTCAACCACTTCTTTGTAACCTTTTTACTGAAACAAAAGGCTGCATACAGCTTTGGATGAAATCCATCATCGAGAAGTCGTTCTATACGACTGACCTCATGCTTATGAACACAATAAATGAAAAGTTAACTAAACTAGATAGATGAAATTTGGCGAAATATTTTACTATTAGAACTTTGTCAAACTCTGTTAATGTATGTATTATTTTCCGGTCTGTCAGTTCATGTGTACGTGAACATGTTAACTTAACAAGTTTAATGTGCCGACGTCCTGGCATAGGGGTAGCGCGTCTTCCTCGTGATCTGGGCGTTCTGGGTTCGAGTTTCGGTTTGGGCATGGTTGTTTTTCCGTTGTCCAATCTGTGAGATATGTGAATGTGCCCTCCTGTAAAAAGGGGTTGTGCAAGCGAATGAGTGATGCGTAAGTAGCAAAGTCGTACTCTTAGCACTAGTTGACGCTGCTATAAAAACAAGAGGCGCTCCCTCACTGGCCTAAATTACTATCTTCGTAACAGCGGAAACATCTTGCCCATGAAGAAACAACAACAAGCTTAATGTAACAAGCTAAAGAAACGAGTTTCAGCGTATGATCCTAACACCTATAGATCGATCTGAAATTTTGGACCAAATGGTGTAATATCTGTCTGTTTGTCTACCTGTATATATATAAGCGCTATTATTCAAACAATGCAATTAGTTAGATAAATGAAACTTGACATTTGATCTTGACTCCAAGTGATAGATCGTATAGATCTGGGTCAAACTTTGTAGCCATTACATCTTCCAGAAGAAATTCAATGCGCATGCGTCGTCATTATACTATGAAGCTAAACATGAATCCTATATATTAAGGAATTATACGAGAAAAATCTAGAGAGGAGCATGTCTTTTTGTTGAGTAAAAATACTTAGGGCATTTCGCTTATTAATATAAGATATAGCAAAAATGATAAAGCTCGGTTATTAATTAATCAACAAGTCACAGTACAAATTATAATTTATAAAAACTAGCTTATAAACAGAAAATAACAAATTAAATCAATAATTTATTAGAGTTTTTTAAATCGAATTCAAAGGAATTAAAAACTTGAAATGCATAAATCAAAAGTAATTACATAATACTTTTAATGATAACAGAAATTTTAAAATATAAGTAATATATGGAACAAAATGATGAAGCAAATTTGCATCAGTTTAAAGTAAAGGAAAAAATAAGAATTAAAACTGAAAAGTTTCCAAGAATTTTAAGATCTATATGCTTTCTGTTAAAGCAAAGTGGAATAGCCAGTGTGTTTCTAAAGTTACTTATAGGAAGTTAAGTCTCCGAGTGAGGTATTTTTGAAAATATTTCCTCTTTTTTGACAGGAAGTGTGGCTCCGAGAGTTTTTTAAAATCTGAAAACAGTCTGAATTTTATTTACTTCGACATTTCGGAACTTTATGATATTCTATTTTGAAACTGGTGAATATTTTCTTTTTAATACGAAGTGAGATATAATTTAAAAGCAAAATTCAACAGAATTTGTATTTTCCATTGTTTTTTGCTAAAAATATATTGGATTTAAAATGTATGGATCTTACAAATATAGAAAATATATTCAGAGAAAATATAAATATGAACTGAAAATAGACTGAAATTTACTGTCGGCTACTGCTTTCAAATAAAAAAGAAAATTCAAGAAATAAAATAAAAATCCATTAAATGATTTTTATAAACATCTATATTGAGCTTAAACTTTGTCTATCTAAAATGTCAGCCAAAATCATTATTGTGTTAAAACTTTGTGAAAATCAAAATATTCTTAGGTGCGTAACAATAATTAAGTATCTGCATCGGACTCTTTCTTACAACTTTTCTTCAGACTGAATTTACAATTTTACATAAAGAATCAGAAAGCTTTAAATATGAATATAAATACAATTTTATGCAGTTTTCTCTTTTAAACATTCATAATTTGACTAATTTTTTTATGATCAACAATAGAACTAGATAAACCTTTTTCTAAATATTCCATACAAATAATTTATTTCAAGATTGGACTTATAAACATGTTTAGAAAAAATTTCAGATTTTAACTGATGATCGAAATATATTTTCATTCGTTACATTAAAATACACATCACATTTGCTTCCAGCAAAGTTTAAAATAAAAAATTCTACAAAATGTCTAGATATTTTAGGTGAAATATAAAACGATTAATATTTTAATGCATTTCTTTGTCACGGGATATACTGCCAAACGAAAAATCTACAAAAAGAGGATAAATATTGTAGATTCGTTTTAAATATCACTTCTTTTTGTATATTGCCTAAATAACATTTGTCATTTTATAAAATGTCTAAATATTTCCTACGATGGAATCTATAGAATACTTCAGCATTTCATACAATATCTAGAATAATTTTCATATTTCTTATTTTGCCTAACAGTGCGTAGATACTATTTAGATTGATAGAGCTTTGCATATTGTTGGTAATCTATCTATTAAAAAGATTGTAAGGTTCTTTAAATTTGCAACTAATTAGTGAATTGTAAGCATTTAATTGTTATTAAATGCTTACAGAACTGATTAGATTAACTGATATTTGCTATAAGCAGTTTTATATCTTGCTTATGGTACTTGTCATTACACATTTTAGCAACTTTGTATCAATACGGTATTAAGATATATCATTTTCTTGCACATATCAGCAATACGAATAAAAGATTATAATCAGAATTTTTTGTAACTGCAATAAATTAAGAAACATAATAGAGAGTTTGTGAGTTGTTTTTATTAACTTTTAAAAGAAATTAGTTTGAAAACGTTTCTTCAGATCGAAGAAATAATTTCTTCCAAAAAATTTCTGTAAGAATACGTTTATATTTAAAAAAATGCAACGGAATTTTGGATCTTTTGAAGATTATTACGACAATTTAAACATGTTTAGAAGATTTATTTTCTGTTCTATGGGTATATTTTGCCCTGCTTGAAAGAGCGAAAATACAATGTTTTAAAAATTTTTCTTTCTAGTAGTTATCGAGTAATAATAACCCCGAATTTGTAATTTGTAAACTCTTGGAATGTCAAAAAATTTTATTTATGCATTAGATATAATAACTTTAACAAAAGTAATTCTTCTTTATACGAATATAAAAAAAAATTGTCCAGTCTTTCAATTTTGAAAAAGTTCTCAGTTATTCAAAAGATGTTCAATCAAGTTTTGACTTCAAAAATATTTATTAAAACTCAAAAAATTACAGCCCTGTTAATTTTTATTCTACCATCATAATAATTTGAAAAGGAATTCTTTAGAAGAAGAATGTGATATACTGCATAAATATTTTGTGACTTTGTTAAATACAGAATAAAAAATCGTGATCAAAATTAAAATAATATTTTGATAGTATTTAATGATGCGATAATAATACTCAAAAAGAAAAAAAAAGAGTTTTGATTTATGTAAAATTGCATTCTGTTAAAATCTAAAATCAACGTTGAAATCAGATATCCTATTCACCGGCTTTTCTTACGAAACAATGCATACCCGCATGAAATAAAACACTGACATCATTCTTAAACTTTGACCTGAAGCTTTGTTTACATGACTTACCTGCAGAAGGTACGAGACCATTTGGAGCCATCTTCACTTCTAATACTGTCGACCATGATATCAGCTCATTTAGAGAAAATACACAATTTTAAACAGCTATTGGGATCGGAATAACAGATGCGAAAGTGTGATTCCTTCGCTGGACTTCGAGCATGACAACAAAACTTCGGTTGCCATGGAAACTCGATTAGCAACCCCTACACAAACACGTGGTGAAAGAAAACAGCGCCACACTTCTGAAAGGTGTGCTTTGGTCTGATGAATGACGGGTTGCTTTTCCCCCCATAAGATGTAACACCTGAATTTCGCACTAGCTATTAATAATTCTTTAAGGAAAACATATTCTTGATCAATACTTAGAGCATAACTAGGTTATATAATTTAAACATCGTGCATTCAAGTTCTTGGATAATTCTAGTTTTTCTTTGGTTCCTAGCATTTCTTATTAACATAATGAATGTTAAAATAAGTCTATAATTGGGATTATTTGGTTAATTTGAAATCAGTACTCGGTCTAAATTATTTCGGTTAGTTAAATACTAAACATTTAAAAAATACATTTTCAACAACACTTCGCGCCCTCAATGGTCGTAAGTGAATAATTTTTAATGTCCTCAAATTACTCGAGGACATTATTTTTTGCGGTATGAGCAAAGAATTAATTCAAAATTATCAATGAAAAACTAACTAAAGTACTTTATAAACTTTGAACACGTTAGACATGAATTTGTACTGTTCATTTTCAGGTTTTATTGTACAATTGTTGAATTAAACACTCTACACTCTCTTTATTAAAAGTACTTATTTACTAAATGTTTTTCAAATGATAATACTTTATTTGTAATTATTATCACTTTATTTATTTAAATTATGTACTTTTCATTGATAAACATCATTTTTAAAACTATTAAATATTAAAAATAAATCTTTACTACCATTTTAAATCCACATTTATTATCTCTTATCATTTATTATCTTATTGTGAGGCCGATTTTTTTCCCGAATTTTTACTGTGAGCTCATTATATTCCTTTCCTTAGGAAATTATATATTTCGTCTTTGTTGTATGTTGTGTGATACCTTTTTTCTACTTCCAATGTTATAAAAATTTAAAATTTTTTTTTTAATTAGATAATTCGTTATCTTTCTATAAAAGTAAATTTATTCGGTTGATTTATTTAGTTTGTATGTCTTTTGGGCTGGATAAATTTATTTTTCTTTAAATATTTCTATATCTACTTCATTACCTTATTATGTGTACTTGTATAGTTTAACTGCTGTCATCGGGCTCCTGTTAGTAGTTTTGTGTTTCCTCCTTTTTCAATATTTTATATTATTTTCTTCTTATATATTATTTTCTCCTAGATATGAATTACGATGACCTAGTAGTAAGGCATCGATCTTTTGTAGACAGTTCTTGATTCAAAATTCACTGGAGAATTTGTCGTTTTTGTGAGTTAGAGAATATTAAATCTGACGTCGTGAGTCAAAGGTTTCCCCACAGGAATGGTGCGGCAGATTACAGAGGACTGAGATAGGTGCCGTCATTGCCATTGTGACAGTACTAAAAATTACGAGGCCTTATCCAAAATAGCCCTCGAGTTGCTTTAAAATAAGAAGTTAATAAAATTAATCTGATACTTCTTAAGATTTATTAAAAATGATTCTGTTAATTTCGATGTCATTCCGTATAAGTAGCGTATATCTTCAATTTTGTGATTCTATAATTATGATACAAATTTTAATTTCCTTTTTATCTTGACAAAAAATAATTATTAAGTAATTTGTTTATAATTCGACGAAAGCGATTTGAAACATATTTTTTTTAACCTTTCCACGACTTGATTAAGAAATCCATTATAGAAAATTTTATGCAAAACATTTATATAGAAGTAAACTGGTTTTTCATTTCTCACCGGTAAATTGCTACAAGTCTATCTTTTTCATTTTTCCAGATTGCTTTAAATATTTTGTATCTCTTTTCTGTTATGAGAAGTTATATAACGAATCGATTTGAAATTTGCTTTCCAAATGGAGTTGTAAATTTTTCAAAACAATGATATTTTTCACTACTTTTGCTTAAAATCTACTGTTTTACTGTTTCCAAACAATTTAATCTATTTGTCATTTCTATTTGCTGCTAATAATATTTGAAACAATGAATCGCTTTAAAAATTTTAGTTCAAACAATTGCATTTTTCACCAGCTGTCCATCGTTTTATTTTTTTCCAAAGTGTTTTAAAACTAAATGAATGTCATATGTTACTAATAGTTATCTGAATCAATAAATCATAGAAGAAGAATTCTCTTTCCTCTAAGATTTCATAAGGAGTTATTCTAGAAACAAGAATGATGAGAACAGTAATAGTAGCATTCTAAATAAACAATGTTTTTGGGAGTAAAAAATCAGAAATAATTATACTGAATAAAAATTAAAAATCGTTTGGTATAGAACAATAAACCATTTTGTTAAAATAAAATAAGAAAAGAATGAAATACATATACACCAACAATTTCAAGAATTCTTTTGCAGTTTTTTTGTTTAAACGAAAAGCATTTATAGCATTGCGAATAAGAGAAAAAGTGTTTCTTCTGATTATAGATTAACCCTTTAATTAGCAAATGGTTACAGATCATAAGGGTCAATGAAAATATATGTTGTTTCTGAACTTTTGTAATGCAACTTCGTAATAAAGCAGAAGTTTTTTAGTAAAAGAATTTCATTTTATTTAAAAAACTAGTAGTTTTTAAAAATTAACGTATTCTTTGTATTTATTTAATCAGAACATACAGTCTTTTGTTTAGAAATGAAAAATGCGCTGAGGGTGAAGTTAAATTGATATTTATTTCTTTTTAATTGTTATAAAATAACTCAAGCTGAACAAAACTGAGAGGGAAAAAAAGAAGCTAAAGCGAACATGTGCAGAATATTTCGAAATTTTATTTTAAGACATTTTGTTGCTTAGAAGTTCAGTTAATCATGTTTGTTATCATTAATTATTGTAAAAGAGAAAACGTCAAAGAGGGATTTCTGCAAAAAGTGCTATTATTAATGAAGCAACACTAAAATGTTTGATCAGTTTAAAAACTAATGGCTTAAAAAAAACTGCTAACATGTGAAAGAGACCAACAGCTGTTGAAAAAGGGATTAATTTGTTAACTCAGCATTGCATTTTTTTCTTGCTGATCGTCGACGCCTAAGCTTAAAATTTGATAACATTTTACTGTGAGATTTATCTAATAACATAAGTAGTTGAAAAACACAAACTTTCAACCTCTTGAATTAGGAAAAATATTTATCTACATGTAAAAGTTGTTTGATTATTTACATTTAGCCTCAAAAAATATCTTTCTGTAGAAGAATTTTGGCTTAGTTAAACTGACATTCAATTATGAAGCTACGAGAGTGGACAGACGAGAATATATTTGGATCTGAGACTACGGGGCAATTTTGGGACAGACTGCGTAATTGGAGTTAACAATAAATAGACTAGGACATCACATGAGGCAAAATTCCTTTTTACAAACTTCGGCATCATCTTTAGAGGGAGCATATTTGACTATTAACGGATTCAGAGTGCCTTTGACATGTATACACACTCTATCTTCCCTGAGATGGGATTCGTAAAAATGATTCTCTGGCCTTGAAACCAAGATATTGACTTGAAGGACCACCGATTTGTATGGAAATAATATATTTTTTTTGAATTTTTGTTGTTTTCTTAATAAAACAACACCGATCAGATGATAAATTAATCTGCATAGAGAACTCAATCATTTTCTTTATGTTAATTTTTCACAATTTAGATTTATACTATTCTAAAGTCAATTTATCAAACTATAACACAAAGCTGTGTATATATACATATAATGATATTTTAAAATCTCATTCAAATCTCAATTAATTTTCAAATTTTTATCTTAAATTAGTCTATGTTAATTTCATTCTAAAATGTTCTTTCATTTCCTAATCCAATTCCGCATTTTTTATTTAATTAATTCTACAGAAGTTTTTGAAAACTGTTGATTTCAACATTTTCTTGCGCTCGGATTGAAGGGACAAAAGTTCCTAATGCTTATAACATTCTTTTAAAGATATTTAAGATTCCCTTTCCTAAGTCAACACGTGGTAAAGAAATCCCTATCAAAATCTCAAATTAAAATCACTTAGGGGAAAGATTTTAAAATTTAACTTCGATTTATTTCTCACGGAGTTATCATTTGTATTGAGGAGAGGCGATAATATAAAGACGTCTGCTTACACCGCGATCTAAGATCAAAGCGACAGAAGTTTTTCCCTTCAGTGATTTTATAATGAGATTCTGATAGGGATTTCTTTGTCACGTTTCGACTTACACAAGAGAATCTTAGGTATCTTTTAGAAAGGTGAGCAGGTGTGAAAGATTTGTATCCCCTCTCTACCGATGTGTAAGTCACGGAATCAGCAATTTTGTTAAGCACGTTTAGAAACAATTAAATAAAAAAATGAGAATTGGATCAGGAAATTAGAGAACATTTTAGAATGAAGTAAATGTGTGCTTATTTAAGATACAAATTAGGAAATTAATTAAGATTTAAATTGGATTTTAAAATATTATTACAAACACATACACATGTGTGTGTGTGTGTGTGTGTGTGTGTGTGTGTGTGTGTGTGTGTGTGTGTGTGTGTGTGTGTGTGTGTGTGTGTGTGTGTGTGTGTGTGTGTGTGTGTGTGTGTGTGTGTGTGTGTGTGTGTGTGTGTGTGTGTGTGTGTGTGTGCATGCATACTGTTTAACCCACGTTTATCAGTATGCATGCATGATGAAAACTAAAAAAATTAACTGAAAGTAATTAACCTAAATTTACGTCAACTAATTCTTTCGAAAGTATGGGGTAATTTATGCTCACATAACACACTCCACGTGAGCCACGCCTGTTTAAATTTGGGATTAGAAAAATTAATTGCTTTTATACTTGCAGTATTATATCACGTCTCAGCATGACGTAATTTGCAGAAGGATATTTCAAAGCATGCACAAATACATGTATTTTATGAGTATGATAGCATGAATGACGGTTCCCGTTTTTTTAAAAACTGAATAAACTTCAATATATATTTTCGTTTTACTTTTAGAAGAATATAGTTTATTTTTTTTATATTCAAAAATGGTACACTTGTCTTACATGCAAGTTCACTGAATAAAGTATAGCTATTTGAAAAAATGGAAAGATTTGTCGAGAAAAATGATATGGCAAAAAATAGAGCATGTTTTATAATATGGAGATACTGTGATAAAAGAAAACATTTCAGATATTCACTAAGATCGAGCATCAGCGTTATTCTTTCGACTGGGCAAGCTCGCAATTCATTTATGTGTGTTCCAGGAGCACGGATCTATACAAATGCCAGCCCTTTATCAAGCTTTCTGATAATTTATCGACTCTCTTTCCCTTTTTCTCTTCAAAATATTTCTTCAAGCCTGTCTATTTCTGCACAAAACTTTTTCGCGACTCCAAATAGGAATGTAACATAGGAGACGGGGCACCATTTAATGAAAAATATACAAAGAGTCACTTTATATTTCAGCTGACAAGACGGATTTAATAAATAACACTTTTTAAGGTTTATTACAGTGACCTGAAATTGTGCCTGCTTGAGTTAAATATATTTTGTGTATTACAAAACAATATTAATATCTCGAAGATTTTATAAATTGTTTTGGCATACGAATATTGATGAATTTCCTTATAATAAATACTATCAATATCACCGCTTGATATTTCGTTTGGGGGGAGATTCTTTCATTTCAGTATCCTCGCTCTAGGCATTCAGGCATTCTAGGCTCGCATTCACCCATTCTATCAAAATTTGCACAAAATATCGAGCGATATTTCGATATTGTGGTTTAATATTCTGAGCTCCATACAATATCTTTAAAATATCGTGACAGTATTTGCTAAATATTTTATGCTAATACGGATATATTGGGGTGCTCAGAATTATACTGAATGGAATTTTATAATTTGTATGAGAAATAGATAATAGCAAAAGAAGATTTCTCATAGAAAAAATATAGTTGCAAATGCGATGCATCCCTAGAAAATAAAGGAAAGGAAACGGAACAAGTAATGATAAATCACATAATCTTAAAGCTTCTATCAAAATTACACTATTATAGCAGATGTTCAAAGTTAAAACTATTTACCATTATACATATAACATCATTACATTGATTAGCTGATATTCTAATAAAAACTCAGCAGTTTACAGATATTAACGGTGGAAGTGGATATTCGTGATACATAATTCACATCATTATCAGTAAGAATCTCGTATTTAGAATTTTCATACCCTTCCACAAAAAAAAAAAAAAAAAAAAAAATCAATGGGAGATAAATCAGACACTAACTGTATTTGGCAGTTGCTAGTAGCATTCTACATAGCAAGAAGCAGCTGCACGATTTCTATGTACCTAGATGTACCGCTCCCGCAATGCACCTATGCCACCTACGACATTAATTTTCATTGTTGACTCGCTGTACGTTGGATGCGCATCACTTAATTCATGAGATTCAAGTCACTTCTGTGAACTCAAATTGTTGAATAAGGACTACTGCAACATTCAAACAACTTGGTTCGAGATTGGAAGCCGTAGACATTCAGTGCCCTCAACTGCGTCGTGAGTTTGTTTGCAATCATATCTTCCTACGTAGATTCTATTTCATCTTTAAACCTGAACAATCAGTTTTGAATCACCCTATATATATTCTTGGTAGATTAATTCGTGGTGTCTCTTTCAGAAGGCAATAGTGTTCATCCTTTCTGGACTCTGTAATTTATATTCTTCTCGTAGGCGAGCAGCATAGGTAACTATAAACTCACTTGATTTATATAAATGTTTGTTATCTTCGGATTAAATAAACGTTGAGGTATCAGTAACAATTAATGGTACTTATAATTTCAAATATTATTTAGAATTTATTTTTAATGCAGGGGCAACAACATATCTTCGGGACCATGCAGTGTTTTGAATATAGCCATGTTTAAAAAACCATGAAAATGTAATATTAAATGTAAGCCATGTTGATGAAATAGTAAAGATAAGTTTTAAAGAAAAAATAAATGAGACGTTAAGTGGCATCCTGAAATATAGAGAAATTACTGAACAAAATTATACCTTTAAAACTTAATTTTATTTAATCGTCGATCCAAATTATTTTTAATAACTTGATTTGTATTTGCTAGTAATATTAAAAACGTTAAATAGGTCTACTTGGAGCCTTACCCTTCTTGATTGTTTTTGATTTATTAGTTATTATTAACTTTATCAAACGTATATTTTCCCTCTCTCTGAGTTTGCAAATTTAAACCATGAGATTTGCGAAGCAATAATAATTATAACTGTTCAGAGAACGTGGATATTTTGAGATTAGTGCTTATCGTAGAACATTTACATTCTTGAATTTTTGGGCAGACGACCAAGAGCCTAATATCCTGAATAATGTACCGTGCTTCGAGCTACGAAGACGTAATCTAAAGAGGAAAATACCTCAGCAGCATATTAAAAAGAAAATTTTTAATCAGTGACAGTCAGAAAGAATGGGCATGATGGTAGTCGAGCGTTATGGACAGATACAAAAAAGAAAAATGTATTTCAAATAACGGCATTTAGTTCCTAACCACTCTTTATTGGCATATCTTTCCTCCATACGCATAGGATTAAACTAAACGAAATCATAATTTTCATTTGATCAATTTATCTCTATGCTATGTATCTCTGTGTTATTTCTGTGTATGCATTTATCTTAGTTAGTATTTAAAGACTTCGATTGATTATTTGCTGTATATCTGTTCAAAATAGGATGCTGTAAAATATTTAATTGACCATCTTAGAACTGTAGCAAAATATCATTTAATGAGTCATAATCTGTTTTATGCTTATTTCTAAACGATTCTCGAAAACGAACTGCTTTCTTGAACCAAAATTTGATTACACTATCAATTCAAGAAAATGTCAATAATTGATAACGAACTACATATTTGAACTGAAATTTGACTACACTATCAATTTAAGAAAAACGTCAATAAAAGGTAACGAACTGCATTCTTGAACCGAAATTTGACAACACTATCAATTAAAAAAAACATCAGTAAATGATAAAATAAAGTATTATTGTCCATTCTAATATTAATATAATATTAATAATAATATAATCTTTAATATAATTACTATGCCTTAAAAACAAAAGTAAGCTCGTGTCTTTTGCCTAGTTTGAGGAGAATCTGTTTACATACTTGCCAAGACTAGTTGACAGTTTAAAAAAAGAAAGCATGAACTTTTTTTATTTCACAGACACAAAAACGTCAATAATGCGTAACCGCGATTATATTGGATTATCCAAAGAGGCGAAATTTTAACTGCTATGGTTCAGCCTGCATCCCATTCAAGATATATTAATATTAATAAAAGCAGTTTTGACGTTAAATCATGATTCAAACTCAATACTGACAGACATAATGTATTTATATGTAAATTATACTGCAGACTTGGAGTTCAGTTTCTTTTACTACAGCCCATTTTGGATAGGGAAATTTTTCCTTCTACTAAAGCGTTGATATTTTAGTCATTTTTAGCAATAATCGTTGATTTAATGAGAATTTTTTTATATATTTCCATATTTTCATCGCGATTTTTGTTCTATAAGTTAATATGATTAAGAAAAACCGAGGTTTTATCAATACTAGTCACCAAAAAATATTGCGCTAATAGTCACCAAAAAATATTGCGCTAACTCACAAAATTAGATATACATCATTTCCTCTCTTTTTTTAAAGTTTTTGAAGAATTAAGCTCTGCTTAAAACTTAGCATTTAAAGGAGTAAAAAATATATACACTAAAATTAAATTAGGATAAAACCAAAAAATTAAGAATTGGGGAATATTTCAATTCTCAGAACTTTTGTATTTAAAATTGTTAAGACATAAGATTAATATACATTTTGAAAAACTTGTTATTGAAAAGAGAAAAATGTTTCATTTAATATCTTGTCACATACTTTTCTACATTTAGAACCGCAGAGTGCTGATTTTGAAGGGACAAAAAATGCGTGGCTTCTTCTATTAATGAAGACATTTTCAAAAGCCAATGAAATAATATTGGATAATTTTACAATATTGGTAATTTTACAACAGTAAACTGAATATTCCAGGTAATAAAAGCCATTCTGGTAAATCCCAGAAATTTCTAGCAATTTCATTTTCCTAATATTTTCAATAAATAACATGAATTTTTCTACGCCCAAACATTTTATTAAAATTCAGAACAAATTTTCGTAGACGTGACTTGGAACGTGAAGTAAGAAAGCAAATTACGTTAACCTTATTTCCATATCATTTGTTATTTCTATTTTATTTTCTAGAAATGGTGGAATTTTCAAAATTGCGCTAAGCTTATTTCTTATGCTGCAGTGTTTTATTGATATCTATGAACTATTTTCTTTAAAGAGTATCATGTTAAATGAAAAGAGAAATTACCGTATCAAAAAAAAAAATTCTATAATAGTAAGAAGACTTTTAAAGCACATTTTGGTGATATATTTCTGTAAATGAAATTCTGAATAAATTGTTGCAGTTAGCTTTGACATTATTAATCTTTCCCATTAACTTCGCAAAATCACATACTGTTCCTCCTGGTGTAAATCAAATGAATTTATGTTCTTTCGCTGGATATTTCTTCCCATTCGTCTTATAATTTTCTTTTTAAGTTCTCTCTGTTCTTAATGTCTTAGAGATATTTTCTTTTTCTTTTTCTTCTTTTTCAGACTTACGTTTAGTACTTTCATTAGGTTCCATGTTGTTTAAGATAACTCAGGCTGAAAAGAACAAAGCACAAAACGAAATACTTGATTAATATTGCAACTTTTACTCTTCCATTCAATGGTTTATTCAAAATTAGATCCACGTTTCGTGTGATATTAAATCCTTATTAAAGATACCAAATAAATGTTATTGAAAAAAGTCAAAATTAGTCTTTTTTTTTTTTTTTTCATTTACATTTAAACTTTAAAAAAAAAGAAGAAGAAAACTGAAATTCTAATTGTTACCTACTTACTTTTGCCTAAGAAAAACTTTCAGTTTACCATCCTGAAAAACTGACTAAATAATTTGGCTCTTACACTAACTTCAATATCATTTTCAATGGAATTATAATTATTCTTTATTTATATTTATATTCGCACCTGTGATCTAATAATTTTACCAACTTCTATAATCATAAATCTTACTGTTTCTGAAAGAATTTTCCTAGGATACCCCAGTGAAAACTGAAAACATGATCTTAATCTAATAAATCAATATTATCTTACTTATTTTTTTAAAGAATTTTTTTCATTAACTACGCATAGATTGTTCAAATATAGAAGATAAAGCTTGAATAAAATCATTTAATAACATTTAATCACTTAATTTTAATAACATAAACATTTTAAAATTTGCTAAATTAATTTTTAAAAAATGTTATAACATCTATCGAAAGTGACAGCAAAGAGGTTTTTTTCAAAATTTTTCCCATTCTCATGAAAATGAAATTTTGTTTATTTGTATGGTTGAAAAACAAGAAGCTGCGGTAGTAGAAGTAGTTGCATCACTGTTACCAATTAAAGTCACTATTAAACTTTTTAAGTCTCTCTTTTTTTTTTGATAAATCAGTATGCCAATATATTTTTTTAATATATTTACATTTGTAAATGTAGTCACTTTCATTTAAAACCATTCGAAAAATATCTACAGGTCCATTATACAAGGTATTCACTCTGATTATACACCAATAGCTAATTTCTAAACCATAGAGATAAGCTTGCACATTTATTTGGAAAAATACATTAAATGACATACAAAATTATATTTGATATTGTTTAGGGCTATAAATGAACTACTGAAAAGCCTAAATTTTTATACAGTCCCCCAGTTCTATTAGTCAGACATATTTGGTAAAAAATTCCTTTATCACCTTAAAAAACTAACTGCATCAAAGTTATTCCTGTACCGTTGGAAGGTATTCAAGATTAAATTGAAAGACTGTCGTCGAGACAACAATATATTGGGATCTATAGTTAATGGCCATTACCAAATACTATGTACGCCTTCCATTAGAGGTATGTCCCATCATTGGCATGGAAGTAACTCGACATCACACTATCATTATACTAACCAGGGAACCGAGAACCACTTTTGATATCAAAATTTCTCATCCTCATACACGAGATGAGCCCACAATGATGTGTATTTAGGGACTGCAATACCGGTAGGTGTTCCGGGATACCGAATATTTTGAGCCATTTGTACAAATTTGTAATACCGGTATTCACAAGTTTAAATACTGTTTTTTTGGTATTTACAAGAATTTTTTTAAATTGTCTCCACTATATGTTTAGGGATAGCCAACTTAGCAAAATAATATACGTTTTTGTTTTTATGTCTCCCTAACGGGTGAAATTAATAAGACTGTGAATGCAAAGTTGCATCGTGCAATCAAGAGAAGTGATAAAATATGTGAATCATTCAAGGAGGTGGGTCAAAACTATCCTATTACAGCTCTGAGCGATACTGCACACGCGCAGGATTCGTAGTCTGATATTCGTATCTGTGAATACAACGTTGTAGTTGTGAAGAAAGTGCGTAATATTACGATATTTTTTTAACGGTGAGTTTGTTATTCACATTGTATTTACATATCACAATTTAGGTTGATTAAGTTGATTGATGCAAATCAGCAATTGTGCTATACTCATGGAATTCAATTAGGAGTAATGGATGTATTATACCAAAAAAATAAAGAACAGAAGAATCCAAATAGTGTGGATATAGAAACTTCGGATTCCGACTTTGAAGAGAGTGAGAGTGATATTGACAATGAAGATAATGACAATGTAATTGTTGAAGAAGATATTGCTAATGAAGATGAAATATTAACCCATCAAGCATTGCTTCCTATAATTTATAAAGTTTGAAAAATTGTGTAGATATTTAAACGTTTACCAACAAAAAATTCCATAATTCAAAAATATATACTAACTGAAAATAAACTAGATTATATGTTAATATTAGATTCTAAAACACGTTAGAAAAGTTTACTTTTAATGATGGAACGATTTTTGAAACTGAGAAATCCAATCCAAAAAGCAATAATCGACTTAAACCTTGAAATTAATTTTTCAAATAGTGAATTCGACTTAAAATCCAGAACTATATCAGCTCTACTTCCAATAAAACTGAGTATTGAGGCATTATGTCAGAGAGATTCTAATTTATTAACAGCTAATGCAACAATAAATTTCATGCTGCAGTCATTGAAAGAACACCACACATCACTATCTGAAGGATTATATATTACATTGAAAAACCACACAGAAGAAAGGCATACCGAAATAGGAAATGTCTTACGGTATTTACATAATTATAAGGATTTTAAAAATGAAAATGAAAAAGAAGAAAAGAGACTAACCAATTCAAATCTGATCAAGTTTATAGTAAATATTCTTAAATTTTTTTACCCACAAATCTATCCAAATTCAAAAGAATTCGGTACAGTTATTGAAGATTATGATGACACTAATGTCGATAGTGAAAAGTAATTGTCTCTTGAACAAAAAGTAGAATCAGCGATAAATAAAAAAAAATTCAACAAACTAAAATAAAATACAAAAATCATCTGCATCCAAAACCATCCGACGAGAAATAGATTTATTTGAAGATGAGGGACTTAGAGGTAAATACTTGGAAAAAGTATATCGCACGTTGCTAAAAGTACCACCAACTAGCGTAGATGCTGAAAGAGCGTTTTCTACAGCTATTAATTTTTGTAAAAAATTATGTTCCAGACTTAATGGCAGTACAATTGATGCATTATGTTTTTTTAAAAATCACATTTCAAAAATGTGTAATTGTACTACAGACTGAATAGTGATATTTACACTTTTTGTAATTTAAATAAAGAAGATGTTCCTTTACTTGTTTTTGATTCTTTATATACTGTTATGATTTATAAGTTACAAATTATTTTTTTGTGATATTTACACTCTCTAATAAAACTAGCAAATAAAACAAAGAAACACCTGTATTTTCTTTCTTTTTCTAAAATTTCTACTACCGGTGTTAAAACCGGCATCCCGGTATTAAGATCTAAAAAATACCGAATACCGGTATTGAACTTTTGATCCGATATTGCAATCCCTATGTGTATTCTTGAACTAAAATTGATCAAACGAAGTTTTGAATGCCATTTTTTAAATGATTTTAGACAATTTTGATGAACGCTTCAAAGAAAATCCGCCAATAAACGCATGGCGCTTCCTAGAGGCAATCGTTCACTCGCCTGAAATTATCAAAATCAAAGCTTCATAACTTGATTAGTTCTTGTCGTAAAAGAAAGGTGTTGTTTTTTCTATTTGTCCAAAAAACCATTGTGTCAAAAAAAAATTTATTATATATAACTGAAAGGAATTGTCGGATTAAATGAAAGTTTATACATCTTTATTTTTTCGGCAGTATATGCATTGGCTTAAACGATATAAACATTATTCTTTAAATCATATAGAGCACTTCTGAACTAACTTGAATGGAGTCACAATTAGCATACGGACACATTTGATGGCTTCTAACTTTTTACCTTTTCCGTTTCATGCTTTTTTAATGAATATATGATCATGAACCATCAATATTTTTTAACATAAGAAAAAAATAATTATTTGAAATTTAACAAAATAAAATTTAATGTTTAATATTCTTACTCTCTCCAAGTTTGGAAATAAAATCCATTAACTATATTTGTTTGAATAATTTTTTTGTATAGTTAAACTTTAAAAAATACATAAAATAGGAAGAATCTTAAATAGAAACGAAGCAACTCTTTCCTACATCACCCTATTCTTGTGCCATTTTATTTCAATGGCAAACTTAAAAGTTTAATCGATCAAACTGTGCTAAAATTCCTCTGTTTTACACTAGAGCTTCTTCAAACTCTCTTAAAATCTCAAGAGAATGGAATAATTGGTGAAAGTTTTAATCCCTTCAACAAAGAGAGAATGGTTTTTCCTTGAAATGCCTCAACAGTTTGCTTTAGTGCTTTAAAGGAAGAAGGTAAGACACATTAAAAACTCCCGCTTTTAATGGAAATTACTAATTCAGTAACACTTAAAAGTTTTAGAATCTTCCTTCAGCGGCATTTCAATGACACTAATTGAGCTCTTTTACATCTTTGAATTTCATTAAATATTTTATCGCATTAAATCTAGTCTGCTTTTCTGTCTTCCCTCTTATCTTAGAAAATGCTTTCTGGGAATACCTCAAATATAGGAGTGACAGGATGACGTACATACAAGTAAGCTAGTTTCTGCTTTCCTGAAGGGGTCAGTTATGGAGGTCTTAGTTAGTTAAGAGGTCATAGCATGTACCACTCGTAATAGAGGTGTCATTAAATGTCGATCATAACGCCTGATATTACTATTAGCAACGGCCGAGTCATTCAGTATACCCCGGTTACCTAGGTGGGCCGGGAGTACTTCTTTTTAGTTATTGTCTTAATTAAAGTTTGTGAAAGTGGAAACAAACTAGTATTTATAAATAGTTGCTTCTGTTTTTGCATGCTAACAGTTTTATGCATAGGGAGTATGCATTCCTTCAGGTATTGAATATAATGGGCAAGTTACTTTCTTTGTGAGTATATTTCAAACAGATTTTATTTTTTTCATATATGACACTTCGACGAAATTGATTCATTAATTAATTTGCCCTCCCCATCTCTTCATTTCAAAGCTACACTAGAGCTATTTTGTAATCACCCAGAAATTTTGAACCATAATGATTAATCTGAGCTGGCAATTTTTCATTCCAAATTCTCAAACCGTACCACATCCTATCGAATTTAATGTGAATTAGCCCTGCATACATGTCGGTGCATCAGGCATACATTTGGGGAAATCAGTCTTGAGCTCATGAACCTCCTGTTATGGAGTCTAGATCCTGGCACCAGGCCTAGAGCAATCTAAACTTTCATTTAGTCATTCCAGACAGTAGTTAACAGTACAATGTCATAACCACACAGCTTACCAACCAAAAAAAGTAGCACCCTCACGTTTTTGAAGATGGGTCTTAAATTTGATCTGCTAAATGTTTTTTTAATGTCGCTTAATGATTTAACATAGGTGCTAAAGATTTTAGATATTTCAAGATTCCGCCAATTTTGATTGCGAAACGAACCCCTGAGCTTCAGCCTACGACCCCAGCACTCTAACCATTATATCATCTTATGAAGCATAAAATTAATCTCTGAATAAAAATATTTCATTTATAGTTAAAGTGCTTTTTGTTCCCAAATGCTATATTCGATTAATTACAAAAAGAGCAAGCATTATTTTAAATCCTCAAGAATCAAATATCTAAAAAAAAGTTTAGTAGTTCGACAGAACTGTTTAATTCTTAAAGTCAAAAACTCAATAAAATAAAGCTTTTCTTTCGCTCAACTGTTTGTTATATATAAATAATTTTCTCATAAAACGAAAGGTAAATCAGAAATTATTTAAAACAATAAGAGGAAATCAATTGTACTGGATTTTACATATTTAAATGATAAAGAAGATACTGAACATTTTTGTACTAAAAATCATACTGACTTTCTTAGCTTAACGTCCATTTCGAGTGATCATTTAAGTACTATAAAGCTTCCTTATAAGAAAGCGAATTTTTATCTTATAAGACGTCACATAACTGGTGGTGTGACTAGTTAATTTACCTTCGCTGACCATGGGATGTACCTCCGTGTGACAGCTCCATGCATCAGGTTTGTAATAGGGTGTATTTTGTATATTTATATGCGTAGGTCTGATAAATTCTGTTAATCTAATGTCCTTGTGAAAGGTTGTGGTTATTCGTTTTGATTTACTGACTTAAAAGTTTTAGTTATATCTATTTTAAACCTAATGAGATTTCTTTTAATTTATATTCAGTTTTTTTCCTTTATTTGCAACATTGTCCACTGTGATATTAGCATTGTTTGATTAATTTTATAGAAAAATCTCCTTCGAACGATCATAATAACTTTTGGGGAAAAAATGGTTCAAAGTTTACCGAGGAAATGAACTTTTTCTACAGAAATAAAGTACAAATTACTTTTCATATTTACATGACAGAACTTTGCAAATTTTTCTTGTTGAATACCGAGATCGCTTCCTGTACTTTGAATGAATTTTATTATTCTAAATCGCTTCGAATAATAGTTTTTTTAACTGTATATTTAAATTACTAATTTCGGTTATTTCACACAAAAAAATCATTTTGAGTTTTCAGAAAGAAATTATTTGAGAAGTAAAAAAACTTAATTCAATTTCTGGAAATAATTTTTTTTTACCAAATCTTTTTTAAAAAACGCATTTTTAAGCAAATATTAGAACAAAAACGGAAAAAAAATTCTTCTCCAGAATTTGATTTAAATTTTCTTTAAAAAACATTTATTAGAAAAGGAAGATGTCTTTTTATACTGCTTAACTCTGTCGTTGAGATTAAGTTCTTAAGCTGATAATTGATAAAATATTTTTTTATTTAATTAATTTAATCTTTAGCTTCTAAACTATGAAATTAGGAGCAACAAATCCCAAGTATTCTTTTTATACCATTTCCGTTAAATACATGAAAATCAAATTTTACAAGATAAAAAGCAATATTTTCTTTTCTTTGAAGGTGTTTCATGAAAAAACATGCGATTTGTTGATTTTAATAAAAATATTGCTTCTATGGATACGGTTCCAGAAATTTTTTTTATCATAGAATTTCAAATGTCATGAAAGAGTTTTAAAGGATAATCAGTTTAGAAGCTATAAATTGGTTTTATTTGAAAATTTTTGCTGGAAAGATAAAAAGCAATAATTTTTTTCTTTGAAGGTGTTTCATGAAAACACATGCGATTTGTTGACTTTAATAAAAATATTGTTTCTATGGATACTGTTCCACAAAAAAAATTTTGTATTATAGAATTTCAGATGTCATGAAAGATTTTTAAAGGGTAATCAGTTTGAAAGCTGTAAATTGGTTTTATTTGAATATTTTTGCTGGAAATCCATAAAATTGTATTTCACTATTGTAATAGGCGAAGGTAATATTTAATTATGAAATAGAATTTTTTTCAGTTCTTAAACTTCTTTCATTAAATGACATGTTACGGTCGACGAATTGCTTTATTCAGTAATTAAAGTAAATAAACAGTCGCCTTAAATCGTTTCGAGCGAATTCATCATAGCCACCGGCTAATTTATTTTCAGAGAATGAATTTATAAAACCAAAATAATAAGAGTGTGAAATAACGAATTCGTAAAAAGAAATTTATTAATTACATTTTTATTTTGACTTTCGTAAACAAAACAATACTCATCAAACACTTTTAAGAAGGAAAACTCTGTAAGCTAAGTATTTAATTCAATACCTCTCATTAACTGTTTAAGTGTTCGCTAATTAATAGCTTAATTGACAAAATTCATCCTTAGTGAACAAAAAAATTAAATCTCGTTAGATTTAATTGCGAATTAAGATAATGATATAGTAAATATGAACATAACATTAAACATTTTTTGAATTTGTATCCTTATTTCATAGAAATCTAAAAATAATTATATTGGAAAAATATTTGATTTCTTAACTCTGTAGAAATAATATATAGTAAAGAAAATATCCCTTCAATGTTTACATTTGAATGAGTTACGAGTTTATCGTACCATCATCAGCCATTTATTTTCAGAGAACAATTATAAGATTTGTATTACTAGAAAAATTAAAAATCAAATGTTTTAAAATAACGTTTATGTTCATTAATAAATTCGTTGTGCTAATTTATGTAAATGAATAGTATTAACAAGTGCATTTAAGACAAAAATCGTACACCAATTTTCAATCCAATACCTCTCAAAATAATTTACTAGTTTCTTTAAGACATTTTAAAACCTACAATTTCACCTTAATGAACTAAAATTTAATTCTCGTAAGATGATATGAATGGACTTAATGTTAGATTAAAAATCCATTTAACGCATAAACTTTCTGAATTTTACTGTTATTTGTTAATGCCTAAAAACAATGACATTTTAAAACACCTTACCCCAAATTTGTTCTGTCCCTGTAGCGATAATATGTATAATGGAAAGCATTCATTTGCTGTTTACATTTATTAGCAGTGTGAATTGAATCACGCACGTGTTATTCCAATCATACCTCTTGCTAGGTATGACTAAATTGTGTGGGTCTCCAACTCCACATCCTCTCAAAACTTATTTTAAGAAGAACCAATAATAGCTACTCTGACGGGAGTTTCTTTTCAAGAGAATATCGTTGGCGGAAAAGCAACGAATGAGATGGAACTTTGGCGCGAAAAACTCTTGAAACTTGAAAGAAACACAGCTCTATTTCCAGCACAAGTTTAATCCAACATTATTTATGTACATCATTTATATTTCTGACATAAATTCGAAATTACCCTATTCTAAAATAATCATTCAACGCTGAATCAAAAATAACATAGCTTTCCAATCAACCGGCATTCTTTTTAGGAGTAAATGCGTAATTTCCAGGTGTTTCATATAAACGTCACACGTCTAGTGAAGTTTTCTAATGATAAGGTAGAATTTAGATTGGTGAATAATCATAAGAGCATAAATTAATTGTACAATTTTAAACGAATATTCTTAAATTATATACTTTCATATAACTTGATTTGTAAAAATGACTGATAATATGTAAAAATCGAATTTTTTAAATTAGTTTTTCACTTATTTTCGGATGTAATAGGGGCACAGAATCTGTTAAGTATAAAAGATAACAGCCTCTGAATAATAGTTCTTTATTTTAATATTTTCAAAAAGTAATTATAGATTAATTGCTTAATAAAATCTTTATTCCATAAAAGTAGCGCCACCTAGTAGGGGACTTGAGAAATATTTATTCCAATATTTAATAAAATTTAAAATAATTAATTATAAATTGAATACAAAAAACAGAAATTAATTCTGCTTTTTTTAGTACGCAAATAAAAATAATGTTTTTTACAACTATTCTTATTAAATTTATAGCTTTAAATAATTTTCAATTACTTTATTTATATTCTGCGCATTTATTTACATAGAATTATTTAGTATCAAACTTATGAAATTCACACTTAATCAGATTCATTAATTTTTTTTACTTTATTCTTTAAAAAATATTTTATATTTGTTTTTATATTATAATTTCAAATTTCTAGATCACAGATAGTTTTGCTTCGAGCAGATTTAGTAATGTTCTGACAGCCTGTAGCATCATTTACATAATCTAAAGGAATATGAAGTCATCAAAAACGAATACGTATCAAATGCCAAAGAATAAGGATAGTTTATCAAAATTCAAATGATTTTTATTTTAATATATTAGTAAGAATAAATAGAATTATCAAATTTTTAACCACCAATTCCTTATTTGGATAGAGAAATGCATTGAGTTTTTAACTATTCAATCGCGTACACATAGATCCAGCGAAATAGAAGTTTCTACGATAGTTTTCTGTTCTCAAATCCGATGGTTCATGCTGGCGTTCGTCAAAACTGCTGGTAGCCGATATTTGTATATTAGACATACAAATATTCGCATGTTAGAAATTCGTAAGTCTTTAGTAAAGACAGAATGAATTATAATAACAATGCGTAGCTTCAATATTTTCAGAACTTAATCATCAATTAAACGAATTATTTGAATTAAATTTTAATTTTGTAAAAAAAGGTATCACCTTGAACTGGTTTTGAGATAAATGGATTTCAAGAATTCATACTATATATAAAAAAGAAATATAAATTAAAGACTAAAAGATAGAAAATAATTGAAGTAGAAAAAATATACTCTTTCGTTCAGTTATATAAGTGCGCTTATTTTAAGATGTGTTTGTATTTATTTATTTATTTGCTCTTTTATTGTATATTTATTTTCTTATGATCAAAATCTCAAAGAGCTTTAGAATTCGGAATTTGATAAATAAAATATATTTGTATTGTTTTCTCCTTTCACCATTTGACTATGTGATCTACAACTGTAGTTCCCTGCCAAATTCTTGTTTCATACGCTCGGAAAAAAGGCATTCAAAATTCATATTCACATGACAGATTAAGTAAAAATGCTAGATTCACTAAATATTCAAAGATCTATAGTTCACAATTAATGTTCGTCAATGCCAGGCAAACCCTTCGTGAATTATGGCCTTACTCAAAATTACAATGTTAAGCGAGGGGGGGGGGGTTGAATAGAGACTTTTATTGGGGGGAAAAATGAAGTTTTGAAGAGACTAATCTCGCTGATTTATAAAAATAAAACAACTACTTTATTTTTTGCCTTATTATAGCCGAATAAGACGCATTACGTCACTGTTATGTCAAAATATCGTATATAAAATTTAACAAAACTTTTTATCCATACAAAGCAATAACACAGATTAGTTACATATGCTTTCGAATTGTTGTATGTTATCACAAAATGCAGCATATATTTCAACTGGCTGCAGCTAATGCATCAAAATGTCGTATGCTTTCCTGTGTGAGTTATTCTTATTTTTAGTTATTCTTATTTTATCATATAGGAAGTATACAAAAACAACTTACTGTAATCATCAAAAAAATCGATTTAAGAAAACATTCTCATTTTTTTTAAATATTATCTCATTTAAAAAATCTCATAAAAAACGTTTTTGGAATTTTGTATGTTTGAGTATGAATACGATAAGTCAAAAACACACAATGAAGATAATATCTGGTACTTGGTTTTTACACCAAATTTAAGACAAAATTCATCACAGGACACTGTTTGTCTATCACGATGAATGTGAGCTCAACTTAATAGTATAGTCATAAGGTCAAGCCATATGAATGAAAAATTAAAATCCAGGAACAATACTCCTTTTTTTTTTTTTTTTTTTTTTTTTTTTTTTGTACAAGCAACATAGTCTTTTCGTGTCTATTTTTTCTGCTCCCTGTGAATCTTAATTTTTATGACAAACTTATTTATGCTCATCACAATCATAATCATTCAGCTTTTTTGAGCTTAAATTGTCTGACTGATTGTTTATATTGTTTTTTTATTAGTAATAAGGCAATCCTTGTACACCACAAAAGTATAGCACAAGGCTTACAAAAATAAGTAGAAACAACTACATACATAGTTAAAAAAAGATTTTAAAAAAAAGCAACAGGGAAAAAAAAACAAGACTAATTAAAAACTGAAGCAGCAAAGGTAATAAATTCACAGAATGAGAAAAAAAGCCATTTTGTGGTCGACGAAAACATGAAGCGGATGTGGAGACTTAATATTACAGGCATCGAGATCCACAATAAAATCTCTTCTCCCTTCAGTAAGTTTGGAACAGTCAAAAAGCAAGTGTTCGACAATTTGAACTCCACCCACGCTGCAAGAGCACAGATCAGTGTCCGATAATCCAAATTTCTTGAGATAATAATTGAAATTACCGTGGCCAGTGAGAAATTTTTTAAGTGAAAATCACTGAAGAAATGCTTGTTATTTAACCTTTGAGAAATTGTGGGGGAAAATAATTTAGTTAAAGAGGCAGTTGATGAATTCTGGTACAGCTCATTCCATAAGAGAATGGTCTTTTTGTGATTCTCCTTGCGAATGTGAGATTTGGGGATGCTCACAGGATCATTGATGTTTATCTTTGTAGCTTGCTTTGCAAGCCAATCGGCTCTTTAATTCCCTAAAATGCCAGAATGACCTCGGACATGTGAAAAACAGACAGGAATTCCTCTAACTTTAAGGTCTTAAAGAACGATTTGAAAATTCACTAAAATTTTGTCGTAGGAAGAAATATTACTAAGCAAAAACAAGTCTGACAGGTTTATAATGTTTGTTCGTAAAAATGTTGAAGAAGTAATTAATAATAAACGCCAAAATTTAGAAGATTTCATATCTTTATTTTAATCTACAATGTAATTTGCAACGATATATTTACATTCAGCACACAAAAGTCTTAGGAAAATATGCAAATATAAAAACAAATTATTAACATTTCAACGTATTGTAATTACATATAACAAATAACATACACAATAAGCACGATTTTTCTTCCATTTTATAGATTCTTCGAAAAACTGAAGAGTATGGAATTTATAAATTTTATATGTGACCACAATTGATTCATTGTGGGTGTTAAAGATTTTCCCTTACAGATAAATAATATAAAAACCTGTTTTTGACACTCAAAAATAATCTATTTATTATTAAAGTCCAAAAGCTGAAAACCATTTTTTCAAAAAGGTCTGAATCTACAAATCTATAAAACTTAACACTACCTACACTTTGTTCAATTCCAGGAGTTAGTTTTTTTACAGTACAATGCTTCTGATCTGTCTAGACAGGAAAAGAAGGTACAGTTAAAGATGTTTTTCTCGCTTTGAACCACCATTTAAAATCAAATAAAGTAGAATAATTATATAAACACACCAGCATTTAGAAATTGTTAAGAAAAATGCAAGTTTAGAGTTTCAATGCATTTAGAGATACTCTTTCATAATAGTTCCATTCAAAATATTGAATAAAGAGCATTTTCGTGGATTTAAGCGTTGTAAAGGACTACAAAGGAAAAATACATTATAAAAAATACATATACATTACACTGTTTTTCAGTGGTCGTTACCTATAAATAAATAATAAACTGCATAATCTAATTTCTTTAAAGAAAATTAAATCCAGATATTAAATAATTAGCTTAATTAAATAACGAATTTCAGAGGTATGTTCTCATTTTCAAAGCTTCCAATAAATTTTAAGATGTATAATTTCATCATCACTTACATTCATATTAGTCTTTCACCTTCTCAGATGTCAACATGATCTGGATGCATATGAATATTTTTAATTTATAGATTAGACAGGATCAATTGAATCGTTTTAAACATTAAGTAATTGTAATTTTTTTTTCAGTTCTTTTACTAACAAATAACATATCAAAATAGGCATTAAAGCATCTCCAGCTCATAATGCATTGTTATAGACTGAGAAAATTTATGTCACATGAATAAAAAAGGATAAAATACAAACTCGGTATATATAAGGTAATGCTGAAAGTTCATGATGATTCTAATATATATAGTTGATACTAATAAATAAAATGTTTAAACTGAGCAATTTTTGAACGTTAAAAGATATAAATTGTTTCAAACATTTGAACTTTTTTTTTAAATACATTGCTGTGTCCTACCTACATTTTTGTAACAGAGTGTGCATGTAATGAATGCAGACATTCGTAATTAATTCGTCAAATATCTTCTACAAATATCTAAATTGATGAATTTTTTAAATAAAATTTAATACAGTGAAGCTAGAATGCTGCAAGGTGCTTCAGTAATAGCAATGCAGACTATAGTACATCAGTGATTTAAATAATCATTCAGTGCATTTGTCACAAATATACAAAGAGATGTACATAAAAATAAAGAAACTTTGCCAAAAAAGAACCGAATATAATTTTGATTAACACCAACACACAAGTTTGATTTCAAACATACTGGTATGCAAAATAAATGTTCAATTTGATATTCATTTCTCTGAAGGCATATGATTGGTATTATCAACGATTCAATTAAATTTCATTTTTACATAAAAACAAATTCACTTTTTCATATTAAGGCACAAAACAATTTAAATAAAATTTATATAAACATTTCTCATGTCTTTCTTACTCATTGTTGAGATTCCTGGAATGTTTTTGTATGAACAGGGCAATTAAAAAAAAATCCAATTCCAGTCTAATTTTTATTAATTATTACTTTTATGCTGATTTGTGCTTTCCAATGCATCTTTTTAAGAAAAAACTTTTTCTTACATTTCCGGAAATGCATTTTCATTCTTTATAATGATCATATATTTTATGCAATGTCCTGGGAATTTATGTAAATTATTTTTTCAATAAAACATAAACTTTTTTCTTTATCAACATATTCTAAAGAGTGTCTGAATTCCATACACTGATAATTGCAAATATTGAAGACTTTTTAGTGTATGATAAAAATAAATGACCGCAAAAGAAATATATAAACAACAGGCAAAACATTCTGTTTGCTTGATCCAAAATAATTCAAATTAGAAAATTTGTAAACAATTGTTCTATTCATAAACAGCTATCCAATTTTCCAAGTCAACTTCAAGTGCTATTTTTAGTTAATTAGAATTCTGCTTGTAGACGTAAATTATTATTAAAAATCAAGTTTTCCATGAATATGGGGAATGAGAATATTTTTATTTCATTATTATATTTATCCAGAATCACAATAACTATGAAAATGTATTTATGGAATGACTACTGTAATTGCCTTATTATCATCCTTTTCAGCTGTTTAATATCAGATAATAATAACTATTTTTATACCTTTTTAATAAAAATCGGAGTTGAGTGTCATTTTTTAAACAATCACCAAAAGAATCTAGTAGAAGAAAATAAAAACCAATAAAAAAAAAGAGAATTGAATGCCTTGTCTGCAACGTGGCACTGGAAATAGCAGCCAATTTAATTTTCCTAGTAGGACGTAAATATTGTACAATATTATATGACATTGATCAATATTCGAAATGTTGTATAATATTGTAAAATATTGATTAATATCATATAATATCGCAATATTGTATAATATTGAGAAATATTTATTAATGTCATATAATATCGCAATATTGTGAAACTTGCTGTGCTGCCTGGTTTGGAAATGGATTAAAGAAAAATTACTACATAGAAAGTAACGATGATTTAGCCTTTCATCATTACATCTGATACAAAGCAAAAGATCATGTTATTGCGTTAATGAAATTTTTCCAGTAACCCCTAGAAAAAATATCATTCATATTCACAGCAGATGAAAATGTTTAAAACGTATTTACGAACTTACAGATGTTGTATTTGAAAATATATAAAGAAAATAAAAGATATCTTGAATCATGATTAAAAACGCCACTCACTGGAAAAATTATTTTATGACTATTTGAAATTATATATTTTAAAACTAAATTTTTTTCTAAGTTATTTTTTAGAAAAAAATCGAATGCACCATTATAAAAGGAATTCTATGTTTTTTTTAAATTTATTTTATGTATGATTTATTAACGAAACTTATGTAAGTAAGCTAAACCATACATATATTTTATTTACTAAATTTATTCTTAGAAACAAATTCTGTTGCATTAAGCATGCTAGACTTATATAATTGGATTCGTAAACAAGAAACTAAATAAAAATAAATCATAATTGGTTGCCATTATTTTATAGAATATATTGCTTATACAAAAACAGGATGTTAAGCATGGTACATACATGTATAATTCAGTGCCCATTAGTTTTATATTTTTACAGTGTGAAAACATAATCGTATATACATATAAATACAATACTTATAAATTTATAAATTTCATCCCTCATTCCTTCATAAATATATTATATCATTCATACATTATCGACTATTGCTACATTATTGGAAAGTTTGCTTAGATAAACATTTATACTAATGAAAGTGCATCAGCTATATATTAAACATTTTCTTTAGTAATGAGTATTATAAAATAATTTATTGAAGGTTTAGTATACAAATTGTTTTAAAAATTATCAAAAAGGATCATTACAGAGTATAACTTAATAATAAATGAAGTAAAAGGAATGGCATTTTAAAATATGAAACAATCAAAGAATGAAATAAAACAATATTTTCAAAAAAATGTGACAAATCTGTGAAATGACAGTTAAATTCCTTCAGTTTATTTTGAAAGAATTTCAATTACTTCGGTGATTTTATTATATATTAAGAGAGTTCCTTAACATTTATATAATCTACATTTCCATCAAAAAAACATTTCTGACATGAATCTAAAACTACTATAAAATTCAATCTACCATTGAGGACTAACTACTAGCTATTACATTACTTGAAAATCAGAAATAAATAAATAACAGAAATCTATAACATAAGCACATCTCGACATCCATTTAATACTATTCTTCGCAACAAAAACCAAAAACAGACATGCAGTTAACAACTGCATCCGATGAAATTTTAAACGAAAATCGGATATATCCTTAGTTAATCAAATATTATGAACTATTAAATTGTATGTGGCATTCACAATATTGTGTAGTACTAAACAATACCGGATAATATTTCATAATACCGAACAATAAAGCACAATATCTTTTAATATTGCCCATTATGTTATTCTATCTGAGACAAGGGAAAATAAAGGAAAAGATAATGTCTTAGCTTCCATGCACAATTCGGTCAAATAGTCAAAAAAAAAAAAAAATCATTGCATGTCATTTTAATTTACAAAAAAACGTTTTATACTCCTGCAGAAAGCGCTCAAAGAAATAAATGGGCATATATAATTTCTAACATTTATATCTAGATGCCTTTGTTTACCGTTTCATAAGTTAATTACTAAAATAAATACATACATAGGTAGATATTTGCACAATATCATTGTGCACAGCTTAAAAGATCTTACATTCTTACTTTAAAAAAGCTCTTATAGATTAGATTCTATGGCACTTAAGAAGTAAGCAAGGAATAGTTTTTTCCTGAAAGGATGGATTATTATCGTACGTTGAAATACAATTTTGCGAAAAAAAAATATTTTTAATGAATAGATTTTAGATATTACTGGATTTCTTTCATTTTGAAAACATTTTATGGACCTAGATTTCATTTCTTTAATAACATCAACATGAGGAACATAATAAAGAGCAGTTAAAAAAATTATGAACCTATTATCCAATAAAGAAAGTTTCGCTCTTTTCTTTTACATTTCCTCAAATGTAAAACAAAACTTATGCAATAAATAAGCAATATGCTTAATTTCATTATTGTTTTTCTTGTGTATCATTCAGAGAGAATAGTTTATTAACCTTATATTCATTTCTGCAATAGCGTCAGCTCTAGATGCATAAGAAATGGCAACTGCAAATTAAATTAATTTATTATCAAACAAGATAGCATTTAAATAAGGATATTTACTAATTCCTTCGAATTCTATATTCATGACAACAAAAAAAATCAATTTTTCTAAATATCGAAAATAAGAAAAATGAAGAATTTTCTTCATTTAAGCTACCGACATGGTTGACTAGAACATCATCAGAAAGAATCCATCGATGAAAATAGTTCAGATAATTAAGATAATAGAAGATAAGATGGACTGAATTATCAAAAGGCACTTAGTTAAATTGCTTTTAAATTAGGATAGAGCAAGTTGATGGTCACGTTTTAGTTAGAAAGGCAAATCCGAACAAAAAAGCTTAAAAGAGATTGTCCTACAAAAGAAGTAATGTTCGCTAATAAAAAAGTTGATTTGTTTGTTTGTTTGATGATTATTTGATTTGTTTTGTGGATAATTTCTTCATTTCCATATTTGAAAACCACATTAAATAGTAAGTAAAAAACATGATTTAATAATTTGGCTATTTTTTCTGGATCCATTCATTGCTTTACACAATCACTTTGAGCTCTAAAGCTAAGATTGTACGTTATATTATATATGCTCTATAATTTACATATCAATATATATCTCAACTAGCTTAAATTGCTTCTTCTCATGAAAAAAATTCCCTTGTGAAAAAATTTAGCATTGCATAAATGTCACTTTAAAATAAGTGTTAACAAATATTAAACTATTTAAATCATTTCAAAATAAAACATCGATAAAATAATATTTGAATCTAAATTTAAAAAAGAAGTACAAAATACAGAATATTAATTGATGATTGACACACATTAAGTACATTTAAAATTTTTACTATTTAAAATATTTTAGTCAATTAAATTATTTCAAGGTAATAGAATAATTTTAACTTACTCATTGTTTGAAAAACACAATATGAATTTTTAATACCATACTACACATAACATTTATTTAATTGTTCTTTTTTTAATGCAAAAAATAAATTATTAAATGTAAAAAAATAAATTACGTAAATACAAATACATAGGAATGTGAAAAAATATCTCAAAATAAATAAATACTTAGCTAAATAACACACACGTTTTAAGTAAATTGGGAAAACCCAAATACTGCAATTATATAATGGGTTTATAGTAGTGGAACAACTGAAATATGGACATTTTAAACTTTTTATCATAAAAAATGCATCTCTAAGATTAAAATAATTACTAATAAATACAGATATTTTGCATTTTTTATCATAAAAAATGCGTCTCTAAGATCAAAACACATTTAGCACGGCTAATAAATATCATTTCACATATGACTAGAATACACACAGTTCTTATTTGTTTATTAAATACAATTATATATTTCAGTCATGCATATATAATTATATGTCCTTTCCATACATAACATACTTAAATAATACTGATTGATTATATCTGACTAAATAATTTACAAAAAAATATAACTATCAAAGACGTAACATTGAAGACATTCATCACACATGAATAATCATAACAATTATTCTCAAAAGAATCCCATTGTGTATAAAAATAGCACCCTGCGTTATCCAACAATAGAATCTTAAGAACAAAATTAACATTACAGATGTACAGGAATAATTCATCTTTTGGCAATCACCATAAGCCGTATCTTATATCATCTATAAAACTTTTCTTCATTTTTCCCTGCCACATTCTAAGGTAAACTGAAAAAGTTCAAAGTTCTGTATATTAATATAATGATTAATATGTCAAAAAGAAAACTGAAAATAATCAAAGTTCAAAAGAAAAAGATAATAATTGCTATGTTAAAAGGAAACATGAGAAAGGTCAAAGTTCCAAAGATAATGATTAATACGTTACAAGAAAACTTTCAAAAATTCAAAATCCAAACTTACACAAAATGATTAAATACGTATTAAAGAAATTTGGAAAGTTTAAGGCTCCGTAGTTAAACATTATTATTAACATCACATACAAGGACGATTGTGGCTCCATTTTAAAAAAACGGGAAACTATGATGGAATAAAAAATGACTAATTTTGAATTATTCAGAACATAAATGTGATAAGCCTACATAGATACAAATGCAAAAACGTTACAAATCTATGCTAAAAGTGTATTTTCTGAATTCATTAATAATTCTTTTCCTTCTTTGAAAGAAAGAGGGAAGGCGGAGAGATAAGTTCTGAAATTATTGTGCTTTTATTTATTTTTTCTTTGTACAATATCAGCAACAAGTCATTTTTATGTAGATAAAGACTTTTTCATTTGATTCATCCAGTGTTAAATCAGGACCGGAAATAGGCATATTAATAGGTGTAGGGATAAAAAAAGAATACTTTGTGAGAAATTAATAGTATAAACAGTGGCATAACTATATAGTATGGGTCCTCTAAATGTGTTTATGGTTTCACCTACATATTAATTAAACTTATCACTAATTATAAAAGTTTTGAAATGTTTAATCAATGATTATAATGCTGCTGAATTAGTTTAAGGATATTTTTATCTATGGGAAGTAAGGAAATAATTCAGCATTTATTAAAACTTTAATTAATGTTGATTGACATTATTCATTAGATGTGATAAATTCGCAGTACTTTTTGATCGTATATCAATTGCATGTTAGTCAAATACTGACTGTAAGCATACCAGTAGAGGACTACAATTCTGCTCGCTTGTACATTTATTTTTCAATTATAGAGGAAGGACAGTATCAGTCAACGTGCAAATGTAAATCTTGAGTCTAGCAAATGTATACCTTGAGTCTAACATCTAGGGATCCTGATGTTAGGAGTCCCCAGATGTTCAGTCCTGTCGTCGTATAGTTATGCCAATGGTAATTTGCTACACGATCCTAACAAACTATTCCCCATACAAAGCAGGAGAAAATGATTTGGTGCCTTTCAGACAAGATCGAACCCAAAGATCTGAGGTGAGAAGGTAGTGAAAGTTGGAGTATTGGTTGTCCACCACATATGAAATTGAATGCACGAGTTTCTATTTTAAATTCATTTCATAAATCAAATCAAATCAAATAGATTTTTTTCATTCATAAATTTAAAAGAATCGGTCTACTTATTTGAGACTGCATCGATGTCAACAATTCTGTCATCGATTTTACAAAAAAGTTACTTGATCTAAATCATTTACGAAAAATACAGGTGAAAATTTCAGATTATACTTACAAAACTGACATGACGTTTAGGAATCCGTAAAAGCTTTAGTGATATGAAAATAATCAATAAGCCTTTTCTTAAGCATTTAGCAATATAATTTCAATGATGGATTTCTGAACTCAAAATGTCATTAACATTTCTCTTAAATTAGAATAAATTTTATTTCGCATTTGGTGAATATCTAAACAAACAGCATTCGAGGGCACGTGCTGCTCTAGTATTAACCACATAAATTATCTTTCAATGGTATATTTGTTCTGAAATAAAATTCGAGTAAGATAATAAGTAAATATTTCACAAATGGGGAAATTTTAGATTTTAAATTCTGGTCATAATGAATATTAGCACAAATATAATTAAATAAAAAAAAATTCAAACTTACTTTTTTATATATTTATATATGCTGCTATTAGATTTTATTTTATGTAGGTATAGTACAAGTCATCTACGTCTACTTTAATTGGTTATGTAATTTTAAAAATCCAGAAGCTCAAGCTGAAAAGTTTTGGCAAAGGAACACAGCATGCATGTACTGTAAGAATATTTATACCAGCTTCACATCAAACAGCAGTTTCCATTGCTCCACTAAAGCTAAAAAAAACAAACATATAGCAATCTGATAATGACGAAAAATGTGAAGTTCTTTCATTTAAAAATGTACTAAAAAATAGAAGAAATACACCCATGGCCATAAATTAAGTATAATTCAAAATCACACGGAAATTGAACTCTAAAGTAAAAATTTCACTTGTTGAATTATCACATACATCTTCAAGAATTATATGCAAATTACAGGATGCCGCCAGATGACGCCAATAGTACGTCACAAGGACGAGAGTGTAACAGAGTGATGTATAAGGAATACAGGCAAAGAAGTAAAATTGTTCACAAGCGTTCTGCTAAAACCGAATAGTTATGACACAGAGGACGCATGTGGATGATTTTTACGTGGTAGAATTATCAGCTGTCTGGAATGTGGAAGTACTCATATGGAAGTGTACGAGGAACTTGTAATCGTCCAAAGTGGATTTGGCAACGATTACAAGATGATAGAAATGTCGGTAGATGTTACAGTATAGGTCGCCCCCGAGTTACAATGCCGAATAATGACCGGTATTTAACGATAACTTCCAAAAGAAGCAGACAAAGCTCAGCATCAGAACTGTCTCGTCAGCTATCTTCAACCACGGGTACAACAGTAACAAGGCAAACCGTGTGCAGACATTTGGGACATATTGGTCTATATGCTCGCAGGCCTGCGAGATGTGTTCCACTATAGCAACTCACTGTCGCCAGCAGATATCCTAGAGTAGAGAACATGTAATATGGACATTGTCACAGTGGGCTTCTGTGATGATGTCCAAGTTTAACTTGCAGTCTGATTCACGTCGGAATTTCATATGGAGAACGCCAGATACCAGTTACCACCAAGAGAACATCATTGAACAACACCGTTACTGTGGTGCAAGATTGCTCGTCTATGGTGGAATTATATTGGGCTCCAGAACAGATCTGCATATTCAAATCGGAACCATGATAGGCCAAATTTATCGAGACGTCATTCTGGAACAACATGTACGTGTGCTTAGGACAGCCATGGGCGCAGAATTTGTTCTTATGGATGATAACGCACTTCCTCGCTATGCAAACATCGTAAATGAATGCCTTCAATTTCAGGATATCATCAGAATGGAATGGCCAGCATTCTCACCTGACTAAAATACGATAGAGCACGTGTGAGACATGCTTGGCTTACGACTTGCAGCCCATCAATCCCCTTCTACATGTGTACCGGAACTTCAGAGAGCATTGCTTGCTGAGTGGAGTAATCTTTCCCAAGATCAGCTGGATAATGTAATACTTAGCATGCCTAGACATTGTAGGACAGTATTTCATCGCTTGGGATGCATACAAAGTATTTACCTCATTCCAAACATGTAAATTTCTTGTAAGGGAGTTATTTCTGTAATTGCTCTAGGGGGCAAAAATCCTAATTTTTTTTAATGCTATCATACATACACCGTCTTTTTTGTCCTTCATCTTGTGTTTAATGAATGAGCTTTATGAATAGGTCACGTTTGTTTTGTTTCTGGACCTTTATTTGCCAGAACTAGTATTATCCTTAATATATGGACATGAGTGTAAAAGAAAAGGGACTGCTATGTGGCACAAAGATGTTGTACAATATTTTTACGATATTGCTCAATATTCGCATTATACTACAACTGCAAAACTATACATAGTAACTATATATACTTATACTACAAAACTATACATTTGTAGTATATATACTTATACTACAAAATAAGAGAGAAAAGTAATTTTTTTATCTCATTGCACATCTAATACAAAATTTATGTCTAATCCCAGTTCTTATAATTCACTATTATTTATATATATATTTGAAGTTGTAAGACTTTGCTTAGTTGTTTTTACTAAGAATTTTAAAAATAACACTTCTAGTTCATTTTAGGGCATTGCTTATGATATACAATATTAGTATTGAAAGCAGAAATTCAAGCAACTTTTCATTTCAAATAATACAAAAATTCAAATACCTCTTCACTTTATCCAAAAAGCAGCAGAAGAAGAAGAAGAAGAAAAAACGAAAGAAAAATTATATTCAAAGTTCAAATAAAATCGCGTGCAGTAAAAGATAATATTCCTGCATAAATACAATATATATATATTATATCTCAGTGCATCAAGGAAAACAAATTTTTAGCAAAAAAAATAATAAAATTATTTTGCTGATATAAATAATTTTAAATATAATTGTTCGCAAAAATGAGAAGCAAACTGTCTTAAAAATCAGCAGCCGTCATGGAAAAGCTTGATTAGCAAGTGAAAATAACCCATTCATTAGAGAAATCACAAAACAAAAAAGTTGTGAGCTAAATTTTATGTTGAAATTGCATTCAATCAGTTAAAATAAAAAATAACGTATGCATACAGCAGTTTAAGAGCAAATGCATATTAGAAAGGGGAGATTTATAAGAAAGCATAATACTTAAATGTTAATTAACTACATGGCACTAAGATTATCAGCATTTATTTTTAATAAATTACCATTTCAACATAAACTTAGACATGAAAACTGAATTTTCGTTAAGGATTGCATAATTTTTTCATTACATTTTTACATTTAATACAGAAAATAATAGTAGATAAAAATATTTCTCATGGAATTTAAAGAACTAATAATTACAAAAATAATTTTGTAGAAACATACTAATTATGTGGATGTGTTTCACCAACTGATAAGATAGAAGTGTAATTTGTATCAAACAGGTTATGCTATTTAAATCTGAAATCCATTGCGCATCTCATAGGAGCAGAAAAGAAGTGATATCACATTACAAAATAACTCATTGTTTAGTTAGATATTAAATGGCATATGCAGTTACGTTTTTCATATTACTGTAATGTCACGTGCATTGCTTCCATTGTTTATTGCTTCTGCGAAATTCCATATAACAACTATGAAAAAGAGTTTAAATTCATTTCAATCATCATACTGCTTTTGAAAATTTCATTCATTATTTTCAAAGCAAAACTTACTCCCTTCCTGAACAAAATAACATCATCTTTTTAATTTCAAATCAATGCTAAATTTCGGCGAAGTAACATAAATTGATAAAAATTATTTTAGACAAATTTTTATAAGATACTTACTCAGAGTCAGTAATTTCAGCAGTAGCTAATGGAGGAGCAGTCCTAAAATGCCTGCCACCTATTTGAAATGAATTACTGGATTCACCCACTCTGTTATTAATGGAAGAGCCGTTTCGAAAACGGTTTGAACTTAATGTTATGTTTGAAGGTGATTCTTCATCACTTGGACTATCATCTGAAAATTACATTGTAATAAAAATAGTTTTTAAAAACAATAACATTAAGGTTCAATAATATACAAATTATTTCAACTTGAATTATATTCATTTTTTTAATCTTTAATTGATAATCCATTAGCTCTACTAATAATAATGATGAATGTACGTGTGTTAACGCTCTGCATGCCAGACGGTTTGACCTAGAGGTACCAAATTTAGCACATGTATATACTTAATGTACCACTGAGCGATTTTTTTTTTAAATTTACGTAGAATTTTTATTAACTAAAAATCAAACGTAATTTTGATGTTTTCTTATGTTACAGAGCATCTTATTAAAAAGCAAAAATTATTTTTATATCATCTTAAAAATCAAAAAATTCAATTATTCGAATTTTTAATGTATAATTTTTTTCTATTTTTAATTAATTTTTTCAAAAATATTTTAAAGCATATTTTACAAAAATGCATTTTATTTTTGAAATATTGTTGCTATTATTTCACCCTGGATATTTTTCCATTCTTGATTATCAAGATACGAAAAATAGGTTTATTTTTTCATGTTGAGAAGGTTCTATTTTATGTCAAGCTTTTATTTTTTTAAATTTAAATTTTGTTGCATTTATATTTACAGCTTTAAAAATAGGAAATGTTGAAAAACTTTCAATGCGTGTCCATTTTTAATCCCTGTTGCTCTTTCCTGTGATATTATTGATCTACAAAAGTATCGACAGAAAATTAAGGAAATGCAGAACAGAGTAAGATAACAGAGAGAGAGCAGTAAGAGCAGAACAGAGTAACATAATGAACAGAACAGAGTAAGATTTCTAAAATATTACGAGTTAGTCTATCAAAATGTGAAGTTTAAAAATAATTCGCCTAGGAAGCCCTTAAAATCAAATTGCTCAAAATATTTAAATGAAAATCTTAGTAAACATTAATCCCTGCTAATTCACTTTTCACCAAAGGTGGCTAGTTATAGATAATATAGAATCTTCAGATTAATTTTTTCATAAATTTGTTACCAGGTGGTGCTACTCGTAAGGACTTAAAATTTAATTTCATTAATAGACTTACTAATAGTCAGTTCTGAACCAAGGTGAAAAACTTCAAAACTATTGCACATCAAAAGGTGAGTGAAAATTCCATCATTACAAATATGAATGCAAATTAAATAAAAGTACTTAAAATGGAGCATCCTAGTAAAAATATAAAGAGGGCACTTTCAAAATAATTCTTTGATTGTAGCAAATGAAAGACAAGTTCTTACCAATCAATCTGGGAGACGCTCGATCAAGACAGGAAGCAGTATCTGGAGTACTTTGAGTGCAGACAGGAGACGCTTCACATTGATTTATAGGAATAGGTTCTAATTCTTTCGAATCTTCAGCACTTGGCTTTATATCTTTCAGAGATCTTCCTGTATCAGTCTTCAGTTCATTTTCAGATTTTGTTTTCTTCAGAATACGATGCAAACTTTTTTCTGGATCTACAGAATGGAGATGTTTGATTCTGTCACAGTCTTCCTCGGAACGACAATTATATAGGCTTTTCTTGCCATAATTGAAATCCTTCTCTTTTGATAAACGAACATGTTTTTTATTTACATTTGGAGTGCCTTTATAGCACGATTTAGAGCATCCATCATATTGTGGTATATCAGTACTGCTAAAATCACTAAAAGTGTCTTTAGATAGACTTTGAGATCTACATGATGAACATATACCTGTTTTAAAATCAGTTTTGTTGACACTACCTAAATGTAAGTTAGAATCGAGACTATTTGTTTCAGCAAACATGTCTCTTGCTGAATGCATTGACTTTTCCACACCGCTAACACCCATTCGAGGGATGCAAAATTCCGGACGAACATTACTCACTGGTGCTGATAAAGGAGATGACTTTTGGCTGTCGGCACTACCCCAGCTCATGCTGTGATCCTTTGAGCCGAGGCCCATTTTTAAAGATAAGGATGTTTTACTCAAAGGAGATCGTGATCCTGGAAGCCGAGGATAAGAAAACATGTTTACACCCATCTTAGGACCAGAAGATGTAGATTCTGCATATTCTACAAGCATATAAAATCAGTGTTTTAAAAACTATACTTAAGCATTCAAAGGTTATCAATATTAATGAATTGAAATCCATATGGGGAACAAAATAAATTTCATATTTACAGTTTGTTTTAATAAAACGTATTGTAACAAGAAATTCGTAGCACACGGTTTATTAGAAAACATATTGTAACAAACTGTAACAAATCATTCATCAGAAATTGTACTGCAAAAAATGCATTGCATCATTCAAGAGAAAACGAACTGCAAAATGCTGCATTACATCATTCATCAAAAAGAGTATTGTAACAAACAAATTGCAATATATGATTCATGTATCAAAGATTTGTATACATCATTTATCAGAAAATAAATTGTTCCAAAATATATTGTCGTACATTATTTACAACTAATGGTTTGGTTGAAAATACATAATTGCTTTTAATGTGCGATCCATTAACCTGAACGTTATTAACTGTAAAAGTTTGCTTTACACACAAAATATTTCAAAAATGATTGCCAAAATTAATAGTCATTTCATCCGAAAGTATATTATGTTTTACTAGAAAAAATATCAAGTATCCAGTAGGAAATTCGATGGCCCCTCCAATATGGCATCAACATAATATTGATAACAAAATTACCATTTTTTAAAGCATCAAATTCTTTCAAGTAAAAATGTCATAAAATAAATATTAGATTTCTAATAAAAGTATGAAGTTTCGTGAGCTACTCACCAGAAAATTTCAGTGCTTCAGGAGATTTTCCCTCTTTTGGCTCTGTAGTTAAACTTGGTTGGCCTGGAGTGGCTGTATGTGAATGATTACCATTTAAGATATCATCCAAACATGACTTAACTGATCCTTTATTTTCTAAAAATAGGACATAATCTTATAAAAAATATTCTCTTGCAATAGCATGACAAGGAAAAATTCAATATAATGGCTGGAAATGAATTAGAAGAAGAAAACTGATGATTACCTAAATAAGCTTATATACATAGTGTCTCGAAAACGTTGAACAAACGCTCATTTCAATAAATATTGCATCTGAATAGATACTTCCAGTTACAGAGCTTCATTAAATAAAGTGGACAATTGTCTGAAAACACTTTAGCTTCTGTGGAAGTTAATAATAAAAAAGTTTAAAAAACAAATTTTTATGCTACTTCCATAGTGTAAAAGTGATATTAAAATGCTTCTCTTACATTCATATATGCATAAAATTTCATAATTCTTCTAAAAAATATGTAGAGATATTTTTATTTCTAAATTTTAAGGAGTAGTACAGTTTATAAATGTAGACGGACACATTTATTTTAGAAATGCAAATTTATTTAACATGAAGAAGCTGTCGTATGTGAATATGTCTGTTAGTATATTATTCAACCTTCATAAATTGAAACAAATTTGTTAATCAGGCTTATTGCTATTCACACTGATAGGTGGTCAGATGCAAATTCCACTGATTAGAAGAAGGAAGAAAAACTTGAGATTTTGAACATTTAAGAAAGAGAAGAAGCGAAACTCCGAGAAAGAAAAGAAAATTCTTTGCTCGCAATTGTGTGCGTAAAATTAAACTTTCCTAAAAAATGGCATATTTCAGTAGCGAGGAACATTTTGAAAGCTTTGTGATCTCAGAGCAGCTGCATTTGTATTTAAATATTATTAGAAACCAAGATAGGCGTCGAAAGTGTTCATTTTGAAACGTTTTGCAAGAACTTCAATTAATGTAATATTTAACCATTTTTTAAAATTTAATGAAAGCTAATAAATAAATTATTATTTTCTAATTCTGTCTTTTTAATAAGTTATTGGGATACACATATCATACATGAAATTTGAAAAGCACGATTCGTTCAAACACTAGTCTGAAATTTGAAAAAGCACTCTAAGTGACTAAATTCGTATTTTAATATCTTTGCAAATGCCATATATACACTAGTGGACAAAATTAAGAGATGGAAAGCATTTTTGCACATTTCTCTAAAAATACCGCACGAAACCTGGACAGTTGATTGCCATATATGGTCACTGTAGCGCTATTGGCCCTGACATAAGTTTACGTATTCTTGTGGGCGTTGCTAAGCCAGCAGGAGGTATAAAAGTCCGCATCGAGCTGTTCATCTCATTCCACTCTTCAACACAGTTGCAGATTTTAGTGCATTTTTTGAATAATCGTGTTGTTTCTTGCTGGTTTTTAGGTGAAATGAGTGAACATCATCGTTTAGACGACGGTATGAGGTGGAGAATTGTGGGTATACTTGAGGCAGGCTAGTTCCTAGCTCAGGTTACTAGGGAATTGGATATAGCACCAAGCGTCATTTCCAATTTGTGGAGTCAATTTAAAACTAGTGGGACAGTATGCAGACGACCAGGACAAGGTCGCCCGAGGGCTACAACGGCCAATGAAGACCGGTATTTGTTCGTTTCAGCTAAGCGCCATAGGACGGCTAAAGCCACTCAGTTGTCTAGGGACCTCGCGGCTGCTACAGAAACATCAATTTCGAGTAAGACAATTTCCAGAAGACTCCATTAAAGAGGGCTGTATGCCAGGAAGTTCGCTATTTGCATCCCGCTCACTCCTTCCCACAAAAGAGTGCGTGCAGAATGGTGCAGACAATATCAGAATTGGACACAGCTTCAATGGGCTAATGTTCTCTTCACTGATGAGTCCAGATTCAGTCTACAACCTGATTCTGGACGGTTATTGATATGGAGGGAACCTGGAACCCGATACCATCCCAGCAACATTATCGAAAGGGACCATTATGCTGGTGGAGGACTCATGGTTTGGGCAGGGATCATGCAAGATACCCGCACACCGCTCCATGTGTTTGACAATGGTTCCGTGAATGCCCAGAGGTACAGGCAGGAGGTCCTAGAGCCCTATGTGCGTCTTTTCAGGGGCGCTGTTGGCCTTGAGTTCATTTTTATGGACGACAATGCGCGACCACATAGGGCTCTCATGGTTGATGAGTATTGGAAAGCGAGGACATTCAACGAATGGATTGGCCAGCCAAATCCCCTGACCTGAATCCTATTGAACATGCTTGGGATGCTCTTGGGAGAGCTATTGCGATGCACCAACCTCCCCCCAGAACCATTCTAGAGTTAAAAATTGCTCTGGTGGAAGAATGGGAGGGTCTTCCACAACCCCTCCTTAACTCCCTTATTAACAGCATGCATACACGTTGCGCATGCTGTCTGTCTGTTAGGGGTGACCATACACCATACTAGAGGCAACACACACTGTACAAGCCTCACTTTTATTGCCATCTTTTATCCTTAAGTTCAGACTACATTGGATTTATTGGCAATAGGTCTTGCCAGTGAATGGCACTTTCATTTTTGTTTTGCATACTTTATTATCAAGGTATAAGCTATATCCATACCAAATGTCCTTTATTTATATTCAGTATTTTTTGAGATATTTGGGAAAATGTCTTCCATCTCTTAATTTTGTCCACCAGTGTAGAAGCAAGAAATTTGCATAGATCAGTACATAGTTGAATATAAAGAGAAACAGTCTACTTATTAACACTTTTACTCTATGTGGGCAGATAAAAATTTAATTTTGGGGACCTTTTGTTATCAATTATCACAGAAGCCAAATTCCATCCATACGGTTATATACCTAATTTAATAAAACTATGCACCTGGAAGTATACGTTAAGATGCAATATTTCAAAAAATAAGTTTTTGTTGCACTTTTGAGGGATATCCAGTATGTGTATGCGAATTTGTTGATATATATATTTATATATATATTTGATGGAACAACAAATATATGCATTATATATATATAGCCATATTGATGACACAATAAGAAATAAGGTGATTCTTGGGAAAAGTGTGTTGATTCCAAACTTGTCACAGTTAAAATTAAATTCCATGTCGGTAACCATTTTTATATTTTAAGAATGATCAGTAAAATTTTTTGCCCTAGTAAAAATTTTCCCGAGAAAAAACTTATTCAGAATGTTTCAGAAACTATTTTTACGAGAAATCCAAGTGAATTAACTCCACTTATCGTAAAAATAAACAAATAACAAATAAAAATGATATTGCTGCTTCGTTTCATGGTAGATACTTTATAAAAGTTATATGAAAAAGAAATTGCATTCAAAAATTAGTGAATTTTGACAAGAAAAGGTATGAATTTTCTTTCCACGTTCTCGATTAAACATGTTTCATTTTTGCAATTACTACTTTATTTATGGTCTCCTTATCTATTACTTTATATCTTAAAAATATAATAAAATAAATGTTTCCAGACTTATGTAATAAAATGGTGTACAAAACAATTATATAGTTTTTCGAAAATAATCAAAATTCATATATACCTATAAAAATGAAATAGTTGAGTAAATTCTAATATTTTTTTTAATCCTGGTAATAAAATTCTATATTTTATACACAGTAACACACAAGACTAAATAAAACGATACTCACGTTCATAATCACTATTTCGTAAAATTTGTTCGTAGTATTTTCCATGTTTGCAATAAATGCCTTTATTTACAGTCGTTTCGTCGAACTCTGACGTTGAAGGCTGATTTTCAGATAACTTTGGCTCAGATTCAGCTCGGCAATGACTAGTGCATGTTTTAGATGTAGATCTGCTAGTAGCCGATGAAGTCGAAATTCCGATGCTTCTGTGATAAATTTTAGATGAAGGGTGATACGCTGAAGATTGCTGTAAGTAGAGAATCAAGATGAATTCAAAACATCAATAAAATCAGCTTTTAAAATCAGTCATTTACGTGTAAATGCAATTACATATTATTTGCATTTTATTTAAAAAGCATTTTGAAATAATAGTTTCTGATAAAAACTATAATGTTTTACAAATATAAATACTTATCAACAACTGAAACAATATTTTACTCGTACTAATTAATTCAATTTTTACTCGTACTAATTAATTCAATTTTTACTCGTACTAATTAATTCAATAGTCTTGAAAATCTTATTACCAACACCAAAATATACAGATTTACTTTATTTCTTTATCACTCAAATGAATTCCTATTACGTAGTTTTTACAATCACAGAAGAAAAGAAGTCTTTAATAAAACATATACTTTTTATATACTCTTTCTTTTCGAGAGGTTGATTCTGTACATTCATCCTAATTCGTCTTAAGATAAGAAAATCAGAATTTTTCAGTTGTTACAATTTATCAAATTATTCTTAAGTTTTATTTTCCTAATTTTCTATGATAACCTTTTACTCTTTTTCTTATTTATTTTAGACAAAACGTCATGTTTTACACACAAAAAAAATATTTATCAAAAAATATGAGAACGGTTTTTTATTCCTTCTAATTTGCAATACATTTTGCGAAATCTTTACACTTATTTTACTCATCAAAACAGTAACATTAAATTGTAACCCTACTTCCAGTAACATTAAATTGTAACCCTACTTCCAGTAACATTAAATTGTAACCAAACTTCCAGTAACATTAAATTGTAACCATACTTCCAGTAACTATAAATTGTAACCATACTTCCAGTAACATTAAATTGTAACCATGCTTCCAGTAACATTAAATTGTAACCATACTTCCAGTAACATTAAATTGTAACCATACTTCTAGTAACATTAAATTGTAACCATACCCTCAGTAATATTAATTCGTAATACTGCATTATACTAAGAAAAATTGTTCCATATAGTGATGAAATGAGACAGATTTGAAACTTACAAAGACAGAAACTGGATTTTTCCATACTAAAAAATATTCAAAAAAGAAAATGCTAATTTAAAATAAAAAAATATATATTATTTGCTAAAATACAGATCAATATAAATGTTATTATAATTCTTGCAAGGACCTCATAAAATGGGAACTTCACAATACATATCAAATTCTCTCACTCCATTACTGCTCTTCAGCAGATTAAACATATTTAGCTTTATGAAAATTACAAATGGGGAATTCATCATTATGTGGCATTATTTATAACAATATTTAACTATACATTGCAGTTTAATAGATATCATCAAAAGCGAAGTGAAAGATATCAATATTTTATCACTAATATTAACTGAAAAAAAATGCATTTTTTTTTTTCTTTAACAACTTTTATAGTTTTCAGAAAAGCTTTAGTGGTCTTACCAAAGATGATTGAATACCATTTATTTCTGGATATTTGTTGCTTTTACAAAGTCTGAACCACATGAAACAAATTTGTTGTTGCACCTAGTGGCATAGAAAAAAAACATATGTAGAAATGAAAATATAGTTTTACTGAATTCCAGAGAAAAATTTATAAAAACCACTAATAAAATTCAAAATAAGTATGCACACCTTTTTATTTATTACACAGTAGCCAACAAAGATATATACCCCTTCTAACAGGCAAAAGAAGGAGAAAGCATACTGAAGAATTGCGTGTGTTTCATTAACAGAAAGAATAGCGAGAACCCAAGTTGAACCTTGAATAGGGAGTAATATCACAGCTAACCAAAGTAAAGTCCTGCAAATAAGAAATATATTTTAAATATTATAATCAGGATGAATAAAAAGAATGTAGTAATGCAAGTAACGAAGAATAATTCTTAAGTAATTGAAAGATAAGTATCAGGCATGCCTTGTATATATATATGTGTATATGCAGGGTGTCTCAAAAAAGTGAAACAAGCGTTTATTTTCTAACTATTGCAATTAAACATGTACTTCCAACAGCAAAATTTCATCAAATGAAGTATCCAAACTTACGAGAGCACTTTGGTTCCTGCAGACGTTGATAATAAAAAATTACGAAAATAAAATTTTTATAAAACACCCATAGCAAAAAAAAAAAAAAAAAAAAAAACCGACGAAGAGTAAAAAGTTTTTCTTACACTAATCTATAAGCACATAAGATTTTTTTCTATTTGTGAATTTGTTACAATATTAAAGGGCAAATTCATTGACTTAAAACTATTTTCTCATACTTCAGACTGAAGTTTGAGTAAGTCTTGCGTTGTATTTTGAAAGAGTAATATACCTATTACAAAAGGACGGAATCATGATGTATTCATGATCATGCATCATGATAAATTCATTTTCTAGAATGATGTTAGGTACTCGGAAAATGACATTAGTATCCTTCTGCAATTAGGTCAGCATTAAGATTACAAATCATATAATTAATAGGCATTTCAAAATACTGAAGTTTCTCATTCATTTGGAGAGTTTAGAATCCCATACATAACTACAATCAAACAGTTTTCTTTCTTTCTTTCTTCCATTTTTTTTTTTTTTTTTTTTTTTCGTATTCCACTATTCTTCTGAGACATCTTATAAATTAAATTTCTCAAAATTGGATGCAATGATTGTTTCTTTCGAAATCTGAATATAAAAAAAAATGTCCTCCTAAACTTTTAATAAACATATCTTCAAATTTTGTAGACAGAAACATTAATCTCTGAGTGTGCATGGATGATTGCTAAAAGAAACATTTTACTAATTGACTCTTTCATACAGTATGGGCGCGTAAAAATTTAATTTTTAAAACCTTTTATTATCAATCTCCACATAAACAAAAGTTGTTTTTTTTATATAAAGTTGTCGACCTTATTTAATTAAATAGCTAAATAGTAAAGGAAATAACGGCTTGTTCCTTTTCTTTTGGACACACACACACACACACACACACACATATATATATATATATATATATATATATATATTGTCACGTAGATACGTTAGTATAGAACTCAGTAACACACACAAGAAGTAGAGCTAAATAAATTTATTAATTGAACTCAGAACTAAGAATACAGTAACTGACAAATCTTCTGCTTTTATACTAGCAGAAAAAGTTCCAGAATGCTTTTCTGGAGACAGTAAGAAAAGTCCAGAACACTTGTCTGGTAAACTAAAGAAATGTCGAAGACACTTTGAATTTTTAACTTCGTTTTATTTCCATCCTGGGAGGCACGAATTATGGACAAGCAGAAGCGACGATCACAACACAGAATGAAACAAAACGGAATGAGGAAAGGCTAAAAGTGAGGGGAAGTATTTTTCACGATGCTTACATACTATTAGAATTTTATAGGGATTTCTCACACGTGTCGAATTTGATAAGGGAAACACAGGTATCTTTTAGAAGTATTTGCTTGGGTGTCAATTTTGTATCTCTTCACTCGGAGCGTGGGAATCTTTGACGAAGCATTTTTACAAAGCTTTAATTGAATTAATTAAATAGAAAAAGTGGAATGAGATCAGGAAAGAAGAGAACATTTTACATTGAAGTTGATATGGGCTAAATACAGATAGAACTTTAGAAACTATTTAGAATTGAAATTAGATTTTAAAATATCATTACAATTTCCCACCACCGAAAGACGTGGAAGTGCGTTAGGGCCCTTTGACACACAACCATACCCTACAGTAGTGACCAATTAAGAGGTTAATATTTAAAAGTATTTCAAAAGTGATATTAGCATATTAATAGAGATACCAAAATTTCCCTTACCTTTACATTACTACAGAAATCCCATCCATCATTTTATATCAGAAGTACAAAAAGACTAAGAATTATATTTGTGAAAATATTATAAAAGCCTAAATAATTATCAATAATTACAACATAATATTAAAAATTAAATGATATTATTCACAAAGTTATTTTGACTATTCTTCTGTAAAAACTCAATTGAGGAAATTTGGTGAGGATAGTAATGGCATATTATTCTTAAATGCTAGAAAGTCCTCAACAAAATTATTAAATTAGAAAAGAAATATTAAATTATTGAATAAAATATCATTATTGTTATGATTTCACCCAAATAAAATATCAATATAATTATGATTTTAAATAAAATATTTTAACCTCAAAATAATAAACATAAGATTCAAAAATTTCAAAAAAAAAAAAAAAAAAAAACCTTGGAAATGAAAATAATAATTGTAAAATTGAAAGATTTCATATTAAACACTTGGAACTGAAACTAATAAACATAAGACTTAAAAACTTCATATAAATAATTTGAAAATGAAAATAATAATTCAAAAATATCAAATGGAAAACTTGGAACTAAAATTAATTAATGCAAAAATCAAAGATTTCATACAAAACATTTGTAAATGAATATAATAAACACAAGATTCAAAATATTTTTATAATAAATATTTGGGGCATAAAAAATATAATATAATAAATATTTGGTTATTTGAGAAAAAGAAACATTTGTATTTGGAAAATTCGAAGTATTTTGGCACAAGTGATAATAGAAGGTAGCTTAATGACTGTCAGAGGTGTAAAAATTTCCCCTGGGGTATTTACTACATTATTCTAACCATCACGTGCCATTAATTATGAAGTATATAAGAACCTTGGTCCATCAATTTTTACTTCATTTACAAGGTCTGTATGCATATTAGAATATAAAAGCATACTGACACAATAAATAACAGAGTATAGTTTAATTATAATCAGAAGTGGAAAAGTTTCCTCTGAGGTATTCACTACCTTGACCTTTTTATCACCAGTGTTATTATTTTCAACAATATGTAAATATATATGATTATTATTGGTATGCCAGTTTGTAATAATTTTTCCTACCTTGTGTTTCCCTGACGAAAGCATTTTTACAAAGCTTCAATTAAATTAATTAAATAGAAAAAAATGGAATGGGATCAGGAAATAAGAGGGCATTTTACATTGAAGTTGATATGGGTTGAATTAAGATAGAACTTTAGAAATTAATTAGAATTGAAATTAGATTTTAGGATTAAGAGAAAATCGATACAATATTTAAAAAAAATTCACCATTTGAATCTACAAATAAGTATACATTTCGATGAATAGCTTGTATTTACGAATTGTTCGTTGTATTATTAATACATTATGAATATATTGTTAGCGATGTATTATGATGAAATCTATGATTATTATCGATATTTTATAAGTTATGAATATTTTTCTGATCCATGAAATTTCTAACTAAAATAATGTTAAAATATCATGGATAATTTGAACCTCTTTTAATTAGTTCGAAATCAAAATTTTTAAAAATTAAAAGGTGTTTTTATATCTAAATTATTTTTGGTAGTTAAATATATTTTTACGTTCGCACAAGCTATAAAATATCTTATGCGACTTATTTATTAAGGTTATTTATTTATTAAGAACTTTTATGAAATTACTGTCTTTAAAACTCATAATTATTATAACTTAATTCTTTATTGTTTATATAGAAACATTGAATTATCCAAAAAAGCTGTTACATTTTAAAAATAAATTGTTGTTGCCATTTTATGTTTAAAATTGTGGCTTTCTTTTTGTGCTCATTTGTGTTCATTTGAAACCATTCAGGTTTCCTTAATTTAAAATTTTGGGTAATCTGTATTTTTATTTTGGCCCCTTAAGTTCCAATATTTATTTATTTTATACAATATTATTTATATTATCCAATATTTATTATTCCACTTTTATTTATATTATCCAATATTTATTATTCCACTTTTATTTATATTATCCAATATTTATTATTCCACTTTTATTTATATTATCCAATATTTATTATTCCAATTTTATTTATGTTATCCAATATTTATTATTCCAATTTCATTTATATTATCCAATATATTTATATTATCCAATATTTATTATTCCAATTTTATTTATATTATCCAATATTTATTATTCCAATTTTATTTATATTATTCAATATTTATCCAATATTATTTATATTATTCAATATTTATCCAATATTATTTATATTATTCAATATTTATCCAATATTTATTATTCCAATTTTATTTATATTATCCAATATTTATTTATCCAACAATTTGAACAGAGTAACAGCTCTGTAGAGTGGAGGTATTTTTGTTATGTCATTATTAAAAAAATTGATAAATGTAAGTAAAAATGTTACTCTTATAAACTGGCAGCCCTTTTCTTATTATTAAAATATTTCGAACAAATATTTCCAAATAAATTATGTATAGCATTTTTTACAAATAAGTGCACTGGAAGTGAATCGCTTTTTTCGTATATAATGTTTAAAAATAAAAAAATTTCAAAAATTAACTGAATTTTTTTTAATATTCAAGTATTTATCACTATTAGAGAGCTAACTTTTCTGTAAGAATTAAAAATAGTATTTTTAAAACGATACTTACTTTAAATTACCGAAATCCATTATAGAATCTTTGCATTGCAGGCTTGATTTCAAGGCTGCTATAAACACAAACAGGGTAACCTGAAAAAAATATTATAAATTGAAATGCTTTTAGAAATTGCAATCAAGGTAAAAGTAAATATTGTTCTGTTATACGATTTTTTGTTTCTGTACAAAATGAATGTATGCAATAGACGGTGTAATAGCTTTCCAAGAATTATACGTTTTACTATCACACACCCAAAAGTTCTAGCTGAATCCAAAAGATATCCTGTGCAAATTTATAATAGATCTTTTGTGTGTGTGTGCGTGGGTTTTATTTTAACAATGGAAGGTTCCAGTTTTTCCTCTCTTTTTGTCATATTCGTGCATTATTTTCACATAGTCCATTCAATTGACTAGACCTTGACGTGTTATAAATAGAGGTACATATATGTAGTCATACAAAAATTATTTTAAAGTAATTGAGAATGATCTAAAAATCTCTTTCCTCTGTCGAAACAGAAATATTATTAAAATTTCTATTTTGGTAGAGGAAAAAAAGATTTTCGAATAAGAAGAATCTAGTAGGGAAAGGAATGAATTAAAGATTTAACATAATCACATCAATTGATGTAGCCAGAAATCCTCCAAAAAATCATACTATGCATTCTTAATACAAAAAAATAACAAAAATGTGTTTAATTATGAATTATTGTGCAATCAAGTAATACATTCTTTTGGATAATTTTATTTACAACGACAAAATATGGTTTGTATACATTAATAATTTCCTTGAGCAGATTTATATTTCGTATAAATATACCAAGTAACGCATAAACAAACTATCATTTAGTGAAATGTTTTTATTTATTAATTTTTTTATTTGGCTTCTAAAAGGAATTATTTTCTAGAAAATTCATTAAACAGTCAGAGTGCAGAAAAGTATTTTATTAAGAACAGTGCATAGAGTTGAACAGAAATGCAAACAGTGATATTTATTTTTTCTATAAATTATTATATTCTTTTTCTTTCCTTCGTTACCTTCAAATGAATTGCCGTTTGAAAATCCATGAAAAGAAATTTATGACCTTCAAATGTTATGCGATTTATTAAATGCTATGTTACGTTCCTAACTGTTGGTAATACAGCTTAATTGAATTTGGTAATTTCGTTTTAGACTAACATTCCATTGCTTTTAAATTCTTATCTTTTTCACTATATAGTGATAGATTTTTTAGAATTTATTCATATTAGATAATACTTCACAGTAAAATGAGGAATATCTATGAGGAAATTTTTAAATTCTTGTATATTTATAATATGTGTCACTCATTTAGAATGAACAATAGCTTATTACTATTAATATTAACAGCAATTATTATTATAAAAAAACCAATAAAAATTTCGTTTAGTTTCAATAATAGATGTTATTATTAATGCTACAAATAATATTATTCATAATATTTTATTATTAGTAATACTATTCCATTATAAATAAAAATCATTTGAACTAACCTTAGCATATACATAAATCCTGAAAATATTAGTAATGTTTACTTTGCATAATTAGTCACACTCATAACGTATTATGTTCCCTTTAATGATCCTTGGAAAGAATGATACAATTATTTTAGCCTATCCACAACTAATAGGTAGCTTACTTCCAAAAACTAAAGCAGCGTCGGATTTCATTAAGTTATATATATGTAGAGTAAACAAATAAACTGCATTTGAAATTTTAAGTAAGTATGTTTATCTTTAAAAGACATAAAGTTATTTAAAAAATACATACAACAACGATAACGCAAACAGGGCCGACTAGACTCCAAACCACATTTTCATGCACAGATAGCCAGCAACTAGATAAACAAATATAAGCAAATTTTTTGTAGAACAGTATTAGAAAAAGCGTAAATAAAAATTCTAAAATCGCAGAACCTAATACATTTACACAAAAGACACATTTTTACAATACATTATTCACTATGTCTGACGGATGTAAAACATTTTTTAATCGGAAACAAATGTATGTAAAATATTAAAAGCGAAAGCTATAACTATCAAAATATCAGGGCCTTTCTTCAAAATCATGTTCTCGCATAGAAAATTTTTCATTAAAAACGGTTTTTTACATACACTTACCTTATCTTTACATTTACAATACCGTTTTACAAAATCATGTTCTCTCATAGAAAAATTTCATTAACAAGGTTTTTTTTAAATGCAATTTTATTAATGAACTAAACGGCAAAATATATTTTATTTTCTACCTTTATGTCTCGATTATTTGTTTCTCAAATTCATTGGTACTCATAAAGTGATAGACTTGTAATCGAATCAAAATTTAATATAATTAACATTTAACTCGAAATGAAGTTCTAAAGATAGTAAAATAGCGTATCTTCATCAAGAATATGGAAGTGCACAAAATTTCAAACTCGTAACTCACTAGGAAATTCAGAATATTATGAAAGAAACATAAAACAAAAATGTGCAAATATATTATAAAAAGATCGTTTCAAATTGAAACATTTATACAATAACACTATCATGAAAAATGATAGAATTTTGTTGACGATATAGTACAGTAGGAATTATACTTTAATAACATTTCAGATCGATATTTTAGAGCAAATGACATTTTAAAATTTTCAATTACTGCAGAGTTTTCTTTGCTGATCTAATGCGCAAAGTCAAAATAAGCCTGCAGAATATTCCAAATTATAAAACAACATTTTCTTAAAAGAAAATAAAGGGCTAAAAAATAATACTTTTGCTTACAAAAAGTGATTTCCATATTGATCAACGCTAACACCAACAGACAATCCAACAATTAGAGCAGGTGCACCTAAAATTACAAAAGAAAAAAAAATGTCTCAGAAATGACCGAGCTACAAAAAAATATCTATTATATTATAAATATCTTAAACGTAACTGAACACATTTTCATTGACTACTCCATGGGTATATGGGTGGTATTTGAAAAAAAGCTAATTAAAATAGAAAATCAAATCATTTTTAAAAATTGATTAAATTTCTATAGTATAATTTCAGCTCATGATTCGGATCATTAACCTAAAATGTTAAGTACTTTTATATACCTTTATATTTATTTCCGAAAGGTTCTTCAGCTAAAAACAAAACAAAACAGGTTACAGGTTACAAAAAGCTTTCCTTGTTTATGAGAAATAAGTTGTCCTCCTCATTTTCTCATCATTTTTATCTTCCTCATTTAACAAGAAGAAAAAAGGATAAAATATAAAACCTCTGAATTTTTTCTTTTATATAATGAAGATGTATTTTATTATGAAGCTAAGCAACGCAACGCTACTCTTTGACTAAAATATGGAGAGGAGACAACAAGTAAAAAAGTGAATAAATAAATAAATGGATATTTTTTTACAAGAAAGAGACATATACAATATTTGTGCTTGCCTAAATATTAATATTTAAATTATAACACATTCATATTAATATACATAATTACAATCAATGTATATTATGCATCGGTCAGAGAATTGAAAACGATCAATTTTCGAAATAAATTTGCTTAATATCCAAGTAATGAAGAAGTAGAATTATTTGCTCAACACTAAATATTGTAAGTTACTCATAATTTTCTATATTTTTTGGTGCAGTACACGAAATATAAGATACTGTTATAGAAAAATGTACCTCTTTTTATAAACTAACTTACATCATTTAAAATTAATGGCTTAAATAATTTATTGCCCAACCGATGATTAATTGGCATACAATTCACTTAATTAAATTATTATCAGAAGTGAAACTCTAATTTACTTCAATACTCTTAGAATGCAAACTCTAATTTATTTCAATACTTTTAGAATGCAAACTGTAATTTATTTCAATACTTTTAGAATGCAAACTCTAATTTACTTCAATGCACTGCAGTAGGCACGGCGGCGATTTTCCGAAGTGAGAAAAATCCGCTTGTATGTAACCAGCCTAAAAATGCAAGATCTTTAGCGTGATAATATTGCCTACTATCTGACTTAATTGTGTGTGTCATTGATTGTAGCTCCTATTTGAAAAATTGTATATGCCTGGGTCTGCTTGTTTGGCCTCTAAGGTCTTTGAATCTAAAACAAGTGAATTTCTTCATCAATGTACAGATGAATAAGTTGATGCTTGATGTTATCAAATGTCAAACCCCATTTGCCTATAATGGACAAGTAACACTATTTTTTTCTTCCAGTGCGAATATAACGCAATTTAAAGTTCGATGACAAATGTTGTTACTCTTACTACATTCTATCATCCGGCATTCTTCTGTTGCAAAAGTTCAAGGCACCCTTTATATCATGAAAGTGAAATAGTTTGATCAATAATACACTTACCAAATCCTATTGAAAAATAACAATGCATGGGGCCATGATTTATGTCACACAAATTGGTCATCATTCTAAAAATATGAATTGCTTCGACTAGCAGCCAAGAGAAGATTGCAAGGAACAAAAAGTGCAATAGAATGGCAACCATTTTACATGGAAACTGAAAAAAGAATTGTAATAAATTATTTACAAATAACAAATGTTGAATTTTTTGCAAAGTATTTAAAGATTTCACACAGTAAGAATATATTTACCTGCTGAAAAACAAGGGTATGTCTCGATTTAAGAGCAATCAAGAAAATGAGTTCCGCGGCAAATATACAACTGACAAGGCAGATGTGAATTGTATTGCTGTTCGTCTGAGAGCCACGTAATAAACAGAAAACCAGAAACGTCAACGCCAGGAGAACTAGTGATGTGACAATAGCGAGATACGAAACCACATTCTGTACAAGAGATTCAGAGGGAACAAACTGAAAATATAAAAAGTATCAGACTATATTTGCTAAATTTAAGTCAAAATAGGAGCAGAAAAATATTCCACGTTTTTAATATTAGTTTGATTTTATTAAGTAAAATATGAAGAAGAAAATACTAGTGTGACAAACTTCGTTATAGCTACAATATTATTTCGATCCAATTACTTAAAAGAAATTTAACAAAGAAAAAACAAACCTCGTTATGACTTTTCTCCATTATTACAGTGAAACTGCTTAAATGATTGCAACTGCAATTGACGTATGGACTATCAGGTATATATGATTCAACTTTACATCCTTCACTGGACCAGTGGCCCCGGCTGTAAATTAAAAGAAAAGATGTACCATCAGGCAGTTTGAATAGATAAGAAAAATAAACATATATGTCATTAAAATTTAAAAAATGCTAGTTAAAAACTTTTATTTGAAAAATAAAAATAATCAGTGACTAATTTGCCTCTTATAATTATTCATTTTCATAACGAATAATAAAATACCCGAAACATAAAATACACAGTCACATTTAACTGAATCAAAAATTCTATATTTATATGTGTACTGCTGTATATGATAATTATAATTTCCCTACCCTTTGATAGACTATAAGATCTACATTTGAGATTCATTTAAATTTAAACTATATCAGGAAAATATCTATAATAATAATTTACAACTTAGTTGTAATATATTACTTTCACTTTCAAGTACTTGCCATCTGTTAAGAAAAGATGAGATGTCTGCAAGAGATGCAAAAATTATTTGAACACGTTTTAATGAGAATCTAACTTCAAAATTTCATTTTAAAATTAAATTGAAATAAAGGAAACTAATATGATACTCCTATTAATTTTATTTAGTTTGCTTATTTTCGTTTATACTATTTTAGTATATGAATTCTTGTGAAGTGATAATAATCTCATAGTTTCTAAAAAAGCAAAAGAAAGTCAGTACAAATTTGTCAAATTAGAAAACATAGCTAAAAATATAAAATCATTCTCTCTTGAATAGATACAGTTCGTTTAAGTATTTTCTAATGTGTACAAACATTTATATCAAAATACGAAAACCATTTCAAAATTAAAGTTTTATTATAATTTCAATAATCATTTATGTCTAAATAGGCAATACATTTGTAGATTAATGTTTTGTTATAACTTGATTAATCACTCATATAAAGATAAGCTATATCTTTGCAAACTAACTTTTCGTTGGTACTCCAGTAGACACATTGAGGACTAGTTCCAGTCGAATTAAAAACTCGAAAGCGCAATCTTGCATTTAAATGTTGTCCAGAATGGTCGTCAGAAGTGTTAATTGATTGGACAACGACAGTCAAAATCGGAGCATTAACACCAACAGGAATTCCATGAAAGCTGCAAAGAAAAAACGTATTAAAAACACAATTGGAGCTTCTACATTTAAAAAAAAAATTAATAATATTATATTTCATGATCATGCTATTGATCAACCACTTTCTCAGTGGCTAACTGTTTTTGGCTAACAGTAATTCTAAACATTAAATATAACGTTAATTTCCATTTTATGAGTGTTATCATATACTACTTTCCCTCTTCCTTTAAAGTATTAAATCTGCATAAATAAAATATCTTTTTGTATAAAAGTTAATAATTTTAAAATAACGGATGGAATAAATCTTATGGAATATATGAAAAAAATTTCACCAATTAAGTTTTATATCTTAATTTCGGTCATGTTAGCTATCATCAGGATTGTTCTTTTTACTTTCTAAAGATTTTTTTTAATACTTTTTCAACGATCAGTCAGTGTAAAATATGTAAATTTATTTATATGTAACTTTCCCCTTTTCAAATTTATTCTAGATGAAACCATAACATTTCACAAGATGCAATAGAATAAATATTTTCGTTCAACAGAAATAAATGATAAACTACAACAATTAAATTATATTCTAGTGCCTCGTTTCGTTTTCAAAACAAAAAGTCAACAAAGTCTAGCATGAAAAATTTAGATCAGATTTTACTATATTAAAACATATTTGTTGAAAGAAAGTTTCTTTCCGATACAGAAAATAGCTGTTTTACTCCTTCCTTTGTTCCGAAAAATATTATATTTGCGGCTGAAACTTTGTCTATTATTTTTTCTTCACTCATACCAAGTGTTTTTAAATTATGACAATTTTACGCCTTTTTTTTAACCTAAAACCATTCGAGAATTTTCGAAACAGTTTTACATATTATCCTTGTTGAATTTCGAATCTGAAAAGATTGCAAGCAGGTTACATCTTTTTTTATGTTATTTTTTCATTCGCATTCAAGATATTAAGGACAAGACTTTCTTCCAAAGTTACTTATGACTCTATTGGTCTCTGCTTAAGGGCCTTATACTTCAAAACTTCAAAAAAAGTTCCCTTTTGGTGCAAAATTTTTAAAAAAATTTCATGTTACAAAAAATATATCAATCGGTAGGAGACCAAAGATAGTTTATGTTTCATGAAAATTTTGAAAAGTATCTTAATTTAATGATGAATTATAAAATTGAATGTGAAGTCCAAAAAATTTTTAAAAAATGCTCAGAAAGTTAAAAAGTTTGATTTAGCAAAGCCTATGACACTTTTTTATAATTTTTTTACAATGCAAAATAATAATTATTATTATTTTCAATTGCATTAAAAGTTGTTAGCAAAATATTGTGATTCAGAAACGTCAACAACCTTTCGAATCAATAAATAAATTCCTATAGATTGAGAAATTGTAACATTGCATAGTGTACCTTAACACAATAATTGCCTCCTGTAACGATATTCGAAAGAAATATCTGATTACAAAGAGGCTAAATACCTACTTCATTTATATAAAGGGTGGATAATAAGGCAATAAGTAGTTTAAATATTGCTTAAAATTTATTTATGTGACATTAAAACAGAATATATATAACAATACCTTAGTAAAAAAAATATTCAAAATAAATACCTCACTGAATCATCAAATACAGTTGGAATAAGTTGTCCCATTGTAGAATATATTACATATCCCACAACAGCATTTTTCTTATACGAGCCAACATGATTATTAGTGGTATCTGTAAAGAAAAATCCGTTTTAGCAAGAGTTATTTGAATTTTTATTGAAAATAGTTTTCATAAATTTTCCAAAGAAGGGGTTTTTAAAAATTAAAAACACAGACTGTACTTATTAATCGAATTCAATAGTAATTCAAATAGACAAAATGCCACGAGCAAATTCACTGCAAATGAATGAGATTATTCATGCATTTTCGCGTCTTAGAACTATAGAAATAAAGCCATAAGATTAAGACACTTTTTGATTAAAATCATTGTTTTAAATGTTTGTTCTTTCATTTTTTAAAGCTAACATGTTCATTATACAGAATATTCATTATTTTTATTAAACAAAATTCTACTCAAATGCAATAATTAATTTTATTATATAGATTTATAATTTATATATAAATTATATAGATTTATATCGGAATTATAATTCCATTTATATAGAACTGAAGATGATAAGAGTTCTATGTAATTGGAAATGATTGTGCATCATATAGAATTCTCTATAACATCAGCAAGAGTCGTTATTCATTATAAGTTATTTTACATGCACACATCATTTTCTATATTTTCTACATGCTTGCTAATAAATAAATACAATAAATTATAAATGGCGGGCGAATGATTGATATCTTAGATTATCATCCAACATATATTTCAAGTTAAACAAAAATTATTCGATTTAGGCCTGGTAATTTTGAATTTCCAAGAAGTAATGAATTTGGTGCTAGATCAGAAACACTCTCTCGAATAAATCATGCATTTTCTTAAATACCACTCTAAAGAGATGCTTCACACAGAATATAACGACCAATAGACTCGAATATTCAAAAAATCTACAGCGTTACAGAACCCTATCTGTGCGATCTCTTACTAGAGATTCGAAATTTTTGATGTAATACTAACTTTCCTTTGAAAGAACCGGGAAGAAATCATGTACAAATAGATAAATGAGAAAAAAATAAAGCCATTGCTTTAAAGTCTTCAATGATATTAGGATAGAGTAACCTTTTCGACCTCCACAACCCAAGTGTACTCTATCCTTTATATTTTTAACTTTATATTTATTGACGGTACTTACATAAGATTCAAAATTGAATAAAATATACTATGAGGTTGGAATATTATCGGTAGTTAAAAGTACCAAATCTATATAGTATTCTTTATGCACGCTAGATGGCGTTAGGGGTTCCTTGAAGGTGTATTCGTCCAAGGTAGCGTCTTGTCTCTGTTTACAAACGCCATTATGAGCTCGTCACTTGCGTTTGCATTTACTGATGTATCACCTCCAAAATCGATAGTAAGTCGCAAATATATTCTTTTTCTTGCTTGTTAATACTTTATTAATGATAATATTAAGATTAAAATATATTTATGTATATTTGTTAAATGTTTACAACCTGTTTTATTGACGGGTACTTACAAGTACCAATAATAAAACCATTGGTCAAACAAATGATGAGTGAAGGGAAAATTTTCATTTGTAACCATTTTTGTTTGGGTTTTTGCGTTTTTATTTCAAAAAAATATTGTGTATTAATAAGTGGAATTTATTTCAAAGATTTAAATCTATATAACAATGCTATATATATATATATATATATATATATATATATATATATATATATATATATATATATATATATATATATATATATATATATATATATATATATATATATATATATATATAAAAATTTGTCAATTATGAGGATATGTGATCTGCCGTAAGTAAAAGCGAATTTGTTTTGTGTGAATATTTTATATTTGATTTTTTCGTCTTAATATTTATGAGTTTAGTTTTATATTTTAAAGATCCTAACTTTATTAATAAAAAAAATTTAAAAATTGCAAATTATTTTTATGACAGGCTATCTATTGTTCATTAAATTTTACTGCAGTTGAATTGATCTTAATATTTTTCGAATTAATATTATTTGTAGGAATCATAAAATTTATTTATTATAAACCTGTTTTTATAATTCTTTACATGTTTTTATAAATAGTTTATAAGACTTAATTATTTCCTTTCAGTCATGCTGTGAAGGAAAGGCCTGAGTGTAGAAGAAGCATTGTATATTTTCCAAAATTTGTCTTTAGAGGACAGTGATACACCAACAGATTGAAGATGAAGCGACACTTTCTACATCTACCCCATTGGCAGCCCCTTCTACTTCACAGACGTTCAGGTAAAGGAATCAGAAAGTAGTTCAGATGAAGCGGATTTCCTCTTCTACCACGGTATTCATATTTTCCCTGAATTCTGGATTTGTTACTCCTCTTTTTGATAATCTGTTTTCAACAGTGGATTTTTTCTTAACATTTTTCACCAATGACAACACTGAAAATATTATTTTTTTAATCAAATCTGTACTGTACTCAAAAAGGTAAAGATATTCCTCTTATCACAAGGGAAGAACTGTATGGATTTTTAGGTTTGGAATTCTTTTTTAGCTATCATAGAATTGCCTAAAGTTTGCCATTATTGGGCAAATGACATGGATATTTCGGTGGAAATTGTTTCTCAAGCCATGTCTCCCAGTATATTTTTTCAAATACTGGCTAATGTTCATGTGAATAATAATTCTAGAATTCCTCAAAATAATCAGGATGCCTTTCATAACAAGTTTGAATGCAAATTTTCAAACCCTTCGTTTGCCTACACAGTATCAATCGATAGATGAGAGTATGGTTCTTTTCATGGGACGATCATCTTTGATCAATCCTATGAAACCAATAAAAAGATGCTACAAGTTATGGTGTCGAGCAGACATATCTGGCTGTATTTACCAATTTGACGTATATCAAGACAAAGAAAAAAGTGCTCAAAAAACAAGTTGGGAAATTACCATGTCATCACAATGGAGAATTATTATTGATCACTCCAGCTGTATGAATATTTGAAACCGCAGCATATTTATACATTTGGTAGAGTCAGATCAGAACGACGTGACCTCCTAAAACTTGCTGGAGATAAAGATTTACAGCATGGAGACTTTGATCATCAGATAACCGATCAAGGAATTTCCTATATCAAGTAGAATGATAATAGGTGTGTTCATTTATTATTGAATTATCACTGAAATGAAACTTGCACAGTTCAAAGGACACAAAAGTATGGATCTAAATTGGATGTACTCGCACTTAATATTGTAAAAGAATACAATGAACAAATGGGAGGTGTTGATAAACCCGATTTGTTGCGTTCCTTATACGACAGAGACAGAAAATCCAAGAAGTGGTGTTTGTGAAGAACCGATTATTTTATGCAATGCTCTTTTGAAATGACTTTGATTAACTCTTATGTTGCTTATAAAGAGTTAAATGAATCAGTATCTGTACAGGAGTATCAAAGGAGAGTGGATCAGTGTTTACTCACACTCTCAGGATCAGAAAGAAAAAAGAGAGGAATGCCAAAATCAATTGAAAATGGACAAAATATCTCACCACATCTTGGCAGCAATAAGCAGAGGGAAAAGAACTTTACGGTGTCGAATGAAATTCGCCCCCAAAATAAGGGATGTCATTGGCCAACATTTGTAAGTTCTCTTTTGGTCGATGCGAAGTTTGCTCCGAAAAGGCATTAAGAGAAAGCCACATTCTAAATGTACCTCTTGTAACGTATTTTTATGTTGCAATGAAAAAATAATTGCTTTTATCAATATCATCAATCATAGATAAAATGTGAATAAGATTTTAAATAAATTAATTTCAAAACAATTTTAACTCCTGATATTTTTTGCTCCTTGTGTACCTGCGGTACTTTAAAGTACCATCTCATTTAATTGCTATGAATTACTATGATAATGTAATAATCACAATTTTTATTCCTTATATCTTTAAGTTTGTTCCTAAATAATCAAGAAAAAAATTCTTGACGTAAATTTTTTATGTAATCAATAATGTGGTAAACAAAGGGTATAAAAACGGTGCTGAGTGACCTTTTCAATTTGACAATGGCTGCTCCCTCTCCCACTATCCCTGTTGATTGAGGTCTCCAGAAATTGTGTGAGGGCAGATCCTACATTAAATTAAGCTTTCTGCTTGCTACCTAGTAAAATTTCTTACTAAAAGGCTTCTAAATGATAAAATTATATATTTTTTCATGGTGTTTACATTTTGTGTTTAGAAACAATTCTGGGATTGCAAAAAGCATTTGAAAGGAAAATAAGACATTATGACTTGGTTACGTAGGACAATATACCTATATTACAGTATTTGTAAATGTTAGCTAGCAAGAGAATGTTTTGTCCAGGTGAATATTCTCCCGTCCTGTGTTGCATCTTATAATGTTCTGTCATTTTAAATTCTAAAATTCTTTATTTTGCTTTTAAAATGAAGTTATTTTTTTTATGTATCTACATATATCTTAATAAGCTTTCAACTTTGGAACTGTATTCTTTTTAAATACTAGTAAATAAATTTGGTAATTGCTTTTTAAATAAATTTGTTTAAATTTAAATAAATCAAAAATTTTCTTAAATTTTAAAAATATATTAGGTGTCTATAGTGAGTTATGTAGATTAATTATTCTTAAAATGTAAAAAATGAGAACTTTTGAATTATTAAATTATATGACGCAACAATGATTTTTAATTTTAATGAACACGCAAGTACCATTTTAAAGTTATGTTTCCGCATCAAATATGTCTTTCGTTAATTAACATGTTATAATAATATACAGAGGTAAAAAATGAAACTTTTAGAAATTATAAAGTATTATCACAACTTGTACACAGCCCCTCATTAGTCAAAATATTTTGGATGTTAGAAATATGGCGATACAAAAATCTCCACGTCGCAAACGAATACTTCATTGCAAGAAAGGGGAAGGAAATATTTATCTTCTATCGTCTACACTTTCGGTCGTTTTGGATTTTAAAAGAACTACATTTCGAAGAGCGAAAGAATTCAAAGGACTACAAAGCCAGATTCCAGACTTTTTTTCTTCTAATTATTCCTGAAAATGTAACTTGGCAGTATGAATGTCTGCACTGGAAAGAAGAATTCCAAGTGATTTTGTGTTTATTCCTGCAAGTGTAGTGAAACTTGCCTTTTAACATAGCTTGTCATCATGCCTGAAAGTCATTTATTTAGTTTGTAGTCTCTATCTTTGATTCTTGGTACTATTACTTTGACTCACATCTTATGAACGAAAACACCTGAACATGAAATCTTTCCCAAAATAATTTTAAAAAGATGTATAGGAATCAGAAGTTGTATTATGAATACGAAGTTTGTCACCTTCCTTAACGACACAATGATTGGTAGTTAACTTTCCCATTGCAAATGATAATACGTAACTTCTTGTGAGGAAAGAAAAACCAAAAGAGTTCATTCTGCATTCACATTCATGGAACAGAAGCAAAATTAAGATCTATTTTACAATGCTAGTGGTCCGGTCTTTATATATTATAACAATAGAATGAAGTGATTTTCTTTATGTTTACACACTCAAATGAGCGAGTAACGGTATTGTGTTGATAAGGTTAAGCCACAAATTAAATTTTGCTAAGAATTGAGCTCCAATAGACTAAATTGGTCCTGAAAGGCTCTTTAACATTCCACATAATCATTCTAAATGGGTATTAAGGATTTTTGGAACCTTAAGATCCACCGAAATTAATTAATCCTAATCGATCAATAAACTTGGGTAAATGGGACTAACATCAAAATTCCTATATTATATAAATCGATCAAGTTAAATTGTGAATATCTTTGTCAATTCTGAAACATATGAGTAAATCAAATCTTTTGAAAATTGCAAACAACGCTTATGTTCAGGAGATTTCTTTTTATCTTCCCGAAAGAACACCATTTGCTTGATTATTATTCATTCAAACAAAATCAATCCTAAGTAATAAAATACAAAAATTTAAATTAAAGCTTACTCTAAAAGGTTAAAGATTTATTTTGAACAGCAAATTTATGGGATTTTTTTTTTTTTTCAGTTCAGTCTTGAAATCAATATATTCTGCATCTCTGAAATTGAATTTCAGGCATTTTAAATCCTCAGGCTGAACAACAGGCTTAAATCCTCAGAAAAAGTCGATTGACCAATTTTCAGAAAAATATATATATATATATATATATATAAAACTTGCCACTATTTCTAGCTTTCTCTAGCTGGTATTACGTAATATAAAAGTAATTTAAAAATGAAGCACATAGTAGCGGAAAATAACATACACCTGTTTTGTTTTTTTTCTCTCCAAATTTCCAGGCATTAATAAGCAAATCTAAAATCTAACTATGAGGCGTGCCTAAACATATTATGTGACTCTATAGAAAAATTTTGAAACTGCCTTAGACGTGAATTTCCTTCATATTCTTTCATCATTTTGCGTAACTAAATTGATAAATACTGAACTTTTAGAAATAAATGCTAATTACACATAAAAGCTAATAAATAAATTAGAATGGAAGATGTGAAGGGTGAAAAACTTTACCATCAAAATGTTTAATTCCAATACTCTTAAGAGGAAGAATTATTTCGGCTGAGTGGCTCTCAAAATTTTCTCTAATGGGATAATTGTTGTATTTAGGAAAAATGACAGACGGTTTCTGTGCTCCATCAGTAGCATGCAGTTCCACAAATGGAGATACATCCAGATTCTTAGTCTCATTTTCAGCATTTTGAGTATCTGATGGAATCCATACATCAGATGATGAAACGGTATCAACCCCAAACACTAAAAAGAAAAGAAAAGGATTTTTGAAATTAAACATCAAGTAGTAATTGTGTAGTAATTTGTAATAATAACTTTATATTTTGCAAATTTAGTTTAAATAAGAAAACAATAAATCGTTCTTGAAAACAAAATTTTATTAATGCAATAAAACTACAAAATTATTTTAAATGAAAAATATGGAGGTTAAAATATACTTGTACAAGCGAAATGCAGTTATAGAAATCTCAAAATCATTTGGCTTTTTTATCACATTTGTAATATATTTTTAATTTTCAGTGAATGTTTATAGATTTTTTATCTTATAATATTCTTTATAATTTAATTTCCTTGTATTATTATTTTAGTGCCTCATGTTATCATGATTTTGTTTAGAATTGAATGAAGAATTTCAATGTTTGTTTGTTTTTTCTTCTTATTTTTATTTTTCTGCAAATTTGAAATGGAAGTCCAAACTTTTAGTTTCCCATTGTTCGTATTTTTTTTTTTTTTTCATATACCTTTTTTTACATTCAAAATTTAAATTATTTATTAACACTATTTTCGAAACCTGCAGTAAATTTAATTATTTTTATACTGAGTATTAACTGAGTCAACTCTTTTGTTTTCACATGACTTAGAATTTTAATTTACGGTATTTATAATTATTCAAAAGAAAAATGAAATGTCAAGCATTCAGTGTACTACTTGATTGCAATGGCATACTGGGCCCGAGGGGATAACACTGCAATGTGCTATTTCGAAGTAAAAAGAAAGCAGATTGAAAAATGGCAAAGGGCAGATGGAACTTGATAGGTCAGGACGGTCTACAGACAACAGACACAAGGATCAGTCGAGTAGGATTGCCGTTACTGTTAAAATGGTTTATTTCTCCAATGGAGGATAGTTGATGTTCTAACAAATGGTAGGGACGTTGTATTGTGACTAATGGCACTTTAAAAGCCCTCTGACAATTGTCTCTCAGAGATTTAAGCCGGATGAGCGTGTCTTGTTTTTTCATTAGCGCCAACTAGCTACTCACACGTTGCAACCCTTTTTACGGGATAGACTCCATTCATGCATTTCATCCACAGATCGTAATTTAGACCGGAATCAGAGAACGATCACCTCTAAACCAGTCCCCCCAATGGTATTACTCTCGACATAAAGGACTTTGTGACTACGACAGATTCATACGTGCGCCAGCCACCACACACACACGGAGAGTCTTCGACCGGCGGGGTTCGAACTCACAACGCAGGGAATCCATTGCCCTACCAACCAGGTTATCCCGGCCTCGATAGGGACGTACAAGACTAGAAGTATAGCGCTAAAATGGGTTATCTAATCAAAATCATTTTAGGAAAACACGAAAGAACAAGAAAGAAAGTAGTAATTTTGTAGGTAAAATTTCAAAGTTCATTTTAACATTAAAAAATTGAAAAAAAGTTCCAAAATTTTCTTATTTTAGTAGAATTTAAAACAAATAATATTGATGCATAACAAGTAAAAAATTATTTGAAATACCAATGTTCTTTTCATTTAGTTCGAATGGCCTGGTAAATGTATCAGCAAAGTGTTTAATAAGCACACGTAAGTATTCTTCAAATGAATCCATGATCATCTCTATTCCTCGCCCGGTTGAAGCGGCAATTTGATTCCAGTGATCCAAATAAATCGGATCTAGTACCGCATTTGCAGCATGAATAAGATTCTGTAAAAAAATAACGTATATGTAGAATTCATATGCCGTTCACTTTCGTGTTATCTGATTTACAAATAGATTAAGAAAATCAAGTACAAATAGTAACACCAGACTAATAAAACTGCTCGACAATATCATAAAAACAATCAAAAACTTTTATGGAAAAGTACAATATAAAATTGTGGATGTGCTGTCCTTTCATTTTTGCCGGATAAATGCACATTACACGACGTTTTGAACTTAGCTTCGTAGTATAATATAGGGAATCACGAATGCACATTGACCTGTTGTATTCATAATTTAACACAGATCTATGATTTTGATGTAAAAATCGCATCTTAGCTTGGTGTATTTCTGGGATATCTATTTTATGCGCACAGGAATAAATGAAAACGAAACTGAACAAAAACTTGATACAAATCCTTACTTCTGCTGATAAAACCATTATCAAATATTATCAGTCTAGACTGATGCGTTTGTTGAGAAATCGTGTTTATATTCACACGGACGGAGAGACAGAAGACTTATTATTCCAGACGAATATTGTCCAAAGTTTTGTAGGCAACTGCATTTTTGATGTAAAAGTCATATACAAAATTCCACCCTGAAGCTAGTTCCGATTTTTAATCTTTTTGAAAATTATACAATTCCTTCCGGTATATGCTTAAAAAAAGAGAAGCAAAACAATTAAAGTAGTGATTTTTTTTTTCATTCAGCATCTATTTACTGCAACCATCTATCTTTCTTCAAGTACTGAAGAAACTATTTTACAATTATAGTTTCATAAAATTAATAAAAAAATAATTTTAATAGAATAATATAATATAAAAATAATTTTTAAAGATAATTTTATTAGTGAACTAAAAGAAAGATTTTTTTTATTTTAATTATTCTCTACTTTTTCATCTTTTCCTAAATCAGTATTATAAATATTGCGGAATCTTGAAATCTGTTTGAAATTAAAATTGAATTCTATTTTAAATCTATTTTTGAATTTGATTTGAATAGAAAAAAATACTGATATAAAGTCAAGATACTCCACTAATATGAAGTCAAATTTTGATTCAGCTAGTCTATTAAATAATAATTAATTTCCTAAAATATCAAAATAAACTATTATTGTTCAGAAGAGTAAGGCATTCTTTTTTTACAACTTGAAAAATTCATATTAAATAAAAAAAATATTTAAAAAGCGTTTAGTAACAAATAATCTTGTACTCACTTTTATGAAATATCGGTCTTGTCTATGGCTAAGATCGAGACCAGCTTTTTGTTTTTCATGCTGTATAATCTGATGAAAGAAAAGACTGAAAATCAAAACATCATTTCCATATAATGGAAAAGTCTTATTCACAGAAGTTTGCAATTGGTGTGCGTATTCAACAACTAACGAAGTGTTCAGTTCCATCAATCCTTTCTGAAGATTTCCTAACTAAAAAATAATGCAATGTTAATTAATGTATAATGATGACAGATGTAAGAAAAATGTCTTCATTTAATTAGTGAAGTATGAAGTTTTTAATAGTACCTGATCTGCCAATTCCACAAATGACAAACTAGTGCATCCGAAAAGATCTGGTTCTCCCCAACCATGCTGTTCACTGCAGAAACGAGTTGCTGTTCCTATGCAATAAAAATTGATCATTAAGAAATAGCTAGCTTGAAGGCAACACGTTTTCTTTTGTTATAAAAACATTATGCATGAATGCGATTAGAAACGAGTTATAAGAATTTGCCATTTAACAGTTTAAATGCTCATATTAATGATTACTTTCATAACGTTCGTTTACACTGATTATTATTTCAGCAGATTAACTCTATGAATTTCGGCGAGTAAAAGCGATTAGAACTGACTTGCACAAATTTGTCATTTAGGATTAAAATTGTTTATATTGCTGATTACTCCTAAGGTAATTATTCTTAATGAGGATTGTCTCAGACTAGCAGCTCGTCTCTAAGTCATGCTATGAATATTTGTGGACGGGGTCTCAATATTTTATTGATATCAGATGATGAAGGGCATTTTTCTATCCAATCATTCACACTTGGACAGAGGAAACTTTGTTCTTGATTGGCTTAACTCGCATGAGTGTGCTTGGCGAATATTTAGAGGAACTGGGTAAGTCATGATTTTCCTGTCCCGAAGTTTTGTTTATCTAACAAACCACAGAAGTATCATTCATTTCAATAATTGTTTCTATAATAATTGCTCATTTTAATTATGGTTTTCATGGAGATTTTCGTTAATACTCATAATTATTTGTATGAGTTTTACTTTTGTTACGATGGGAAGATTAGACTTGAAACAAGATAGAAAGCCTGAATGATTTAAATGAAACTACTTTCGAATTTGAATCGGGATCATTGATCCCTTTCTTAAACAACATTCACACCCAAGAAAAAAAATGGCGTATGGATATTTTATTTAATGTGTGCTAGATGTTTTCACAAATATAGGCATAATTCAATCAAGAAAATTATCATTTTCCTATTTCATATCAACAGCGATGTTAACACACAAACTTCCGTTCTTGCGGTTACTTTTTAACTTTATCTTTTTCATTAGCTTTTCCAAAAATAGTAAAATTAATGGAGCTATTAAAAATAAATGCCAATTAAATCCTATTCGGATACTTGTCCTGGTTTAATCATTCTAATTTTCAGTTTTTATAAAGTGGTGCCTGACAGACTGTCAATATTATAAATTAATCAATCGATCTTTCCTATGATAATTTAAACTCATTTTTCTCTTTTAACACAACACGTGATCACTACCTCAACCTCTGAAAATTTACGGAATTTCGTATTAATTACTTAAATATTTAATGAAAAATCATAATTATACATCATAATAACATGAGTTTATTGATGCTCTCAAATTCTGCCCAGTCTCACCCTTAGATATTTTAGCAAAAAATAATCCCTCTAAAATGAATAAAAGTTCAAACACAATGCCCAGTTTTAATGAATTATTTCAAAAACCCTTGAGATTACTTAAATGACTAAATCATGAGAGCTGACTGCAATGTCTTCATAAATTATTTCGTAAACATTAAATATTTGCCCGAAAATTGATGAAAGTATATTGACTGTTATATGAATGTGAAATGCCGGTTTCAGACAACATGTATATTAAATCTGAAAGTTTTTGTTTTGTTTTGTTTTACCATTAAAAGTTTTTGTTTATAAACGGAAAGTACATACCGACAGAGCCTTCAGGACAGTCTTGTTCCACAATTTCATCAAAAAGTGTTCGAGGCCACCATATTCCCCTACTGTAAGCTTTAGGACAGCTGTCATACACCACTAGAGAGAAAAAAAATTCTATAATAAGAATCTGTGCTTAAAAACGTGATAATGCGAAAGTTACCTTTAATATTGTTACAATATGGATGCATTCTAACCTTACCTTATATTATAAGGTTTGCTTATTGCTAGGGTAGTTAGTACAGGTAACTTTATAACTAAGGAAAAATTACGACTATAAGTATGAGTTTGTAAAACTTCATTTAGTTTGGAAAATACTCCAATGACCGGCATTAGATAACCTACAGCACTATACAACACAGATCTAGATTTATAAAAGAATTAAATTCAAAATAGTCGTTAAACAGTTTACTAAAACAACTTTTTACCGTTGGAACTAAATTTGAAATCAGACTGTGTCGTTACAAATAGATGTTGATTACTCCAATTAGTCATTATAGATAATATAACAAATTTTAAATTTTCTGGGGATTTTGGTCCTAATTGTTATTAGTCATAATAAAACAGAACGCAAAATAATAACTATCACATCATACAAAATGATATATCGTATAATTTTGTAGCCTATATAAATAATATATATATCGGGATGCAGGAAGTCGCTCACCGCTCGCTTTCCAGAGATCAAGTGAAGGGTCGAAGGTCGAGTTCTTCCTTTTATCTCCGCTGAAACCGGTTTCTCTTCTTCTCGCCGCGTTGGCATTTTTTCCGCGCTAGTGGCGAGCCGCTACAGGAGCCCCCCACCAGCGACAGCGAGATTTTAGGAGTACCGACGATTGAACCGAACACGTCGTCCGGAGCGAGTGACAGTCTCTGGTCGGGTAACCCTCTCTGGTATTTCTGCTGATGTACTTTGCTGAGCCGGGAACTCTGACGCAGTATGTCGAGTGCTGTCGCAATCGTGCAAAACATAGGCAGGTTTCACACGGTCGATGTTCACTGTGAGTCTTTTCCCATGTTTGTCGATTTTGAAACTTTTCTCGGTCCTATGGAGAACCCGAAATGGGCCTTCATAAGGAGGTTGGAGACTTTTCCTGAGTGCATCCGTCCGGAGGAACACATGCGTGCACGACCCAAGATCCTTGCTTACAAACACTGTCTGCGGACCGTGTAGCTGTGGTTTAGGAGGCAATAGACGCTGCATTACCTCTCTCAGTTTCCCCACAAAGGTAGATGGATCGGGACTGTCCACTGCTGGGCTTAAAAATTTCCCTGGAAGTCTAATGGGAGCACCATATAACATCTCTGCAGTTGTCGCTTCCAGATCCTCCTTCCATGTTGCTCTGAATCCCAAGAGGATTGTCGGTAATGCTAAGGACCATTTCACTTTTCCATGTGCCATGATGGCTGCTTTTAGTTGCCGGTGGAATCTTTCGACTTGTCCATTCGCAGCTGGATGGTATGGTGTTGTGCGCTGCCGAGAAGTACCCAGGAACTTGGTTAGGGCTTGAAAGAGTGCAGACTCAAATTGTGTACCTTGGTCCGTTGTTAATCTGAGTGGTGGTCCAAATCTAGCTATCCACCCCGAGTAAAAAGCTGTTGCTATCGTGTCAGCCGATATATCCACCAAAGGGAATGCCTCTGGCCATTTAGAAAAACGATCGACGCAGGTAAGGCAATATCTAAAGTTTTCAGAAGGGGGAAGTGGTCCCACTATATCAATGTGAACATGCTCAAATCTAGCGCTAGGAGGTACAAAACTACCATGTTTGCTTTTAGTATGTCGTGACACTTTTGCTTGCTGACACTGTAAGCACGTACGAGCCCATAGCTTCACGTCGGCTCTCATGGAAGGCCAAACATATCTTTCGCTGATCATCTTTACCGATGCGCGTATACCTGGATGTGACAGTGCATGTAAATATCTAAAAATCTCACGCCTAAAATTCTCTGGTACGAATGGGCGGATACGACCATGGGACACATCACAAAGCAAGGTTACTGGAGGCTCACCTACAGGAAGAGGTTGCAAAACCAATGAAGTTGTGTCTGAAGACAGAATCTCTCGCAACTCGGGATCCGTTTGTTGCTCCTCAGCCATCTTTCGGAAATCAATTGCAGTTGGCATTTCTATTGTAGAGATGTTTATCCTTGAAAGAGCATCTGCAACCACATTGTCAGCTCCTTTTAAGTGGCGGACGTCCGTTGTAAATTGGCCAATGAAATCTAGCTGCCTCAGCTGTCGAGGTGAGCATTTGTCTTCTTTTTGCCGAAAGGCAAACGTCAACGGTTTGTGGTCGGTAAATAGGATGAAATTTCGACCTTCCACCATGTGACGAAAATATTTAATGGCCATGTAGGCTGCCAGCAGTTCTCTGTCGTACGCGCTGTATTTCTGCTGCGCAGGAGAAAGTGATTTCGAATAAAATGCAAGAGGCTGCCAGCCAGTACTAACCCTCTGTTGGAGAGCAGCACCCACGGCCTTATCTGAGGCATCCACTACTATAGCAAGCGTGGCATTAGCAGAAGGGTAGAACAAAACCGTAGCCTGTGCCAAGTCCTGTTTACACCTTTTAAATGCATTTCTGGCTTCCTCATTCCAGAGGATGGGTGTTTTGTCGTTCTTCTTGGCTCCCTTTAAGAAGGCATTCAGAACCGCCTGCGTTCTAGCTGCCTGTGGCACGAAACGCCGGTAGAAATTAATGAGTGCCAGGAATCTCCGGAGCTCTTTCACCGTACTTGGTTCAGGGAATTCCGTAATAGCCGATACCTTTTCTGGGAGTGGAATAATGCCATCAGGCGTAACAATGTGGCCCAGAAATTTCACAGATGATTTCCCCAGGACACACTTGGAAGCATTTAGTCGCACGCCGTACTCCTCTAAGCGCTGGAATACTTTCTTCAGATGTTCCAAATGCTGGCTGTTACTTTCTGATGCGACCAGGACGTCGTCGAAATATGGCACACAAAAATCCATACCACTCAAGACGTGATGGATGAATCTTTGGAACGTGGCAGCAGCGTTGGAAAGTCCAAACGGCATGTACAAAAATTCGAAAAGTCCAAAGGGCGTAGCAACGGCTGTCTTTGGAACGTCCTCTTCTTGCACTGGAATCTGATGATAGGCCTTTGCCAGGTCCAGAGTTGAGAAAATCTTCTTTCCTTCGAGCACCTGCAAGCAGTCTTGGATATGCGGCACTGGATAGCGATCTGGAATTGTCACGCTATTCAGCTTTCTGAAATCTCCACATGGACGCCAGTCTCCATTGCTTTTGGGAACCATGTGAAGAGGTGAGGCCCAGCAGCTTTTCGAAGGCCTACAAACTCCTGTTGCCACCAGAAATTCAAACTCCTGCTTCGCAGCCCTTAGCTTGTCAGGGGGGAGTCTTCGCGGTCTTGAGAATACTGGGGGTCCCGTAGTTTGAATGCAGTGCTTGACCTCGTGTTTAGCCTGGTGCATCGAACTAGCTTCAGTGAGCGAAGGAAACTCAGACAGCAGTTGATGGAACTCTGTATCTCCCTTGATTGTTTTGATGCTGGCACTCTGATCACTCTTCACTATTCCTCGTGATTGAAGTTTTGTAAGAGGGTCGATTAAGCATCCTTGGCGAACGTCGACTAACAGTCCAAAGTGGCGAAGAAAATCTGCACCAATAATTGGTTGCGAAACTGCTGCAATTACAAACGGCCAATGGAAAGCTCTACGCAGGCCTAAATCTAACTTGAGGAGAAGCTGACCAAAGGTAGGTATTTCTGTGCCATTTGCTGCAAAAAGTTGAAGTTTCGCCTTTTCAGAGCGTTGTTTGGGCGATGAGGGTGGAATAACTGAAATATCTGCACCTGTATCAATCAGGAAGTTTGAAGATGTTGATCTATCAGACAGGTACAAACGGTGAATTTCAGTTGAGCCGTCACCCGATGGTCCGAGTGACGGCCGTTTCAGTTTTCCGCCGAAAAAGAGCAAGGTGGTCTGCACTGCTGTGCTCTCCGCTTGAAACGCTGGTGATACCAGCAGTGGGAAGGATTTCCCTCTTCTCTGTTAGCCTCTCTCTGGTGAAATCGTCTACCCGACTCTCGGGAGCGGGACCTGGGACGTGCCTCTAGGCGAGATAGGCGGGACGAGATCTCCATCAGAGTGGCTTGCATGGATGCCTCTGATGACACAGCCTGGATCGAAACAGTATCCGTTGCTGCTGCCATGATTCCGTCGGCCATCTCCGCTAACCGCTCCAATTTGTCGTTGGTGATAGCCAAGATCTGCTGCACGTGGTTAGGCAGTCGTTGAAGAAACAAGGACTTCAATACCTCTTCGCCGAACTTATTGCCGGCCTTATTCCTCATTTCTATCAGCAATCGGGAAGGTTTTCTATCCCCGAGCTGCATCCCGGAAATAACGTCCTTTAATTTTTGCTCCTCACTTTGAGCGTACTGACAACACAATCTTCTTCGCAGTGCTTCGTAGGGTCTTTCTGCAGGCGGATCTTGCATAATGTCACCGACGACCTCCAATTCTTCCGGTTGCAATACCGACACAATATGGTGAAATTTCGTAATTTCAGTTGTCACACCGGCGAGAATAAATTGGCTCTCTATTTGCTTGAACCATAGTTCCGGATTAGCACGCCAAAATGGAGGGGCTTTGACGGCGACACGTGCTATATTTCCACTTGCTTCGTTCTGCATAATTACGATAAGCAATAAAAATAAGGATATATTTTGTATGAGCACAGTTCAAGGAGATCGCTACACCAAACTTTAGTCGCTTTTCTGTAAAAACCGTTTCGATGGTGATGGATTTTTCAGAAGAAGCGCATGGTTTGTTCCAGTCCAAAGGTCACCAATATCGGGATGCAGGAAGTCGCTCACCGCTCGCTTTCCAGAGATCAAGTGAAGGGTCGAAGGTCGAGTTCTTCCTTTTATCTCCGCTGAAACCGGTTTCTCTTCTTCTCGCCGCGTTGGCATTTTTTCCGCGCTAGTGGCGAGCCGCTACATATATATTTATATATAACGTCACATTTCAAATACTCTTAATAATTAATAATAAACAATAAATTTTGAAATATTTTCAAAAATAATGACGCATTAGAATCTATGAAAATAAATGCTCCTTCAATATGACAGAAATTTCAAACAAATGATTGAATAAAGGGTGAATTCAATAAATAAAGAAAGGACAAATACATCAAGAAATATTCTGCTAAATGTTACCTTCACATCCTCGAAGAGTCACTTCAGCAAAGGGATTCGAACAAGAGTCGCACCGTCGACCAATAACACCAGGGCGACAATGACATTGTCCACTCACAGGGTCACAACCATTTCCATAAGATCCCACTGCATAGCAATTACAGCTATAACATACAGCACTGTCACGCGGTTGAAAATGATTCACCTACAGTGAAGAAGAAAAATAATTTAAAAGTTATCACTGCAGCGATTTGACACCCAGTTCATTTTATAAATAAAGATATGCAAACGATATTTCATTTTTTTTTCTAAAACTATTTAACAGATTTTAAGAACGAACTGAGTTAATACTAATCACATGCTTACATAAATTTCAAAACAAAAGAAATTATGTTTTTATACATTAAGTAGAAAGAAAGTTTCAAACTTACTTCACAATAACATTCGCCAGTAGTTTTATTGCAGTCGGCGCTGTAACCCTTGTTTATATCACACTGGCAAGGGCCACATATAGGATACCCCCACCAGTTTGAAGGACAAGGCGTATCTAGATTAATTTCACAATAATCACCAGTGTGCTGGGCGTCACATTTACAGTGATACGTTTTTTTCTTGGTTTGATTCATAATGCTTGGTATAACAGCTTCACAGGTAGATGACTCACTACAAGGATTGAGTTGGCAAACAGGCAGACACTGCTTACCAAAATGGCCTAAACACATAAAACAAAAAGTAGTAAATTTAAAGAAAAAGAAAGCACTAATCTTTGCTAAAAGAAAGATTAGTGCTTTTATGCATATTTCTAAAGCTCACTTAAACAGCGGTGATCATAGAGATGATTCAATATTTCCTGAAAATCTAATATTTAGTTAGATAAAAATGTGCCTCTCAGAATACTCTAAACTCTAAAATGTGCCAGATTTATCACATATGTAATAAATTCCTTTTATTTAAACATTTTAAAATATAATTAACAACGACTTTCATTGAATATAATTAACGATGACTTTCACTGAATATAATTAACAATGGCTTTCTCTGTCTAAGAATGGCCTTCAGGGCACATTAACATCGAGAATCTCTGAAAAATAAATGAGAAATTTTTCCAGGGGCTTCCCGTTTTGAAAATATAAAGCTGAAAACTTGGAAATCTCCTTTCACGATTTCGTGTTCTCTAGCGAACTTGCAACTCAGTCCTCTGTATTTTACTAGGAATGTTCATGATTTCGGAGCATCTAAAATATCTACTTACGATTTAATAGAATCTCTCATCAATTAAAGAATCACATTGAGACTAAAATACAAATAATTAGTTTTAACGACTGCAATTTCCTTTAAAATGCTTCTACTCTCCAATTCACTTTTACATATATAATTCCAGGAAGGGTTATTGAAAACAAGGGATAATTGGGAATGGTGATAACAATACGCACCAATGACGCCTTAGTGGATTGAGAAATATATACATTGTTTAAGGCACTATAAAGTTTTAAATAACACCAGTTTGACTAAATGAATGTTTACTTTTATGGTTATTGATAGCCTACGATTTTCAAGTGTCAGATAAATATTATTCTACCAGATCCTATCGCTTCAATTAGACTTCTTCAAGTAGCGTATATCTCAGAGAAAAGTGAGTTGAATAAGCGATTGAACCTTCTACATGAAGAATATACTAATGCAATTTCTATTACTAAATTAAACAACTGGTTCTTGCTTATTTTAAAATGTATTTCGAAGTCTTAGCTATGTCCTACTCTTGTCTCATAAAATGTAGTCATTTCTACTTTTATAAAGATAATTTTTCCGAGTTTACCAGATAAAATTTCAAATAGAATGATTATAAATTACTCCAATTGAAAGTATTAAATAATTACGATATTTTCTACCCAATATTCCCTGAAATGAAAGACAATTTTATTGGAAAAACAGTAAAAAAGCAGTTTTTTTAGGTTATTGGGTTGATAAAATAAAGTCTAATACAATAAATTATGGGTTTATTTTTTCATTTCAAATATATTCTCTTCAACTCAAATCGTTACTGCGATCAGAAGCAGGTCCTCCCATTTATCCGATAATCTCTGGAGTAGTTAGAAACAAACGGAGGTAATTATGAACGTCGTCATCAGTGAGATCGACTTATTCATAAATTAATTAGGAAAAAAGAGACATTATTTCGTGAGCCTTCCAAAGACATGATTTCAAGTTCAAATAAATTATAGGCCTTTTTTACATCTCATAAGATCATTTTAAATCGAGGGAAATGATAAAATCTGCTAAATTTATTCCGAAATACCCTAACTGACTCCACGATATATTTTTTAAATATTTTAAACGTCTTAAAACTCCCGAATCTCTCAGTAATTTTTAAAATATAATCATTGTTATCTTTTTTTTATTTTACTAATAAATTGCCAATTATAATAATTTGAGTAATCCTTTCCTCGAAAAGGTCTTCTTCGCCTCCTGACGAAAGAACAACCCAACCCATTCTAAAATTCTTTTGTCTGAAAGCCATTCATCAAACAGCCAAACACAATGCGGTTTTGGATTATCATCTTTCAAAATTAAATCATTCCCAACGACTGCAGCATTAGCTACCACATAAGCATAAGCTACCACAAAATATCTGAGAATCTTGCTGAGCTGTCAATAACCAGGCAATACATCACAATTCCATCTTCAATAAATGGGATACTTTTATTTAAAAATGCAGAATTATATTTTGTGGTATATTTTCTACAAATTATAACCATCTTTTATTTGGTTGTATACTAGAGGGACATTCGTCAGAGAAGAGGAATTATAAAATTCATTTGATCTGCTTTGTGTTGTCCTCTGTGAGTATCACATTGTATGGCTATTCAAAAAAATCATAAGTTTTCCAGCATGCAAAGCAAACGTTATGAATTTGCTTTCGAAATGTTTTAGTTGATACCATATTACCAATAGCCTTGAAAATCTGCTGTTTGTAAAAATAGCGCTTATACGAAGTCTCATGAGTCTTAAACATTTCATTTCATACAACGTTGTTGCGCGTTTACGACTTTTCCAAAACATTGACTTACATTTCCAGTTTTCCAAAATCCTAGTCCATAGTCTGGATGTGATAGTTAGGAGCATTCTAAAGACTTGACTGGGTTAAGAATGGTTTGAATTCAGGCAATTTCAATACCTCTTCAACTTATCGATCCAGCTGAGTTAAATTTTTGTGACATAATATTCATTGCTAAGAATTATTGAACATGCAATTCATGTTTTGTCTCGTTGAATTATTTCGTTTAAATCGTTGAATTATTTTTATTTCAATCACCTCCCAAATCTATAATGTTCCAGACCGCTTTTCAAATTTTAATTTTCGAAGTAGCAGAAAACTGTGAATATTTTGAAATTTGTAGCAGTAATAGTTTTCTTTTTAAACTGTAATAGTTTTCATTTTTTGTCAAAAATGAATCGATTATACAGTTGTTTCAAATCAGATTCAAAATATCCCTAATTCATTTAAGTACGTTATAAGTATATAGTATAAAAAAACATGATATCCTGGTATTTGATTCAAGTTAATTAATGATTTGATATAAGTATGTTGTGAAAATATTATCTACAAGGAGTGCAGTACCGATTTCCAAATAACATATACGTGGTAATTATTTAAAATTCAAAAGGAAAAGTTTCTTTTACTGAACAATACTTGCAAGTTTTATGTCATCGTATAAATAAGAAATATTAAAAATAAGTTATTTGAAACAAAGGCATACTTTCATTAAATGTTGCTCAGATTTAGGGGATAAAACATTTCAAAATACATACCGTCATAACATTCGCATGAATAATTTCCCCAGTGATCGATGCATCGGCTGTTAGGGGGGCAAGGATTTGAAAAACATTGATCCGGCGAGAAACATCCATCCCTAACGTTCACTTCAACCATTGGGCGCAACCAAGTGCCTTGACTCGTTCCAATTTTTACATCCTGTACGCAAAATAAGACAAAATGTTGAGAAAATATGCTCCAAAATAATTATCAAAATTAATTAATTTAATAAAAACAGCTTTTAAAACACACTTTGGTTAGAGCGTAAAAAAGTTTTGTGTTAATCATTATTATTTTTAGATCTTTACAATCCATTGTAATAAATATTATCGAATTCTGAAATCAATTTTTCCCCTCAAATTCACTATCAGATGGCGCCACTAGTAGGGAATCCATATTTAAATTAAATTGATCGATCAACTGATAACTAGGTTCCGAAAATATTAAAACAATCCATTTTGCCATCTGTGGAAACTCAAGGGCATCAGGAATTGAGTAGAAATCAATTAAAAAACACAATCTTTAAAATCATGAGAAAAGTCAAGTTAAATAAAAAATATTTAAAAACACTATTCAGTCCTCAAAATTAAGTGAAATTTATAAATTATAAAGGATATTTTTATTTTTCTCGGATAACCGATCAAACCTACACAAAATAAGACTTGTGTTGCATAATTATTTAAAATTTTAAAAACAATGAATTTTTGCAGATATGTACCTGTATACATCCAATGAAGAATGCGATTTTGCCTTCATCATCAGGATTTTCAACTCCACCAACTGAAACTTTCCCGATATACATTCCTCTAATATTTGCCTTCATAATCTTTTTTACCTGCAAAATTTTAAAACACGCAATAATTAAATTATTTTTATTTCTTAATATAAAAATGTTTTATAACAAATCAATAATGTTTTAATAACTAAATATATCGAGGCATTTTCTTGGAAGTACATATACAAGCATTACATACAATCTACAATAAGATAATCCTTTGATGATAAAAGAACATATTCCTTTAAACCGACCGTTAGAATTGGGTGGTCATTCAGATCGATTGGTTGGCTTTTGTTGTCATTTGGTGGAAATAGTTTCAGGACCATTCACTTATCTTTACTCATCTTCAACAAGTGGGAACTTGCAAGTTTGTGTTTTAGTTATCCATCATCAAAAGCCAAAAACCATAATTTCGAAATCAAATGTCATGCCCAAAACCGCAAAAGTTATCACTTTATTTTTACCATTTTTATTTTTATTAAAATATTTTAATGTAATACTATTGTAACTATATAATAGAAAATGAATTTAACATGCTGAGCGAATTTCCTTTCGAAATTGTGAGCGATTGATTAAAAGCGGTGTAATTAATACTAGTAATTTCTAGAATAGGCTGATTTTTACGGCCTGTGAAAATTTAAATCTTAGGAGATGTAAGATATCTGAGATACGCTTTTATAAGATTATGAAGATCAAAAACATTTGCACAGAAATAAATATACTTCAGGTAATTAATTATAATAATTAGAGTCTAAATCATAGATAAAGAGTAAGCACGTGATCTGCATAATAAGATGCACAACATAGCCACCCCTAATAAAGACTTAAGTTTAAATAATTAAGGAAAGTACACTTTTATCTATCAATGTCCATATTAAATTAAAGTAAAAATTTTAGAATTTTTTTTTTAAATTTATGTTAAAAACACAAAGCATAATTCATGTTTGATTCCTATTTTTTTTTTTTTAAGTAATCAAAAAATCAATATTTTTAAAACTTTTTTAGATAAGCATTAAAAGACTTTTTAAATACAGTAAAATATCAAAAATAAAGATTATTTTCACTTTCTTTGGATTACCTAGAAGAAAAGATCTAAGATAAATTTTAAATTTCAAAATGACGACATTGACTTTAAAATCTGGGTTATGTATAATATATGACTCTTTTGGGAACTGGGAAAAACGTATTAGCTTGGAGGCAAGACGGAAGAGAAACAAAGCAATGCGATCGATTTTAACTCGGACTTGAAATTATAATCGTCCTCACATAAGAAAGCTGGTATGTAATATTCTCACATGCGAACGAGATTTTAAGCAAAACAGCTTAAAATCACTATGACATATTATGTAATATTCTGATTTATTCAATATCTGATCAAATGATAGTAAAAAAATTAAATAAAAGAAATGGTTTATTCTTTAGGAATATTCATTAAATATTTTAGAGATACTTTGTTAATTGTAACAATGTAATATTTAAGAGTCTTTAGGCAGTACATGTTCATAGGGTTTTTCTTTTAATGAATTGCTCAATTTAGTTTCAGACTTCAACACATTTTTAATTTAATCCATATGTTTATGATTTATTTTAGGTTAAGCGTTTATTTTAGTAATTCTGGGGAAATGTATATGTTTTTTTTTATTTATTTATCAGAAAAAGGAATAGAATTATGGAACATCATTTACGTTTGATAGCATTATGATTCGAAATGCTGATTTTTTTTTTAAATTCATTGCTAGATTTTTTTAACGAAATAATTTTCTAACCACACACTAAATATTATTTTTGCAACTTGGAAAAATAAGTAATATTTTAAAATTCGCTTTTTTAGTGTAAGATTCTTAAATATCTAAATGAATGGTAAATACGAAATACTTAAAAAATAAAAATGGATCAAAAGTTTGAAAAATAAAAAAATCTAATTATAAAAAAAATAATGCATTACAACATAACGCTTAATTAAAGAAGCACTTATATGAAAAAAAATATTAAATTTAAATTGTATTCTATAGAATAAAAAAATCCTGAAGTGCTGCTTATTTTTAAAAATTGTACCCGCAACTTCCATTAGAATAACCATCATATTCTTCACGGAATAACATTGAATCCACTTTTACCCTCTGGTGTTTTCAGCAGTTTTCCTTTCAAAATGCTTCGTTGGAGGGTTTTTTTTTTTTTTTTTTTTTTTTTTTTTTCCCAAAGATGTTTAGCGCTTGAACATTGAGGCATGCAAATTTTCTTTTCATTTTTTTTAACCATTTGTTCTTGACTGTTTTTCAGGTGTTGATTTCAGGGCTCAGGAAATTTTTTCAATATTTCTCACCTTGCTAATATTCCAGTTTTTTTGCCAATTGGGATTCGTTTTGAGAAATTATAAATATAGATTTGGAATTGAAATCTGGATTGATTACAGACGAAAATAAATCTCAGTGTTGCCTTATAGCTTATACAATCATAATAAATCGATGAATAAAAGTTAAATGTGGAATAAATAAGGAAAGGATGATTTACATAAGTTGATGTATTCCAAAAACATGAAAATGTTTGTTATAAAAAAGTGTTGACGGCTACCACAGCACAAACAGCACTAAAGTGATGGTGATTCAAAGGAAGCTTTTCTTCTTATTCCCAATAAATTGCAGCCCTTAACAAAGAATAATCCGTTACCACAGCACAAACAAAACTAAAGTGACGGTGAGTCAAATGAAACTTTTCATCCTATTCCCAATAAATTGCAGCCCTTAACAAAGGATAATCCTGTTTAATATTTGTACCTTTGTACTATGTACTTTGTCTTTTTTTCTGTATTACTCATGACTGTGCGCATCTACATTTATAGGTAATTATTTTTAAGAAGACGCTTGGTGTTTATAAATACTATCATAACTAAGTGAATGTCATAAAACAGGTGGGAACCTGACAGTATATTTGAGATTATTTATATTATCGTAATATTTTATAATTCGTGGAACTTACATTTTTTTTACAAATTTATTTATTTGACAAAATAATAATAATAATTTTTTAATCAACCTTCCTGCAGTGCTTCTCAGTCCAGCAATCCTAAATTAGCTATTTCAGTTAGTACGTCTGATCAAAATCCGCTACTGAAACCAAAAATTTGTATGTTTCCATCGTCTAATTTTGAGAAATTAGGATAATTTATTCAAGCGTAGGTAGTAATTATGAGATATTAACTGATAAGTGACTTCAGATTGATATTTATTTAAGCATGATTAGTAATTATGACATGTTAACTGATAAGTGACTTCAGATTTATATTTAGTCGAGCGTAATTAGTAATTTTGAGATATTAACTAAATGACTTTATTTTATATATAACTAGAAACGATAAGAGATTTGTACTAAGAATTTAAATAAAACTAATACTAAACGTTGCGAGTAATTATTAGATATTTTAGAAATCTCAAGATCAAGTAAATCTCAAGATTTATATTTACTTACACTCATTTTTATAAATTTAGATTTTTTTTTATCAATAATAGAAATTTTGAGATAGAATTCACTTAAAATTTAAGAAATTAACAGTAATCGGTCACTGAAAGGATACCGTTATGAAAAAATAGCTACATTAATTATTCATTGCGTAGTTATGTCACATTAATACATTTAGAACAAGTAATTTCTTAATCTGATCTTGCAAAAATAAAATTGAAAATTGAAGTTAAAAGAATACTAAAATTTTAATAGTGTTAACGTCATGTAAATATAGGAAATCAACATCTATGATCAGAGATGACACAAGTTGACAGTACGCTAGTTACAAGTAATTATTACCGATAAATCGCATGATATACTTTTCCATGCATCTTAGGGCCATATCAAGAATTTGGAATACTTTGTTCAATTAAAATATATCAAAGACTTTTTAAATAGATTAGAATCATATACAGGTTTATATAACTGGTTGTTATGTCACAACGCATAGCTTTTTCACTACTGCCAACTTGAGTTCCTACTGACTAAAACAAACTCTGAAAAAAACCTACAAAAGGCAAGGAAAAAAAACTCTTAAAAAATATGGTTATCATTTCTTAATTTTAATAAAGCAGTTATTTTTTTAAAAAAATAACTGACTCATAAAAGTCATGTCATATATTATTTTTTTCCATTCATTAGATAACATTTTATTTTTATTCCAAAAATTTTAAGTCATCTATTTGGTTTACTGTCCTAAAAAATGCTAATTAATTATTAGAATGCACAATCCTAAGAAATATGGGTCTATTGGATATGTGGTTCTAATAAAATGCTATTCTATTTAATCCATGGTTCTCCGGAAATGCTATTTTATTAGATCTATGATTCTTATGCAATTCTATTTAATTGAGTCTATGTTTCTAATAAAAGTCTATTGGATCTATAATTCTAATGAAATGCTAATACATTCGTTTTAATAAAAGTCTATTGTTTAAAGATCTTCACTTACAATATATTGCCCATAATCTAAGGATAAAAGCAGCCAGTTAGGAAACCAAGTAGCTTCAACACTGTGCCATTTTCCATCGTTAACTGTGACATCAGGTAAAATCAGATCTTGGTTGTTAAATATGTATCGCAGATAACCATCCACAATCTGAAAGAAAAAAAAACATTTAGAAAGGAACAAGAAATCGATCAGTTTCATGGACCAATGAAATGAAAATAAGTGTGCCAAAACCGAAAAGATAATCTTTATTTATTTACATTCAAAATTAGAAAATTAGATTTTATCAGTTTTAGTTTGTAAAAATGTCGAAGCAAAGACGTTTCTAACAATGTATTTATTATATATTTTTTTATTTTTATAAATCTTTATATAAAAATTTTACTGCTTTGTACTTTGTTGATTGATACACCTTGTCCACTCAAAGCATGGTAGCATTTTTGTAATTTTCTTTTAAAAGATTTTTTTTTATGCACGTAGAAAAATGCAAAAGAGATAAAATTATAGAAGTTTTCAGACAAGTACTAAACATATAAATCTAAAATGAAATTTTTTACTTCGGTTACAAGATTCCAACTGCTTTTTTGTCAACTCAATTCGTGAAAATTAAAAAAAAAAAAAATGTATAATTTCAAAATGGGACGTTTTCGGAGTTGGCTTCAAATTTATGATTCCAAACTTTTTTCTTTTGTTGCGTGCAAGAGTGGTTTAAACTAGTATACTTGATTTCAATACAAAAAAAAAAATCAGTTTCTTAAGAATTGTCAAATGGCTAAACATTTCTATCACGTTTATTTAAAAACTAACAAGTTATTTATCAGTAATTAGTTATTTGAGGACAAATATATTCTTTGTGTAAAATAGCCAAAACGATACGCATTATAATACGAAATATAATTTTATCTTATTACTGCAGTTCAATGGAATATAAATATTGTAAAAGTTATGGTGAAAATATCAGTTTAAAGATTCCGGAATGCTCTCATTGATTTTGCTTCCTATAACTACGTATATCATTTAACGTAGTTGCTTCAGCAAATAGTGAAATGTTCCATAATATTTATTTATAAAAGAAAATATTCTTTGCGGATTCTTGTCCTGATTTAAATTTCTAAGAGCGATGAAATGAGATGAACGTCCATTAAACATAATGATTTTTGAAATCGGCCCTTCAATTAGATTAGGACTATAAAGCAAATGAGTTTAAAATATAAATAATCATTTTATATTTCAGATCAAAGAATTTACAAATCCGACCGATTATTTGAAGGAAACTTTACTCAGATGCTTTGTCGGATTAAAAAAATGTGAACTATAAAATAATTTTTGAAAACATTTATAATATAAATATTACTTACATCTATGAGAATCAAACTATTATGGCCAAGTTTAATTTGTAACAAAAGACCATGGTCATGATGAGTCCTGAATGAAACTCTTTGAACCCAAGGCAACTGTATAGGATGTAAATGTGGAATGAACACTATAAAGCCATCGCCCATAAAGTGTTTAGACAGTTGGACACCTAAAACATATACGAGAGCGACTTTATAAAACAATTAATGATACCTAAAATATATACGAGAGAGACTTTATACAACAATTAATGACACCTAAAACATATACGAGAGAGACTTTATACAACAATTAATGACACCTAAAACATATACGAGAGAGATTTTATACAACAATTAATGACACCTAAAACATAAACGAGAGGGACTTTATACAACAATAAAGGACAACTAAAACATATACGAGAGAGACTTTATACAACAATTAATGACAGAGATTTAAGTATAAATTATCATGGCTTGTCACGTCAAAATAGAAAATGTCTGCTAATTGTAGCAACAATAAAGAAGGAGAGCGGCAGTACATGCTAAGACGAATAATATTTATCAATGAAGCAAGAATTGCAGTTTATTCAAGCAAGAAAAAAAGAAATGAAATAAAGCGTATCTACGTCATTTTAATACTTTATTAGGAGATAAATTAGGAAATAATAAAATTAGCACAAGATAATCTGCAATATTGTAAGGATATTTTTGTGTCATTGTACAATATAGCGAATTTGAAATTTATCTTGAATTATTGTTCAATATCGTTGAGCTATTAGGGAATATCAAACTGCCGTTTGCACAGCACAAACTTTTAAGGCTACACATTACCCTAAAATAGGGGGGGGACATTATTATATTTTTTGAGCACTCATATAGAAGGAAAACTTGATTACAAATTTTATATTTTATATTTATATAGTTTTAAAAAAATTTGAAGTTTTCTCAGTGTTAGCAATCTTAAACTGAGGGCATGTGGTTAGTTTCATTTTCACTTTAAATGCTTTTAGTTTTTACCATTCTTAAAGTTACTTAATTAAAATTATTTTTTAATAGAAATCATTTCTTTGGGCGAAATGATTATCTTTCATTACTCACACTGTTTCTGTTCTGTATTCTTTTTGAGTTTTAATTAATACCTAACTGATTTTTCAAGATCTGATTTTTTTTTTCAAGACCAAAATTAGTTTTTACAAATTTAGAAATTTTGCATTTCAATACTCTATGTTTTCTCATACATTTTTCTGTTGAGAAAGTACCATGACCGAAATGTACTCGAATTACTAAGACACATAAAGAAGTCTTGAAGAATTGGCAAAGTAGTGAACACATTGATTTTGAAAACTAACCTCTGCAGAGGCTAATGTGGGACTTCAAAATACAAGCGTTTTAAATGCAGGTATCTCTATTGCATCAAACTGTTCTGTAGACATCGAAAATAAAATCAGTGATATATAAAGTCATGCTTCAAAAATTCAAACTAATTGTGCCGATTTAAAATTGTGTAGAAATTAGAACGTTTTTATACATAAATGTGGTTATTTTTTATTTCTATTTTTATTACTATTATTATTTTATAAAAGTGTTTTTTATTCAAAACTTTTGTGAAATCATTGTTTTGATCAAACCTAGTCATTCGCTGTAGTCGTAACAAATGTTATTGATATTGTACAAATCATAATAATTGTACACTCATAATAATTGAATAAAAAATTGATTCAATCATATTGAGTTCATATAGTGTTTTTGTTCAAATTTTAAGTTGGGAAGAAACTTATTAAAAAGTTAGAGCTCTACAAGCATTATTAGTTTTTGTTTAATGTTTTTACATGCTTTAACTGCATTTTTGACTTCCATTTTTGTTGATGCAAATATTTTCTTTTCCCCCAAGGCTTTTTCTTGATTCAAGATAGCCTTGAAACTTTTTGTGGATACTTTCATATACATGTAGCATAAAAACTTGCATGGATTTATATATGAGATTTCTAATCATTTTTTTTAATGTCAAAGCAGATATTTGTGTAATTTTCACATTTTTCTATAAAAATAGTTATTAAAATTTTGCGAACCTTAATTCCATACTAATTTTTGTTGCTAATAATCCAACTAATAAAAATCAGATGAAATGATAAAAAAAATATTTTATAATAGTTTTTAAAATATTCAAATATTTCAATTTTTTTTTAATTCAAATAAATTTGCTTAATAAACTGGCTTTTTCTATCAAAATCAATTTAATAATACAATCCACAAAAAAGCCAAAACATTTTGAGGGCTTCTTTTAATAATGTTGGCCAAAAATTAATGATTAATTTAATTTTATATTTCAAAGCATTTTTAGCTTAACAACATGTTAATTATTTGTTCAAAGTTAATTTTTTTTCTAGTAACTTTATGAAAATGCATTTTATTTTATTACTATGACACATGGCTGCCCGGTATTCAAATTTGTGCATAATATTATCTAAGCAGATGTTGCAGATGTTTTTAAATACTGTAATAATTAAATGGGTATAATAAATAGAAGAATCCGGTCAATTATTCTTGCCACCAGTAAATAAAGCATCAAATTGTTTTATAATTCATAGAAATTGTATTTTTTATAATTTTATTTAGGTAACAATTAGGCAAATAGCATCTTCTGTTTAATCGACTTGAAAACTACTCCCACAGTCCAACGACTCTAGAGAATTGCTCAGTCTGCCTAATCGGAAACTTGCCATTACAAGTGATAATATACTTAGAATTTGAATAATATTTAATTAATAAAGTAATGATAAGCAATAATTAAGAATTTAAACACTAGCTTGTTTTTAAAACTCGTAAAGCGTATAAAAGATATTGGAAAGATTTTTTTTTTTTTTTTTTATAAAAGGTGAAATGAAAAGTTCTACTGAAACTCAAAATGTGCAACTATGCGTATTTTAATTTTTACATCTTCGAAACTAAAATGTTAAAATACCAATAAATGATCAAAGAAATTATTTTTAAGGTAAAATAAACTGAAAGCATTAAAGAAAGTTTAATGATTTTACTGAAAGGCCAATATTGCAAACAATTCTTAAACTTCATAATTGTTTATTAGTGCGATAACTTTTTAGAGTCTAACAGTGCTCACTAGATGGCAGCAGGGCTGTCAAGATTGTAAGCGTTTCGAAACTACCGTACTTCGCAAAAATGAAAAATCAATCTAATGCAATTTGGTTTCGCGAACAGTAACAACACAAATCAAGGAAAAGGAATGAAAAGGAAAAGAAAGGGGAAAAAATCAATATTGAAAATTTTTCCTAAATTCCTTCTTTTACAATGTTTTCCAAAAAATTTTCAAAAGTATTTTTTTTTAAATATTTGAAGTCTTTTCTGTAAACTTCGTTGTTATACTTTACAGCTCAACAAACTTCTTGTAAAAGTATCACTAGAAAAATTATATTTGAAATATAATTTGCAAGTCCTGACAACTAATGCTTAAACCATCAGTCAATCAGTATAATAAATTTCAAAAATAAAATATAGGTTTGACATCGAATAGCTTATTTTCAAGAATTTATGCCCACAAAAATTTTTTTTAAAAGGAATTGGGGATCTATTTTTTAAAATTTTTTGTAAGGAAACTTTACTATAAATACACGTGTGTGTTTTTATTCAAATTTATGATCAAATAACATTTATAAAGTAGCATAGTATTCGAATTGAAACTGCAACAATCCCATAATGCCTCGTTTTTCATTTTCAAAAAAAAAAAAAAAAAAGATCGGATTTAAGAATACAAAAGAATAACAGATCTGATTTCAAAAATTAACTTATAGCTTCTAAAAAATTATTATTATTATTATTATTATTTTTTTTTTTTGAGTTTTTACAGTATAATGAATATAAAAACCCACTTTGAACCCTCATGTGATTATTTTCGCATATGAATGCCTGGACAAGCGAAAAAATTTAATAACAGTGTTAGCATTGAAAACCCTGTTAATTAACACATTTTCAAATTCAAATGCGAGTTGAACTTTTTTTTTTTGACGAGGCGAGATCGCTCAATGCAAAGTCATCGGTCAAAGAATAAATTTCGCTTAAGTGGATAAATTAATCACAAAAAGAAATAACAAAAGTAATAGCAAAATGTATTGCTTAAATTTCTCTATTCTTTTGATCTTTTAGTTTTAATTTGCAGATAGTTTGATAATCAAAAACGTTTTCGGAGATGAATTCACTTCATTTTTTTTTTTTTTTTTTTTTTTGTATCTTATTGTCCAACATTGCATACCAAACATCCAACCCCCAATGCTTAGATGTTATTATTGTCTGAAATCTCCATAAGGTTGTTCGATATCCTGAATGCCATATAATATGGGCATCTTATGCTAATAGGGTAGAGCGTCCACGAATTGCGCGGAATGCTATGTAATAATCCCACGATACCTCCGCGATATTGTATTGCATTCAGAACATCGAATAATATCTTGAGGATATCACAATATATTTGCACCAATACGGTCACAGTCTACATTTCCGAAAATCTATTAATTATATTCAAGATCAGATTTAATTAACTACATGTACACGCTTGTAGAATTTTTCTTGTAATATAGTGGCTACTTACTTCGGAGTAATTTAATCATAAAGCGGAATGCTAGTCTTAATATAAGATATAAATGAATGATCAAATCGTCACAGGTATGGCACGTCACTATCCCGTTCCTAGGGTGATGCGAACAATACAAGTATTAGCACCGCCCGCAGAACGAGTTTTCATGCATTGAATATACAATTCCCTTTAACATTCGTCGGTTTTAATTCATGGAAACGACTTTATAAAATCTATAAGCCAGCAGAAAACCGTCTACCGTCTAGTGTAAAAGGATTAATTCACTTCTGTTTGTTTCTACCCCCACCCCTCCAAAGTTCAAAGCAGAAAAATGGTAGAAGAAACCAGCAAGTGCGAATGAGAAACCGCCTTGGGGAGGGGGGGGGTAACCAATATGTCCATCAACCAATCACAGCACCAATTATAGTGCTTCTTGGTAACGAGAACGTGCATACTTATTGTTTGCCGACTTTTCATCCTCATATTTGAGATCCCACGAAGTAATTTCTCTAGTATAACAGTGCGCAGCTTACTTAATTAAATTAATATTAATAAATTTTCTGTTCATTTATTAGAATCTTATAGGTAATATACTCTGCAGAAGTTTAAAACATATAAACAAAGAATTAAAAAAATGCAATACATAAAATAAGAGACAAATAGATCAAAATTTAGCCGACAAATCGAAAACTTCTTACCTTCGCTGCAGTCTTTTGCAATGAATCCCGTTGGACAAGAACAATAAAACGAACCCCAACCTTCAAAACACGTTCCGCCATTTTTACAAGGTGAAGAATGGCAGAAACCAATCTTCTGAGGACATCCAATGGCGGTACCGTTGTTTGCCACATAACTAACACATTAAAAAAAAAGGAATTAAAAACTTAAAGAAAAAACAAAAGGTTCTCGTCTAAAACAGGGCTTCTTAGATTATTTTTTAATTCATCTTTTTTTTAGAAGAGAAAAATTAGCCTCATCTCCTTTTTGGCCGAAAAATTTGGTAGCGACACGAAAAGGAGAACATTAACAAAGAGCATAACATTAGTCGATGATATATATAAAGTAAACCGGTTGTGTAAAATTTTATTATTAATTTTCAATTTTGAAGTTATATGAAAAGTTTTTAACGAAGACTACAGCAGAAGCGTTACCTCCTCTCAATGTTCAACTTTACACCAAGATAAAATCTCCGACATCAGATTTAAAGTGGTTCCAAACCTTCACTGACAACAAAATTGTGAAATATTAAATGAATAGTCTAAAGATGTATGGCAAAGGACTTATCAACGGTCGAGTAACCAACAAGATAATATCTTTGCTATAAAGTTACCTTTTTTAAAGCCATATGTAAAGAAAGAAGCTAAAAGGTATCATTTATCCTTACTCCACGATTGGATTGAGTACTGAAGTTAGTATCATCGAATCCTATTCATTTTATTAAATATTTTAAATCCCTAGAATTTTTTTTTAATTATTGAGTTTATAAATACGAAAGAATTTTTAAAAAGTAATAAGAAAATCCTCTGTATCCCAAATTTTGTATGAGACTTTCAATTTCAGAAGCCCTGTGTTAAAATATTAGTTCTTACGAGAATCGAAAGGAGAAATCTTACCTATTAAGATCAACAAGCTGGTTATCTACATACAAATCCATTATACAACCTACAAAATATTTGTTTAAGACTTGGAAATCACTTTGAAGAGCAGGCAATCCACCAATTTGTAGGGGACCAGTCAGATCTAAGAATCGGTAGCAGCTTTGTATGAAATCTGAGCATCTAAAATGAGCAAAGAGCTCTGTCAAAAACTATTGATGTCAGATATCCTTCGGTTACTTAGAAAACTATAGACTAAATAGTTAATAAATTTTAGATTTAGATTTGAATTCTAATTTTTTAGCGATTAAAATGCCATTTGAAAAAACAAACAAACAAAACACAGCTCATATTTATAACTTTTAAGAAATATCTACATACTTGAGAGCGGTAGATATTGGATAAATATCTACATATCGGCTGAGATTACCAATATAATGCTATATTTCAATAGAAGAATAAAAGCATCTAAGTGGAAAACACCGCATATATTTAGTACTTATAATAAATAGCTACATACCTCAGCTTAAACTATCAACGCATCGCTATGTCTCAAGAAGAAGAAAATATACACAACGAAAAAAATAATAACCATCTCAGCTCTCTCATTGATTCAGAAGCCAATGGGATAAAAGATAGTGGATGTAATGGTCAAAATTAAACAGAGAATCATAACTATTCATATGTCAAGCATCATAATGTTATAAGTGTTTGGTTAAATCGTAAATAACGTCATGATTGAATTTATATTTACCTACACCATTTCTAAAGACTTTTTATTATAAATTAAGAAAATGTGTTCATTTATAGTTGCATTTTTTGTCTTTTAACTAAAACAAAATAAATGTCATAATTCAGTCGATGCAAACATAGTGGATATGTAACCCCACATCTCCAAATTGCCCTCATATAATTATGTGGTACGACCAAGCATAGCTGAATTTTGCTAAGTTTGTCTAAGAACTACTAGAAAAAAATTTCAACTTTTAAAAGCACTCTAAAAATTGCAATCTAAGGATTATGATCACCGTTTATAATTTACAATCATAACAGATCACTTACCGTTTTTCTAACCTTCTCGTTGTAACGTTGGCACAAAGATAGTTCTTGAGATGCTTCCCATACTTAAGAGACAGGCCGACATCACAGTCATCTACACTCAATGTAGCACTCTGAAAACGAATGGAATGGAAAATAAACTTTGGGAAGAAAAATATACAGGGTGTTTATGAGTGAATATCAAAATTTTGTAGATCTATTAAAGGAAAACAGCCTAGTTGTTCATCGAAAATCAAAAATGACAGTTGGAAGTTTGAAATCGACACTGTTCAATGTGAGCCCCTCCAGAAATGCGAAGGATATTGAAACAGTACGATAACTCCTCTCACAATTATTTCTACATGCCTGGTGTGAAAGTTTGAAAAGATGCAGATATGCGTGTATGGCGATACTTGATTTTTGTTGTTGTTGTTGTTGTTGGGGTTACATCAAGCAGGAGTTATTCACTGCAACCAACTAACGTTGACAAACTTAAGACATGCATATAAAAAGATTTCAAAGCGTCATATCAGAAATGCTGAAAAAGTGTGGGATGAGTTATCGTATCACCTTGATATAGTTCGTATTATTGGAGGGATTTAGAATGAAATGTGTTGTTTTTAACTTTTAGCTGGTATTTGTAATTTTTAACGAACAATAAGGTTGTAGTTTGTTTTATTTTTCTTTTAATAGCCCTGCAAAGTTGGGATAATCATTTATAAACACCCTGTATTTACATTTGAATTTAAACAGCATTTATTTCTCCTATCTATCACATTATTATTATTATTTAATTCTGATTCTATATTCGAAGTTTTTATGATATTACGATTTGGAGAAATTTCTGATAGCCCCTATTTCCTTTAATTTTTTTTTCTTTTTTCCGTTTAGCTAAGTTAAACGTTCAAGTAGAAAAATTAACATATTTTAAATTTCTTCGCAAGTTTAATTATGCAACTTTTAAATTTTACCTTTAATTGAAAATTATTAAAAGTACTTAAAACATATTTTATTAATTCATTATTTAGAAGTATTCGCAATGTTTCATATTTACAAGCCTGCTTCATTGGATGAAATCCAATAAGGTAATAAAAATATTGCAAAATTTTCTTGCTCTCATCATTCCGTGGACAAATAATCATAATTTATTCATTCAGCCTAATTTCTTGAAATGTTTTTTTCTACTTCGCTAAGTCAAGCATGCAAGTAGAAAAATTAACATATTTTAAATTTCTCCTCAAGTTTAATTCTGCAACTTTGAAAATTTTACCTTTAATTGAAAATTATTAAAAGTACTTAAAACATATTTTATTAATTCATTATTTAGAAGTATTCGCAATGTTTCATATCTACAAGCCTGCTTCATTGGATGAAATCCAATAAGGTAATAAAAATATTGCAAAATTTTCTTGCTCTCATCATTCCGTGGACAAATAATCATAATTTATTCATTCAGCCTAATTTCTTGAAATGTTTTTTTCTACTTCGCTAAGTCAAGCATGCAAGTAGAAAAATTAATATATTTTGAACTTCTTAGCAAGCTTAATTACGTCATGTTTAATTTCACCTCTAGATGAATATTATTGAAACTATTTAAAACATATTTTATTAATTCATTATTTAGAAGTATTCGCAATGTTTCATATCTACAAGCCTGCTTCATTGGATGAAATCCAATAAGGTAATAAAAATATTGCAAAATTTTCTTGCTCTCATCATTCCGTGGACAAATAATCATAATTTATTCATTCAGCCTAATTTCTTGAAATGTTTTTTTCTACTTCGCTAAGTCAAGCATGCAAGTAGAAAAATTAATATATTTTGAACTTCTTAGCAAGCTTAATTACGTCATGTTTAATTTCACCTCTAGATGAATATTATTGAAACTATTTAAAACATACTTTATTAATTCATTATTTAAAAGTATTCGCAATGTTTCATATCTACAAGCCTGCTTCAATTTATGAATTCCAATAAGATATTAAAAATATCGCAATATTTTCTCACTCTCATCGTTCTACGGAAAAGTAATCATAACGTATTCATTTAGCCTCCAGTATGTTTACCCTCCTACTCTTTTCTAGGGGGGGGGATACAGTTTCTTAGAAAGTATTGATACTTTGAATTAATCGTCCATTGCAAAATTCTAAGGAGAGATGTTTGTATTTTATCGATTTTATCAATGTAATATTTTTTCTCTGCACTCTTCGAGAAATAATGAATTATGAAAAAATCAGCAATTTCAAAAGTAGACGATCATATTGAGAAATTATAGAAATAGCATATTCCGACAATAAATTAACAAGCATCAAAGATAATTGGTAAATATCAGCTATTGGAACTTCTACTTGCTCCATCGGGTTCATGAACGTCATAATTGTCATTATCCCTGTTTCCTTGTATCAACAGTTTAGTTGTTTAAAGTATAGAATGGCTGAGAAATGTAAATCAAATGAAGATGGTAATGGGTTCGGTTATCTTCTTAACTAGCACTATCCGAAATCTGATGAAAAGAATATGCTTTAGCGATGATTGCCGCTACAAGCTTCGGCCAATTAAAATAAAATTGAGGGGTAGTTTTCCCTCAAAAAGGATTATCAACTTTCACATATTGCAGTTAAATAAGTCTCAAAAATCACTCGGAACATCGGAATGTTCACGGATTTTGGCCAAAATAGGTAATAGCAAACCACCAAAATCATATTTGCCTATATTTATATTAGTGTCCCAAAAGAATCTTTGTCATCGCGCTATGAATGGACTTCTCTGGCTCTGCTTGTCCAAACATGCAGGCTTGACTATTAGCCGTCTATGTCGTCGGTTTAAGTCGTACCAAAGCTCTACTACATCCCAAAAAAGGTTTTTTGTCCATTTGGTGGGATTAGAAAGGATTAATTTTCTACGAGCTCCTTCCTCAAGGTGAAGTAGTAAATTCTACTAAATACTGTCATTATCTGTATCAGTTGAAAGCTGCCATAGCAAAAAAAGTTATGGCAGCTGAATTAATGAACCACAGAGGCGTTGTTTCTCATCATGACAACGCGAGACCACATACTGCATTTCCTAAGAGAGAGGCTCTTACAGTTTGATTGGGATGTTTCACCGCATCCTGCATACTCTCCAGATCTCGCTTCATCTGATTATTACTTCATTCTGTCCTTAAAAAACGATCTCCTCGATAAGCGCTTTAAATCCATCAGCTAAATAAAAACGCACCTCGGGGATTATTTCTTGCCCAAAACACAAAAATTTTGGAAAAAAGGCATAATGAGGTTTCCTGAGAGATGGAAGAAGGTAATTGAACAAAAGTGTTCTTATATAACAAAATAAATAATATCTTAAACAGTAAATATTGTGTATTCATTTCATATTAGAAATAGGAAACAAACTTACGGGACACCCTAATATTTAATGCATTTCCCTAGGAGGATAAAAAGAACATGCACAAAGTAACCATAATATATTTTATATGTGTACATTCAACTTTAAAAAACCGTTGCTATAATTCACTATCAATTTCGATTACGATTTTCCAACTCCGCACCTCTCTGTCTATCCTAATAATGAATAAAGTTTCAATACATTTTATCCAGACGTGTGGGTTTAATAATTGGTTCACTGTTCCCTCTATATCACTGCTCCCGCTAGGAGAATATGCGGACGCGCCTCGTTGCTCTCTTAATTGAAAATTCCCCATCACCCTTCTATTTTATTTATGTGCACACAAACGAACTGTATCGTCTCGAGGGATCTTTTGAATTTAATTAAATCAACCGAAAGGAGCGATAACCATACATACCGAATTGCCATCAAATCTTTCCACAATTTGATTAAGAATAACTGCTCCAGGTCAAAAAAAAATGGAGCATTTAGTAAAACAAAAAATGAACTATGCTGAAAAGCGTAGATTCGACGAGTAGGGCATCTATTCGAAAATATCAGCAGATGATAAAAGAAAATTTCGTACATCATAAATTTAATTAAATTTGTTTTTGAAACATACCTTTAATAATTCCATAAAAAATGGATTTTTTTATTTTAATTTTTTTTAGTCATTAATTTAAAATGCATTATTATAAATATGGAATCCAGGTATTCAATTTTTTTTAACAATTTTAGCGCCACATTTACGAAATCAAAATATATTTAAATTGATAGGTTATTAATAATTAAATTCGGGAAATATTAAAATTATGTGTTTTTCTATGCGAATTCATAAAAGTACAAAATTTCATGAGTTAGGAAAAAATCATTCTAAAGACTAAGTGACAATTTTCTTTTAGGAGGTGTGCGAATTTTATAGATTAAAGAAAGCTATTTTAATTTGCTACGGAACTCCTATTTCCTCCTACCGACAAATAAATTTTGGTTTCTCGCCATATTACTGCAAAATATATAAAAGCTATAAGCGAATCTTGCGAGGTAAAAAGAGATAACGAAATTAAGGACAAACCAGGATCAAAATTCAATCAATCAATTGAATTTTGATCCTGGTTTGAATCAATTAATTAAATTCCTGATCCTTATCAATTAATCGATTCATTCATAGAACAAATACTTAACAAGAAAAGTGGACATATTGTTAAAATGATATTGATAGTTTATTCTAATACAAAGCTCAAAACAACTTGCTTAACTAATTCCTTAACATTTTCACTAACTAATTATTCTATGACTGCTATAGAATAGCACGTCATGATAATGAAGAAATCTTGTGATCCATGAATAAATTCTAGGAACAATTATATATCCCCATCTGAGACTCTCATTTAGAACCAAGTCTCTAATTCTAGTATCAAAATTATTTTATATGCATTTCATTGTATTAATACCATTTACGTCATTGAGATAAACTAAATTTCATATTTTTTTGTCCTGTTCTTCCTTTTATATTAATTTTATTTATTTATTTCATCATTTAAGGTTTCGCAATTTTTAAAATTTACCCATAGGTAAATTTTCAATTCTTTAATAGGGTATTTTAATAATGTATTTTTTAATTAGGTTGTTTCATATTTTAAATTCTCGTGCATATATTCCATGTCTTTTCAATAAACATTTGAATATAAATATGTTTTCTTAAAGCTTAATTTGTCATGTTTTGCATTATTAGATGCTCGGATAGGGATTATATTGTTTTAATTAATTATTTTCGAATTAGATATTTTTTTAATGAGCACATTTTTCAAATATTATCTTTATTTGGGTTTTAGCACGATTATATCTTTGAAGTTTGATAATATGCTATCACTTAAAATTTTTTATAAACATATTTTAATTTTTATCGAAATAAATGTATTGCTTATAACGAAAAGTTTTTAGTTATGCTAATGTTTTAAATCCACTTCTAGATTACAAATGTTTAAGCAAGATTTTTTTTTTTTTAAGAACTTACTCCTCGATTCAAGTATGTGATTTCAGCCTTATACCACTGACCATCGCTTACTCCTCCCATCACAAAATGAACACTAAACACACGTGACCGCCCAGTGAGAAAAAGAATACCAAATGTGCATTGATGATTTCTAACGATATAAAATCGCGCTCATCGTTATATCGACCGTCGTAGAGAATATTGTTTTAATTACTTTCGAATTAAACAATTTTTGATGGGGAAATTTTTCCTAGTAGTAAAGAACTTACTCGATTGAAATATGTGATTTCAGCCTTATGCCACTGACCATCGCTTACTCCTCCCGTCACAAAAGTGGGTACTTGAGAGACGTGACCACCCAATGAAAAAAAGAACACCAACTGTGCATTGATAATTTCTAATGATATAAAATCGTGCTCATCGTTGTATCGACCATTGTAGAGAAGAAGAGCATGCCTTTCTTGGGTGGCGAACCTGTTTAAAAAAATAGAATTTGAGAATTAGCTTTAGAAGAAATAAAAATGGAGTTATCAAGATGTTTTTTATTGAAACATACTTCATGGAAATCGATAATCTGTGCCTTTGCCTCAGAGCAGGAAAAGTTAAATAAGTTCCTCTCTCAAAACTTCGAGCTCGAAGTTCGCACATAATAGAGCTCCAAGCTTCCGATGAGCAGTTCTTGCAGCTGATAGCAGAATTAGTAGAAACACATTGGGACCTACTATGACAAAGTCCTGGATGGCAACTGCTATTAAAAAGATCCACTTCGCATTTTTGACCTGAAAATGATTTCAAAATATAAACTCATATTTAATTACAATGATTGAAGGAATTCGGGGCGAATTCTGAGCTGCTTAAAAACAAATAACATATAAATATGTTATTTGAAAACTTAGTTACGTAATTTAACTAAGAAAAAATTCCAGCTCCCAGAAGTCCATAATACCAGTTTAGTTTACTTGTATGAACACTAGGTTTAACATGATTTGGCATATACCTATTTCTACCAAAGAGTCAATTGGACCCTTTTCGGTATTTAATTAGAAAAAATATAAATTGACCTATCTATTACGAAGTTAAAGTAGAAATCTTTTTTTATATTTCCAATATATTTATTAAGGTGGGGTGTGATGAAAAGACAGTTCCTCTGTGTTTATTTACTAAAAAAAGTGTTTATTTTCTAATCTATGTCTTCAAGACCATCTTTTCATCTACCATCATCTTCTACCCAAAACAGTGACTCTCATGTCGGCTTACTTACAACCTATAATAGCTTCTATTTGACTGACTTTCGATTTCGCCGTCTTGCTTATTATATACACACATTTTACTAACACGTACTTATTTCTATATTTATACCTATATCTCTGTGCTTCCCTATCAAGTCGTTACATATTTAAATATAAATGTATGTATTCTTAACAATTATTTATTCGAATGGTCAAAATGATCCTTCGGTAAAAGTAGGTATACTATATACCTTCTTCCGAAACTAAAAAAAGAAAAAATATAAGATTTGCAATTATATGTCTTATAAATGTAAGTAAAAAATTAATTAAAACATTCTCATAAAATGCGGCAATAATTTTCTTGAAGAAAATTAACGAAAAGTTTTCACAGAGGGGCCAAAATGACCCTATGGTAACCTAGTGTTAACGTCCCATTTTAAAGGAATACTAGGGCTATTTTGGGACGGACTTCGTAATTTGAGCCGCGGTCAGATGATGAGGACAACACGTAAGCTGGTATCCCCTCTTCAAACTTCCACACCACACCAGCAGGAGGGCATTTGTCCCCGAAGGATTTGGTGTGCAACAGGCCCGCTTACAAGACGGTTATTTGGTGGAATCAGGCCTCGAACGTAAGATCCTCCGGTTCTCTAGCCGTGGCCTTGCCACCGAGGCCCCTCCTTAATGCCAGAAAATCTCTTTTATAATATTTAGTTGCAGTTATTTTATGGGGAACGTTCGTGTAAAATAATTAAAACTTATGAAACTGGAACTAAAAACAACTGGTTAAATCAATGAAATTCAATATTATTTTCCAGATATTTATTTCAGCCGCGATCGAATGTTCCTTATATTATTATATTTGAAAGAGGTTTTATACTTTTTTCAAACAGACGGCAACATAAATATCTAAAAAGATTTTTATAGACTTTTTTCTTCTTAGCTCATTCTAAGCATAAAACTCCCCTGATTGGAAGTTCCATTTCTTCAGGAAAAAAGAAAATAACTGTTAATCATTTTCGGTTTTTCTTTTTCTGAGAAGAAATGATTCGCTTCTTTCTCCCCGAGGAAAGATTATTTGTAACAGATGAAAGTTACCCTCAATCAATAACTCCATAACAATGACGCCGTTAAGCGACGGACTAGAGCACTAGTCTCAGTGCTACAAGTTTGATTTGGTGCGAAAAATAGCACTTTTTCAGCATCAGTTTTAAATTGTTATGATTGTAAAAACTGAAGTAAAGTTGGCAGTCATATTTACTATACGCAATCTTGGGTCATTACAATGGCGGTAAAGAAAAGGCAATAGTTTTGTTTAGCAAAACCCTAAAGTGTAAGATTTCAATTGAAAAGTATCTGAGAATCATTATTAAATCACAGTTAAATAACAGCTAAATTCCATTAAGTTTATTATGTACAATTAAAAAGAATATTACTTTATTTATAACAAATCAGTTGCTTCCCACTCTAGTGTCTTATATACCCTACAGCTTAATTTTCATAATGGCATTACTAAGCAAATTGATATCATATTTGTAAAAGACATAATATATCATAATCAAATAGACTGAATTTCATAAAACAAACTAAAGCATTAATAAATGACATTAAAAAAAGAAACTAATAAGTTCACTAAGTTTTTTTTTTTTTTTTTTTTTTTTTTTTAGGTTTTTTATTTTAAATTCGTTTATTTTCAATGATCTTCATTTCGAAATATAAGATTTTGATACTTTTCTTATGTTTCTAAATTTCAAAATTAAGACATTTTCAGAGGTTTTCTTTAAACATTTCAGATTTGATTTATTAGATCTAAAGCATATTTAAAACTTCACGAGGAAACGAAATTGTAGCTGCGATCAGATAACGAAATTAATAGAATTCTAAAATTAGAATCTGAGAAAGTATTTTCGCTCGATATTCTAGCATTCTTTTTCATAACTTCTTTTTGAAATATTGCGCACAAAATTTAATATGAATTTGCTATTTTATTTATTCAAACCACATACCGAATATAATTTATATTGCTTGCTATGTCTCTTTTAGCAAATTTCGAATTCACACCGACACGAATATCTTTAAAATCCGTGTTTATCCGTTTTTATTTTTAAAATTAAAATCAAACATTTTGTCTTATTTTTTTTATTAAAAAGATTTTCTAAATTCAGGATCGTGAAAAATATTTAGCATTAAACTGATTTTTTTTTTGAAAAATTCTAAAATATGCACTATTACATTAAAAATTTTGTGAAGATTTACATTTTGGATTTTCATTTGTAAATCATATTTTGAGCTTTGTTTAGTAATCATCTTTTCGATTATTTATTACTAGTCATCAAACAAAAAATTCTGGCAGATTATGAAACAAAGCATGATATACATGGAACTCATGACAGCAAAGCATGATATAAATGAAACAAAACGTTGATATTGTAAACTAATATTGGTAACTTATAATACTTACATAAATATTTATAAACATGAAATATATATAAAAAAAATTAAAATTACAATAGATTCATCCAATAAGTAAATTACGTTGATTTCGCGTTAATCAATTTTAACTTAATTATTGAATTTATTTGATTTTTGCTATGTTGGAAGCAGTAAATGCTACAAAAAACCCTCCCCCCCCAAACAAAAAATTTGAAAAATGAGAAAAAAATAAGCAATGGGGTATGAAATTGCATTATTGTTTTTAACTAAATTTTGATGCGAAAAAAAATAGTAAGATATTAAATGCCTTGTAGCTAATTTATTTGGCTTTTATATTGAACAGTTGAAAAAGTGCTTAAGAGAACGACTTTCTAAAAATATAAGATTTAATTAAGATGATATACGATTTTTATTAAGTATAAATTTAATTTAAATCTAATAACTGTGCAATACTTGGTTAACTGTAGAAGTGATTAGAGTTGAACTTTTTTGGTGCAAGAGTCAATACGGTGCATACAATGCTCTAAACTATATCATGATAAAAGCATAATATGTAAATTGAGTCAGAATAAAAGCATAATATTGTAAATACACAAAAATTGATGCAATCTTTTTTTGTTCAAATTGAACTAAGTTTGGGTAAGAAAATAATATAATTAGTAAAATGATATAATAGTTATAAATACATACTTCCTCTCATTATAACACAAAATTGAAGAACAAATTAAGTGTTATGGATGTTGTTACTCTGATATTAAGTAAAATTATGAAATTCATAACTAAATTTATTTAGAATTAAAAAAAAATAGTCAAAGTAATCATCTAAAAATATCTTCTAAATAGTTCAGGGATTCTTATCAATGTTGTCATAAGTAAATTCTTATGAAAATAAAAAATTACCTTAAGGTTATATAAAAAAGAGCAATCCAAGCTATAAAATCCTTACTGCCTTTCAGTTGTTTTAGAATAAAATTTTAACTAAAAAAGTTATCTGAGATATAATGATCTCTTTCCTCAAGAAGATAAACAATAAAATAAATATGGCTAAAATTTCTATAGTGGAAACTACTGTTGCAAATGATATTTAGAAATATTTAAAAAAAATTGTTAAAATTGAGAGGGTGACTGGGGAATCAATTATATGCATTGAAAATTTTTTTTTTTTTTTTTTTTTTTTTTTTTTACGAAATTAAAAGAATTTACCTATGGCAATAACGATTTCTGAAATTACCACTGCATCCACATAAATTTCACTTTATATTTTATTAATTAAGTTACTTTAAGAGTTTTCGAAAAAATTGATCCGGGGTCCACATTTCCAACCTCTAAATTATATTGGTGCCAAATTTAGTAGCACTAAGTCAATCGGTTTGGCATGTAAAGTGCAAATGGACAAGCATATATATTTTTGTTTTTGGTATTAGAAGAGCTAATTGAACACCGACATAAAATATGGATGACTCTTTCGTCTAAAAGGCGTCATAAAGACGTATCATAAATATTTTCAAAAAAATCTTTTGTATTTTAAGTTGTATTTTAATAAATTTGAGAAATTTTCCCATGAAGGTTTTGATACATTAATACTTTAACCAATTCAAAAGGGCTTACATAAGAAATGTGAACAATTATTTGTAAATAGTGTAAAAGTTTTAACATATTAGAAAGAAAAGGGAAAAAACAAATATATATTAATTACCTCGTCAAGGTCAGAATGAAGGTATCTTTAGAGACCATTTCAGATAATCAGATATAACGTACATTTCGACTTGCCAGTCACTGCGTTTTAAAGTATAATTGCAAATGCTATTATTTTAACTATATTTTTATTAATAGTAATTGCTGTGTTTATTTTTATACTTAGTTTAATTAATCTGATAGGGTAATTAAGGTGCAATGATCGGTTTATACATAACGTTTAACATAATTATTTAGATTTTATTATTCTATCCATTATTTTATACATTTATTATTCTGTCCATTATTTTATACATTTATTATTCTATCCATTATTTTATACATTTATTATTCTGTCCATTATTTTATACATTTAATATTCTATCCATTATTTTATACATTTATTATTCTATCCATTATTTTATACATTTATTATTCTATCCATTATTTTATACATTTATTATTCTATCTATACCCGGCGTAATGTTTAGTGGCTTGTGAAATGTAAAGATTGCATTTAAGAATAAAGAGGATGGGGGCGCTATTTTAACATTTGCCCTGGGCTCCATTTTATATCGGTACGCCTAGGCATAGGATTTAAGTATGAATGTGATATTGCATATAGCATTTATTTCTCCATTAAAATCCTATGGATTTCATCATGGTAATATATGTTAGATTTATTTTCAGGTGAGATTATCAAGATAAAATAAGAAAAAGAAATACAAGCCTTGGATTAATTCTAAATAGAAAGGTTACAAAATGGTCCCTGAATTTTGAAATCCAATACTTTTCTCCGCTATTTTTCACATTGGAAATAGGAAAATAATTTAAAGAAAACTCGATCTTAGTGAAAAATTTCATAAATCAGAACTCACTTTCTCGTATCGCTGCACAGCGGCAAAAACAAAGTACTACGCCACGAATATTTATGCCTGGCAGAGTTTAAGCATTATTTTTATCGTCACGATGATCGATAAGTTCCCTCCTATAAGTGTAATATCTGCTATTAGAGAAAAGTTCATATCGCAAATTTTGCAGCGAATTTTTCAGTAATCGATTGCAGCAATCGCTCATGCGATCATTTATTTCAATTACTTGATTTTTTTCTTTTAGCAGTCTGAAGCAAGTTAAGGAACTAAATATTTTAGCTCGCATTTATAAAGATTGTTTATGTATATATATTCCGTCTAGAAAGATGAAATCGCTTTGTGAATCGGCCGCATATCACTGAATGGGAAAATCAATAAAAAATAAGAATGTTGATTTGCATTTATGGCGTAATTATTAGTTTCAAGTTTAAGAAATATACAAGAAAAATTGGATTTCGATATTTCTATGAATGTTTACGATTGTCTTCTTCAGTCCGAAAAAACTTCCTTTTAATTTTGGCTTTATGTCTGTCGCTATGTTATCTATCCTTTATTATTGTTCTAAATAGTTTTTTTTTCATCTAATTATTTTTCTTCTTTTTCATGTTTAATTTAAAAATTCATTATAAATATGAAATTTTATGAATTATTTTATTTAATATTTTTTTATGATGTCAATTTTTTTCTCAAGTTTACTACCAAGTGAAGTCACGTTAGCAGAATCAAAATTTAATTAAATTAAGATTAACTGAATAGTAGAAAATGCTAGTCAAATGAAATTTGCTTTGTGGTTTCAATATCAGCGTTTTATATCTGTATCAAAGCTTGGATAAAATTCCTCAAACAGAATCATATCATGCTCTGTTCATTTATGTGCACGAAAATATGATAAGTTCAAAAATGCAAAGAGTTAGATGAAAGGTATTTAACATGTGCCTTCCATCAACACATTTTGAAATATGTGTCATAGACCAACTGAGTCAACTGATTGTATTATTGTATTTCCCGTGTGTTCAACACGTGTTAATTCTAAAATATAACAAACTAAATAAATGCAATTAGGTAGATGATTTTTATATCTAAATCATAAATCAATATCGAATTTCGGAACCAACTCATCAACAAGAATATTTTATTTCGGTAAAAGGAAAAAATCCAAAATACAAACTTGAATCTCTTCAGAATACTAAGAACAATACATTTTTATTTATGTACTAAAAAGTAGATTTTTTTTTTTATTTTAATTGTTTTCTACTTTTCAGAATTAAGCTGGTATTCCATTATGGTCATTGTCATGGAATCCAGTGATTCGATTTTTTTTAATCAAATTCACTACCAGGTGATGATACCTGAATAGAACAAAAACTTGATTAAGTTAATCCAGAACTGATAATTAAGTTCTGAAAATTAAACAGAAAATTGAATAGTGTATTTTTATCGATGACAGACATGTATGAAATTCTAAACCCTCGCACATCAGGAAAAGAATGGAAACTCCATTACGATGTCCCATCTTTACAAACATGAAAAATTCGATTTTAAAAATGTGCACAGTAAATATCAAGAATATCAAAAATGAATTTTTTTAATAACATTTTATTTCGAAGCTGAAAATCTTATATTTACAAATTATTATGTAAAAAAAAACGTGAATATAATGTGTTATATAAATATCTGATCTATACAACATAGATCAGATCTATATATGTGATCTACAGATCTATATATATGATATCTACAGATCTTATTTATATATAGATAGATGTGTCGATATTGATAAAATCTGTTATTTATTCAATATCTACATATGAAAGGAATTATAATGCAAACTAACACATTTCTTATTCTTTTAAAAGAAAAAACTTATACGCCTCAGTAATCTAATTCGAGTGGCGGAAAAACAGAGCCGGATTTCCCATAAGGGCAACTAGGCCATGGTCAAGATCGTACAATCTGAAGGAGTATATATGCATTTGAAGAAACGTCAAATATTTACATCGTTTTCAGAATTATTTTTGAAAGACGGCTTGAAAAATAAATTTTAAAAAGAGTGTTTTTTAAATTTATATCTATATACATTAGATAAAGAGAGCAATCTATTTATGTCGTCCATCTCTGCAACATTCACAGTCAAAAAAGCATTTGATGTTTCTCAACAAATATTATATTAAATAAAAATTACAGATGTGATTTAATAAAATGATTTCAAGGGATTCATTAAGTTCATATTGCTGTATTTCTACGTATTAATTGCTGTAGGCATGTAAAATATATTATTACTTTCTTATGCAATTTAGTTTACTTTAAGCTCGAAAACTGTAAACAGAGAAACTGACAAGAAAATATGTAAATCCGAAGCAGAAGAAAAACAATGGTAACTTGTGATTGTTAAAGCAAACAAGTGATTTCTTCTTTTAAAAAAAAATCAGAAAATTCAGGAACATCAATTCAGGAAATTGGAGCCTTACAAATCATGAGACAAAAACAAACCATTAGGAATAAGACAGATTGAAGCAATGTAACATTGTATTGTAATCACATAATCAAAACGATATGAAAAACACAGAAAGAAAAAAAAAATCTCCAAGCAAAAATGATGGTGCATCAGCAGCTAAGATGGTCTAAAACTAAAAAAAGTCAATGTGAAGATATATCTTGGAAAGCAAAAAGAAATTCGAACAAAAAAGAAACTGATTCTAAATTTGATTTATGTTTTACGAGTGTGGATGACTCCCATCTAAAAGATAGGTAATTTAAAAGAGAAGTTTCGATAAGAAGCACGGAAAGAATACACGAAACAGACATCTTTGTTTTTCAGAAATATGGTAGGGCTGCAGTAAAGAAATGTGAAGTCAAAAAAGATTTGAGGAAAAAATATCATTCTTCCTTAATAGAAGCTATGTAAACATTAACTTTCGAGGCTGACAAAAGTAGCAAAAACTGTCTGAATATTTTTTCTTCTCAAATTTAAACTATTCTGGATAATATCACACAACGTATCTTCAGTAGAAGCCAGAAAGACCATAAAACAAACCATACAAGATCGAAAGGCTATAAGAGATGCACGAATATTTTTTCTTATTTCTCTGTCAAAGTACGTAAGCCTCTAGGAGAGAATTTATAAGAAGTGGGCATTAATTTTAAGGGTTTTTTTTAAGACTTTAATTTGAAAAAATGGTTACAGCTTAATTATTCTTCATCTCTAGATATACATTTCTCTATCTTTTTCTAATAAGTGGATTCTACATTGCAAAAATGAAGCATCGTTAGAGGTTGTCTTCGAATCGACCTTTATTTTTGTTGTTGTTATTTTCATAAAAATGAAAGCGTTGCTCAGAGGAGTCATCAATCATCAATTGAAGAAAAAGTGGTAATCAGAAGGAGAAATATCTGGAGAATACGGTGGTTATGATATGGTAGGATGTTTATAGTGCAATCCTCGACTTATTTGCATTAATTGTTGTTCGTCGCGTTGCAAAGAAAAGTTTTTTTTTTTTTATTCAGAATTCAGGCAGCTCATCAACGCCTTTGATGATGTTTCTACTGGTTCATACTGAGATTATTTTTATTATTTTTCAGCTTTGGATTATCATAGCTTATCCATTTTTCATCATCCGTCTTGATATGATGCTAAAAAATTTTTATTAGGTGTATTTAAAAAAATATTTAATTTGACTTGGTCTTCATGGAGTAAAGAGTCAATTTCTTCATTTTCACATTTTTTTACTGGCATGGACGTTCTTTATCTTCCATTAAAAAATAATATTTTTTATAGCATCGAAACCAATAATCATTTGTTGAAATCGCTGATACATAATCATCACCGGATTTGATACTTCGTTAACTTTCAGCTGCCTTTTTTTACCCTTCAATTTCCCCTACCCAGTCAATAGAAACAAAAAAATAAATAAATAAAATAAAATAAAAAATAAAAATAAAAGCTTTTCGCCAATTGCATCTTTGTTTAATACTAAAAAAATAATAACATTTACATGTCGGCAAAATAATACGTACTGAAAACTAAAGCTACGTGATGATGTTTTGATATGAAGTTAGCAAATCCTGACCCGATGCTATATATTTAGTTCTTCTCCTTAAAAGCTCTTTAAATTAATACACAAAATCAGTAGTAGATTGAATTAAGGTATCCAACTAGGTGAAAAACATGAATTTGGATGAAAAAATGCTTGTTTTGTTTATTTATTTTGCAGTTTCAAGAAATAGGTACTTTCTATTTCCAGTGATATCTTTATTTTGTCCCCATGTCAATTAGAAGCCAAGTTACAGCAAACTATTGACATGTAAGTGATGCTCATTTAAAAGCCTTTAAAAACACGTACAGTAGAATTTTTCATAATTCAACTGTACGAGTGTCGTTATAGCTCAAAAAAAAAGCAAGATATCTTAATTAAATTTATAATTAGTGCTCGTTATGTTATGAAGAGCGCAATGAACTATGGATTTGATGTTCAATGCTCTAGAAATGGATTTATTATTGTTTTAATATAAATATTGTTGAAAAAATTCCAGAATTACATAGATAGTTTCATAGAAACAAAATTTTCAATTTTGAATGTAATTCTTAGGTAACAGTTAGTTACACTCTAAGACATGTTACACATGTAACGCTACAAAGAAAAATGAAAAATTATAACAATTATTTTTCTCTAGAGCAATTTTATTTCTTGTAAATAAATGATAAAATTTACACCAAAATATGCCTTTCCTTCAAAAGCCAATCATATATTTAAATAATTTCACTTTTATTTATTATTTTATCCTTATATCAATTTAAAACATTATATAAACTTTATTATTATTTTTTTTTTTTTTGAAAAATCCACTCCGAACCTAGTCGGATACCTTAATAGTACAAAATGTTTAAAAGATGACATCTGCATGAATATAGGTATTTCATTATTTTGAATGCTATTATGTGACGGTTTGATATCATGTCATCGTATTAGACTATCGAGATGACAGATTTTCTTGATTGAAATTTACTAAAGAATATGTCAAGATGCTTCCAGTTTTTTTTCAATGATGTCTATTTATGTTCACATGAGAAAAGTAAAATGACACAGAATATTTAAAATTTTGAATCTACTGTACATCAACAATTGCTGCTGGTAACAAAATACTTTTGCTATTAGGAACTAAACTTTATCGACGATTTTTGAATTGATAATGTATATTTAATTAGCTAAAATTATTCATTAAAATAATTTTGATCATAGAATTAACTTAATAAATATGTACACCACTGTGCGAAAAAAAAATATTTTTTCCGAAAATAACACACAAGGTTAAGTATGATGTAGACTTAAAAGTCTACTTTAGAATGCTCACATTCCCCGCTTTAATACTTCAGGATTTTGAAATGGATATTCGTTAGATATTTTGGAACTTATTTTAGCATTAGATTTTTTTTTTCTTTCGTGTTATAACACTCAAAAATCGAATATGAACGCGCTTTTTTGACTCAAAGGGTTTTCGCAAAATATAAACACGGTGTAACAACAGACGCTTTTATACTCTGTCAGTTAGTATGACATTTAGTAACATGTTTAAATGACATGTGCAGTTATGTTTATCATGTGACTGTGAAGAATCCATTTAGTTAATGATTGCAAACAAGAGATGAACTCTCTGAAACACTTAATCCAAAAGAAGGAAATAAACCTGGCACTACAAAGACGCCAACGTTTAAAATATTCTAAATTGTTTCCGAAAATGTGAATTCTAATTCATATCTGCTACATTATTTCTGCATCTAAGAAAAATTAATTAAAATTTGAAAAACCTTGATATTGCAGCAAATACTAGGAAAATCAGCTTTCACAACTACATTTTTACTCAAGCTACTAAGTCATTATTTATGAACAGTAATTATAGATTTATGTCATAAATATTACGCCGATCCTCATAGAACTATAGCAGTGAATATAAGTCAAAGTTTTACCGAGATTATTCCATTTTTGATTAATCTTTCATTTAATGATAATTTATCTTCTAAATTATAATGAAATGCACACATGAAAAGCAGCCAGACTCTAAGATTATTATTGAATATCCTTTATACGGAGGCTGAAAGCAAAAAAGAAAGAAAAACGATGCTTTCATGAATATTTAACTGAACGCGTTGCTGCATTTGATCTTCAAAATAAGAAAAAAATTACTTCATTTGTTTATAACTCAAAATCGGACTACATGGTTATGGTCATATGGATAGAACAGATTTAAATATACGAAATAAATGGATTAGAAATAAGGTTTTATAATATTGCATTTAGTATTTTTGATGAAATTCTTTCCCTGCCAAATAATCTTACAGAAATAAACTTAATAAATAAAAGACATTTTTTTAAAAATATACGACAACATTATTCATGTATCTACAAATCATTTCTCAAATAAAACCATGCATTCACTGGTTCAGAAACAAAACACGAGACATTTGGGCAATAAAATAAAATATCGTTTGAAATCACAATTTTTCTACCACAAGAATACGTATGGCGATAGGATGACAAGCTTCTGCCGGAACCACAACTTAATATTTATCTTAGAAATGTGTACATTTTGAGTTACGGGACAAAATAAAAGTGATGCATGCATGCATCAATGCACACTGTAGGACGAAACAAGGAAATTTCTTAACATCACCGGAACGATTTTCTGAATACTACACAGAACGAAGAAAGAAAAGACCGGTGAATGACTTATTTCCATTTGGTTGACAGCATTTCATGACAACACTTTGACACTCTGTGACAACAGCGGGCGAGATAGAAAATCTAAATACGCGGGCGTGATTGCGAAGACCATAAAAGAAATGGAAGCTCCCCCTTCCAACATTTGATTGCCTTGGTTGTCAGATAAAGTCTGAATTGAAACGATGCCATCGGGGCTTCCAGCCGTCATAAACGCATTTTATCACGCTGGCTGGCACGTGTCCTATTCCCCGGCTAAGTTTCGATCCAGCGCTTCGATACGCTGTTTGATTAGTCCATCGCCATCGGTACCACCCGCAAAGCAATTTCCGGCCTTGCTGTAGGAGTTTGCGATTAGTTAGATCTACCGCAATAGGAGGTCCGCATTTTGGAGCTGTAGGAAAAGGAGTTGAATTTCCTTCGCCTCAAACCTATTACCGAAGTATATTAAATCGGTGCCAAGCCTAAAGAAATCAGAAAGTTGATGTAAAATGGAATTTGAAACTGAAATTTTCAAGTTTTGAAAAAATTCCAAGAACGTCAAGTGAATAAAAAATGTGTTGCTTTGTTTATGTATTTAATATTTATAAATCTTGGGTTTTCTACAGTTAATGGCAACTCGGGATAAATTTATACGATGTTTTATTGAGTAGAGTTAAATACCCTTGAATACAATTTATATTTTAAAGTAATTGAAAAAAGCATTTTTTTTTGTTGTTTTTTTTAAATAACAAATTCTGCTTAATAGATTTATATTTTAACGAAAGGCATTTCATTTCAAAAGTATCATTAACATGTATATATAAAATGCAGTGCTGATGGAATTTCAAATGAATATGGTAGTTTTAAATAAAGTAAAGATGAGTCTTTACTACAGTTGATGCCGCATTTTTATTTAAGCATAAATTTAATTTGAAGACCAACAACAAATTCTTCTTGGACCACAAGGATTGTGGCTCAAAATTGTGGTTTTCAGTTTTCAGTTTTCTAAACTGATTCTTTACCAACGCAAGTCTTGAAGGAAATACTTTCTATTTGATGAAACCAGCTTTAGAAATAAAAATGTAAAGGTAATCCTGATCCTTTGTTAACATAGGCTATCTTATACTAAAACTTGTTACTTTAGATTAATTCTTTTGAATATCTATTCGGCATTTCGCGTTCACTGCAAAATGTTAGAAAATGCAGCATTGAATGAATGCAGCTCGCTCATTCCGATGGTCAAATCTTATATTAAAGTCATGGTAGTCATCAACATGACAACGGCCAACTAATAATAATTCTCATATTTGGAAAAGCATGATTTTTAACGGCCTTAAAACGAAAAAAAATTTTCAAAAATAGTGGTAATAATAGTAAAAAATGTAAATGATAAACACTCCGAAACTGCTTTAAACTTCGAATTAGTAGTGAAAACATCACAAAAAAATATCCTATTCTGAGGTTTTACGTATAGTCATGTTTTTTTATAATTAAAATTATGTGCTCATAATTCATTCACAATTCAAACACCAAATACTACAAGTCAGCCAAATATTACAAGTCGAAATTTCGTTTTATCGTTCAAATTTCACAAAGAAAAAAAATGTATGTGATTCCTAAAAAAAAGACAAAAGAAAATAACTCACCGGTGAATCCTTCCTTGCAAAGACAAGAAAATCCACCTTCTCTCCTGACACATGTTCCGCCATTCAAACAAGGACTCGAATAGCAAAGATTCACTTCTGTGTCGCATTCGTACTTGTGCTTCATACCTTAAAAAAAACCAAAGAACATTCGAAGTCGGTATGATGGGACCCGATAAAAAAAAAAAGTGAAATTTTGTAGCTGAAACTTCATAACTAAAAGTAAATTCTTTTAGGAATTAAAATCTCATAATTAAGACGTTCTTTTGAAATGCACTTGCTGACGGAGAAAATATCACACCATGCAAGACTTTCTGAAAACTCATTAAACCACTTTACAAATGATTTAATAAGGTATCAAGTTCTTAATAACGAATAATAAATTATTCATTAACAGATGCTAGACTATTAGATACGCAGAGCGTTAATAAATTATCACGGGATGCTTTTCAGGTAATATATTCTTGAACACATCGCTGTATGAAACTAGAGTGGCTGAAATCATCTTCTGTCATATCGTGCCTCACGAATTGCTGACGTGACCCCATAGCCCACCTTCGTTTCACCGAAACTAATGGTTTTACTCATTGTTTATCTGTTCATATCCCGAGTGCTAATGGTTTGATTAGCTGGAAAATGGAATCATTTGCATATCTTGTATGCGTGCACTTCCATAGTAATTTGCATGTCACTACATCTGTTACTCCAGGGTGTGGCATTTTCTCTGCCAGTCAGTGTAATTATGAAATACCTGTAAATCCAGGCGGGCATCTACAAGCAAATGTGTTGATTGGAATGATGGACCGGAAAAAGTACATGTCGGATGAGATGAAATCGGATGCATTCCCAAATTTCAAAACTGATAGACATTGCTCAAAGTTGATGCAAGGCTCTCTAACACATAAGTTGTCTTCAAATGGCAGAACCTGGAATAGATGAAAATCGAGAATTTAAAATCCAGATAGGAAATTTAACTACTAGTGAAAATATCAAATAAAAATTTAAAGCTAAATTCAAACCGTTATAAAAACGGAAGAATATAAAGCTAAAAAAGTAACTATGCATAAAAATTAAACAAAAATATTCAAAATTTGCAGTTTCTAAAAGAGCTCATGATCTTTCAAGAGCCTTTAACCATGCAAACTTGAATAGTTTGTGCGCAATAATTTCCAATCGTTTGGCATAAATCAAAAAACATTCCAGCTTATATTTTAAATGCTTTTGATAACGTTATTAGATTCTGTAAGAAATGAAGCCAACACTTCTAATAAATTTATGGAAGTCTATATAGATTATCATAGTAACATTAATATCTGATTTTGTAAAAAAAAAAAGAAAAAAAAAGGGGGGATTATTATAGGACGGAGCTCATCATTGTGAACTATGGTCACAATGATGAAGCAAGGTCACATGAACTATGGTCACAAGAAGGTGACGAGGAAAAAGCTCATCTCTAAACGTCCATGCCATGTCAGGGGAAGGATGCTTGACCCTCAACATCAGATTTAACGCACAACAGTCACAAGGAAATAAACTTGCGGTCGAATCTAATCGCGAATCTAGAAGTTTCCAGTCTTCAGAACTAAGAAATTACCATCAAGTCACAACATCTCTGGAATATCAATCAAAATCCTACAAAATGGTATGCTAGGGCATTTGAAGCGAGTTAAATAGAATAAAATCTTTATATATATCATCTTCGACTTTTTAATCAAATTATATTTTTTAATAATTTCTTATCCAGACCTTTCAATTGGATAAGAGTTGATGCTGTAGAAAATCAGTAGAAAAATTTGATACAAAGATCATTTAATCTGTCTATCATACAGAGTTAAACATTAATTGCTCAGATTTTATCTGCTGAGATAAAAACAAGATTGGCGATTGAAAATAATGTTCTTTTAATCACTTACATGAACATGGGTTAATCTTGCAAGAATTAAACATTAATTGCTCAGATTTTATCTGCTGAGATAAAAACAAGATTGGCGATTGAAAATAATGTTCTTTTAATCACTTACATGAACATGGGTTAATCTTGCAAGAATTAAACATTAATTGCTCAGATTTTATCTGCTGAGATAAAAACAAGATTGGCGATTGAAAATAATGTTCTTTTAATCACTTACATGAACATGGGTTAATCTTGCAAGAATAGCTCTTCCTAAGTAAACTCGCTCTTGTAAGTACTGAGACGAAAAAAATGTTTCCGGGTGACGGGCGTCAACGGGTTTGGCTGAAAAACTGACATTCAAAATTCGTTCTTCTGAAGTGTTATCCTCCTGGAAATTAAAAAATATCGTAATGTGAAATTAATCTGAAACTTATTCCTGTTTATAGCCATCAGAAATTATGAAATTAGAAAATAATGGTTATAAACATTATCAATAGAAATAATAAAAATTCTCTAAACATTAAATTTCTAAATCGGCTACACAATCGACTTATTAAAGTAGGTGAGTAAAAGATATTTTGCGTTTAGTGTTTAGGTGCTATTTTTAGAGCTCTTTGAGCCTTAAATGCTTATCATTGAGAAATTAACCCAGTGAGATTTTATCTATTTAATTATTCATTTATTATTTAATTATCATTTTTATATATCTATTTTTTTTCCGAAATAAGCACTTCACAATTAAATCTAAAAACTCATTCGTTATTTTTTTTTTCAAAAATCCGCAACATCTAAACTAGTTAAAAAATATTTCTTTTGAACAAAATATTTAAAGTTTTTAAAGTTTGAGATTCTGGTTCTCTGTATTGGAGTCTGCATAATTTTAGAGCAAACTGTAATTACATAACATATAAAAACGGCATTTTCTTTTATTATAATCATGTACTCCGATGTTGAGTATGGTAATCCATAAATAGTACAAATGGAATGTAAAATGTACAATTGCAATTAAATGCACAATTACAATTAAATGTACAATGGAAATAGTAAAAATGGAAATGCCATTTGTAATAAATTTAAATCAGAGGAAATTTAAGTGAAAATTAATGAAGAGAAGAAAAAATATACTCTTCAAATTTATTCAAGGTCTATGACATTTTCTTAAAATTCATTCTCAAATTAAATAAAATCATTTCCATAATTTTACTACTAAATATGCTACCAATATTTAGTTTAAAGACAGTTACATTTTAAATCGAAATCGATAGAAAACATTTTAATCATAAATAGCAATAAAAATTGTTCTTCGAAGAATTTACCCTATCAATTAATGTATCCTTGAGTAATAAATATTTTATCAATGAATTAGTTCCAAGAACAATGAAGTCAAATAAAAAATATATTTACAATAGTCCAGTCATAGCATATTAATTGAGTTAGAGTATTAAAGCTTTTTGAACTTCCGATCACAGAAAATCACGAAATAAAATAAATTAAACAAAATGATCTCCTAATAAGGTTGCAACAGCCTGGGATTAAAAATTATGATTGTGGCATCAAAATTAGATTTAATTTCATTGATATTCGATAAAAATTAGCTCAGGTTATTAGTACTTACTTGTATGCTGAAAATAAAAATGTTTTCCTTTGGACAAGGAATGATGGCAGCTAATCCTTCGACAAAATCTTCAAAAATCGGGGACAGAAAAGTGACAGCAGTCATTCGCTGTAAACGTAATGTAGCACTGTTGAACATCATAGCATCTGTCACATGTTGCACAATCAATTGGCATTGGGCTGAGACTTCATTGATTCCGTCTGTAATTAAAAAAGAGTTTCCTTCATGCAAATGCATAAAACTTTGATTGAATGATTGATATACAGAAACTATTAATTCAAAAATTTTTAGTTTTAATTATCTGAATCTTATGCATTCAAATTTCAAATAAATTAAGTAATTAATCTTAATTTAATAAATACAAGTGCAATAATATATTTCGTACTCTCTCATATCAGTTACATCAACTTAAAAAACAACTTTTGAGGTCACATGATTTGTAGAAAAGAAAGGGAAGAAAGACATATAAATAAAAAAGAGCCGTATAATAACTTTTTTCTTTCTTACAGTTAATAGAAAAATAAAAATTAACCTCTTTGAAACTAAACAAAGCTCTGAAATCTTGTAAAAATGCATTCTCGTTGATTATTTTATACACATTTTATAACCGCACATTTGATAATTATCTAAACAAAAAAAATTCAGTTAGTATTACTTACCAATTAAATAAAATTCATTTTCATATGCATACTGACACATATAAATATTTTGCAGATGATTATTTTGTAGCGCATAAGTATTCAGGACGTTCCTAGTGAAACTTTCCTTTTTTTAAAATTTTACTGTTTAATTACTGTCTTAATTAATTAAAATGTTAACTATATTCAAGATAAAACAAACTGAAAAATAAAATGGTGACGACTCCGCCATTAGTAACATACGTTATATAATTATATATATATAAAAAAAAACTTAAAAGCAACTCCCTTTAAAATGTTTAAACTGATTCTTTTCTGAGATATCCTAAAAAAGCGGTATGGAACACAAAGACATTTGAAGACTTATATTTCACGAATATCAATACTTAGAAGGAAAACCATATATGCGAAAATTATAGTAATAAAAATACCATTAAAAATCTCCAAACTGTGCAACTAGAAGCTTCTAAAAGACACTTGTGAAAAATAAAGTCTTATATTCTTTTGTATACTAAAAAATCTGTTTGTAAAAGATATTTAAGCATATATATGCACCACTTATATACTTTTTCAAAAAATAAAAATACCGTGTACGTTATTGACTATTCATTACTAGTTGGAATGGTAATCCTAAGCAATAAGACAAATGGAAGACAAGTCCACCACCTCAAAAATTTTCTTATATTTTTGTATTAAAATTGATCATGCACAGTCATATTGGTGGCTCTAATCACACTTGGTTCAGAATATCTAGTCAAATCCATATGCCAAGAGTAATGTTAAGGGGAATTGTAGCCTCTGCTTTTTATCTAAGTAACCCATAAAGTCAAGGCAGCATTTCAGTCAGAAGTTTCACTTAGTTCCAATATATGAAATTAAGTTGTCTTCTTGAAACACTTCCAAAAGAAACTGGCCCAACTTAGTATTTTCTTGAAGGAAATCCTGGAAAATTACAGCAGCCATCCCGATAGCAACGAGCTAATAATGCATTGCCAAAGAATTATAAATCTGCCAGTTATAGAAAAAAAATTCGTTAAGAGTGAAGCAAGAGAATAAAATCCTTATCTTCTTCTTCAAAATCATGTTGCTGAAACATGACATGCCTTAACCCACTAGTTCAATGGTGAGCTGCATAATCATATTTTGATAGGGAAGGTCGTAATTCCTCTTTTCCCCCGCTTGCCAATGGCACTTTAATCGTTCCAGGTAACTGCCATGAAACGTAGATGACGTACAGTTTTTCAATAATATTTATAAATTTTTCATGCAGTATTCTGTGAAAATGAAAAGGGGATATATTTATAAATTAATAATATATTCCTATAATATATTAATTTTAAATTATAATTTTAAGGTATCCGACTGGGTACGGAAAAAAAATTAAAAATTCCAAGAGAAGCACACGAAAGTTTGATAAATTCAAAAAATAATTATACTAAAAAACATAATAAAATTATACTAAATTTTAATATGCTAGTGATTTCAAAATTATTAGTAATAATAATTATGCAAAATCAAAACATTTATAAAATATAAATAATCCTAGTCAAATATATTTCATGAAATTCCATGAATTAGTGACAAATGTCTACTTATTTTTTTTTTATTACAGAGAGAAGATAAGGACTAGCGAATGTGCACACAATAAATTAAATCTCGAAACAAAAAATAAAAACAGTAGTCTCAGGATTAATGTCTTCTGCTTCCAAATATGACAGCTTTAGACTCTGGCGCAGTCAACACTGTTATTGTATAATCACATAAGTTATGCTGATAGCTTTTTAGAAGACAGTCTGAAGAACATTAAAATGCAGCACAATTATTCTCTTTAGAAAGCGTCGACTATTGGTGACAAATAACTGAGCAATTTTTTTGCTTGGCAATTAGCGAGTACTTGGGCACTTAACAGCGTTTTGCAAATTACCAGAAAATTTATCAATTCACAATTGTTTTCTCTCAAGGAGTCATTTATTTGAAACACAGAAATTATTGCATAGCCTAATTTATAAAATTTAGAATTCTAGAAATGTTAGTTAATTATTCCTTGCAGAAATTTTAAAACGAATGTAATTATTAACCATGTAAAATATTCTGCTTCTTTAAAACGCTCTTTTTTTCTTTTATAAAACTGATGAGTTTTCAAAATCAAGTTTTAGAAATTATATATTATATATTTCACAGATTATTTAATATTTTTCGCAATTTTATATGTAAAAGACATTTTACTTCTATCTTAACCTTGGAGAGGGAAGGGGTATTCAGAAAATACAACGATATAAAATTCAAAAAAATTTTGTCATTCGTATTCCATAGAGCAAATTTTTTACTAAGCAATGGTATTTATAAATATAATAGTACAGATAAAACGCTAACAACACATGGCACAGAAATCGCCATTGTTGAAAGCCCCTGTTATTGTATTACTCATTGTTGAAAAGTACATAACAAACAAACTGTTTCAGAGTGTTTCGTTTAAATTTTTACAGCTGCATTTAATTCAACGCTTCGTGGTAGCTAATTGATGATATTGAAAACTATTTTTAAAAATGCTCGGAAGAGGACTCACCATTTGACCGAATATTCAATGCAGTTAGAGAGAAAAAGATATAAGAGAAATTACGATGGCAGAAATAGGCGTTGAACTAAATAATAAGTTTAATAAAGTACGAAAATAAGTTTAACCGTCATCAGTTGGGCAATCGCTATGATTTGTCAATGGAAATTGATGTTCATATCTTCCTAAGCTATTATCAAAATATGAATGATTTATCTTAAAACTCGATGATTATTTTTTGGTGTTATCTATTTTATTTCCTTATAATTTTTTCTTAATTTTAATATTTTTTAAATTTTATTTGATACACAATCTATAACAATGTTTTTAACATTATGAGGAAATTCAAAATTCTCAATTAAAACATTCAGTTAGATGCTTTTTTTTTTAAGAATGTTTAAATTAAGTTTTCAAAAATTACTTGTTTTGGACATTCATTTCGAAGTATGACTTTCACATCCGCTTTTATTTTGACGTATATACACTTTTAAATTTGTGTTCGCTAATTAGTAGTAGATTTCAATTGAATTCATGTCTTTCAGTTTTATCAAAAAATATGAACTTTTTAAAAAAAGCATTCCATATTAGTGATTTAACAGCTTAAAAAGTGTATAATCTGGGCAAACAAACTTGTCACCAAATCAGTACTGACCATCATTAGTATATTAATATTTCTAAAAATTACAATAAAAATGTGAAATCAAAATTTACTTAATTTTATTCAATAATTTACTAATTTAAGAAATATTTCATGCATAAGTTTGAAAGATTGTACATAATTGTTAACTATTTTATCATTAAGGACTTATTGATTAGATTAAGAATATTTAAAACTATTGAAAGGAAAAAGATTCTTTTGGGAATAAATAACAAATACAGAGTGCTTTGTGGTTGGAGGCGAAATTACAACTCTTGCAATTTATCCAACTAAATTGCAATTTAACCAATACTGTAATATAAAAAAAAAATTGTGAGACATGTTTTAAAAAAGCACAGACGTTGATGAAGCTTCGTTTCGGATTTAAAGTGCACAAGCGTGAAATTTAGCCGATTGTTTCCAAAATATCGACTTATAAAGTTTTATTTTATTTGAAAAAATAAATTCTTTTAAATTTTAAAATTGTTTCAATGTTTTATTCTGACTCTTTCAAAGTATTTATAAGTGTTTCTAATTGGGTATTTTATGTCAGAAATTTTTTAATGATTCTAAATATTATAATTATCTATAATTGAATTTTCAATGTGTATTTTCGCAAAGCGAATGAAGAAAACATATAATTGTTATAGTTATATAAATGTTTTCTAAATACATAAATTAACAAATATAAAATTATTCAGAATTTCCACTAATTTTATAAATTTTGAGTTTTGTTTGCGATGCAATTTTCGTGTGTGTAGTAAAACTTTCATGAATAGTTACTTCTTACATCAGAGTTTTGAATAGTGATTATAAATAACCGAATACAAATATTGCTTATGCGGTTATTTTTGAATTTTGTATTTAAAATAAACTTGGACTTTCTGTAATTTAATAAAGGTTTTATAGCATTTTAAAAGCAAATAATAATAATAATAATAAATGTATTGTTCTTTATTATGTCTTTATAAATGGTTTAAAAAAATATTAAGAATAATTGTTATATGATAATTTATTTGACAAATACTTTCCGTGGAACACATTAAATGAAATTTTACAGATGTTCAAAGGAAATATAAATTATTAGCGTTTGCTAAATCGCTTCATTAAAAATAATATCTGAAAGAAATGCAATTTTAAAAAATAAATGACGTGAATAAAGAGCTTGAATTTAAAAGAAATCAAATCAAAGTTTATAATAATAAAAAAAATCCTGCCATACAATGCATAAAATGATTTTAATTCGATCAAGAATTATTGAAAATCGAGAACAAAATTTCAATACATCACTGTCATTTCCTTTTCATACCTAGTGAATTCCTTCAATCATGAATAAAGATGGCTTTAACCCTCGGACAAAAGACACAATTAACCTCATTCTTAGAACTGATGAATCAATGATGAACCATTTGACAGGTTCCTGACACATAGATCTATCGGAAAATCAATTGGCTAACTTGTCAAGTGAAATAAATATTAAAAAAATCACCTAGAAATGATTAAAGGAGTATTATTTTCGAAAAATCCATGGTGATAAAACAGATAATTTCCAAAGCAGTTGAACGAATAAATGTATTATTTTATCTTATGCATGTAATAAATTACCAAATATTTCTGTCTTTTCAAGTGATTCATTGAAATATAAATGTCTCAAACTTATAAAAAGTACACTGATCACAAAGATCAAGAAATTTTCAAAACAAATCTGAAACAACAAAACATCTATTGAAAATCGATTGGATATACCTTTCGAATAAAATAAGTCTGTAAAAAAACTCATCTAAATGATTAAGGATGCGTTACTTTCGAAAAATCCATGGTAATAAAACAGATAATTTCTGAAGCAGCTAAACAAAAAATTTTATCAATTTATCTGATACATATAATAAATTACCAAATATGTCTGTCTTTTCAAGTGATTCCTAGAGATGTAAATGCCTCAAAATGATCAAAAGTTCACTGATCACAAAGATCAGGAAATTTTCAAAATGAATATGAAGCAACAAAGCATCCATCGAAAATTAATTGACTAACCTTCGAAATGAAAAAAATATTTTTTTTAAAAAATCTCATCTAGAAATGATTAAAGATGTATTATTTTCGAGAAATCCATAGTAATAAAACATAATTTCTGAAAAAACTGAACTAATAAATGTATTAATTTATCTGACGCATGTAATAAACTACTAAAAATTTGTCTTTTCAAATGATTCATAGAAATAGAAATGTCTCAAAATTATAAAAAATGCGCTGATCATAAAAGTTAAGAAATTTTCAAAATGAACGTGAAGCAACAAAAAAAAGGATTATTTTATCATCAAACAAGAATATTAGAAGTGCAATAGACAGGATGTAACTTAAGCGTTTTTGTTTAACAAAAACATCAAGTACTTCTTTTTTTGTTTATCGCTTTATATTCGATTTGAAATATTCCCTTATTCTTGCGAGAAGTGTATTTTACAGGAAAAATTTCGATTCTGATTAAGTTTTAGTTCTCGGTTTATGTAGTAATTTCTGTTAGTTCTTATTTCCAATTCGATATTCTGTTGAGTTTGCATTCTACGATCGATTTTAACTCTCCTTCTTCTAGTTTAATCAGCTTAAAACTTTTCGCATTAACTATTTCTTCCGTTTGTTTAAAAGTAGTTTATTTTTCCCGTTTGGTTAAAACTACCTTATATCTTTCCAACAGGATGTGAATTTAATAGGTATATGTTTATCTTATATGTGTATTTAAAACTTATTTTACGTGAAGCCAAAAAAAAAAAAAATCAGAATACAATTTTATCAGTAAAACTCCCATCCAAAACAATGTTGCTTGTGTTTAAATTATATCGATCACATCTCAAACTTGCCAAATTTTACCTCTATTTTAGCCATTTTTTATGCTAAACATTTTAGAATGTTTCCGTCTAAAACCATTAAATCGCGAACCAGTAGGGTGCATTTAGAAGTATAAGTATTAATACCTTCAAGATAATTTACATGACATAAACTTAAGTGGCATCTTTTAGATTATCTTTTAAATTATATAAGAATCAAAATTTAGATTTTAAAATTATGCAGTTTTTGATTATTTTTATAATTTTGCTAAAACACTCAATATCTAGAGATGTATTAGTCGTTTTGATACAAAACATTTTATAATGCCTTCGTCTAAAAACATCAAATCACGAAACACTAGAGGGCATTCAAAAGCATCAATACCTTCAAGATAATTCACATGGCAATTTAAGTGGCATCTTTTAGATTAGCTTTTAAACAATGTAAGAATCCCAATTTAGATGTTAAAATTATGCATTTTTGAATCATTTCTATAATTTTACTAAAGAATTATATATCAAGAGAAGTAAGTATTTAAAATGCTGTACAGTTGCGAAGCTGCTGGAAAAGAAAATCACGTTATTTTTTCAAAATTCAAAATAGTTGACTTATATTGCAAAGCACTTTTGTTCTTTTTGATAGACTCATCTGAACATAAAATGCGTAAACTAATTAATTCCACAAAAATGCAGTTTTTCACCAATATCGTAGTGTAAAACTTTTGTATTTGGTTCATATAAGAAAAACGTTTTTAAAATTATTTTTTGTTTTGTATTTTTGTATTTTTTTAAATATATTTTTGTATCAAGAGCACACGCTAACGCTAACATTATTTTACTAACAAAATTATAGTAATGTCCTCTTTGATTTATTTCTAAATTTTTTTGTCGTTTAATCGTAAGTTGTAATTTGCAAAACTTTAATTTTTCATCTGTTATTCGAGATTTTAAAAACTCTCACTACTTACAGATAAATTTCTAGTGCGTCTTAAGTATTAAAAACGACAATCCTGTTGAATTTATTTTCAAGGATTTATTTTGAATTCAAAAATCTAAAAACACTTACAGACGCAAAAATGAAGTAGATTTCAGATTGAATAGAATTTTTACGCCAGAACAACAACCTACACTGGGCGTTATAAATACATGAGTCGAATTCGAAATTTATTAGTTTCGGTGACAAGAAGGAAACCTAAATGGTTGAGGCGTTTTATCTCACAGTTAATAAATTGTGTGGATGTTTTTTTGACGCAACGTTGGAGAAAACTATCATTATTTGCCATAGTGATGAAATATGGCTTACAGACAGGTGACATCAAATCTAGTTTCGCAGTTTTCACCTGCACCTTTCACCTTTTTTAGAAGAATATATTCTCTGAGGAATGAATAAAAAAGGAGTGAAAAAAATGGAAGAATCACATTTATAAAAGAAGAATACTGTCAAATCCCGAATTACGAATTAAATTCGTTCCAGACGATGGTTCTTAAACCGAACAATTTTTTCCCCTTTAAATGCTGTTATTTAATACCGTTAACAGCCAGACTTGACTATAATGTGCTAAGCATATGATTAAATAAAAAAACTTTTGAAAGTTTACGGCCAAAAACATTAGCCTTCAATGACGTTCCGAAAGGTATTATGACTGGATTCCGAACGTATATAACCTAACGTTTAGAAAGGTATTATGGCTGGATTCCGAACGTATATAACCTAACATTCCGAAACGAATATAATATAAACGAAATTACATGAATTTCTTAAGAGTGATCTTTACATGTGTGTCAAATTGAAAATCTTTCTTCTATTGTAAACATTTATAACAGCACAATATTATAACACAAAATTAATAGAAGCTATTAAACGTAACCCAATAAAAGATAAAACTTTCTACAGAGAAGGTAAAAAAAACATAAACTTTAAAACTATAATTTAAAAATACACATGCGAAGAACTGAGAGGAGGCATAATTTGAAATGTTTTTGGTTAAAAGTAAATTTCAGACAGTGAATTCTCGTTTATCAGCAGTATTTTGCAGTCAAACTCTTGTTAAGAAGACAAATGAAAGATATATTAATACAAAATGAAAAACGGATGACTCATAATTTTGGCAAAAACAGAAAGTAAACCAACTAACTTGTTTTTAAGTAACCAATTACTATTTATTAAGTCATAATGTTATTAAATCAGAATGGTAATTTGTTTTTATTAAGTCAGAATGATAATTTGTTTTTAAGTGACCAACTACTGTTTATTAAGTCCTAATTATATGGATAGTGCTCCTTCTGTAAATGAATGTTATTAAAAGGCATTTTTCTTGTTTATTTGTGTCCCTTCTTTTTGGCCATTTTCGGACCATTCTTGTTATTAGTTTTTCAACGTTAACAAGCTACCCAATTCCGCGGATAAGCGAAAGTTTACTGTATTTATATGGAGATCATAAAAATCAGTTTTTACCATCTATGAACAATTTATCTTTTTCCTGATACTATACGTCATTTTCCTAATGCTTTACTAAAGATTTTCCTTTTCTAGAACTTGGGGGTTTGTAACTCAAAACACATAATCTGAGATGCGTTGTACTCTAAAAAACTGTTCGTTAACTTGATTCTTCGTCAGCCAAGCCTGTTTTTCAACAGAGCTTTGTCTTAAAATGGGAAATTATCACATTTAATTGTTATCATTTATTATTTTAAGCATTTATTATTTATATTTATTTTTTTTAAAAATTTCGTCAAAATGGTTGAGAATCCATTTTTAAAAATGTTTTTTGCTTGAAGAATATAGAAATAACAGTTCACACACACACACACACACACACACACACACACGCACGCACACACCCACGCGCATATATATATATATATATATATATATATATATATATATAGAGAGAGAGAGAGAGAGAGAGAGAGAGAGAGAGTTTTTTAACTTATTTGTACCATCTGCTGGCCAGTCACTTCGGTGACCAGTTTGCTCGTAAAATGGAGTAAGAATTCTATCCACTTAATGAAATAAAATTATTGCATATTGTATAAAATAGCTAATATTATATTTAAATTCACTAAATAATAACATTGATTATTTTGAATTAAAGCTATATTAATGAAATGTTCATAAATTAAATTACTGTCTCAAATAAATAGTTATTTTTGAAAAACAATTATTCATTATGGCATCTATAATCAACAAAACCATTTTTATAAGTGATAAATCGTCTTAAAGCTTTCAGCTTAAAGAATATAAAGAATTTTTGCGATATTTATTCTCCTGTGAAATAAAGAAATGTAAACCCTTCTGAAAAAGAAACATTACAAAAATAAACAGCACAATGAATTATGATTTAAAAAATAGCTAGGAAAATAACAGATTTAATTCCTTTGCTTCAATCAGTTATTTTTAACGGTTTTATCCCACGGTTAATTTTCTTCAATGCACCATCCGTTTTCGTTTTAGAAAATAATCAAAACAAACACCATTAGTAAAAAGATTTGACTGGTTAAATGCGCTTATTTAAAAAGATCTCTTATTATTAAACCTCATTTATAATACTCCGCACAAATGAATTTCTGAATATCTCTCACAAAAAGGATTTCGATACGCAAATTCGATATTGCTCTTATGAATGGAATATCCGAAATTTTACTCGATGTATTTCAACAAAATCGAAGTTTTGTTGTTTAAAAATTTCCAGTGAATGTTTATATTGGGTGACTGCAAATCAATAGCATCGCGTGTGAAGCAGTTCTCCACATGTTTCGATTTATGCGTGCAGAAACTATTCTACCTAAACTGAGTTTGGAAACAGTTAAATCTAGTGCATTGTAGCCCTCGTTTTATTTCTTAGCGCAACTCGCAAGAGGAATTGTACTAGGAATTCTAATAAGCTTGTACGTTTAATTATAAATGATGTTTAAACTCGCAAAGAAAAAACTCACCTGATAAAAAATGAGAAAGAAAAGAGGATTTACACATAAAAAATTAGCAATGAAATACTGCAAATGAAAGTTTTATTTTGTCATTGTGTCATTGAAAATATAAAAGTTTGTTATTACTTCAGTCGAAATGTGATAGAAGTTCGGATAAGGTTCGAGCTTAGTTATGTTATAAGGATATTTTCAAGGTTTCGTATTTTCACTTAGTTGTGTTATATTTTCAAAGTTTCGTATTTTTAAACACTTAAATTTTACTTGTTTAGCTTCATGGTTGTATAGGTGCAACTGTAAACAATTTTTCTTTCATTTCCTGATGCTCTAGAATTTTTAAATTTTACACATTTGTGTATTCCGGGTGAAATTACATTAATTAAATATTTTTAGAATTTAAGTGTTCTTTATTCGATTGATTTAATTAAATTTTAATTTCATACTCATGTGGCCACCTAATTTTGAATATAGGATAAAAAATGGGTTTGAAGGCCCCATAATATTTTAAATATTAATAATAAATTTAAAAAAGATTTTGGAAAAAAATTAAAGTATAAAATAACAAATTTCAGTAATAAATTAATCTAATTATTGAAATTTTGAAATAATTAAATAATCAAAAAAATTGTACTTTTCTGTGTATTAATAAAATAGTGCTTTTAAACACTATTTTTACAAAGTTTGTTCCTAAGTTTAAATTTTCTTAATTTTTTTGGGATCGAATCTATTAGGATTTGAAAAACTTTAACTCATGATGTCATATTATGCAGCTTTATATTGATTAAATGAAAAAAAAAATGCAATTCACATTTATTTCTTTTCACACAGAAAATATTGAATAGTTTTCTGATGTTGCCATAAGTTATATAAATCTGAAAGTTAGTGAAAAATGTATTGAATATTAATTAGCTATGGCTACAGTACTATTTTTGCGAAGAGTGCATTGCTGAAATTTTGTCATTAAAAACTTTAAGACAATTGTAAACTTTTTAAAAATTGTAGGGTGTTTTTTTTTTTTTTTTTGCCTTATTTAGAAAGGTGGAACCATTCAAGGAAAATAAACATTGTAGGTTTAAAATGAGCAGTTCCTTAGAGGATGGGAGAAAAAACAAGAACGCAAATGAACTGGATCGAATTTTTTCCCCCAGAAAAAATTAAAATTAATTTAAAAAACAATTCATAGCTACTTTCTCTTGCAGACAGAAATTCTCTCTTTTTTTTTTTTTGGCCACGAATTTATATAAGTGTGTTTTTAATTTGTCATAAGTATTATCTGATACATTTCTAAACTTTTTTATTTCATATGGGAGAAAGGAAAAAAAAAAGAAAAAAGAAAAGGCATGACATACCAAATTTAATTTAATTTTATCTTGTTATTATCTGCTACTGCTATTTGTACAAATCGAAAATATTTCTTTAATGCTTCCATTAAAAGAATTTATTGCAAGTAGAATAGGCCAAAAAAAGAACAAACGTATAAACATTCAGTCCAAATCCATGTTGTCTTATGGCAGATACAAAGAAATTGCACATGATAACAAAACGAATCCTCATAGAAATAAATAGCGCATGAAATACGACTTATAAAGCTATAACAAAAATAAAAAAGTTTAACTCTTCATTACCTAGATCATAACTCTAGCTTGACAAATAATACTTATGGCGTCAAGGAAGGGTCACTAAAAATAACGAAATAATTCGACTCAGTTTTTAATTGTATTTTTTTTTTCTATTGTCATAAATTTTCGCAGTTGGGCATACAGAAATAACCAAGATTTCTATTACTAAAACTAACATTTTGATATGTTTTGTATTTAATGCTCTTAATTCATCAAGTCATGTGAAGAAATGTTTTGAGCTTCTCATTAACCTGATTATCCTTTCGTGAAAAGTCTATCATCGGAGGTTTTTGACCTTTTCACCTTCTTACTGCTTCATCGATGATTTATATTGAACATTTTTCATCTCTTTATTGTTTTATAATAACATATAAATCTAAAATGCAATTAGAATTCCAAAATTTCAAACCAGCCTGGTGAGTATCTCATAACAATGAATTAATATGCACTAAGCAGATCAATTATATCAAAAAATATAAATGTGAAATAAATAAATTTCCTTCTGAAATAAATCAAAGCATTAATTATAATACTGCTACTATTTTAAAAATTTTAAACACTGAATATTATTCTTAAAATAATAATAAAAAAATTAGTTTTCTTCTTATTATTGGAGTTACATGGCAAGTCCTCAGATTTGGAAAATATTTTTATGAGTAAAAATACAATTCAAAGATTCCTATTTTAGCAGATCTGTTGGATATTTACTCTAAAGCATCGAATGTAAGTTTTAATCGTATCAAATGCTATAAATGTATTTAGACGTTTTGGTTCTGTGAAAGGCGTACGTCTAATTCATATATATATCAAATAAAGCAGTTTGTGTTTTACAGTTTCATACATTGTTAACAACGAAAACAGTAAACAAAACTAAAGTAACAAATAAACAAATAGTAAAAAAAAAGCAAACAAAGCAAAGAGTACAAACTACAATTGCAATTGCAAAATCACACACCAAATTTGTTATATTTAAGTCACTGAGTTTTTGAGCCATCGCGTTTATACGCTTCTGAAAGTTCAGACCGACAGACGTTCAGCCCCTTGTTGGTTTGGATCAAAAAATGACAGGTGCCTGCAACACATATTAAATCTGAGTAACGAATTTTATTCATCAAACTCTCTTCGTTATGTAGTAATCGAGCTCACTTGTACTCGAACATTAGGCAGACAGTCTTCTTGTGAATGGATTTCGTTCAAAATTGGATAGGGAATCCACAAATTTGATCGTAATTCCATATACCAAATTTTTAGATGTCTGATTCAAAGCGCTTTTGAGTTATCGTGTTCACGACCACACAGACATAACGGCAAAATGTTTTTTTTTTCGGAATCAGGGAGATCTGAAGCGAGAAGATTCGCCAAAATCTCGAGTTTTGACTAGACCAAATTTTTAGATGTCTAACTCAAAGCGCTTTTGAGTTATCGTGTTCACGAACACACAGACATAACGGCAAAATGTTTTTTTCGGAATCAGGGAGATCTGAAGCGTGAAGATTCGTTAAAAAACTCGAGTTTTGACTAGACCAAATTTTAGATGTCTGATTCAAAGCGCTTTTGAGTTACTGTGTTCACAAACACTCAGACATAACGGCAAAATGTTTTTTTCAGAATCAGGGAGATCTGAAGCGAGGAGATTCGTCAAAATCTCGAGTTTTGACTAGACCAAATTTTTAGATGTCTAACTCAAAGCGCTTTTGAGTTATCGTGTTCACGAACACACAGACATAACGGCAAAATGTTTTTTTCGGAATCAGGGAGATATGAAGCGTGAAGATTCGTTAAAAATCTCGAGTTTTGACTAGACCAAATTTTTAGATGTCTAACTCAAAGCGCTTTTGAGTTATCGTGTTCACGAACCCACAGACATAACAGCAAAATGTTTTTTTTTTTTTTTTTTTTTTTTTTGGTTGTTGTTTGGTTTTTTCGGAATCAAGAAGATCTGAAGCGTGAAGATTCGTTAAAATCTCTAGTTTGAATTTTTTGATTGCAGGACTTACTCTACATTTCGTATACGAGGAAGTAAAAAACTAAAATGAATTTCTGAATTTCGAATTAAAATGGAGTTTCCTTTTTTTTTATCTCTAAAATATTTATTTTTCTTCACGAAATATTCATATCAAATTTTTATTGACTACTTAATTGATAAATGATAGTGATATTACTCTTCGTGTGATCTTTCATAAATTTTGGTACACGTAGTTTAAATAGCTTTTCTGTTTTCAGATTATTGGAAACATTGAAAATTCTATTTTACATGCGGTAAAAAGTTAAATAAATTAATCACGTCACTGATGCTCGTACTTTCTTTCTTAAAGCAAAATAAACTTTAAAAACAGTACAACTTAAATAAAGCTTACTTGGAAATTTAGATTTTTGATAGTGCCTTTTGCCTTAATCTTAATTAAAACAAAAATCATTTTAAAGTGAAACATGATTTTTTATAATTCTACGAAGACATGATAAATTAATATATAAACTTAAACGATTAAATTAAATTAATAAATAAAACGTAATTAGAAATAATTAAATAACATAAATGAATTGAACAAAAATACTCTTTTTCGAACCCAATAAAATTTGAGGTTTACAGGTTCACTTTACCTTTCCTAAGGCATTTACCAACAAATTAATTTGTATATATCCATTATAAACTACTTTATCGTCTCTCTTTAAAACTACACTCTCTTCATTAGTAAAAAACTTCAAAAATTATTAATAAACACTTTGACAACATAATATGATCTAAGCATTCACTTAGGTTTAGATCATATTGTTTAGAGATATTAACGTGTTAATATTTTAAGCTAGAAAGAAAGTTGTCATAAGGTCTCAGCAAATTTTCGATGAAACAAAAATCTAGATATTTCAATTTCTTATCCCAAATCATAACGAAGTATTATGATTTGTCAGTTCAATATTCACTAATCTAATTAATAAGTCATATTAATTTTATCTAATAAGTTATTTCACAAAATTCTTTTCTTAAATTAATCAAATTTCCAATAATTTATTAATACACCATTACTACAAAAAATAGTCATTTTAAAGTTAATATTAGTTATTTTTAAACAAAACTCAAAGTACGACGTCGTAACGAAAAATTAAGAGAATAGGAAACTCATATAACTTGTACTAGATTAAGTTAGTGTTTACTCAGTATAGTTTCTGATGAAGATGGGGATAAATAATGATGAAGATAATGATGTATTTGTTGGTATTAAATTGAAAAACCCTTTCCCTGTTTTTGATGAGGATTCAAGCATTGTTTTCGATGAAATAAGTTTCGGTTTTTATTTTTATTTTACGAGCTCATTCATTTTAAGAGTTTTTTATAATATATTTTGTATCATTAGAATGATACAAACTATCTTATAGAATACTTTCTATCATTTAAAATGGTACAAACTATATTTATAATAAGATATTTTGTATCATTATTACGATACAAAGTATCATTATAATAAGACATTTTATATCATTATTATGATGTAAAGTATGTTATTATAACGATACTTTATGTCATTTATTGCTTTCCAATTAAATTTTGTATTTCTGTTTTGTATTTTCAGTCAATATTTAGTTACCTAATTTCATTCACTCAACTTCTGGATAAATCACAATTTAAACATCTGAAGAAAGAGGAGATATTTTGATTAGTTGCATAGGCTTAGTATACTATTTAGGGTGCACTAATTTTAAAAGTGTGTGTGTGTGTGTGTGTGTGTGTGTGTGTGTGTGTGTGTGTGTGTGTGTGTGTGTGTGTGTGTGTGTGTGTGTGTGTGTGTGTGTGTGTGTGTGTGTGTGTGTGTGTGTGTGTGTGTGTGTGTGTGTTTACGAAGAGACGCTGATTCACATCTATGTTGCTATCTATGCCCCATACGAACAACTTTAATAACAACGCTAAGTTTGTTTGTTTTTCTCTCTCTCTCTCTCTCTTTTTTTTTTTTTTTTTTTTACAAATAAAAAAACTTGCGCCGAATTTTGATCGCTAATAATCTCCTTAAATCTGCTGCGGCCTTCGATAACTTCATGGCTCAGACTTGTTCATCAAGTAACAGCCGAGGGTCATAAGTTCGAGACCTGGTTTCCACAAAATAGTTCCATTTACGAAGGCCTTGTGCAGGATAAATTCACTGGGAGCTATAATTTCTTCAATTAGTGAGAAGAAACAGTTTGGGGAGGGATTTCTTTATCAGGAACGATCCATTTAATTACAATCTAGACGATTTAAAGGGTCATAATGGAGTTTCCAAATGGAATGTATGTTTGTAGCATTTACAAGTACGTGTCCAGTTCTTTTTACTCTTAGAAATCTAATTTTTAAATTAAAACTTAAAAAATATCAATGTGTTCATTGTAGTATCCAGATAAAGAGAAAAATAGTAAAAATATCACAATACATATTTTATATGTTTATTTCGAAAAAAGCAGGTATCAATTCTTCAAGCAAAACAGACCCTTGCTAAAAATAATTATATTGTAGTAAAAATAAGATACCCGTCTACCTCAAAAGTATTTTTATTTTCGGAAAAATGAAATGCGTCAAAAATTTATTCCGTTTAACTTTTTCTAAAAATATGACACTCGTTCAATACGGCGGGAAAACAAAATGTCATATTATTTGAACAATTTTGACAGCTGACGTTTATTTTTTTAAACTTTTTTCAAAAGAACATTATGCAATGGTAGCATACGTACAGCCAAATATTAAAAACAAACTAAATGCAAGTGAACAATTCGATTGAAAAGTCGGTATCAAATTTAAAACTTAAGGCATTTAAAGGTTAAGAAAGATCCTTAGTTATTGATATGCATGCTAGAATGACAATTAGATATTGTGACTCGTGTAAAAATATATATATATATCAAGGATTGAAGCTGCCTTCAATATTTTAAAGATTTACTCGCTTGTATTATATTATATAGCATTGCAATTAAATATTGATAATTATCGAAGCGAAATTATATAATTTCAGTGAAATCTAAAATACAAATATTTATAAAATACTTATAATATAAATAGATATAGATATAAATTTGATTATCGGCATCAGAAACATTCCGAAACTCCCCCAAAAGCTTTCTCGTATATTCTTAAATAAAACTGTTATTCCAGAGAACGCCTTACATGGCACTGGCGTACAGTAGTCACGAAATATCAACTTTTGACGTGAATTTTTTTGGCGATTAATCCCCGGCATGCGGTTAATAGTATCCAAAGATCAAATTTGTGGTTTAGACGCGTTTTTCCCAACTGAATGAAACCAAAATTTGACACAGAACTACCCTTAATGATCATAAAAACATATACCAAATTTGATATATTTAAGCCATTGCGTTTTTGAGTTATTGCGTTTACATATTTCTAAAAGTACAACCCAATAGACGGTCATTTCCTTGTTGGATTTGGTACAAAATTTGATAGGTGTCTACATTATAGATATTAAATCTATAAAATTTTATTCATCTAGTCTTCCTCGTTTTACAGTTATCTTGCAAAATTATATTTGAAAAGCTGGATAGACAAACTTCTACTGAACGGATTTTGCTCAAAATTTGATGTAATCTAAAAGTTTGGTGCAAAGCCTGTATACCAAATTTCATCCATCATGTCAAAGTGTTTTTGAGTTACCTTTGTCATAGATAGATAGACCAACAGACATCATGTCAAAAATGTGTTTTTCTAATTCAGGGATGTCTAAAACTTGGAGATTCGTCAAAATCCAGAGTTTGAATGTTTTGACAATTGCAATATTTTCTCTCTACTTCAAATACGAGAAAGAAACAATTATGGTGCTTTATAATTAAATAAAAATGTCTGATTCTGTAATTAAATATTACTTAGATAGTAATTTTAAAAAATTCATAATTGTTTTATTGCTTTGCTCAATAATATTTTTAAATTTTAATTGCCCATTTTTTATACGCAACATACTGAAATCAAGTCTTTTGAAAGTGACCCACTACTAAGTATTTTGCTATTTCAAATTGTCAAACTGGTTACTTAAAACTATTCATATAAAGATCAAATCAAACTCTATAAAAAAAATACTTGGATTAGAATGTTAGGGAAAGGAAAAGGGGTCCAGAGTTGCATTGTCTGTAAAATATTGCGACTTTTCCGTACCGGACATTTCCGTACGTGTCATAAACGTCCAATAAATTATTCGTAGTTCTTTGAAAAAAGGGGCTAGACAGGATTAGTCTATATTTGCTAAAAATATATTACCTGTTGGCAAGAATTTTTGGAGAGAAAATGCATTGGTATTTTAATTAAATTTTAATACTTGAACTTAGGGAAAACCCTTTAGGTAATCTATGGTAGGTAGGTATTCGTCCCTGTAGGTAATCTATAGAAGCTTTGAGCAATAGAAGATTGAGTACTCCCCTTTATTCCTTGCCCTTGACTCACGAACCTTCCAAGGTATGCTAAGGGAATAATTGTGTGACTAAAACCGCTACTGAATAAGAGGACCTTTCTCTTAAATTAATGAAATCATCTTAATTTTTTTTTCTTTTACTTCGACCAATTTAAAAAGCGAAACCACGAAAAAAAAAAGACTTCTTATCTTTCTCATTTTTGAAGTGCTTTCTCCAATCTGTAATAGAGCAAATAAGTTCTATCTTGAAGTGTTTTCCATCCCAGCGCTTACTGTCACGCTTGTTTCCTAGAAATAAAAACCTTTTCAAATTGCATTATCCCATTGAAATCATACACAATAAAGGCTGGAAAGTGCAACACAATAGCCAGCCTGAGCATCCACTTAGCATCTTTCAAAGAAAAGAAGATACCTGTGAGACATTAAAAGAGCATTTGGATGTACCTTAAGTTGCACTACTCTCTTTATCACGACTCTCACAAAAGATCTTCTGACACACAAAGCCTTCGCGGATTAAAATCCCTCTTCCTGACAGCTTCCTCCTTAACCTGAAGAATAATTCATTTCTGACAGATGATAGAGCTCGAAATACCAAGGGAGAAATAGTCTTTCTTCAAGTTGAAGCTTTATATTTAAGTTTGATTCAACGGCTCTTTCAATGGCCGATTCTTTTTAGTTCTTTTCAATCTGAAGAATTGGCTAACTTAAAACAGATATTAATTTTTTAAAAAATCGTGTAACACCTTTTATGATAGTTTAGAAAAAACAGGTAGTTAAAAAAGAGTTTTAATGAAGAAGTAATGGATTAATTATAACTGATAGTAATGAAAAAATTTTCATTAATTTAAAAATATTTCGTACACATTTGTGAAGTAGCTTTCAACAAATTTTTGTCATACAGACAGTTACTTTTCAAGTAATATATTAATTTCTTGCAGTATGAGGCATTTATTTGTTATTAAATAAAGTTAAAAATGAGATGAGCGTGTCCTTTCTTCTGTATTCTAGAATATATCTATATAAGAATATCACAAATAATGTATATTTACATGTTATATGCATATCTACATCTATATCTGCATTTGTGTCTGCATGTTAATGTTCACCATCAAAAGTTCGCCAAATAAAAATGAGTACTTCAGATAGCATTTTCCAATGAATGGTCGTTAAAATATAGAACAAAAACAGTTCTATATCAACCGTTTGTCACTCATATTTTCGAATAATGCCTTTTGGGTATATGAAAAGAATTTAGAAGTTTAGTTCAACACATAAATTAAAGAAAAAATGGTATGCGAAGTAGTTTAAGTAAAGTAAATATTTATTATTCTATGTAATTGTTAGTTCATTGTATTTCTATTCTTACTCAATATACCGACTTGCAATTTTTAAGACATAGACGGTTTCTTTCTTACTGACAGAGACAGCGAGTAAATAGAGACTAAAAGCAAAAAAAAAAAAAAAAAAGTTTTTTTTTTTTTTTCAAATTTTCTTTATAATGTAGGAGATGTGAAAATTGCTTGGTACTCCTGTAAGTAGTTCGAAAAGTATATAAAGAGGGCGCTAGTGTGAATAGCTTTTTTACGATTTCCCAACATTTCCATTTTTATATTTACAGTTTACCACTTTCAGTCCATAGTAGTAAATTTGTCCTTAAAATAATTCAACACGTTTTAATTTCCGCAACTTTTCAAACCTGTTTTCTTTAACATTTTCCACATTTAAAGCACATTGAATGTTCTTTTAAATGAATCGAAATGTATGATTATATGGTTGTCATGTTGCCAGATAGCATTCTCGGAAATAAGAACATTTCTGACAGCTATTTGTTTTGGAAGATTTTATTTGACATTTCCAATTTTGGGGTAACAATGAGCATTCAAATAATCCCAGCAATTAAAAAATATGCATGATTTTACTTTTAATTTCAATGGCAAATGCATATTAAAATAATAATTATGCCTCTTAAATATTTTGTAAAAGATTTTTACAATGATAAAAATCAAATAAAGGTTTAGGTGTTGCACCGCTTCTCTTTGACAAATTTGGTCCAAAATTTCATACAAGTCTATAACAGTGCGGCAAAGAAAAAAACAAAATTTCACTTATCTGATTTGCGTTTAAGAGATATCATTTTCATATACATATAAATAAAGATTTGCAGACTGAAAAACAAAAACAAAAAATTTTATTGAACCATGATTGTATCGGACACCTTTTATATTTAAAAAAACTTAGTTTTAGAAAGGTAGGAAAACAATATGAATATTTAAACGATTTTTCTGTTTTCATCCCTGGCTTGGAAAAAGAAATTAATTTGTATAATTTAGTATGCGAAATTTTTCAAACTTAGTCACTGGATATAATTGTTTAAATGACGCATTATTATTAATGCATTATTATTAACTTGTTTTCCTTCTGGCTGTCCATTCAGTGTAAACTTTGCATCGATTTTAAACTAACTTTCCAATAATATAGAGACTTGAAATATGACTGAATATTTGTGATTAAGAATTTTAACAATTCATAATCACGAATTTGCATGACAATCTTTAAGGGTTTATAAATCTGTATGGGGTCAGGAGAAATTTATACTTTATAGTCCGTTTTAAAAGCGTGGCACATCAATTTTTTTATTTAAATATCTATGAAACTATCACAAATAGCTTTTTTTAAAATGGCAATTGTAAGAAGAATAGAATAGAATTTCTTTGAGATTCTGATGTTCAGAAACTTAAACTTAATTCTATATTTAGTATTAAATTTATTATGTAATTTCATATCTTCGAAAAATCATGAATTTCAACATTCATATTCCATAGTAAAAGTCCAACAGTTTAAACGGAATTTATTTTTGAAAAAAATATTTTCTTGATTTAAAAGTTGTCATCTTTGCCACTGAAATATTTACATTGTATTAAGCTGGGATATTTAGCGAAGTGATTTAATGATTTTCTGAATATAATTTCTTTTATACTAAGTGATTAAAAGAAATAAGCTCGATTCACATATGATTTATTTACCGTAAATAATTTTAAGCCTCTTAAGAAACATTGATAAAGAATAACATCAACTCAAATGTAACATAAACTCCGTGCATTGTCTTGTTTGAATAAACAGAATAAGGGCAGATCGAATTAAGAAGCTTTGTTATCAACGATTCGGTGAAATTGCATATCATGGCCTGGTAAGTTCTATTATCATTGCTCAGATAGCGGAGAGTATCATTAGAGGTATCTAAAAATAAACAAAAAAATCGTTCTTCCAATCCATTTACACGAGAAGGAAGTCAATGTTACAGTCAAAGATAAGAAGAGTATAAGAGATAAAATGGTAAAAATACAATTGTCTCATGTGAAGATAAATATTTTCAACAACAACATCTTTACGTTTGTGTTGTGCCTGGTTCATACTTCAGTGCCTCACGATTGTTAGAAATCAGTGTCTGTTTCTTTAGGGTATTTAATAAGTGGTTTATGGTGTTGTCAAAGGATATTGAAGTTTTTTGTGATCTGATTCTCCAAAGGAGTTCTACTCACCAGGTTCTTTTAACCGTGAATTGGTCAAAAGGTATTCGAGGTAGACCGATCAGTCAAATCAGTACGTGGAGAAAAATCAATTAAACATATTGGTCCTTATAAAAGGAGTGAAATATTTTGTTGAATGTTTTTCCAAGGGAGTATGGTCAAGATATAATGGTCAAGAAAACAAAGGTTAATACAATGGAGTCTTGTACAAAGCGGAAGATATATTTAAAGTGATAGGAAATTGCGGTGCACGGAACATACAAAATTGGACATATTTACGCAAGTTTAAACATGCTCTAATTTTTAATTGCACATATTACTAATAAAATAATACTTTTAAAAAATTGCTATTTTTTTCTGTTTGTATACACCATTTAATCAAATGTATTCAGACACTTTCAAACTTAAGCACTTTATAACATTTCACCACAAAAGTTGGTTAAATTGCCTTTGAATTTCAACCATGTAAAGGATATGCATGACCTCACATTTAAAGTGAAGATTCGGTCATAGGTGGATTCAGAGAACTGAAAAGAAATTGATGAAAATGGAAATGATTTGGGCTCAGCGCATTTCACAGAAAGTTAAAGTTGATTCGCAACTTTTATCAATGATTGGGTTCCTTCTACACGTATATTCAGAATGATTTAAATGATTTATTAAAAATCCCTAATTTTCTAAGTGCTCTTTTGCTTATAAAATGTAACGGTTTCAACCAAATCATACAAAACTTATAGAATATATGGCAATGTGCAATCAAAATCCGAAGTAAATGCTTTGATTATTCTAGGAAATAAGAAACTTTGGAAAAAATATTTTTTTCTGTGTATATAAATTAATTTTTACTGTACGCGTATATTCAGAAGTATGATCGTATTTCGAACATGTAAAGAACGCGCATGAACTCACATTTTGTAGAGAAGATTCAGCTATAAGGACATTCCGAGAACCGAAAGAATTTGACGAAGATGGAAAGGATTTGGTCTCTATCCGTTTCTCTAACCTGAAAGCTGATGTTGATTCGCAACTTTCATCAATGATTTTCTTTCTTGTGGACGTATATTCAGAATGATTTAAAGGATTTATTAAAAAATCCCAAATATTCAAAGCGCTTTTTTGCTTATAACATGCAAAGTTTCCAAACAAATCATATAAAACTTATAGAATATGTGACAATGTGCTTATCACAATCCAAAGTAAATACTTTGAATATTCTAGGAAATAAAAGCATTTGCAATAAATAATTTTTTCTGTGTACATATATTCATTTTTACTATGCACGTATATTTAAAACCATGATCGTATTTCAAACATGCAAAGAATATGTATGGACTCACATTTTGAAGTGACGATTTCGTTATGAAGGCATTCAGGGAATCAAAAAGAATTTGATGAATATGGAAATGATTTGGGGTTTGCCCGTTTCTCTAAACTGAAAGCTGATATTGATTTGCAACTTTCATCAACAATTTGGTTTCTTGTTAACGTATATTCAGAAGGATTTAAAGGATTTATTTAAAGCTCATAAATTTCCCACGTGTTCTTTTGCTTATAACATGCAAAGTTTTCAACCAACTATACAAAACTAAAAAAAAAATTGTGACAATCTACTATCAAAATCCGAAGTAAATATTTTGAATCTTCTAAGAAATACGAGAATTGTTTTCTAAGAGAAGCTACAACATAAAGGATTTTCTACAAATCGATATTTTTAAAACTAAATCTTCAAGTAGGACAGTTCGCCAAACCTTTCTGGAAAAATTTGAAAAAATGAGTCATTTCCAAAACACTTTTATTTTTTTCCAGATACTTTTGATCATACAGTGTAAAAAGAATAAATAAATGTCATGTCACTTTTCTAAAAAAAACTCAAAAACTATGAAGATGTGAAATCTAACTTACGCATAGTACGTGACTGTTTTTCGCATAGTTTGAGAATTATGTCGCAATGTTTATGTCACAAGGTTTTCGACGCGTCATACAGATTCATCTTCTACAGGAAATCATGATATAAAATACAATGCATTTGGATTTAAGATTCAGCACTCAATGGATGTTACGAAATTGGTTTCAAAATACAAAAAATTACCTTTCCTGAAGAATATATTGAAAATAAAGGAAGTTTTTTCTGAGTTTCAGCATAGTAATCAAATTCATTTACTCTAAAATCAATCATTAGTCTTCCATTTTATAAATTTTGAAACATTCACTAATATAAATACTAATTTTCTTTTAAAGTATTACAATAGAAACTTACCACTTGATAAGTGGTTGAGACAATTATCAAAGAGAGCATTTGTGCTTAAATACTGAGTATTCACATTGTTGTTGTTGTCGTTTCTGAAAATATCAAATTATGAAAATCATTTAGATTGATTCTTATATATTTTTTCTAAATGTGTCGAAATAATATCATTTTAACATTATATATTTAATAATATTTATAATTTATCATTTTACTTTATAAATGGCTATAGTTCATATTCAAAAAGAAATTATAAATAGAAAAAATAACCAAAACTAAGTTCGTGCTCCAGACTACATCACTCTTTCATTTTTCGAAACATTTTCCATTATGAATACAACAGAGGGGTTTTTTTTTTCAAGTATCATTATCACCAATGCCATGCAATTAAAAATTAAGGTACAGGTAACGGTTTCTTTACTATATAACGAAATAACTCTCATCATAACTTTCAAATGTGAAAGTAAAAATCTGAGCACTCATAGATTCACAGTCTGCCCATGGTCCATAACTTTTTGCATAGGGAGATGGATTAATATTCTTATTAGAGAGTATGTGAGAGAATATTGGCGAGTCACTCCAGCTGGTTTCCCTCAAAAGTTCCAATTAACGAGATTCGGTTATTTTCTTTTCCTACCAACAACTCCTGAGAAAATGATAATATGATAATATAGTGATAGTCTAAAAAAAGACTTTGCATTAGAAATTTATAGCTCATGAACAAACGTTAAAATGAATGAAAATTTACAAAAAATAAGTTCGTGTCACAGAAGATGTGAAAATCGTCTTGTAGGCCTACATTAAGATGTCTTAAATGGTGTAACAGTTGTCCACAAATAGTTTAATTCGAAATTAAAAATTTAACCAAATAACAGATTTGAAGAACAAGACGAGTCGATCAAAAAACCAATTATCATAAAAACAGAAAACACATATGGAAACCCCCTTAATTCATTAGCCTATCAAATATTTTTTTATTAATGTAATGTAATATTATGTAGCCAAAGAATTAAAAAATAAACATAAAAAAGTGAACAAATTAAAAGTTAAATATTTCTAAAATAAAAGACTTCCTCTAATTGAAGAAAAAGTCACCATAATTGATAAATCATCATTCGTTTATTAAGATGTGAATTCTTGAATTACTGATAAATTCCCAGGATAATACTGTCGATACTACAATTGATCCGTATTTTAAACAGTTGATTGCCTCCCAAGATAAATGGATGTGGGATATTTTCTCGACAGGCCATTTGTTCAACAAGCGGTCGCATGTGACTGCTTAAGTCGATTTGGATATGTGCCGATTAATTTTTAAACATCGAAGTAGTAGTGTAACAACCGAATTTAGAATCGCCAACAGCTATATAAATTTATTCGCAGCAATATGCAACATGCGCCATTTTAAAGGAACTACTCAAGAATAAATATTTTTATAATGTATTTCACGTCGTTAAAGCCAGGAAATTAAAATATCAATTTGATTTTAAAATTTATTAAGAGTAAGTTGGCTTTCAGTAAGCAATGCAATATTGTTTTATTTCAGACCTAGAAATTAAAGCAAAAATGGAAACCTTTCCGCTGTCTTATATTTGTTTAATTTATAGATAATCATCAGTAAAACCAAAAGTAGGTTTCTACTTCCTAGAATTTCTCGACGAATCAGAGGAGATATTATGTAGGAGATTTTGGTTTCCTCATAAGTGTGAATTATTGGTTGATATGTATTGCGTAGCTTGGATCAACTAAGCACAGAACATGATAAGAACATAAAACAGTGTTCGAGCAAAATTAATATGCGCATTATTGTTTTTTATCATTTACAAATGTTTTCGTAAATCTGATAACTACATTATAAATACTCGTATCAATTTCAGTAAAAGAGTTCATCCAGTTCATTAAAATGAATTGACATTTTATGAAAAATAAAGGGACAAGATCCCTTAAGTTCTCTGGATTAATAAGTGTTGAAAAATAGAAAACCAGCAAATTTAATATGATGGGAGTAATTGAGAAATTTGACTCAAAAAATGCATATTTTATCAAAATTTTACAATATAATTTAAACAATATAGCTTAAATGCCATAACATCTTATCAACTAAGTTTTTGTACTTAATTATTATGTACTTAATATTTATAATTTACATTTTCTTATCTCGCCTATTTCTAATGAATTTCATGAGTCTTTTCAAAATGCAAAATCAACGATTTCTTATCGATTGCTTTCAAAATTAAAAATATTCGCCGTTCTAAAGTTATAAAACATCGAGTAACTAGTTTGACGCACCCTTTCAACGATTGGTTGTTTATAAGAAATATGAAAAATGTTACGCCAATAGTCCAAAATAGTTATGGACTGAAATCAACAAAGTTTTAATCTTTAAAACTTAATCCAAATCCAAACATACCAAATCCGCAATAAAAGAAATGTGTCCTTATCTTAATGACTGCACATCTTCAAAAAAAAAGTCAAGACAAACATCATTATATTATACATAGTTTAGCATGCAGCATTTATTTCCTTGCATATTTTATAAGGCAACAAGTTTGATGGAAGGAAAACTAATACCATTACAATTCTCCAACGCTATGACCTAACGCATCATTATCCTCGCTACGCCACTGCCTATATTCAGTAACTTATTATATTAGCAGAACTCTGCCTTTAAAGTCATTACATTTTTCCTTGATGAGGCTAAAAAGTCATAGTTATCTTCCCATCACTCTTAAGAAACATGTTCGATCTTCTAGAAGATTAGAAGAAACACATTTCAGTTTCTTCTTTTTTTTACACCTTTTTTCTGCCCTATAAGTTTTTCAAAAACTGTTTTGCATCCCATCAGACTTTTCCAGATAAGCCTATAAAAAATAAGCATTAGAGGGAGGAAGAAAAACCGATAACTTAAGGCAGGTAAGAAACACCTTTAAGAGGATGAGGAAAAAAAGGGGAAAAAGTCTTTGCAAGAAATTCCGAGATAGTTTTCGGCTAGAATGTATTACATCTTAAGAATAATTCTCAGGTCGAACTCCCCAATGCGTTCCAATGTTTGTTTTTCTTTTGAAACAGTGTTTATTTTTGTCCGGATCGATAGTTAAGGCCTCTCCTTTTTATCTGAAAGTTCTTCTTTTCCAAAGGAGATAGAATTTTGGAAATGTATGTTATATAGAATGTATCCTGAATTCAGTATGCATGCAGAATTTGAGTATCTATGAAAATTCACAAAAAGAAATTAATTTAATCTTTCAAACTTTCTAATGCATTAAATTTAATTATCGATCGATCAAAGTGGGAAAAAAATCTTCATAAATGGATATTTAAATTCAAAACGTGTATTTAAATAACTCCTCGAAACATTAAATAAAAAATGCAAAATGTATCCGGAATCCAGTTTGTATTTTGAACTTATATATGTACAAAATATGTAGAAGTATACGTCGAAAATTTGCAAGAATGAAAACTCTTTCTATCATTACTATCTTTTCCTTCTTTCGATGTATACCGATGTATTCGATGTATGAATGAAAAACTAAATATTTTTTTACGTCTGATGCTTAGGTTTTCCATTCAGTTCGGATAATTTAAGAAATATTTTTGCAAGTGCTTTTCTAAAATGAGTTAAGGCAAATATGATACCATCGAACTAACAAAAAATAATTGGAAAACTTAAAAATATTTGGGTATTGACGATTGGTAAGAAACAAACCTTCACTGTAAAATGTATATTTAAATTGTAAACTGACTCCAAGAATTTTTCATACAGGTATGAGTGTATGATATATTTTCTACTTAGCAGTGCATAATTAGTTTTGGTTAGAACTTATTGATGCACAACAGACAAGATGGGTGTAGCAATTGAAAATTCGAAAAAAAAAATTCTGACAAAAAAAAAATGAACGTATCATTCTTTCTCCGTTCGGCTACAGTTAAAATACAGAAATATTCGCAATTCACAACATCAGCACAAGCTATTAAAAAACCATTTCTCTTTCCACGACAACTTTTTTTCTGTTTTACAGCAAAACAAATAATCGCCAATATGAAAATCATTGCAAATACAAATCAAAAAATTATTAAGAATATAACAGATTTAATTCAACTATTCAATGAGGTATTTTTTACTACCTTTGAAATGCAGCTTATTTTTAATGAACGGGTCATTTTCATTTTCCCAAAATATACTTAGTCAAGAGATTAGCTATAATTTATAACAGATTATAGATACGATTCAGTCATTTCTAATTTAACCGGAAATTGAGAACAAGAAAAGATCTGACAGATGTTTCCAATACATTTGAAAAATTATACGAAATATTTCAGAAAGACTAATTTATTTATATCTAAAAAATACACCTTTTTACATTGTGATGTATACAGTGGGTCCAATCTTATCATGGTCCAATGGTTAATTTCTAAACCATTAGAAATAAACGAATAATTCCAATTGGAAAAATACTTCAAAAGATGACCAAAATTGCATTTTAGGTTGTTTACGTCAATGAATGTATTTATGAAAGAGTTGTGAATTATAACTTTTTATAGGGGTCCCTCATCTTATCAGATCAATTTAGGGGGGGGGGATGTCGTTACCCCAAAACATACAATAAAAAAAACATTTTATTATGACTAAAACTGGCTGATTAATAGCTGTTTAACCTAAATGTGATTGCATACAAATTTGTTTAAAAGAACAATTTTAAAAAGTAACACAACAGGGCACAAATTTAATTTAAAAATTATCCCTTAATATCTCTCATGAGACAACGAATTCATTTGTAAAACTGTCTAAAATAATGAATTTTATGTTTCATAACTAGATAAGTTTTAACCGCAGATGAAAGACAATTTTTTTTTAAAGAACGCTATAGTACCATGAACATAAAAAAGTTAAATTTCGCACTTTTTTTTAGGAATATATTTATTGATTTAAACAATATAAAATAGAATTCTTCCCATCATTTAAAAATGGGATTATATGTTTTCCAGATAATGATATAGAAATTAGCTACTAGAACACGATACGAGGGGCTCCCTCTATAAAGCTAAGATCTTTCCATGAGATAACCAAATCAAAACTATCTCCAACAGATGTAAATTTCTAAGTAAAGAATAAAACTGTAATTACAGAAACAAAATTCAAACTTTTGAATTAGATCTTACGCATATTAGTTGAAATTTCATCATTCGTTCTAATGCCTATGATACAGAAAATATATTCCCTCGTTGTTTCGATTCTGCACCTTAAATTTCCCATTTTTTTAAAAAAAATTCTAAATAATTTCTCTTTGAAATCAAGAAGCTTTTTCTTTAAAAGATTTGTTTCCGACATCTTTTATAAGCCTTCGTTACAAATTTCCAAGAATTCTAAAAATTCTTCGTCATTCTTGCTGTGCTTTTTTTAACACGTCCATACTTTATTGACAGTTGTTGAATTAAAATATACCTTGAAGTTTCGCCACAAAATTAGTTTGCGTAGCTGTTTCTTTGAAAGTGACGAGTACGAAGAAACAACAATAGATCAAATACTACAATAGGACGAATTGTTATGCATTTTTGGTAGTCAACAGCACAATGCAGAAAATGGAAAAAAAGACAGCGGTTATTTTTATTATGTATTTCTGCAAACGTCATTTCAAACGAGTTAAACATAGTAAAATACACTTGCGCAATATTTTATTGTACAATCCGAAAAATGAAAATAATAATACTGGTGTGTGAAAAGTATTAAGGAAAAAAACCATTATTTTATACTATTAATAGCAACTATTTACCGCAGAAAATGATTTTTTGACATTGAGTTTCTCATCTATATATATCTATATATAACTAAAGTTCATATTTCGAAATAAATGCTTTTTTTAAACTTAGATATATCTACAATTTGATTTAAAGCCCATTGATACCCACTTTTCAGAAATAAGTTCGTTTTTCTTTTAATAAATAATGTAACTTCCTTAAAAGCAAAATAAAAAAAGGATCTGAATAACTCTACAAATATTACTGAATACACCTAAGAATTTCTGCAGAGTATTTTTTAGAATGAAAATCTATTCTATGTTCACTAATACATAAATAGATAATTTAGACAAAGTAAATGTATTGCCGTAATAGACATAAAATTTAAATAAAAAAAAATCTCGCTTTTACATTTCTTCTTGTGTTACATAGCTATGAATTATATAAAAAAATAAAACACAACTTCGACAGTTCTTTTAAATGTAACTTATAGAGAAATTAACCTAAGTGGGTATTAATCAAATTATTGATAAATAGAAGATATATGATAAAAAATACAGATGAAGTTCTCTTTACTTACTTTCAGATTCAAATGTATACCAGTAAAAAGTTTTCCATCTCCAATTATGTACTTTCCACGTTAGATGATTGAAAGAAATACTGTGTGAAATATAAATTTTGTCATAATTTAGTTTAGCTTTATTAACGTCCTTTTTTTAAGCTCGACAAAATTTATTTGTGATGAAACTCATATTTTGGAAACGCAGTCGGATGACGAGAAAGACATCTGAACTAGCGCCCTCACACCAAACCTGTACGCAGTATCAGTAGGAGGATATTTGACCCATCACCTCAGATTTGGCGTGTATCAAACTTTTATACACAACGGACCTTTGGTGGAATCGGTTTCGAACCTTGTACTCTCCGTCCCGAAGTCGAGAACACTTCACGGTCCATTTCAGTGCTTCTTAAGCAGTCAGTAAACAATTTTTCTTTCTGATTTACGTAAAATAGTAAAGCTCTATTCTTTAGAGAAACATAATGAAAAAATTCAATTCATACGAAAAGAAAGAAATGCATGAAACACTATTTCGGAAACCAATGACGAGTCGTCTTCATAAAAACCCTATTTACTCACTGATTACTTTTGATTTATTAAAAGGTAGTTTTTAGGCAAAGTAGCAAAACAATTATTGTAAGATATAGTGCGTTATGTGTTCTAATAATATAGATAATTATGAAGAAAATCAACCATAAATCTAGAAAAAATACAAAAGCTACCAGCTGTTTAAAAGGTATAGGGATTCATGAACGCTCTGCAAACAAATCGAGAAAATGAAGAAAGAACTCAGCTGGTGACTTTCATTCAAGAACAAAAAACACTTTACAATTTAAATAATGAGAATTTGATGTTTTGCCTGAATTATGTTATTGTTATTATTGTTTTATTAATTACAGTACTTTACGTTTTATATCTGGTGCAGATTATATATAATATGCAGATTAAAAGATGCTCTTCATGAAATCCAAAGAATATACAAATATTGCGGGGGTTTCTTTTTTTTCCACCCCGTAACTAAAAATTTCTGTTAGCTACATTTAAACAATTGTATTCTTGCTCTAATTCCGAATGTTCTTATTATTTATTGCTTTTCATTGCATTACAGGAGGTAGGCAAACGATTTCAAGAAATCAAGAAATAAAATAGCCTCATAATTGGCAAGGATATCATTAACCAACCAAGCAGACTGAATATTCAATTTTAATTTTTTATACCGGAAAATAAATGAAAAATTGGAATAATAAATTGGAATTGTAACATTTGTACAATGATTTAAATGCATGTAATAGAAATTTTTATTTTTAAGGTGATTTGAACAGTCCAAATTGTAGCATTTATTCCATAAAATAGCAATCAGTTCTTTTTAATATTAAGGTAATAATGTTTAATGATGCGTTATAATACCACAGCGAAAAGCGTAAAATCTCGCACTATCGTTCGAAATTTTTTCAATAAAAAGGCCATAATATGTACTTCGACATACTTTGAACTTCGTGAAGAACTTTTTAATGATTTAGACTTCTATAATTTCTTACAGATGGAGCGAAACTCCCGCAAGTTCTCGTCTAAGCAATTTCCTTTGGCGATGGTTAAAAGATTTCCAACTATTAAATGTAATACTTCCTCAGGGGGAAAAAAGAAAGAACCATATTTTTTTTTTTTTTTTTTTTTCTTTTCGTTCTTCTCTTTTTCCCCTCCTTTCTTCTACTTCTCCAGCATAAAAACTAAGTATTAACCAGCGGAAATGGTCTCCGCAAAACTTTCTCACGTACTCTATAATAAAGATGAATTCGTGTTTTAGATGCGTCCCCCCCCTAACAAATGAGTGAAACTAAAATTTGACACAAAACTACAATTGCAGTCACAAAATCACATACGAAATTTGATAAATTTAAGTCATTGCGTTTTCGATATTCATGTTTATATGCTTCTGAAAGTACAGATGTCAGACATTCAACCCCTGGTTAGATTTGGCTCAAAATATCACAGGTGTCTACAATACAGATGTTAAATCTTTGCACCAAATTTTATCTATCTATCTATCTTCGTTTTGTAGTCATCTTGTTAACTAATATTAAAATGGACGGACAGACAGACTACCTCTGAATAGATGTTGCTCAAAATTTGATAGGAACCTATAAATATTGTGTCAAAACCGTATACCAAATTTCATTCATCCAGCTTGAAGCGTTTTTGAGTTATCTTTGTGACAGACAGACAGACATTTTCCAAAAATGCGTTTTTCGAATTCAGGAAGGTGTAAAACATGGAGATTCGTCAAAATCTGAAGTTCGAATTTTTGACGCTTACAAAACTTTCTCTACATTTCGTATACGAAAAAATAAAAAGTCTACTTTAGTTGTTACTTGTTTTCTAGAAGAAAAATAGTATTTTACGTTATATCTTACCGTCTTACTAACTATATTGAAAAACAAAGTATTACAAAGGCTTGTGATTGCTTATATAAATAAAACCAGCGACAATGGTTTCCCTGAAACTTTCTCGTATATTCCTTAAGAAAAGTGTCATATTCTTTTGGACCTAAAGCAAGACCATGAACGCCACGAGAGCTCATATTTTTATTAATAGGGTCCCACAAATGAGAACTGTGTGCTTCTTGTTATATCTTTGTATACTGAATATGTATGGTGGATGTCTTTCTTCAACCAATTAAACAACCACAATTGTAGTCACAAGATCAGAGCCTAAATTTCGTTTTTTTAAGTCAATGAGTTTTTGAGTAATCACCTTTATATGCATGTCAGACGGTCAAGACTTTGATAGATTTTATTCAAGATTTAATAAGAATCCATTCTGGTTGTTAAATCGAGTACAAAATATCATCTATGTAGCTTTTTACTTTTTGTAATTATCGTGTTCAGTTGTACTCGGACGGACAGACTTCTTGAAAATGGATTTTGTTCAAAATTTGAATCTACAATTTTGAAAGAAATCTACAATTTTAGTATCAATACCACATACCAAATTTCATTCGTCTTGCACAAAGCTTTCTTGAGTTATCGACTTCACAGACAAAGAGATAGATATAAGTTGTTGTTTTTTTTGTTGTTGTTTTTTTAGTTTTTTTTAAATTAGTTTTTCAAACTCAAGGAGGCCTGAGGAGATAGAATTTTTTAATGATTACAATACTTTTTTATATATACATGAAAGTTTGTATGAGAAAGTAAGAACGACTGGAAAGTAACAAATTCAATTTAAGCAGTTATTTTTATTGATGTTTATCAACTATTATTTAGTTTTCAAAAAACCTTTCTTATGCCCCCCCCCCTCAAAAAAAATGAATGAAATTCCCACCAGTAATTTCTCTTATTTATGAAGCATAGCAATAACAATGTTCAAAGCTTAGCTGTTAAATGAATAAATAATATGAAATTGATGACTGGGCAAAATATAATTCCGCCTTCCATTTAGGTCATTGAAGGGGCCTGCACTTCTGGCGCAACTTATCCACTGTCTGAATGAATTCAGCATCGTCATTAGATGCCTCTCCGTCTACGGCCAACTTGACGCCACGATGAACCATTTAATGAGATCAATGGTTACTATAGCAACGGAGCACTTTGTCCATCAGGATGCTTCATCTCGAATCTAAGTTTTCCACTTTTATTTGCATCTCAAGAGTTATTAAGAGTATCTGTTCGAGAAAAAAATATTTCCGGATGTAGAAAACTCTCCGTTACTTATTATGCAGAGTGTTTCAAAAAAACTTATACGATATTCAAACGAATACATAGAATCTCTCGTCTTCGTATCGTTCTCGCACTACTTGTCAGGTTTTTTTTTAAAGAGAAATGATATTTTAATGAAATGGATTTACTTTCGAGACAAGGAAGGGAAAAGGAATATTAAAATGCGATGAATCTCCTTCGTATCTTCAAGATATCTTCTATCAGATGCAAATAATGTTAGATGTTTCAGCACAGAGAGCTCTCAGGAATATTTTAACTAATTCCAACTAATTAGCAAATCAACTTCATCTCGAAAGATTTCTTTCAGGATAAAGAACTATTATCGTCTCCTTCAGGTTACATTTATTTTTTAAGATTTCAATAAAATTAGTGACGAAACTTAATTCAGAAGGCAGTAATGAAACGACAAGAGTTGGTGCATTTTTTTTTCGGTGAAAAGTAAGATTCAAGACATCAAGTCTCTACACGATCGAGCAAATTTTTTTTCAGTTTATTTCAATAGCAGATAGTACATGTTTATATTTACAGTTTCTTAAAACTTTGTAGATAAAATATTTTGAGATTATTTTTTCCAAGATTATTTAAGATTTTAGAGAATCGATTTGATAATAAAAATTTCAGCATTTCTACTTAAAAGTTAGACACCTCAAAGTTTTAAATTATTCAATAAAAATAATTGAATACTTAAAAAAATTAAAAGAAACAGTATTGTCAAATTAAGATTGCGAAGGATTTATTTTAATAACGAAGCAGACCATAATAAGGTTTCGAAATCGGAACTGGAGAACCTCCAGCTAAGAACAACGTTTCTTCAAGGAACCGTTATATATGTAGTCCTAGTGCATGTTAAATCCAATCTGGAAGACCAAACATCTAACGCTAGTGCGGCGTAGGAGCTTGTGGAGTGGGCGCCTGATAAGACGTTGCCCACTCCATCTAATAATTGGAATATCGCATAGAAATGAACTGTGGTCATGCTCCGAGGATGACACCTGATATAGTATCCCAACTTCTAACTTCCACACCGCATCAACCAGTCAGATGGAAGGGGCCTAGTGGAGCCCCACACCACCAGAGCGGATAAGAAACTGTAAAAGATTTGAAAGCTAGCCAAACTTATTTCTCATATTTCCAAATCCATAAAAAAAATCTTGGAAAGGCAAGTAGTAATAATAAATTGTGGTTCTTTAGGTAAAAATTAAATGCTAAATTAATATAACAATAGATTTTAAGATTGAAAATCGTGCGCTACATTTTATTTGGAATAACTATGAACCCATTCATTTTTTAAACTTATTTGTTCACAATGGTGCAAAAAAACTATTCAACCCAACATTATTTTCCAGAGAAAATAAACAATACAAAAAATTTGATTTCAAGAGGGACAATAAATAACTATACTGAAATTAAAGCAAGGAAAATAAAATTATATGTTTTTTTGTTTTATATTAACATGCATACATTAATCAGAGTTAAATCAAGTATTAGAAATATTACTATTTAGATAAGTATAAATACCTTATATTTTCGTTTCTTGTATATAAAAATTGAAGGTTTTCTTTATTTATTCACTTTTTTTATTAGGGTAGGGTAAGTTAGGATACGCCCGAGATTAAAAAAGATGTTGCTGTATGTAATAATAAGGAATAAAAAAAAGTCGCGAAATTTCATGTACATCAAGCAACTCCAACTATCTCATGAAAAATTTCGTATCGCAATCTAAAAAGCACAACGAAGGAATTTTTTTCTGACTCTAAATTCACCAAAGGCGAGCAGATTGCCTTTTACGAATTCGAAAAGCAAACTAGTAAGAATCTGAATTACGAAAGTGAATTTAATTATTCATAGCGTTCTTTGGATGGCGCAGAAAGAGGCTAGTTTTCACCGATTTTCTCTTTTCCGCGTCTTTTATGCATTAGTTCCAAAGGGAAGGAAAGAAGTACCCAAAAGAACAAATTTTATAAGTTGCAATTTTTGAAAGTACGCAGTAAGAAAATAATAATGTTGTTTCTCAATTTCGTAGAATGTATCAAATTAGATTAAGAATGTGATGCAAAAAAAAAAAAAAAAAAAAAAAACGGAAAATATCTTCGACGCTTGGTGCGAATTTCATTTAGAATACAAAAGTGAAAGATGCAATAGAAACCTACTTAAAATAGTATTATTCTATCCGTATTTAAATTTTATTTTAGAGGTACGTTTCCTCGACTCTAAAATATGTTAGCGGCTGCAAATATCTAACCAAATGTATTTGTTTTATTTTCGAATGAGTTTTATTTAGAGTATATAAAGAACATCTAAAACTTGCTTTAAATTGTTTCTATATGTAAGCATTGCATAATATTAGTCTCACTGGACTGGAAACTTACGCAAAATGTTACCGGTGTATTTATATTTAAATGTTATATAAGGCATACATTTGCTTTAATTTAAAATTGTATTAGCAGTAGCAAACGTATCAACTTCCATTTGTATAGGTCTCAAGAAATCAAACGTATATGATATCATTTCAAGAGATAAATAATACATTTGAAATGCAAGAAACTGTTTTATTATTTATGTGTGTGTATATATATTGTATATACATAAATATTATGTATATATTATTATGTAATTATATATATATATTAAATGTTATTTATGTATGTATATGTAAGCATTGCAAAAGACTAGTTACGTTGGAAGTTTTCTTAAAATTTTATTCGACTATTCAGATTTAATCATTACAAGAGAAAGCTATTTTCTCAATCTACTGGCTCTTGTATAGTGCTGAAGTCGAATTATATGAAGCAAAAAAAAAAAAAACTGCAATGTTTACTTCTCCTTTTTTAGCAATTTCTATTAATTTATGTCTTTATTTGTTTTCAGTCACTCTTTGCTGAAATTGTAATGAAACTTTGCCTATACCTAGTGAAATTTATGATAAACAAGTTCGAAGAATCATAAGTATGCTGCTTCGTAAACTGTTACCGCTTCTCTTGTAATATTATTTGTTTTTGCATGTTATTTGCTTGCAAAATTGTGTTTCTAGATGCTTCTAAAATACCAGACAAGGCATTTGAAATACTGTCGTTGTATTAGTGCATGTTTCACTATTGCATCCAATAAAGAGTACTGTTCTTTTAATCCCCCCCCCAAAAAAAAAGAATCACAATGTATAAAATAAAATCAGCGCAAAAATACGATAATATTTTTTTCTCTGTCAACTTTCAATATTACGAAACCCTTTCTTTTATAAAAAATCAGTTAACTTGAAGAAACTAAGTCAATGGTTCAAAGTGTTTATAATAACAATAAAAATTCACCTTTTTTTAACAAAATTTACAGTTTTTTTAACATTGTTAATTATTCAAACAATTCAGAAACATTTTAATTTTTTAACATTTTATCTCTTTTTATATAGAAATGTTTTTTTTTTATTATTATTATTAAAACCACAGTAAATTTCCAAAATTCGCTTTTAAGGAGAAATAAGCATACAAATGAGTTTTTAATGAATATTTATTTCTTGTATAAATATCCGACGCAAATGACTGCTTTGTCTTAGAAGTGTTGAACGTCAATAAGAAAATATAGAATTGTTTTCTGTACTTCGAGAACACACTTATATTATTTTGCTTCGAATAAAATAAATTCCAAGTGAATGAATTTAGCTCCACAGTGTTTTGTGCATAGATCATTTGGAGATTAACGTCAGAAAAATATTGTTAGTTTAACGAATGTATAAAAAGAATACTCAACATAAACAGGCAACTTGGCCAAACCAAAATAAGGCTTATTTAGCCCTTTCTTGACAACTCCTCTCCTCCCCCACCACAAATTTCAGCATTGTTTTCACAAGACAAGTCACCAAGTCTTTTTTTTTTTTTTTTTTTTTTTCCTTTTTCTTCTTTTTCTTTCCCCCGCACTGCAAGAAAAGATCTCGTAGGAGAGAGCGAGAACTGGGCGCGTAGAAAATCCAGACCCTCCATGTTCTTTAAAAAAGAGGCTCATTCCAAACCCTCCCACACTTGGCCGCTCCCACCTAGGCACGTGCCTGCCTTCCCCTTTTTTTGCTCCCCCACCACTGTTTTCCGAGGGCAGTTACGTGTGCAGCCTACCTGAAACAGTAGGTCCCTATGAGGTTGAAACAAGTCAATGAACACAACTGCGCCCTCATACCACAGGAAATCTCCTTGACTCGGTGCTTTTGTTCTATACGTGCTATCGCAGAACATTTCAACTGTCTTATGTTAAGACTAGTTGAAACTAATCACAAAAGCTAAAAATTGCAAAACTGGTTTGGCTTCGTTGTGCTATATGGCGCAAAAACGGCTGTCTGGTGCCAAACACGTAGCCTTCAATATTCCCCATTTATTAGCGTAATAGACTCTTTTTTACAGACATTCTATAGACAAAACATGAAAAAATAAACTAAGGGTTAGCTAAAAAAATTTCGTGTCTACAATATAGATGTTAAATCTGTGCACGGAATTTTATCTTCGTTTTGTAGTCATCTTGTTAACTAATATTCGAACAGCCGGACAGAGAGACTTCCGCTGAATAGATGTTGCTCAAAATCTCATAGAAATTTAGAAATATTGTGTAAAGACCATTTACCAAATTTTATCCGTGTCCAGTTTAAAGCGTTTTTGAATGATCTCTGTGACAGACAGCCAAACATTTTCCAAAAATTTGTTTTTCGAACTCAGAGAGAACTAAAACGAGAAACTTCGTCAAAAACTCGAATTCGAATTTTTTGACGATTAGGATACTTTCTCTACGTTTCGTATACGGGAAAGTAAAAAGAAAGGAAGAAGAAAAAGAAGAAAGTAAAAAGTTTAGTATTTTCTAGAAGACAACAAACTAGCAAACGAAAACTATAATGAAAAATTAATAAAATTGCTAATACAAATAAAACTAGCGAGAGTGGTTTCCCCTAAACTTTCTCGCATACTCCTTAGGTTAGTAACGAAGTAGCTCTTTTCGTCAAAAAGCACGTGATATTTAATATTTTCACATTAAATAATATAATCCGCTTTTATCATGAAATTAATATTGGCACGATATCAAATAATACGATATCAATAATGAAAAATTAATAAATTTGCTAATACAAATAAAAGTAGCGGGAGTGGTTTCTCCGAAAGTTTCTCGCATACTCCTTAGGTTAGTAACGAAGTAGCTCTTTTCGTCAAAAACATGTGATATTTAATATTTTCACATTAAATAATATAATCCGCTTTTATCATGGAATTAATATTTGCACGATATCAAATAATAGTGAAAAATGAGTACAGTTGCACAAATTAAATTTAGAACAGATTATTTAATCAAGAATATTTCAATTATCGGAATTCTGAATAGAAGACTCTCGCTAAAGCGCATCATTGCTTATATCATAAGTAAAGAAAACGTGATTAACAAAGAAAGATAAGAAATAGATAAAGAAACTAAGTAAAGTGAAAGTTATCTCCCAATAAATTTCCCAAGATGACAACAATATGTTCAAACAGCATGCTAAAATATGTTTTTTTACTTACATATGTTTTATGAACAATATACACTGAAATCCATTTAAAAAAATCTAAAATAGTGCAAGACCGAAACTTCCCTCAGTTTGATTTATATTTTTAATACATTTTAAAATTTAGTGACAAACTGTAGCAGAATAATCATTTTTATCGTTTAAATAAAATAACTTTAATCCATCATCTTAAAATCTTTCCACATCTTTTTGAAGTTTTTAAAAAAAATGAAAAGAAAAGAAAAAAGAAACGGCTCTTTTTTGACTGAAAAATGTTTCGCCAGCTGAGATTTGCATTTCTGGGAAAATGAGAGAATCACGTGACGACATTCATTTAAAACAGCTTTTTGATGAATTTTAATGAAATGTCTTAAATAAAAAAAAAAGTTTTCTAAACGGTTTTTTACAATATTGGAAATCTGAACAAAGGTTATTTGTCAAGGTTTTTGATACCCTCTTCAGAGTCAGAATTCGAAATTCAAGATACAGTTTTAAATGATAACCAAGTAAAAAAGAGGAACTCCTTAATATTTGGTCAGAATTAGGTAGTAACATTTAAAAACCGTTCTTTATGCTGTTTTTATCATACATTTTGTTACAAGTGATTGAACAGAGTTGGGTTTTATTTTTCTGTCTGATGAATATAAAATCAGAAAGTGTTTTGTAGAGTGTTCTAAGAAACACAGAAAAACCTCATTATTTTAGATAATGAAAGTAAATTCGCGACTTTTCATTATATTATGACGAGAATTCTAGATTTCAAAATCATTAAACAGAAATAAATGATGAATTTAAACAATTAGAACTATGAAAAAAATTAATTCTTCATTTTCTGAATCTTTCAAGAATTCTGAATCTTTCCATTCATTGTGTTAAATTTCGTTAAATAAGAAGCGTTATCAAATTATTTAAGAAGCTAAAAAGATTTTAACAGATTCACGCATAATATAACAATAAAGTGTTATTTTTTAACAATTTATTTAAAAAATAAAAAGAACGAAGAAAATTATGTTTAATCTTCCCGAAACGAAAATTAACTTTAATTAGTTTTTTAATAATTAAATACATTTTTGATGTAATTTTTTAATTAACTATAAAAAATTGTAACATAACGTTAATGAATATTCTCTGATGCTCAATCAAATATCGAAAAAAATTAGTTTTCATTATTATTTCGATAAAGTCCAAAGGAATACAATAATATAATATAATAAAGATTATATGTGCATGATACAAGAGAAAAGGAAATTTATAACACTATGATAAACTGGTACTTCAGCTTTGTTCACTTTTGTGCAGTTTAAACAAGCGACTTTATTAGACAATTTTGTAAATAATTTTCTTAGAGTTATAGTACTTTTAAGTGTATATATTTGATTATAAACTCGTCAAATGTTTTTTATAAAATCTCTAAAACAAAATATACTATCTCTTAATTAGCTCATTAAAAATTTCGTATTTTTTTGAAAATTTTAATCTATTCAATGGTAAAGAATTTTTATTTTTTTATTTATTTGTTTCTTTATTTTTACAATTAGATAAAAAATACATTTAGGGCAAAATTAGATATAGTTATGTGATTCTATTTAAAAGTAAGTTTGTTTTTTAGAACTACTTTTATGCGACGATCTGAATGTGCATAAAAATTTTGTCTTCTGAACTAAAACTATCATTTAACTATTTATAAAAAATGTAAATATAAAACGCAAACTTGGTTTTATTTTGATGTGTAATCAAACTCATTTTTATGAATTACATGTAACTACCTCAAAAAGTAAGACGTCTGGAATATTTCAAAGACATTTCAATCTAAAAAGAGCAAAGTTGTGAGAAAAGTCATTAAATATATTCATTCTTCTTAACTGGCTTAATATTCATTTAATACTAGTAAAATATTACTAATATTTCAATATTTATAAGTAAAGTATTCTACTAATTTCTTACTAATATTTTATTCATTTATTAGTAAAATACTACTGATAAATACATTTTATTAATATTCATTTAAATATTAAATTTTATAACGCTGTGTTGGCAGTATATAAACATATATTTTAGAAATCAAGCGTTAAAAAGAATATTTCATACTTTGCCAATTTTTTCGCACCCAATTTTGATATTTACCGTTCCCTTAAAAAAAACTGAAAGATGCAAGCTTCAAAACAAATCTCCAATTACTTTAATCTTATTACAAACAGTAAGAATTCGCAAAAATAAAATATGTTTGAATTTTTTGTTGTTAATCTTTCCTTCCCTATTATATATTTATTTTGAATTTTCGTTAATGTTCTTACTTAACTCGGGAGTGGTCTAGAAAAGAACTGAGTTCCCCACGCTCAGCACTTCATTAAGTATCTGGGATTCTATTCATCCATTATTAATTAACCTTTTTGGGCTCTCATACCACGTGGGTTTCATTCAGCGCGTATTGCTAAGGAATATCTTTTAATCTTCGAATTTGTGGAGAAGGGAGACAGCTTTAGTCTCGTTCAACGCTTAATGAAACCGTTACTGTTTCATTCTATATAACATTCGTTAGAGAAAATTTTAAGGTGATTCTTTAAATTAGATATAGTTAAAAATCAATCTATTGATTAAAGAAAAAAATGAACTCCTCAAAAACTGAAAATTGTTCTGAATGAAAAATTAAGAATTTAACAAGTTAAATTTTAACATTTCGATACTCGAAGTATTTTTTTTAAATTTATTTATTTACTTATTTTTGCAAAAAGATATTCTAAACTTTTTTTTTTTTGCACAAATAAAATTCGAAATAAGCTTATGAATCACTTCCCACAATAGAATAAATAACAGTTCTCAAGTTCATTGAACAAGAAAAAAATAGAAATAACTCAATTACTTTTGCCACTGCTTGTTGCAGAATCCGTAAGCACAGGGTGCAAGCAATACATAGGAAATCACTAGATAACATATCAAATTATTCATTCTCAAAGAAATTAACAACCAACTTTAAATGCCAAATTAAATTTACATTCATATAAATTAAGCATCTATTATAAACAAAGTGCATTCTTTTCAATAAATGATTCCTTGAATTGTAGGATGCTCGGAAAACATTCATATTTGAGTAAAATTATTTTTCTTCCAACGAAAAAAAAAAAAACCCGCTAACTTAAAAAATATTTCTCAGGATGTAGCACTAATTCGGACACTTCTTTAATTGTGACCTTTTCAAAATTTCAAAATTTAAAAAGAAAAACTTTATTCATGTTGGCTCTTAATTTTTATTTTATAGAGAATATTTTAATTTTCCTTTTATGTGAAATAATCGTGCATCGAAAATTAACTGGCTCTTGAAGTGAATGACTTATATTTGAGATTAATTAAACAAATTTATAATCAAATATTGGTTTAAAACATAACTGTGCAACGCTTGAAACTTCAAGAAAAGTAAATCTTATTCAATCAGACCACTGAAATAATTCTGAGAATAGCAGTTTCTGCTAAATTTGATTCCTACATTAAAAGCAATATTGAAATTACTCATAACTTATTAGAAGACGAAGATGAAAGCTAGTATACTACTCTCCACATTTCTATATCATACGTATGTGAGGAAAATGGATGTCGACGGCAGATTTAAATAGGCCCCTAAAAGTGACGGCTATGAATTCGACTTTTTTTATTCGACTTTTTTACTATTCTGCAGCCCAGATTCCCCAATCGCGCATATATTAAACTCGAACTCATAAGACTGAAGGTCTTTTTATTCATGCAATCACTACCCCCTATCGATGACGGGACATATTTCTCATGGAAAGGGGTGCACCGTAGTCGGTGATGGTCCTTAGAACTCAACCATAATTCCCGCCAATGTTGCAGTCGCGGTGGTCCGGTCATTCAGAATTTTTGTGTGCCTTCAGGTGGCTCGGAGTAGTCGGTTCAGGTTAATCATGCAATCATTGTAGGTAAATAACTGTGAAAAAATGGTTGATAATGTGAGAAAGAGAGATAAGATTAGAAACAATTTGCGCACACCAGCAAAAAACATCCATCTGTGAAAAATTCTATTTTCAAATAATTTGAAATTTTACGCTATTAAAGACACGCCATTTCTAAGTATTCATCACATACTGCAAGCACGGTCTTTCTATTTTATATTCATTTGCTTATGTCACTATGGATAAATTTTGTTTCTGTGGTACTCCAAAATTTGCCAATTTTATTACCACACGCTACAATCTATCCCAATTGTATTTTATGAGTAAACGTAATATATTGGGCGTGGAATTGATTTTTTTATTTCGTGGGGTCTTCTTGCCATCTCGCATGTATATATAAAAAAATATTTTAATGATGTTACCAAGTATCCTGAGTGTCAGAAAATTGCATGCAGCTGAAAGACTCCCTGTGAAAAACTTACAGAAATCATGTAACATTATATTTGACAAACAAAAGGAAATTGAAGAAGAAATAGGAAACTATCGGACTGTACAAGATCGATAAACCAAACCAAAAGATGAAAACAAATTTGGGTTCTTTCAGAAATACAGAATTCGTTTTTCTTAACAACATGGAGAAAGTTGCAGGTTCCACAATGGTAACAGGGAGAAAATAAATAGCTAAAAAAATAGAATGCTATCAACGTGAGGTGAATAGGTCAAAGTTCGAAGATTCAAGACGGATCACGGAAACATCAAATAAAATCATGATAATAATAATATAGTTTGTATGGACCAAACTATAGTAGAATTGAGCTAATTCGATGTTGACTGCCCCCTTATGAGAATAGGATTTATCAGCAACTTCAGTTTAAGAGTATCTACGGCTAAAAATGAGTATAGCAAAAAAAAGAGAGAATCAATTAACAAAAAATGGCAGGAAATATTTATTTTTTTAACATTTCGCAGGTATAATAAATAATGCATAGTTTAAAAATAATCAATAACTAATTTTAATCAATTGAATATTAATAATTACTATTAATATTTTATAATTTAAAAAATAATAATTTTAACAAATAAGTGAGTTAATTTTAACAAGAAACGATATATAGTCCTTTGAAAATTATTATTTATTATTAAATAATTATTTAATTAAATTTTAAATAATATCATTAAAATAATTTTTCTTTCAATTCTTTAAATAATAAATTAAATGATACAATTCATATAGAACGTGTTGAAAGATTTTTTTTTTTTAGAAAAATGTACAAAATTTTACTGAATGCATTTTTTTGGCAATAATTTTTTCGAATAAATTAAGGGCCTTTACAGTTGTGAATATACAGGGATAATTCAAAATGAATATAGCGATTACAAAAGGGTATAACTATTTAATGAAAAAGAATTTAACGATGAGATTAACACATAATGTAGAAGGAATTTCAAAATTTCCCATGTCCAAAACAATTGAAGAACTCAAAGTACACATTTGTAATGCGGTTGCGTCGGTGACTGCAGACAGGCTTCAGAATGTATTGCGTGGAATGGACTACCCCTTAGATATTGTCCGTGTGACCAAGGGAAGTCACATAGAACATTTATGACGTATGTATACAAAATTTTGAAGTTCAGTCTGCATTATAAGTTAATCTTATCGATAAATTCTTTTTCATTAAATAGTACAGCCGTTTGTAATCGCTATATTCATTTTGTTTTACCCTGCATTTAACTACCAGAAGCAATTCAAAAATAGAAACAGTTTTCTACAATTTTAAGCCTTTACTTCAAATTAAAAAATAGACTCAAATTATAAATGACATTCAATAATAAACTCAAAGAACCAGAGAAAAAAAATACGAATTACAATGAATTCAAATTAAATGGGTTAGAATTAATCAAGTCCCTTTGTAATAAGAACATGCTGAAACAGAATTTTCAGAAGGATCTGAAGTTCAAAAAATAAATAAAATAATCCATTCATCCTACAGCAAGTAAGAATAAAAAAAATAATTCATTCATTCTTAAACAAAACATCCTTAAACATTCTCTCTTATCCAAGAGAGGCAACATTAACTAAACCCCAAAAATTTTCATGTTTCCGCCTTCTCACAAATCATTCCATATATTCAAGAAAAAAAATTGCTCAGAAAATCCGTTTGACTTAAAATATTGCAATAGGTTTTGCTAAATTACTATTACTATTTGAATTTTCTTTTCGCCATTGTCATATTACCATTTAACATTTCATTTATTATTTGTTTTTGAATTTTTTTAAGTGGTAATAAAATATTTCGGGGGGAAAATGTGATCGCGAAAAAGTTCAATTCGTGATTCAATGAAAAACAGATCACAGGTAAAAAAAAAGCTAGGAATCCTTGTTCTTAAGTAAGGTTTCGAATTAAAAATGATCGAAAAGATGTTATTGCCCCGATTCCACCTGGTTGAGACAAATCTATGTGTTTATTCATCCGTGAAAGTAAAGAAAGAGAAGAATTTTCGGCGGTGATGTGACCTTGAAATCATTAAAAATCTGCTGTGACATTTTACTAATTCAGTTTTTCCTCTAAACTTTCAGACAAAATTCTTCAGATTGATAATAACATTTTTCGAGATCTTTCTGTGTGCAACGCAGCTCTAGAAAGCTTCGACGGCCTCATTCACACCATTCTAGTTTCAATAAAAAGGGCTCTTAATGGTCATTGAGAATTTGGTGAACCAGTAGCATTTTCAAAAACTATTTTCCCTTTACCTACAACATACTATATATTACAAAATGCGCTCATTGTAGAAACTGAAAATTTCGCATCAGTTTTACCAAATTCTCCCTTTTAATTTACATCATTGCCCATATCTTCATTTGAATAAGTGGTCTGCATTGTGTGTGTGTGTGTGTGTGTGTGTGTGTGTGTGTGTGTGTGTGTGTGTGTGTGTGTGTGTGTGTGTGTGTGTGTGTGTGTGTGTGTGTGTGTGTGTGTGTGTGTGTGTGTGTGTGTGTGTGTGTGTGTGTGTGTGTGTGTGTGTGTGTGTCATTTAATTTATTAGGAACGTACATTTCAGTTTACTCTAAATAATATAAAATATGACTTAAAAGTCAGAATATTATTTTCAATTTTTTTGTGCGTGTTTTCGAATGTACTTGCAAATCTGTATGGTCCATTATGTTTAGTCGTTAACTAACCGAGGAGCAAGTCAATATTCGAGGAAATCCTTATATTTCATTGGACAGTGTAATTAAAAAAATGCTATTTTTCAACCATTTTGTTTAAAATTGCTTCTAAATTTAAATTTTTCATGCCTGAAATTATAAAATCAACTGACTTGAAGGTTACCCCCAATTAAGTTTGTCATAATATCTTCCATTACATCGATAAATTAAAGCTGTCTTAACCCTTTCTAGGGTATGTTGGGCACCAAATTTATCAATCTTTGTATGAAATTATGAAGGTTGGCATAAGTTCTGACAAATTTTTTTAGAAAGACAGAAACTTAGATGCTTCAGTTCTTTATCTCACACAAAATGATGTGTCTTGGTTTGTTACTTAATTATTAATTAACCAAATTAATTAATTAATCAAATTAAATTTATCTAATAAGCTAAATGAATCACTTTTCTTATTCTAATTTCAAGCCTAAAAATATTTTAACATAATATGACTAGAAAAAAATGGTCCTTTAAAGGGTTAAAGGCTAAAATTATTATTATTACTATTTTTTGGACATGGGGGTGGAGAAGACCCCAAAAGTTGTTTTGCCTTTATAGACGTTTTATCCTGTCCTAATCTCTACTAATCCTTCGCTTTTGTCACTCGGGCAGTCCTATGGTCTAATATCTGTGAGAAAATGATGTACTACAACACCACTTTTTTCTGGAAAGAAAAAAATGAGTAGCACATAACGTTATCTTTCATGTTGTCAAATTAATACATCTCCACAGATAATATAAATATAATATTTCGCTTTGTATTCTTTATCTTTTACCCACAAATTGCATAAGAAATCCCCCAAAACAAAGAATAAAATACTGCTTTTCATTTCCAACGGAAGGACCGCTCCAGTTTCGTCGGAAAGAAAAACAGAAAATTATGCAGAGAGAACCTCCTCATTCTATTTGTTTAATTCCACCCACCCAGTAAATCAAGACTTCTCGGAGCACCCATAATTATTCCAGAACGAAAAACAAAAGCAACCGGAAATAACGAAGTGGTCGAGGACGGAGACAATTTAGAGAAAGAGCGAAACAGAATTGTTAAAAAGATGAACTTCTGCTACAAATTGATTCTGGCAAAGAATATAAATTTGCTGCTGAGGTTCGAAGAATATTTCGTAGAATATTTTTAAAAATGATAATGATGGGATTACAAAAGTTCGGGTACTTTAATAGATAAAATCTTATTCTTCTTTCAAATGATAATTACAATAAAGGAATTCGGAACATTCGATTTCGGAACATTGAGGTTAAAAATAATAGCGTCATTGTTAGCTAAAGAAATATGGAAATAAATTTTTATTTCGCACTCTATATTGAGTTTTAAAAATAGAGGGGGAATTTAATAAATAATTTTTTTTCTTCAAAATAGTGAATTAACAGATATAATTCCATATTTAGTAAGCAAATATAAAAATAACGAAGTTAGTGATTTCCAAGATTATATTACTAGTTCACATAACAATTTGAAGTTATTTATTATATTAAAATGTCTAAAAAAATGTAGCAAGTGTTAATGAGCTGAGGTCTGCATAATATTCTCACTTCAGTTGGAGATTATCACTAATTTTTTTCAGTATTATATTTATTTTGTATTTAACATTGTTTTAAAAATATAGGGGGAATTTAATAAATAAAATTTTTTTCTTCAAAATAGTGAATTAACGGATATAATTCCATATTTATTATACAATTTTAAAAATAACAAAGTTAGTGATTTCCAAGATTATATTTCTAGTTCACATGACAATTTGAAGTTATTGATTATAATAAAATGTTAAAAAAATGTAGCAAGTGTTAATGAGCTGAGGTCTGCATAATATTCTCACTTCAGTTAGAGATTACCACTAATTTTTTTCAGTATTATATTTATTTTGTATTTAACATTGCTTTTTTTTTCGATCAGTTTAGCACTTTATGTTTCAAAGAGGTTTTAAAGATTAGTTTTTATTAGAATGCTCGTAAACATTAAGGATAGGGAAGATCCTACTGAAAAGACAACTTTTCTTTCAGACAGATCATTGTTATTAACTAGTCTATCTCAAAACTCGGAATTTAAAATTATTTCCACCTAAATTCATACAGCGTCGCAGCATGAACTAAGTAAAACATTCCTAACCAGAGAAACACTGAAATAAATTAGTTCATAAATATAAAAATAACTAGAAAATTTGTAGAAATTTTACAAAGGAACAATGTTACTTAGATAAATAAACTAATGAAAGCTTTCTTCTTATTTTAATCCTTTATAGTTTTCTGGTATATATACTTATCACCTGTAAAATATTTTTTTATGAGGATTCAAATAAGTATTTTAAAATGATAAATAGAGTAATCAGATGCTTAAAATTCAATTGAGCTACCTTAATAGCTTTGAAATACGTTATCTACAGTTAAATATCGTTTTAATTCAAAAGTGGTAAATATGTTACCACTGCCCGTTCACGATGTAAGGATTTTCGTAGTGACATTAAGTTCCAGCGATTCTCATTAAATTTTAACACCTGAGAAAGTTTTCAGAACATGAAAACCATTTGTTGTGTTCCTTATGTCTAAGATATTCTTATATTTAATTATCATTATTTGTTATTGAGTTTATTTAATTTAAATTCAAACATTTATTTTTAAAAAGGAACAAAAACAGTTTATGCATTTGGAATTTCTTAAAATTCAGAATCTTCCAGTTAATGATTTTATGCATATTTTGACTTCAATTTTGATGCATTGTATATTTGAATACTGTAGTTTACGACATTTTAGTTTATTTCTAAAAAAAACGTAGCTAAGATTTAATAAATGAAATTGCATCAGATTGCAACAGTTTTATTTTTATGCAATGTAGCAATCCACCCAGTCAGCCTAATTAATGCAAAATGAGCTTCAAACTTTAACGTAAGATATTACTGAATTTGAATTCTACGATTTCGAACTAAAAAAACTATATAAAGTTGTTTTAAATTATCTACAGTAGAGTGGTAAGTATGCTTGCCAATGACCATTCGATTATATTTTTCCCTTAACGCTCAATGGTAAGTATGCTTACCACTTTCAGCTTTCCCTGAACGATCTCTGGTAAGTATATTTACCACTCCTTATCTCATAAATTAAAAAGCAAATCAAAGAACTTATGAGGTTTTAGTATTTACGTCATTAATTTATCATGATATAAGCCTAAAAAATTTTATTTATCAATGCACCGGAATTATGCCCAGTAAAGGGTTAAAATGGCAGTTATTTCAAACCGATCTATCTCTAATAACTGTATTTAAATGCAGTTGTACCTCATCTCACGTCACAACGGCGCTATTACACACACCAAAATAATACACTTTTATTTTTTAAAAAAACATGGAAATAAATTTGTATATAAATATTAATATAATTAGAACACTTGTACAAATTTTATAAGGTTATATTGAGAGAACAAATAATTAATAAATTCTTTTTTAAAAAAATGGTAACTATACTATGCCGATCGATCTCAAAGTACTACATTTAAAAGCAATTGCACCTGATCTCTCGTCACAACGGCGCCGCTGCATAAACAAAGTAAAATATTTTTATCCACGGAGATAAACTTTAGAGATTTGGTCTTCAACTAAGATATTTATTTTATCTTTCTTTTCATTTTTTTTTTTTTTAGTTTATTGTTATTGTTATTGTTATGTGCTCCTGCAACTAAAGACCTAAGGATTTTATTTGAGCACTTGACCCAAAATGTTTCATCAACAACATTATGCGAACTATTTTTTTTTTTTTTGAAAGTGTGTTGAAATTTCAGAACAAAATTTTGTTTTAACGAGAATAAATTCGCGTTGTTGAAAATATGAATTCAAGCATAATTTTGACTTAAAATCCTTTTTAAAAATAGAATGGAATTTAGGTAATTCTAACTTTTTTAATTCGAAAGGCTTAGTATTTCTTTCTTTCTTTCTTTTTTTTTTTTAATTTTATTCTTTGAATTTCCTATTTACATAAAGTTAAAATATTGTCTTTTAAATGTTAAAACTAAAAATTTTTGGAAATTATGCTTATTCCTGAATTGTTTTTGATAGCTAATTGCACTTGATAGTTGATTTCATTACAATTACAATTTAGTAATTACAATTACTTACTTATTTATTGAAACTGCTATTTTTCTCTTTTATCGAAATTTTTACCATAATCACTACTACTTTACTTATTAAATTTACTTGCTCTTTCTTTATTGTCTACGCAATATTTATTCAAACTATTAAATATTAAAAATAAATCTTTTCTGCTATTTTAAATTATCTGGATTGTTGTTTTCTTTTGTTGTATTTATTTTCAGATCAAATTTTTCTTAATTTGAATTTTTAAATAAATGGAATTTTTTTGTGTTCCCACGAGCCTCTTATTACTCACGCTTCACAATATATATATATATATTTCTAATTGTCATAAATAACTCCGTTTAGTTTACCACACAAATCCATAAAAAAGGTACTTGCGTTTGGGCCGTATTGAAGGCCCTGTAATAATTTTGATAAGTGATAGCGAAGAAAAGGAAAAAAATAATAACATAAAAATAATAATAAAATAAGATTTAAAAATATCAAATAAAAATAATGAGATTTATAAGTCAGTTCAAAGATCACGAAAGTTCATTCAATATTTCAAAGGAAGTGATATTAAGGAAGGTTCACATGCATAACCAATTCCAAAGGTCTTGACGTTAATCGAGGCAAGTGTGATAAAAAAAAAACCTGGTGTTATTTTCTACGATGGATTCTGTTTTAGAGGCCTTGTTAAATATGCATGAAGCAATAAATGTTGATATACGTGTATCTTTATCATAGAATTTTAGATATTGCTATTGAAAAGAAATTTTTAAACTGTGCGTCATTTCAAAATGACTTTTACACACTTTTATTTAATTTAACCTGTTTCATATTTGTAAAGATATGATTTTGGAATTGCTTTTTCACTCACTTCATGGTGTACTAGAGTTTCCAAATTCTGTGCAGGTATGTTCGTTATTACAATAAACTGATTCAATATTTTTTTACTTAATTATCGGTTAATCGATTCATTTCATAAAATTTTGAATCCATTGTCGTAGCGCCATCTGGTAGTGAATTTCAGAAAAAAATTTAAGATTGTATTATAATCTTTATAATAATGAATTAAGATTGAAGAATTTGTTTTCATTTAATATACCACTATTGGTTTTATATTTGCATATGACAAACTCCTTATACTAGTGCCACCAAATGATATTATCAAACTATTAATCTGTAATTTATATTCTAAAAGAAATTCTGAAAAAAATTCAAAGGATCAAATCTGACCTTTGAAGAAGAAAGAATGAAATAACCAAGAGTTCAATGCAAGGTTGGTTAAAAAGCAGCATGGACATTTTTAAGTCTTATTTAATTCTTTCTTAGATAAATTTTGTAAGCATGGAGTTTGGAAAATCGGAAAGTAAAAAAAATTGAAAGTATTATTCAAAAATGAAAAAAAAAAAAATCTTAAATTACAGTCTGGTAATTTTTCTATAAGAAGATTATGTGAATGAAAATAAAACTATGTGCATCTAATGGATATATTCGTTAAATTTAAATGAAACTTTAATCTATTTTTGCATCATTATCGAAAAATGCTTGGAGCACTGTAAAATATCAAATTCATCAGCACCACTTAAAAATAGCTCACTTTCATTCAAATTTCATCAAAATGTAATTTTGTATCATTTCGAAAATAAATTCAAAAGAAATTAAATGAGCATTCAGATGAATACAAGAGTGTGTGAATGTTGGTCCATGACATCAATTTAAAACAAGAGGTGACCAGAAATTTTCTAAAGCATTTTTCTAAAAAAACTAACTTTTTATAATTCTAAATATTTTCACTTTCTTAAATGCTCTTTTCTTGTAGTAAACAGGTGGTTATTTATAATTAAAATAATATCCTAATAATATGGTAATTCTTTGGGTTTTAATAGGGTTTTACATATTCATGCACCTTATAAAAGGAAATATAACACATTGAGAGTAACGAAATTTGATTTAAAACTTAAGAGTTCGCAGAGCCAGAAACACATGTTGAAAAACTTAAGACTTTATAGAGCCCTGTTGAACAAATCTTTAGCTTACACAGAATAAACTATTAAGGCTTTTTTATTAACAAAATTGAGATATTTTTGGTTTGAAGTGAAAAATTTAGTAAAAATAAATTAAAGGCTGAATTCACAATATCCCCCCCCCCCTATTTTTTTTTCGCAACCTCACATTTATGCACATTACGGGATAAGCAAAAGTATCCATGATTATCTTATGGAGATAAAATTGCATAATATCGGACTCAATCTTGTGAAGCAAAGAAGTAGAAAGTTCTGTAAAGTGAAGAATTTCCAATACTAGATTGGCCATGATAGACCAATGGATTGAGCCTCACGCTTTTCAGGATAGAAATTATTTAATTTTATCATCAAAGTACACATGAAATAGTTGGTTAATGGGGCATCTGAGCATTCCGTAGAAACAATATCTTTTCCTCATAAAAAAAATATCAATCCTTATCTATGGTGCGATAATCGTTCCATTGCCAGTGTGGGTTGCGCAATGAAGCCCACAGACGCCACTCTTTTAAGTATTTATGAGATGCGAAGGACATTCCGCAACACATCTGATACTTCATCTTTCTTTTCAAACAAACAGTCATTTTCAGCAAACAATCAGTCAACTTCGACGAGTAATATTTCCTTTCCTAAATGAATGGATTGAGAACGTAGGATCAAATTGCAAATATTTCTCGTTTTGAAATACACTAAAAACTCTTTTGTTATTATTGTTGCAGTAATTTATGAAAACTCTCCATCCAGATGATACCCCATTTAAGAGCTTACTAAATGTTTCTAATTACTAAAATTTACAAAGTTTGATTTCGTAATAAGAAAATCTATAACGGGCAGGGGATACACTTTCATTGAAGTCTTGTTGATAATTTATAAATAATTTTAGAATTCTATATTATACAAACGACGATAAAATAAATTTCCAACTTCAAAAGCTAATATCCAACCAACTGAAAAATTAAATTAAATTCAACTTGATCTGTCCAAATTTGAGTAAACAAGAAAGAAATTTTAATTGCGCATTAGCACATATTTGCACAACTTTCATTTCTTGTTTTCATAAACTAGTTTTTATTTTTAAAAAAACGTTTTAGCTTCCGGTCCAGTTCTCTCGGATTTTTGTGTCCAATCTACCCTCCGGGTGTAATTTCAGTAAGATAGACCTTACTAATTACAATTGCTTTCTATATTTTAGACTTTACTGGACACATTTCCAACAACGAAACTATAGCCAAAAAGCTACCGTTTTTTACAGGTTTATGAAAAAAATGAGAATTTTCAATTCGTTAGCATCAATTAAAATTAAAGCCACAAGATTCATTTTATTAAACTTTTTTTCGATATTGCTATCACACATTTATATAAATCTACATCAGCGCGGCAAACAAATTAAAAATGTGAAAGCATGGAGTTAAATAGATAATGTCACTGAAGCCGAAATCAAATTTTGCGTTGATTACCACTTTCGCATTATGCCAAAGGCATCGACAGCAAAACCAGCAATCTTTTAACTTGATTTTTATTTTTTGCATAAAGACACTCTCCTTTCCAGAAGTCAATAAACAGCGCATATAAATCATAAGTCCATTGGATAACCTATAATCTTCCAAGCTCACACAGCCGGTCATCCTCATTTGCTTTCTACTCGATAAGAACATTTTAGCTTCCGGTCCAGTTCTCTCGGATTTTTGTGTCCAATCTACCCTCCGGGTGTAATTTCAGTAAGATAGACCTTACTAATTATGTCGATACTATGCAGTAGAGCGTGAGTAAGAAGAAATGAAATTCCCAAAAGTCAAGCGGATCATGTTTCGAGGGATATTAAATGTTGGCAATAGACAGGGGGGAATTAACTGTTCACAACGCAGATTTCAGAATCAAGAAAAACCACAACAAATATTCATCCTCTATTTTTTTTTTCTCTATTTGCGGAGCTGTGTAGATAAGCAAAAAGATATATAGGATAAAAAGTAAATTATCTGTAAATTTCGTAATGTGATATGGGACATACATGATGCAAAAATTGCTTACCACGCGTTATGTGGCAGACCGCTGTGCCAATGCTACCAAATTTGGCAGTTAGTTACAAATTATCTGTAAATTTCATCATGCAATAAAGGACATACTTGATGCACAAATTGTTTTAAATTCTTTTAGGGTCAGACCGCTGAACCATTATTACAAAATTTGAAAAGTTATTACTTTTTGGTAGTAGAAACTTCGTAAAAAAGGTTTTTCAAAAAATTATATTAATTATTATTACTTTTAGTAAAAAATTAATCGAAAATTCAAAGCTTTTCTCCAGCAACTTCGGAACATTTTACTTTATAAAAACTAGTTTTACACCATTTTAAAATTTAAATCGGAATACTAATTTTAGATTCGAATAATTTTTTTTTGAATTTTATTATATTTTTAAAAATATTTTAATTTTACAAATATATTTTTCGTTGTTTTAGTGGTTGCATTTTTTCATAAGAGTATTGCGATGATATTAAACGCAATATTTTTAAACTATTTTATCGTTGATACATGGTAAAGAATTAATTTTTTGTAAATATTCTAGAGGCATACGATATGAATCTAAACCATTATTATGTTATGTTATATCGGATAAGAGGTACAAAATCTCGATAAATATTTTAGAGACTTATCCCTGCATTATACAGTGATGCGTTATGCATGCGATAAATTATTTACATTTGAACTCAAAAGTTTAAAAGCATAAGGTAAGCAAGAAAATGTGCATAGGACGAAAGCAAGTATATTTTGGAAATGCAGTAAAAAGAGACCACTTCCTACATTTTTTGGAGAACTTTTGAATAATATGAGGCATATTTGCATGTGATAAATTATTTTTCAGCTAAACGTTACTATTAAATCATAATTTCATGTTCATTCATTTATGATTCCGTAAATCTTTAAAGGTAAATTCGTCCAGAATTGCAATAATAATCAAAAAGCGTTTAATCTTATTTAGGAACTCATACATATTATATAAAACTCACCATCAAATGTTAGGAAATTGTATTTCTCCACTTTCTGGTTATTTGGTTAAGAAGAACGCCATGACTATTGTATTGAATACGAGATTAAATCTTTAGCTCAAATTTAAATGAAACTGGTAATAATTTTTGAGAGAAATAACAAAAAATTATGGATTCGTCTTTCATAAAATTTATCTCTTATGCATTACACACAATTTTATCTAATGAATCAGTTTTACTCAATTCTAAGGAATCATTAAATTCTGATTCATAACTAATCTTATCACTCATCAGATCTTATAATAAATGTTATAGTTAACCGCGAATATGTCTGATGCTGTAATTCTAAGAGAGTCGAGTTGTATATTTGCTTATAAACTAGTGTACAGAATAAAAATAAAGTTAATAAAATATTTTTTAATTCCTTCCGTAAAAGTTCGTGGCTGTTCTGTGTCACTTCGAAAGTTTTTTAATAATTATCTATGTAAAAAAATCGTGCATTGGTTTGTTAAGAATATACATCAAGATCAATTTCAGAAGCATTTTTCTTACGTTATTTACTTGAAATTATATTAGGTAAGGAATTTTTTTTTAAATATTTTTTAATTCGTTCTGTAAAAGTGTGTGGTTTCACTGTGCCATTTTGATAGTTTTTTAATCATGTATTGGATTTTTTAACAATATACACAAAATTCAAAATCAATTTGAAAATTATTTTTCATTTGTAACATACACGCAGTTATATACGTTACTGAATTTTTTTAAAATATTTCTTTCATTTTTTCAGTAAAAGTGCGTAACTTCTCTGTGCCATTTCTATAGTTTTTTAATCTATATTTATATTAAAAAACTATACATTGATTTCTTACAAATATATACAAAATTCAAGATTAATTTGAAAATTATTTTTCTTACGTTACTTACATTCAATTATACAGTTATACGTTGCTGAATTTTTGTAAAAATATTTTTTAATTCGTTCCGTAAAAGTGTGTGGCTTCTCTATGACGTTTCGATAGTTTTTTAATCATTATCTATATTAAAATAATTATACATTGGTTAAAAATTATTCATTTGTTAAGAATAAACACAAAATTTAAGATAAATTTGAATTAATTTTTCTTACCTTACTTACATACAGTTATACAGTTACAAGTTAATGAACTTTAAAAAAATATTTTTTTTTATTCTGTCCGTAAAAGTGCATGGCTTCTTTGTTCCATTTCGATAGTTTTTTTAATCATTATCTGTATTTCAAAAACATGCTTTGGTTTGTTAAGAATATACCCAAAATTCAAGGTTAATCTGAAAATACTTTTTTCTTACTTTAATTAAACGCATTAATAGCGAGTCACATTGTTCACAGCATTTTCGAAATAACTAAAGTAAAAAGCTCGCATATGATTAAGATTCATTTTTATAATAACTTAATAATAAATAAACTGAAGCGAGTAAATATATGTAATCATAGAGCCATATTTTTTCATATACAAACTTACACACAAAAGTATGTTGATGATAATCGAGGAAAAAATGCCAGAAAAATATCGAACGAGCCTGGAATTTATCCAACTCCGGATGGAACACCCTTAATTTGATGTTCTTCCAGAACATCTAACTCATCCCCGGCGATGAAATAAATCATAAAAGGATCGTAGTTTTAAAAAGATGCTGGTATAACCACTGGCCTTCCAAACGAGCGGAGCTATGCAGCTGCGATAAACGCAGCATTTAAACTATAGTTATGAGTTATAAAAATGTTTATAAAGCCTTTTAGTCTGAAAAATTGATTAATATTTCATTGAAAATGACACATTACTCTCATCTGTGCTGTAAATAATTTTACTTAAACCCCGCTATAAACCAAAAAGCAGCATTGAATAATATTAGGAGATAGATTAGGAAATTATTTAAATATAGATTAGAAGAATATTTCCATTGACTTCGTCATGTCTTTTGATAACTGCGCGCATTTTGTGTTTAGACTGGTTGTATGTTGAAGAAAATTAGATATTCATTTGCATACCAGACACAAATTTTTGAATTATTGTGTTATCATATGTATGAATAGACGAATAGACAGACAGCCATTCCGATGACGGATTTAGTCAAAATGTGGATACAGATCTTCAGTAAAGTCTGGTATATGCGCATGCGCAGTCTAAAGATGAAACGCCTACTTCTTAGGCGTCGTTCCCAACTGCTCTTCATGAAAACGAACTGGGTGAAGTGATGTAGAAATTTTGAAAAGAGGTGCCATTTCAGGGGTCCCGTCATCTGAACAAGGTTCAACATATTGATTTCGGTACATAATAATCCCCTTGTGTTGTTCCAATATAAGATGAAATTATAACTGCACAATCGAGAGAATGGGAAAGAAAAATTTACAACCAAAGGAAAATATAGTGTTTACGAATAATGGAAGACAATTTTCAATAAAAAATGAAAAGGGGCATTTAAATGTTATTATTCGCGCTTCATACTTACAACTAATATATTTATACCTTATAAAATGGTATTGTGCACCCCAAAGCGATTTTTTTTTAAATTGGGGGTTTAGTTTAGTTTAGTTAAATTAACGTCCCATTGTAAAGCAACACTAGGGCTATTGTGGGACGGAACTCGTAATTTTTAACCGCGGTCAGATGACGAGGACGACACTTGAGCTGGCAACCCCTCTCCACACCACACCAGCGGGAGGACGTTTGGCATGATGGATTTAACGTGCAACAGGCCCCTTACACGACGGTTCTTCGGTGGAAACGGGTCTTGAACCTGAAACCCTACGTCTCACAAGCCGAGACTTCACCACCTGGCCACCGCGGCCTTTAAACTGTGGGAGTTATACTTAAAATCTGACATCATTTCAGTGATAACTTCCAAAAACATTATGGCACCAAACTGGTTTTCATACCGTTTCAAAATCTAAAAAAATATTTTTTTAACGATTTCAGTTTAATAGTCAGGTACACTTTTCCTAACTTTTGGCAATTTTGATTTTTTTTTTTTTTATTTTGCTTAATTTCTAACCATACAGAAATCATTGTTATTATCAAACTCAAACTATTTTTTACTTTCATCAAATCGAGGTATTCCTTTTTATCGTTGAAAGCTAAGGAAGAAGGATTATGATAATATCTATGTAATTTACAAAACAAATTAAAAGTGAATATGCAATATCGTGAAAGCAAAAACAGAGATGAGCCGGACAATTTCATTTTTAATAGTGCTATGATATCATGAGACTAGTCTCAATTAGGAAAGTCCAAACACAGAATTAACTGAACATATGTAAGACGATCAAAATAGTTCAGTTTTAATATCTGACAGTTTACGGAATCGTGGATATGAAATTACGTCTAATTGATTTAACCGAAATTAAATATAACCAATCATCCGGGCAAACCAGCTGATCGCCAAAGGCTAGAAAAAAACTCCCGCATATTTAGCATCTATCTAGAATGTTTTTTTTTTTTGTTTTTTTTTTTTTTTTTTTTTGTTTTTTTTAATGAAGAAGAAGAAGAAATGAAAAACCATACCTAATATTTTGAGAAAAATACCCGAAATTTTGATGTTCGCATACAATCAGACAGTATAAAAGACTCACTTACATGAAAAAAATATAAATAAATTTAATAAAAACAGTTTTTTAAATGTATTTTTATTAGTGTGATAAAATATTTTTTCTACATTTTAGTCTTAAATTCATAATTAATTATTATAAATATTATCAAATCTTGATTATTTTTTTTTTTGAGAATTACTATCAACGAGCACCCAGCAAATTGAATCAATATATAATAAAATTATTTGATTATATAATAAATAAGTTTCTGAAAGCCTTAAAATAGTAGTTTGTCATCCAGAATATTAACGTATACAAAATTTCAAACATTTAGTGCAACAGGAAAGGAATGGAAAACCAATTAGGAATTTCTATCACAACAAATATACAAGTAAAATAAAAGAGTTAAAAACCTATTCTAGATACTCAAAAGAAAAGTTTCTTCATATGAAAAGATGTGTATACATGAAAAGAAAGAAAAGACAAATTCCAGGATACTCGAAAGAAAACTTTCTACACTTCTGTCGCCGAAATCTCGACATCAAAATGAAAGATTAAAAAGAGTCTTGACAAGATAACCAGTTGAGGCAAATGCCCTTTCTAGTATCTTTCCCCCGAGTTTCTCCCTCCCAGTTTCCCGAGAGCGGGAGTGAAAGAATTAACTCCGAAATGAGGCATCCCCTAATGAAAATCGATCTCGGGCTCTCAAACTGGATCCCCAATCTCTGCATTTACGGAAAAAAGTTGGGAGGAGCTACACCTGCCAGCTTTTCGTCTACATATACATTTCTTTAAAAGAAAAAAGCTCAGAGGATAGATCATCTCAAAAAGCTACATCTTCATAAACCTGCAGTCAAGATACAAAAATTTCCTTTGACAGTTTAATAATTCAATGCTTGTTCTCCATACAGTTTTGTTAATTTTGAATATTTATCAGAACCTACTTCCGCTGAAATCTTCTCAGAAATTTTATGTTCCATTCAATACAATTTATAAATAGATTTTAAAACACCGATATTTTGATTTGATTTGATTTTGATTTGTGAGATGTTTTGACGAAAGAGTCACATTTGGCCAAGCTACGCCAATGAAACTTTGGTACAGCATTTATAATCGTATATCCATGTTTTTAACATACTGCAATCGTTAAAAAAATGGATCGAGAGATTTCAATCAGTCTCCATATTTTAAATCTCTGTGAATCCGAAAAGACTGTTTTTTGGAGCTATGCCTATTTGTCTGTGAACATGACAATTCTAAAACATGAAAAGTTAGAACGATAGGAATTTGATATATTATCTTTATTCCAAAAGCGAGCATTTCTATCAAATTTTGAACGATATCCTTCAAACGAAATCGTATCTATAAACATCTCAACACAGCTACGTAAAAACGCATCAGTGCAGAGTTGTAGATATATATCAAATTTTGAATTTTGGGCCAAATTCCTTTAAGCATATATTATCTATCTATTTCTGTGATTGTGTTAATGCATACACGATAACTCAAAAACATAATGAATTATATATATATATATATATATATATATATATATATATATATATATATATATATATATATATATATATATATATATATATATATATATATATATATATATATATATATATATATATATATATATATATATATATATATATATTTGTATGTTGTCTTTTTTTTTTTTTTTTCAGATCTCTATCAGATTTTGCACCAAATTAGTCAACGAAAAGATTTACTGATCCTAATTCCTTACTTTAATAAAATACACTATTCGCTTCGTTGTAAAAATATTGCAAAATTTGCAGCATTATTGAAATATATTGTCAGATTTTGCACCAAATTGATCAGCGGGAAGATATACTAATCCAAATTCCTCGCTTTAGTTAAAGATAAACACAAAACTCGCTTCACTGTATAAAAATTTCGAACTTTGCTACTATTGCTAAAATATAATATCACATTTTGCACCAAATTGGGCAACGGAAAGATATACTGGTCCAAATTCCTCACTTCAGTTAAAGATAAATACAAAACTCGCTTCATTGTAGAAACATTGTAAATTTTGCCAGCATTGTTGAAATATAGCGAGCACTCTCTCTGGTGTAATCTGTTCACACGCAGAAACTTTAAATTGCGAAATTATATACCTAGTAAAAACAGTGTGAAAATCCTGAATTAATCTTAGTGAGGTACACAGCATAGTATCTTGTCTATTTAAAATCTTCAGCAGTGCATATAAATTCATTTCAATGTGTTTACAGAAGTTGTAACCGTGTCTAAGTAATACCCAGAACAACATTAAAGGATTCAAGCGTAATAAACTTCAGTTACACGGCCACCGTAAGTGTTGTACTAGAAGCATAAATCTTCTCCACATATATTTCTCTAAGTAACAAATTCTTCACCGTCTTTTATCCAATCTTGAAAAACACCATTTAATACTTTATTCTGGTTCCCTTAGCCGTCTTCTTTATGGGACAAATCTGTTTTATGGGGAGGTATTTATCCATTAATTTATATTCTATATGACATGATTCAATGTTTATAGTCAGACTATTAATGATGAGAAATAGCCCTTCTAAAACATATGTTCACTGAAGTACTTCAGATTAGTAAGAAGATAAGTTAACCGCTGCAAATAAAAAAATGGTTTAACAAATTCAGGAAAAGTCATTTTTCTAGCAATTTTATAAAAGTTTTCAGTGAGTTTTCTTATGTACTTAGAAATGTATATTTATCATATAAACCATGAATTGCAATTAGGTATAGTAGAATGGATAAAGAAAAAATATTCATGTCATAAATAATTCAAAATAAATTTATATGCAGAAAAAAAAAACAAAGCAATTACGAAAAAAAATCTGAATATCTACATACTGTATTCAGATATTTTTATAAACATAAATTGGCAATAACATAAATAATTATAGAAAGGAGTTAGAAGATGTACTTCTACAGCTTTAAATACAACTTGGAAAATATTTTTAATATATGAATTGCCTTCTTTATATTACAAAAAAAACTCCAATGTAGCAAACAATTTAAAATACTTTATATTTCATTCTAGATAAACATTCATTATATGCAAGTTTCAATTAAATTTGCATACAAGAAATGAAAAGTGAAACAGTGGCTTTCAAATTACTTGAATACAGGCTGAAGAATGTATATTTATTTCAAAAATATTAATAAATTAATAACAACAATAATATAAATTACAACAAAATCAGTAATTGAAAATAGTTTTTTCTCCATAACCATTTGATCGGGCTATGAACTCCAATTTCGACTTCATATTCGATAAAAACAAGTTATCGTTGGATGCAGTATTGAGATTAAATTAATATGTACGACATAAGCAAATTAAGCAACAATAAATAGATTATCTGCATGCATTTACTAAATATTTCACAAACTTTACGCATGCAACAATGAAATCAAGTGAACAAAATAGTTAAGGAATTGCTACCATAAGCTACTATTAAGCAAAACTTCCTTCTCAAAATACATAAAAAACAAACATTCATAGCATAAAATAAAATTAATATTACCATATATGTATTAACACAATGAATGCCACTGGATTGAATTAGTTCCAAATGTGAAAAGCAATCAACAAATTACGAAACAATTTATACATTAAAAGAAGAAAAGGAACATTTCTTTATTGCATTATATCATTTTCGAAACCATCATATCATTTTAATAGTAGTTCGGTTACTCAAGTTGAAGAAGTAACAACTCTAAATAAAATGTTATCATTAAGTTACAAGACAGCTTAAACATTGAGAGATGAAGTACATTCTTTTTTTTAATATAACATACGAAATATTCAATATTATTCCTGCAATTCAAATTGGAATTGTAGTAAATAATTATGAATATTCAATTTTTTTACAAAAAACGATTAATAGCCATAATTTTATAACGAAACATATTTATTTAAGATTCAAATTTAAATTCTTTTCTAACGAAATTTCAGTTTCTATTTTTATGAAGATTACTTTTTCGTTATAAATTATTTATTAAATTAACTTTAAATTTAAATTTTAAATAAGATCACTATTTCAATTTCAAGTTTTCATCAAAGTAAATTCGAAATTAAGTTCTTTATTTAAATCACTATTCCAATTTAAATTCCATAATTGTATCTCTAATCCAATATAAATCATTTTTTAAATTAAATTTCTTCACTAGTTAAAGCTCTTATTATATGAAATTACCATTTTAATTTCACTCTTTCATTGGTTTCATCTTGTAAACCTAATCACTACTCCAATTTAAATTCTGAAACTAAACTACTAGTCCATTTTTAATTTTGAAACTAAACTGCTATTCCATTTTAATTCGAAAAGTAAATCACTAATTTAATGTAAATTCTAAAACTAAATCTCTATTCCAATTTAAATCTACAGCAGTTTAATTTTTAAATAAAATCGCTATTTACGCTTAAACACATAAATTAAATTTAAATACCATTTTAAATTCTCAAATTAAACCTCTATTCCATTTTAAATTCCTTACAAGCTTAAAAAAGTAACAAAACCATGATCAATAAACTTGCAACGATTTATTTAAACGCACGCAATCACGGGCGAAGGAATTCTTCCCCCCAAGTTAAGTTTCTCCCGAACTTGGACGGGAATTGCTCCAAGTTAAAGAATACTTCGAAATTTCATCTTTAATGAATGATCAGACTTGAAAAGTGCTGCCCTTGAGGAAAAAGCAGATCGACTTTTCAGTCGAATGTGGGGTCGACTCTTAATCTGGGTGAAATTCCATGGCCAAGACAAAATCGATAGCGTTTCCGACAAGGAACTTCCTTTGTCCTTTCAGAAATGTCCCATGCGAGTACAGAGGGGAATCATATCATTGTTTCAATTTATTTTGGTTAAAAAGTATCAGGAGACGTGCAACACGCATTTTTATCGACTTCCAGTCTACTTTTAGCTTTTACTGAAGAGCGTGATTATTTATTTATCTTGAAGAAAAGATATACCTGCGACGGGAACTGTCAATTTTCTCGTAAAAAAAGGCATACAACAGTTTAAAGTCAATTTAAAATACCCCACTTCTTTAATATTAAGGTTTTACAGTACAGCCCTTATTTTACGCTTTTCAAGAGACCAGAGAAATAGTGGTATAAATTGGTGGAAAGGTAAATCGCGGATATAAATTAGTGGAAAATTAAAATCAGTTAACATTATAACCACTGAACAAATTGTAGTAAGCAATAAAAAAAAATATTAATGATGGGAGTGTTAATATTACATTTATTTTTCTATAATAAATAAGATTATAAAAAGATATAAAATCTTAATTTTAAATATCTCAAAACCTTCTTTTATAACTAAATATACCAAAGAGAATTAAAAGGACTTATTGTTTCTATTTCAGTTTCTAAATGTATTACATATTTTGCCAAAAATTATTAAAATCAGAAGGGAAATAATTTATACATTGGATACGTTTGATCCTATACAATTTTTTTAAATATAAGCCGCCCCGTTCTATAAAAATGGATACAAAAAATGTAAAAAAGAATTTTTAAATTTATATTCACAGTTTTGTGAAAGAAAAGTATATTATTCAATTATGCAAATATCAAAATTTCATAAAATATAAACTTTGAACATCTCCAAAAACAAAGTTGTAAAGAAACGAATAATTTTTACAAATTTTGAGCAGGATTCTTTTTGTATCCTACACTTTATATCACGAGTAAAATTACATTTGCATACGTCCAGAAAAATAGCAAGATAAGCTTACGCTTCTAAAATGTAATATCTATGTAAAATTAACATTCTTTACTCCAAAAAGATGTCGAAATTGAGAAAGAAAGCTTATTTTTGATCAGAACTTAATATTTAGGACAATGTGTGAAACATATTTACATCATCTACATTTTCGTTTTTCTCAAATCAAGTTCTAATAATTATTAATTTACAAAAAAAAATTTACTCAGTGCAAATTTTATTTAATGCAAGAACTTTTTAAAAGAAAAGTGTCTGTTAATTTACTGTAATTTCTTTTATTTCATTTGCTATTTTTCTTCTGTCTTTCTTTACACTCATTAAAAAAGATTTTCATAGCAGCGTCTGAAACTGGTCAAAAATTTGGACTTCAAAATTATATCATAAAAGCATAGATAACTTATAGAAATAATATAAGATAATTGTAATTTTAATCACGTTTAAAATATATTTTAATTTTTAATATGTGATCAAAATTCTTCTATGTTATGATATTCATTTTGAATTAATTGCTTTATAATATTGTTTTTAGTATTTTACTTTGTTTAATTTTATTTTGTCTTTCATATTTTAACGAAAGAAAAAAAATTTTAGCCTTTTGATATACTAATAAAAGCATGTTTTTAAATGCTTTTATTAAATTTTTATCATTTTTCACTTTTTAGTCTTTAATTTATTTCATATATCATTTATATAATTATTATGGAATCTTAAAATTCACTGCCAAAAGACGGCATCCATGTAAAATCAAAATTTGATTCAAATCAATCTAAGTTCTAAAAATATTAAAAAATTGTACTGTCCTTAAAAACACACACCTGTACAAGATTACAATTAAATAGCATATTAATAAGTGAGTAGAAATCTATTAAAACATTTCAGGCTTAAAAACATTAAAAATTCAAAACTAAATTTAATAACAACAGTTTTTTAAAATCCCATTCTTACTTCTGTGTTAAAAAACATTTCTTTATTTTAATTATTATTTTACTTCCTGATCTTTAATTCCTAATATTATGAAATTTTGATACCAGTATTTTTCTAAGTTTCGCAACCAAATGGCACTATATCAGTATTTAATTAAATAAATAGATTGACTCTTAATTAAAAATATTAAAACAGTTTATTGTCCTCGAGAATACATAAGTAAACAAAATTTCCGAGCCCTAGCATATCAGGAAGTGAGCATATATATATATATATATATATATATATATATATATATATATATATATATATATATATATATATATATATATATATATATATATATATATATATATATATATATATATATATATAATTATTATTATTATTATAAAAGCATAGATAAACCATGCAAGGTAGAGATAATTCTTATTTTCCTGAATATTCAATGAATATTTTAATGTTATTTTATTAATTTAATATATTTTTGCATTGTCTTAAGGAACACACAGAATCAATGACAGAATTTTTACACAAAATCAATGACACCTAAAAAAATACTCCGATGAATGATATTATAAAATAAAATCAAAATCTACAAAAAAAAAAATCTGAAAAATTCATAGAGATTTATGAACACAAGCTATCTATAGAAAAATCGGCAAACATATTTTCTCAGGAATATTTTTATAACCGAATCCCCGCTTATAGGTCACAGAGCGTGTAATATGAACTGAGGTCTAAACGAAAATATGAGCTGAGGGATATGAATAATTCATCCCCCACCCCTCCTAAGCCCTCTTGTCTGGGTCAGAGGGATTTTTCCCATTCAAACGGAACGTATTATCGAATCTTTCATCTAAACTGCTCATATCAAAGGACAGCCAAAAATGTAAAAATATGCTAATATAAATTGATATACCCGGCGATGCTCAGAATGAAAATATTTTATTTTCTACTATTTAAGGACATGTATACAATTTTAATGAGAAAATACTTTTATTTTTTAAAATATTAAAATTCGAGACATCTTATCATCCGTAGCTTCCTTTTTTAAAGTAAAATTAGAATATTAATTGTGCCAAAGATTTTTTAAATCTTTTTGCTTCTCGAAAAAATAGAGAGTATATATACCAAACGATTTTTAAAAACTGTTGAAACCTAATAAATTATTATAAATTTTGAAAAGAACGATGAAAAATTTAATTGAACATCGCATGTGCCAACACGAAGCCATATAAATAAAGTAATCTTCAGAGCTTCAAAAGGCTGTGTCCACAAATGGAAATGCAAGGTTTCAACGGTAAGTTCTATAAATTTGTTTTCTACAATTAAACGTGAACAAGATTATTGCTCATTTTGAATTCAATTTTATGTTCTGACGTTTAGTGAGACTAAATTCATAAAGATATGATAAACATGGTATGAATTGCATATTGGGTGTCGGTTTTAAATCAGACTACTTCAATAGCATATTTACTAAAACAGTCCTAATGTTTGGATGTTTTAAACTTCTGCTGTGAATGTGTCTATAGCAAAGAACTTAGTAGCCTCCTGAGAGTCTTTCTCTAAAAAGCAAATTCACGTTGTCACTCCCGAAGATGCTTATCTGAGTAACCTAGGGCTTTGGGATTGCTCGTTTAAAATATGTATAACACTTTTTTATATGAATAACTACAGAAAAGGATGAAATTATCTCTTCGTTATTGAAAACACAGATTTTAATCAATGAAAAATTTGCTACTTTATTAATTGACACCTTAATTAACTACATGAAAACTTTTTTGGCTTCATATAATTAGTGAGAAAATTTTGAAGAAAGTCTATTCCGTAGATTGTATTTCTAAAGTGTACAAACAATTTATGACTTTTCGCTTTTATTTACTTAGATAACATAAATCTCATGAAAGATCCTCTTATGTAATATAAAACACAATGTTACGGTGGAATACAAGTAACATTTTGCAATATAAGGACATGCTGTTAATAATTTATATTCATATGAACGCTGTTGCTGCTTTAATTTTGAAAATGCCTTATAAAATAAGACAACGACGTTAAAAAAATGTAAATGAATATGCAAGATACTCACTCTACTCGTGGTCCTATAATATATTTTTAAATCATCAGAAATAGACAGAAACTTCCAATCGGAAAAAAAATGCTCTAAATAAAGCAAATAATTATATTTTATGTGGTTTTAGTCAATAAATGCACTTAAATAGTTAATAAGCCTGCACTCTTACACCGTTTTCCAACTTATTGGTCATTTATTTAAAAAAAATATCTTTGATACACTAACGTGTTAAACAAAAAAAGCTCCTCTCTTCTGCGAATAAAACTGACCGAGTTGTGAAACTTTGAATTTCATTATCTTAGGTTCATTAACAAGCACTTCGAAAGAGTATTGTGATTTGACTTATGGATTCTCTTTGGGGGGGGGGATCTAATATCGTGTAAAATAATGATACTCCAAACTTCTTAACTCGATTAGTTTTAGTAGGATATAAAGCAACTTTTTTTGTTTAAAATGTTAGTGTATCATGATTATAAGAGTACAGGGGGACTGTATTTAAATGAAAAATCCACAATTTTTTTACAAGTACATATATTTACCCAAACTATAATTCTTTACGCCATTTAGAGATTTTTTTTCTACTGGAAGTATAAGTCTATATCTAATGATTTAGAAATAAAGCATTAAGTCACGATTAGAGCGGACCCCTTGATCTTTGATGAACTAATATGGCCTTCTTCAGTTGGAAAAATTTGATGCTTAGAGATTATAAGAAGAGAATTCCAGAGATAAGTCAACTGTTAAAAATAACCGTTTATGAGAAAAATAAACAAATATTTCTATTAAATGCAATGGTTTGGTAAAAAAAAAAGTTGAAAGCATCTTTTTGCTTTGAAAAGAAACATAGTACTTTTCGGTTTCGATAAATATGTACTATTACACAATTTAACTTTCATTTATATAACTTTATTAATAAATTTTAAAATATTTGGTTTGGTTTTAAAAATATTTGGTCATAAAATCATTTTTCCCAAACACTTCCGATAAATTATTTTATTTTTATTTTCTATCTGTTGAATAAACTAAATAAAGAGTCAGTTGCAAGGAATTTCCCATATATTTATGTACTTGTCAGTACAAGAAGAAAAAAATATTAATAAAATTTATAATCTTAAAAAACGAAGAGCATTCCTAATAAGACTTTGAAAATGACACAAAAAATAACAAATTAATTATATAGAGTCAACCCGCTATTTATAATGGCTTTCTTTCATTGTTGATGATATGTAATGAACAGTAAATTCTGCTAACGTCCTCTTTCTAATGTTTAGAGTAGGTTTGGAAAGCAGTATTTGTTCAGGTGTCGTTCAAATCTGCTTTCCTCTAATTAAAATTGGAAAGTCCATGTCAAAACAGCATTCACACAACTTAAAAACATAATATAGATCTCACTAAACCAAAACTGAAGTAGCAGACATTGGCAAAAAGATTTGAAATCCTCGAGCTCCTTATTCGCGATCATAAACATATTGGCTGTGCGTAACACGAAATATCTTTTCCAAGATTAATGAGGGAATTAGGAAAGAGATATATCGACAAAGATAATTTTTTTGGTTACTTGATTGACGTTAAGCACTATGAAAGCCACCGCAGTATATGTTTTTACAAGTGTCTGCTAATTGATCTCGGAAGATGTAGGGATTAGGGTCTGGTGCTTAAGTTCGACCTTCTGTCAAAGTCGAGGGTTTCTTAAGGCGCCCAAGAATCATAATCTTTCATGTCGTATGATTATATTTCCATCTTAAAGATTTCTTTAAGAATGTCATGCTTATTTTTGTCTGCAAGTCATACTTCGCAGACATGACTTCATAAATATATAAAAAAAAACTTGGAATGGATGACATCTGTGAAAATAAAGTCATATTTTTCTAAGGATATAAAAAAAAAGAAACGAGCCGTATTAACAAGCAACGAAAAAATTGCGTCTTGATAAAAAAAAAATATGAATGAATAAAAAAACAAAGGAAATGAAATGATACCGCAAATGTCTTTATTTATTAGAATACGAATTCATTCCCATAAGAAATAAGATCAAAACCAAAATCTTGAAAACACTTAAGAATAATTCAAGAATAAGTAAGAATAATTGAAGAACATTTAAGAATAACTGAAAGAAAGGAGTGAAAATAAGGGAAATACATTTTAAATAAATATCTTAATATACATTTAAAAATGGATTTATGAGAAAAGCAAAGATATCATTGATAAGTGAAAATTATTATGAGATGAATGAATAACAATTAGTTACATAAATCTCAAAATTGGGAATGGAGGAATTAGTGAATATTTACATCTAATTTAAGAGATCCCAAGGCTGAATGAATGTTCTGATTTAATTCACTTTGCTACTCTTAAAAATGAATGGATAAAATTTTCAGGATTTTTCTGGCTTCGTTTAACAGAAAAGTAAACAAAAAATTGAGACTAATAAAACGGTGTTTTGCTTTAGTAAGCACATATGAAGCTACCAAACCCTGATGTTGAATGTGAAATAGGTAAGTTAAGGGTGTATATATTTTCAAGGCTGCTCTTTCTATTTAAATGCCTCAGGCTTATTGTTTATTATCATGATTCTAAAAGTTATTTCTCACAGAAAAATGCAGGTGGTTTCATTTCTACTAAGAATAAGTCTTACTCATATTCGCACAATCAAGGATTTTAAGAGACTAACACTTAATTCGAACTTTTTGGGTCGTAGAAACATGAATTTTATTAATTGAAATATTAAAAATTATGTTCTACATAGCATTACTACATCAGAATTATTTCAGCTTTATTTAATTCATCTCAATTTAAGGAAATCAACGAAAGAATTTTTCATACAAAAAAGAAGCTTATCTTTATATAATGCATCTTAAACAGTATCTGTATAATTGATGCAGTTTAGATGGATCAGTTTCCTAGCAATCTAAAATGAGATGCATCGTTTATTTAAAAGAAAGAAAGATCAGATAATATAATACGTAAACCCAAGCGGTGCTTTCATTCTGATCAGGTATTTTTTCACAAGAAGCACGTAGAGAATATATTAATAAGAATTAGAACAATTTTATAATTTAATAACCCAAAATTCTCAATAAATATTCAGTGTATATAGTTATCCTTAATAGATTATGGCAGAAAAATTCAGTTAGGAATTTTTTTCCACAAAATATATCTTGAAAAGGTTTTAATTAAGATGGGCAAAAATGTTTCCAATTATTTCAATTAGATGTGTCGGATTACTATTATTTATAAATGACAGAACATCTTATGCATTAAAATTGAACCAGTAAATCTTTTATTCCATCATTCATCCGTAACTTCTGTCTTAAATCATTTTTTATTCTTTATAATTCTATCGGTTCTAACATATCAGAATGGATAGTTGTACAACTCTTATAAAATATGGATGACGCATTCAAAGTTTTTTATGTTTAGTTGCATATTTTATTCCACATTATTTTATACGAAGTTGAATAAAGGAACTTGAACTTGACGTATAATTAGAGTCAAACACTAAGCATTAACACCCTATGGATCTTTATTACCTTTTTAAAAAGAAAATCAAACAAGAGCTGATGGTTTTATTTAGGATTATAAAAGAATTACGTAGGTAACAATAAAATGAAATTCAAAATGAGAAGGGTTAAATTTCTTGTAATAACGAAAATTAATTTAAGATTAAGTGCCGAATTAATGTTTTAACAAAAATAGTTTAAAACATTGAATACAGAAAGATCAGATATAAAACATTGAACTACTACCATTCGGTTGGCTGGCGTTAATTGAAATATATGTTACCTCTTAAATATTGAAATCAAATAAAATACAAAATATCTCGTTAATCAGAAGATTACTGGCTAAAATCACAATGAAATGGAAACATGCGAGATTTATAACAATGTTATTGAAGGTTTGAATTAATATCCAGACAAATAACTCAGTAGGTAAATTAGTAACTGAAAAACAAGTAATACTTTTATTTCACTAAGTAATAATCAAAATATTGTAAAAAAAGTATCCCTAATAATTGTTGAACATAAAAGCATTTATTCACCAATTATTTTGGTGTATGACTGCAACAAAGAGTTAAACAGTAATAGTTAGTATCGGGAACAGTTTCATCTGAGGAGTTTCTGCCTTTAAATGACTCGGAATGTATTAATAAAATTATTAACTAGGTGGATATTATCGGAAAAATTCTTATTTTATCGACAATCCCACATTTTAATGGGAAAAATCAAGTAATATACAGATAAATTAATATACACGTGAGCGGCTTTTCAAACTAAAATGGTACCGCATACATGTATAATTATTTGAATGAGTGAAGGGGTGACTTTTTTGATGGCGCAAATATCGTATTTGGCGAAGTTATGCCAATTACAGTATTCCTGATGGATAATAATTCTGGGAGTGGGAGGTAAAGTAATATTCTGCTACATGCTGAACTTAGGAACTTATGCGCCAAACTGTTATCGATTTTTTTGTAACCATTCTTTGGATAATATCATTTAAAATTTTAAATGCGGATTAATTTCTTCGAATAATTAAATTTTTATTATTTTGTAGTAATTTGTGTGATGCCATTTCTATATAGGGTTATTAATTTCTTTATGTTCAGTAGAAGACCTACTCTGGCTTTCTAATAAATGCTGAATTCAAGAACAAAATTTACGATATTTATGCGCAAACCTTTTGACGATTTTTTGTAGCCATTCTTAAGATAAGGCATTCAATATTTACTTAAAATTGTAAATGTAAATTAGTTTCTACGAATAATTACACTCTTATTATTTGAAATTAGTTTTTGTAATTCTGTTTCGTCATGAAGCTTTAATTTCTTTATGTTCAGTAGAAGCACTACTTTGGCCTTCCTTTGGCCTTAGATAAGATAACTAAAAATATAGCCTAGTGAAACGTTAGCTAAAGAATATTGATTCTTTTCAGTGGAGGTTGCGACGTGTCCCGCATTCTAATAATGGTTACCCACAGTGATGCAGCTATTCATTAAAAGTCAACAAAAAGAGAAATAGAATCGTGACCTTTGAAAGTCCTAAAATTTTCTATGTGCGACCTAAAGGCCTTTCAGAATTCTAAATCACTGTTGATTTTTTCAATATATAAAAGTCTTTTTCAAATAGTTTCCCCTCCGCAAGTAAAAGTATTCGAATAGAAATTGAAACGGAAATGATAGAGACAGAAAAATCCAACAATTCAGGAGCAGAAAGCAACAGAAAAGGGAATGTAACATTATTTGAAAATTATTGCATCATAAAATAATGTGAGAATTGCGAAACAGATATTAAGTAATAAATAAACAATACATTTTTATAGCAAACCGTAAACATTTACAGCTACGCACCTCAGAGATTGTTGTAAGATATTCGACAAAGCGTCTTTCGGGAAGAATTTTTTTTTTTCAAAAAATAAAGAAATATACAAAATGAAAACTGAAATTTAAAAACTGGAATGATATTACATTAAATAATTTTTTTTCTCAGGAATTAATCATTTCTTAAAGCCTTATACCGAGTGATTTTTCAATTTCTCGCTAAAGAAATATACGAAGAGAAAACATTACGATTGTCAAAAAAATCTACCTAGGGACCTTAATAAACTTCTACATTTTAGACCTCTCTAAATGTAAGTATAAAAAGCATTTTTGGAGTTATTCCTGACTCTCTGACCTTGGGTATGTAAACACAATAGCTCAAAATGGTTAAAGATGGAAAATTGCAATTTAGAACATAGTCACCAAGAAATATGTTTAAATACGCATCAAATTTTGCAATATATTCTTCAAATAGGAGTGTACCTGTCTGTCAGTCCACTAATGCGCGCATATAAACACGATAATTCAAAAATGCAACAAGTAGAAGAATAGAATTCGACCTTTGAATTCTACTTCACATTTTAAATCTCTTTCAAAAAATTGATCAATTATGCTAAAGATTGCATGGTCTCACTATCGTTCTACCCATGTGTATGTGAACTTAATAACTAAAAACTACAATGAGATGGATAAATAAAATTTGGTATCACTTGATTGCAACACATAATCGCTGGGGAAGCTTGCTCTTCCTTTATAAATCAGCAATACAATAGCAAAATCAAATTTTTGATTCATATGGTACAAAAACCTTATCCAAGAATCTACTCTAGCCTCTGCAGCATAGCACGTTAACACAAGAGTCGGCAATAATGGCAAAATGTGTTATGACTTGATTACAGCACATAATCGCCCACGGAGCTGGCATTTCCTATATTAACCAACAACAAAAGCAAATTTTCGACTCACACACGACAAAAACTTTATACAAGAATCCAACCTGGCCTCCACAGCGTGGAAGGTTACCACAACAGCCAGCAGTAACGGTTAAAATTTGTTAAGATTAAATTACAACACAATCGCCGATGAAAATGGCGCTTCTTTTATTAACTAATATCACAACAGCAAAATCAAATTTCTGACTCACATAGAACAAAATACTTATCACGGAGTATAACCCAGCCCCCATAGCATGGCACGTTACCACAAAAGTCGGCATTAACGATAAAATTAGTTATGACTTAATTGCAACGCATAATCGTGGTGGTAGCCGGCTCTTCCTTTATTAACCAACAACAGCCAAATCAAATTTTTAACTCACATAGAACAAAAACCTAATCCAGTAATCTAACCCAGCCCCGATAGCGTGGCACGTTACCAGAACAGCCGACAGAAATGTGACTAGGGCACGCATGTATCGCTGCTCAGCGTAAAATTAAAACACATAATCTAATAAAAGATTATTTCGATGAGCACGAAAGATTTCGCCCCAACTAATTTTATTCATAGACATCTGAACTTGAAAAATGTTGTTGATATTCTTATCTGCATCGCTTTATTTCTCGGAGCTTAAGTAAAATCTACCATGACACCTTATCAGCTTTACAAATGTTCGGATGAAATATATTTCTTCCGTACGAAGTTCGACGAGACAAATTATCTTTCAACCAACAATTAAACCACGATAAGAACAATTGCGCGATTTTAAAACGGAATGCTTTCACTTTTAAAATAAGATAACAGAAAATTATTTTCCAAGGCGAAGAACTTATAAATTACACAGAATAAGAAAATGATTTGATTTGTTAAGTGCAATTTACATTTGGTGATTTTGTCTTAGACTTACTAGGAACATAATTTATTTTCACATTTTTAATTTTATCCTTTTGATATGAAGAAAAAGTATAGCCCAGATAACAAGCAATCCACATGTCGCCTAAGTCATATGACAAGCGTGGCTGCATGTGTCATCTCACAGCTGATATCGCGTTGTCATTCGCTGCGCTGAGATGTCAGACGTTTCTACCGTTCAACAAGTTGGTAAATTGATTTCAAAATTAATTCGTGGGTAAATTTGACACCTATCTAGTGACTATGAATTGGTTACATTTTAAAAATATATAGTTTATACACTTTTTAGAAAGTTTTACACACAAAAAATGTTACTCATTAAACTATTGATGAAAAGTTCACCCAGATAGTGACTGCATTTTTTGTATTTTTCTCACAACGATTTTCTTTATACTTTCAACGCTACCGAAGAGATATATCGTCTTTCAGAATTTTCTGCGGGCTAAAATTTGTATCTAATGCCAGTTTAGATAGGTTGAACTTTCTAATACGTATTTGAAGAATACCTTTACTTTTTTTTTTTTTTTGAATAAAAAATGTCAACAGAATTGAAATTTGTCTTTTCATGGAGTTTTTATCTAATTCTTCCTTAGCAATGAATGCGTTAAATATGTAGGTACATATTTTTCTTATTCTATGAAAGATGCGATTTTAAAAATTTAAATTTAACATCAACCCTTTTATTTCGTTAATATGAACTGAAGTTTCTTTTATCTAATTGAAGTTTTATTTAGAAAGAAAAATTATTCAAATTATAAAATTTTGTCGTTTGAAATTTCCTCATTTCTTCTAACTTAGATGCATCGAAGAGCTCTTCCTATTATTCTGCTGTAAGGCTAATAATTACTATATTGATGTTAAAATAAAAATTACCTTCAAATACTGTTTGTGTACTTAACTTGTACACTTTTCAAGTACTGTTTGAAAAGTGTATTTAGCTTAGTGTCTCATTTATTAATTAATCAGCTGTTAATTAATGAAGATTTATAAACCAGTAAATGATTTCTAATACTATTTATCTTAAAATAATTAATAACTTTCTCATTATATTATAGAAAAATTTTGTTTTTCTAGTCATATTATAATAAAAATCATTCTGCAGTATTTTCGAAATTCAATAATAATTTCATGATTCTCATAATTTAACAATTATAATTTATCATCATAATTTAAGGTGAATGTTTGTATTCGTATAAAAATATCAATTATCAGTCGAAATACTCTCAGTTAACCTGCTTATTTCACATATTTTCTTATATTATTATCAGCTCAATTTGTTAAAAATAAAAACAGCTATTATATAAAAAGTTATTTTTTCAAATCTCTTCTATATATTTCGCATACATTAAGGGAATAAATTATACTATGGGAATCATTCATATAAATGAAATGTTCGGGGAGAGTGACCGTTTAATTACGCATCCATCTTACGAAAGCTGTAATTTCGTACATATATTTAAAAAAATTATCATGAAATAACAAATTTACGGCTAAAGAGCTATAGTTACAGAGAATACACACGGTCAATTATTTATAATGAGACAAGCTTTAACGTTTTGAACCAGTTGTGCCTTAGGTTAATAAGTGCAGATGATCCTCATAAAACAGCTATTAAAATTTATCGATGACTAATCGTCAATAAAGCGTTTTACATTTGCTAACCGATGATATGTGAGAAAATATTCGCTCTTTAAAAGAATATTTGCTTTACAATCTTCTCTCGATAAAACTGACATTAATGTACGACAAGCGCATGCGCCGTCAATAAAGTTTAATAGATTAGTCTGGAAATAATAAAAACAGATGCGTGAGTTAATATCGTAGGTTTATGATACATCTAGTTACTCAGGAGTAAATTTAGATACGATTAATTTTAAAAGTTATTCTACAGATGTTTTATTCCTTTTCTACGCAGATACTTTGCTTTAAATAAGAGCTGTAACTTTAATGGGATTTTAAATTAACTTGCGCCATTAAAAAGGAAATTAAAATTCGAGCACACATAGTTGTAACATGAAGCATTTCGAAGGAATTAGAAGGGCTTAGAACGATTTTAGAGACAGTTTATTGTTACAGCTTTGTTTGCATTCATAATTTAGACACTTATATAATGATAAATTTCTTAGAAAAGTTCGAGTTTCTTTTATTAGTGAATAGAAACGTATACTTATATCATTCTTATATATCGCTTATACAGTAATCGTTTAATAGGGGTTTGTATGTTTAAGAAAATTAAAGTTTACAATCTATGAACTCCAATAAAAAATTGTATTCTTTCCTTTTGATTCGTGGAACGTAAGATTGGAAATAACAGAAATAGATAAGATATTTTCTTCTTCGTTATTAATAATTTTTCAAAACAGAAATAAGACTGGAAATAACACAGATAGATATGATATCTTCGCATTCATTATTAACAATTTTTCCAAATAAATGTACTATACATTAAAAAATTCTTTCATTGAATCATTATTAATTAATTAATTAATGGAAATCACATCAGATAATAGTTTTCAGATGAAATCTTTATACTTCACTCCAAATCAATGTACACGGCAATTATGATAAGATAAATTTAATTTTAAGATAAACAGAGTAATTAATTATTTTTAGAATCCATGAATAGAATATACAGTAGTACTAGAAAAATTATCTTATAATGCAATTTCGTTTTAAATAGAGTTACATACTATAAAATTAGAGATAATTTTTTAAGTCCCCATTGATAGTATTTAGAAACTGTATCAAAATTGTAAATATTATTTTCTCCATTCGATTCTAAATGACTAATATTTCATCTGTCAATTTTCTTTCGTAATTCTTTTAACAGAAAGCCACGAACATCATTAAGTGATATTCAGGGGGGGGGGGTACATGAATGATAACGGAAATATCAAATATTTTTATCAAGGAATAAAAGAGTTTTGTCTTGAAACAAATCTTTTCGTCCTCGCTTTAAAACAATCCTTTTAAATAAATCCAAAAGCAAGTTAACTGCCAATGCATTCGTATTGAAAATAGTCTGAAAATTCCCTTAGAGCAATGACGGAAAAACAACAGTCTGCTTAGAGGTTCTATCCATCGCATTATCGATTTTATACTGCTTAGAGGTTCTATCCATCTCGCTACAGATTTTAAATTAATGATATAAAAACTTAAAATAATAATATAATATTATAATTAAGACATTACAGTTCGAAAAATACTATGAGGAATTTTTAAAAACCAAACACATTAAAAGAATTTTTTTTTAATTTTTCAGAACTTATTGAATTTTATAATAAATTATATTGGGTCATCAAAAAAACAATTTTTTCCCCTATTCTTAAAACATTTTGCACATTCCAGCTCTAATTTATCTTCAGAATGATTGACACTTAGAATGGTTAGTTTGCTTTCTAGATTTTTAAAGGTACAATTGCCAGTTTTGGTCTGTTTAAGATTCGTCTAAAGAATACTAAATATTCTCTTTATACGGATATTTGGTAACTAAACTTTCCGTGTGATAAAAACTAAAACTAAAAATAATTATCCATTCAAAATAAACAGCTGTTCGAAAAAAAAATACTTCTCCCGTTTGTTTTTTGCATAATGAATACTTAACAACAACATAACAATGCCTTCTATGCTCTTTTCGGAAATCTAAACAACTTAACATGATTACGTTTCCATGGATCGATAGCCGTTTCAAGACTATTTCTTTTATTTGTTATTAAAAACTCATAGAAATGAATTCAATCTTCTTTGTTTGAACATCATTCGCATCTGTCTAATAAGGGAGCTCAGTTGATGTGTATCTCCAAATCCCCTGAATCCGAGCTTATCTCCAACAGATGTTTGGGACCCACGGCAACGGCAGTAGTATCATGCAACAGTAATTATCCGCACGAGAACTGCCCCTATAGGAAGCAGTTACCAGCTGCATTTCCAAGGGGTTGGAAATTACTCTTCATAATAAAAATTCTTTTATATTTTAAATGAGGAGAATAAAATAGAATTAGAGAAAGAATAATCATTAGAAAAGTAACTCATCTTGAAACTTTCAACCCCATCATGCAACATACGTACGATGAGATATCTAGCACTGATGCATGATGTTTCATGCTGTTTTTGCAAAATATTTCTAACGTTTGTTTTATGGCTCACCCTTCTGGTTATTTTACGTATAGTACAGTACTAGTTACGTATAGTACTAATTACAACCACACGTGAAATGATTAGTTCATTAATAATGACAGTAGGAAAGAACAGATTGAATAGAATCAAGGGCTAATGAACAGAACTACAGATATCATCCTAAAGAAGATAAAATACCTATTTTTTTATGTATCGAAATTCCCGTTATTTGGAAGATATTTCCAAAATTAATACTGGAATATTAAACTTTGAATAAATTAATAGTTTCCATTATTAATTATCAATGTATTATTAAGCATACATTCATATAAAATTAAGAAGGCAAATACATTATTTTATGCTGATTTATTAACCTTTGGATATTGATTGCTGTAACATTTACAAGGTTATTAGGAAATATAATAATAACATTTATTTCATTTAAATGTATTTGTAAGTTCGTTGTATTAAAATTGAATTGAAACTGTTATAATAATTCAACTCATGGAATAGTTTAGGGCATATAATAAGTTTTCATTATTATTAACTTTTGATCCTTTAGTTGATAATTTTAAAGTATAACTGAATGCTATGGGCTATCGCATTCAGTTAAAATAGTTATTAAAAAATTCAAGTAAACATTTGGAATAAAACTTAATAACTCAAGTGTCATTATCAAGTCAAATTGGTAAATTGCAACCGATTTCGTACTCAGTTTCGCTAATGATGCCTTATTGCATGCTGTCGACTAGACCAATTAGTTGAAATTACTTTGAAAACATAAGGCAGTTTATCAATGCTCGATTTTCCTCTACCTAGGTAATGATATTTATTGATAGATTATATTATTAGAATTATAATGAAAATATTTCCACAAAAATTATCGAACAAGTAAAATTCTGTTACTCATAATGGACAACAATAGTGAAATAAAATTCCCCAGTTATAGTTCAGTCTATATATTGTTTCTGTACCTTCTAATATAATTTTGATTTAAGCTGTGAATTTTTAAATAAAATTTATTGTTTATTAAACAATCGTTGCTCGTCGAAGTTTATTCTAATAAAACAATTAATAACTTTCAAAAGTTGGTTGACGCAGCTATCAACAATATAAATTTTCTTATAAAAGATGCTTTTTATCTCCATTTGATCTTTCTTAACTTCACAATTCTTATTTAATTCAAACTTCTCATGTTTAATCAAAACCATACATTTTTTCTACATTCAAAGAAAAGTTAAAAATTGAATAAGTAAAATGCAAGCAAGTATTATGTAATGAAAAAAAAGGTAAATAACTTTCCATGAAATAACAAAATTACTGTTTTGAACTTTTAGAAAGTAAAAATTTAATTCTTCCATTTTAGAATCAGTTATCAAATAGTTGTTACCTTTTTCTGATTTCATCTACTATTTTTAATTAAACTTAACTGATTAAATAAAATTCTATTGTTCATAGTTGAATAAATATCAAGGTTACATGTTCGTAAAACAAACGTTTTCCATTTTTAAATTTAAACAATGTCAGAAAATAAATTATATCTGTCCCCAAAAAATACATGTAATACATTGCCTTACATACATTTTTAAAATTTTGTGGAATAAATATAACATTCACAGATATAAGATAATGTCCCGTAATCCAAACTTAAGGCTCTACTCATATATGCAATGTTATAAACCATAATTTTTACATATATCCTGACTGAACAGTATAAAATTTATCACACTCTATCTTAAAAACTAACATTCTTAGAATGAAAAGACACCGATGAAGCATCATTCGAAAGGGAACTGAAACAAATAAAATATGCCACAAATCAATTTTTCCGATTTACAATTTCATTGAGAAGACTAATAATAATATTATTTTGGATATAAAATCAATCTAATTTTTTCGGCGCTTAAAATTCCATTGAAATTCAAAGTAAAAATTAAATCATTTTAAGAAAATAAAGTAAAATAAAGAATAAAACTTACCGAAGACACTGACTTCCATTGTTGCATGTAGAGGCACATTTGTGTCCAGATGTGGGCTAAGAGAAAGTTCTCCAGTTTTTTCATTCAGTATCAATAAATTTGCATTATTGCCAGAAATAAATTTATAACGAAGTCTGTCAGTCACATCTGCATCGTATGCAGGAACTTTCCCAATAGGATTCTTTGGAAAGTGACTTTTGTGATGATTAAATACTATAACAAAGTCACGTAAACGTGGTGCATTGTCATTAACGTCAGTTACCCAGACATTGACTTCTACATCATTTCTTAAAGGTGGTGAAGCCGCTCTTACAACAACAGCATATTTCTTTTTGCTAGTCTCATAATCTAAGTAAGTTTTTGTGTAAAGTTCAGCAGGTCCACCATTCCTCGAAAGCAAATTGAACTTATCAGCATCTGGTCCACCAACAATACTATAAAATATATCAGCATTCGGGCCTTCATCTGGATCCGTTGCCATAATTTCTCCAACTAATGACCCTATTGGACTATTTTCAGACACAAACAATTTGACAACATCTATGTCAAATCTTGGAGGATTGTCATTCACATCTTCTATGTTAACAGTTACTGTCGCTGCAGATGAAAGAGGAGTGGCACCTCTATCCACAGCATAAACAGTAAGTCTGTATAAGGGCACAGATTCACGATCAAGTAACTGATTTGTCCTTATGATTCCTGACGTTGGTTCAACAATAAAAGCACCATCACCATCCTCACCTCCACTAAAAGTATATCTGACTTGTCCACTGAGTCCAATATCTTTGTCAGAAGCCGATACTTGAATGACGCTGGAACCAACCAAAGCGTCCTCTCGGATAGAAGCAGCATAAGAAGGCAATACAAAAGTCGGAGGATTGTCATTTACATCAAGAACTTCGATTTCAACGTTAATTGTATCAGACAAACTGGGACTCCCATGGTCTTGAGCAGTGACAACTAAAACAAAACCAGCTGTAAGTTCTCGGTCGAGTGGTTGGGAGGTAGATATCGCACCAGTTGTTGAATCAATTGTGAATTCAGGATTGTCTTCAATAAAATATGAGATTCTAGCATTTTCTCCAACATCTCCATCAGAAGCCTCAACTACTAGTACAGTTGTTCCAATAGCAGCGTCCTCAGGAACGCTTGCAGTATATGGAACTTTTTCAAATACAGGGCGATGGGTATTAGCGTCGGTCACATTGATGTGTACAGTAGCAGTGTCAAACCGCCCTCCAGCATCAGTAGCTGTAACAGTCAATATAAATTTCTTGTCAGTCTTGTAATCCAATGGCTGCGCTACAGATATTAAACCTTCTCGATTTTGATGTATGATGTTAAATCGTCCTCTGTGATTTCCTTCGCTTATGTGATAAATAAGACGAGGTTCTTCATCGCGATCTGTAGCAGTTACTCCAACAACTGGAGTTCCTGGTGGATCTATCTCCGATACTGAAGCAGAATAAACTTTAGGGTCAAAAACTGGATCGTTATCATTAACGTCTTGCACACGAATAATTACTGAAGCGGTTGATGATCTAGATGGAGATCCCCTATCTTTAGCCATTACTTCAAAATCATAAAAAGAATTTTGCTCTCTGTCTAATTCATTTGTTGTTAAAATCCACCCAGACATTCGATCTACCGCAAACGGTAAAACCTGCTCAGTAGGCAAAATAGAATAAACAATTTCAGAATTAGGACCGTCATCAGCATCGTAAGCTTGAACTCGAAGTACACTATGACCAATTGGAACGCCTTCAGAAACAGAATCCTGAATAAGAGAAGTATAAAATTTAGGATCATTGTCATTAGCATCCAGCACTCTTAAAATAACGTTACTGGTGTTCGAACGTGAAGGTTGTCCCCCATCTTGCGCTCTTACAATAAGTCGATAACTCCGCGCTGTCTCATAATCTAAAGGAGAAACAACAGATATTTCACCACTTTGCGAATCAATATTGAAATGTCCCTGAGTGTTACCTCCGATAATTGCATAGCGAATTGCTGCATTCACTCCTTGATCTTTATCTTCCGCTCTAACAACTGCAACGACAGGTCGAACAGTCCATTCAATATCCTCAGGTACATCGATCAAGTAAGTTCTTTCAGTAAATTGAGGATAGTTGTCATTATCATCCAACACTGTAATTTCGACAGTTGCTATAGATGACCTCTGCTCAGGATCTTCCCCCTTATCTGTGGCCTGCACTAACAGAGAATAAAAGGCAGTTGTCTCCCTATCGAGCTTTTTCCCCAAAGTAATCACTCCGGTATTTTGGTCAATTTGAAACACACCGTTGTCACCTGTCGGATTAAGAATGCTATATTCCATTTCAGCATTCTCCCCAATGTCCTGGTCAGTTGCTCTGACAGTTATCACCGTCGAACCAATTGGACTCATTTCGCGGACGGATGCAATGTAAGTAGCTTGTTCAAATACCGGTGTGTGATCATTACGGTCACTCACTAACACCTCAACTGTTGCTGTTCCTATACTAGGTGGTAAACGGTCATCAGCTGCCGTTACTCGCAAATAATGTACATTCATAAACTCCCTATCTAAGTGAGTAGTTGTTCTAACTTGTCCCGAAACGCTATCGATTTCAAAAAGTCTCTGACTTCGAGAATCCAGAGCAGCCTGCAGTGTGTAAATAACCTGATCTCCATCCGGATCAACAGCTGAAACATTTACTACTGAGTAACCACCTTCGACTTCTTCTGGGACAGTTACTTTATATAAAGCGCTTTCAAAGACTGGCGATTGATTTAAAGTCGACCGGCGGGATCTATCCCGATGTATTAACGATTGCGAATTTTTTTGAGATACTCGTTGAAAATACAAACGTACAGACTGCCTATAAGAGTTGTCACTACAGGTCACGTGAAATTTAAAATCTACAGTCCACCTAAGTGCATTTGAGCAAAAGTTTTTATTGGCTACTAACTGTCCTCCGTTTATTTCTATAGAATAACCTTCTTGGATTGGCTGATCCCAAAGAATGTCACATCTTCTTAATTGAGTTAAAGGAAGGATCTGAGACAGTCCTAAAATTTCTTGACTTTTTTCCCAACAAATAATATGACTACCAGTACTTGAATTACTTTTGTTTACCGTATCTACAATTTCAACCTCAGCTTCCAAAGAATCATTGTTGATTTCGTGAAATTCATTATCATTTTGTGTGCATTTAATATCTTTAAAATGGAGGAATACTGGAATACTAACATAATTTACTACGGACGAACTGGCCGGGGGACGTTTGGACCCAACGAAAATTAAGACAGGATTTGAAAGATATTTTTTCTTAGCATTTTGTAAACAAGGAAACGTGGCTTTTAGATAAAGTTCTCCGGTTACAGGTTCAATTTGAAAATACTGAGAAACTAAAGGAGATGAATTTTCTAAAAAATATCGCCTACCTTCAATAGTGCTGCAATTAAATACCATTCTCCCCGGTGTGTTTTCCTGCCGAAATAGGTGAACATCAAATGCCACTATTGGAAAAACGAGACTCACAAACACAACAGCAGCACACCACCGGGAAAAGCCTACTATCGGCCTCTTCTCTTGGCTTACCGGCGTTCTGATCATTTCGGAAAAAAACACTGTTATCTCTCGATTAAGAAGAGCGGCATAAGTTGAACATCGTTACACCGGCTGTAGCTACTGAGAATCATACTGAACAGAAATGTTGATACTTCTGCGACTGACGAATCGAGTCTTTCACGGAGCAAAACAAAACGCGCTTTTTTCTCCTCTATCAACACACTACTAAAGAGCAGACAACCGCTACACACAGCAGCGTGAAGAGGGGTTACCAAAAATGAGAGACTTACGAGAGCGCTCTGTAGCGATTTGGTGGGAAAGGGAAATTGGCGCCAAATGCCGCGCTCGGGACAAAACGATTTAAGAGCAATTCATTGAGAAAAATTCTTTCCAAAATAAAAATGGACTTCGGATTTTTACTTCGTAGAGATTTTTTTTTTTAATATTAAAAAAAGGAAGGATTTTAATTTGCTTTTTTAGCGTTCATTATAATGAGAATTTATTTTATTATTATTATTATTATTGAATTTATTAATGTCAAATAGTTGAAATAAATGCTTGCTTCTGGCCATCTCTTATCTGGCTTGCTTCTGGCCAAAAATTCATATTTGCAAAAAAAAAAAAAAAAAAAAAAAAATACATACCAAATACCATATACTTAAAAACGAAAAATGCGAAAAAATGATTTTAGGATTTCTTTTTTTTTTTTTTTCGAAGGTGCTTGAAAATGTCATTTATTAAATTGCTTTTTATTTTCAGCTTACAGATTGATCTGCATTTTTCTTAATCTTATGTCTATTAATTATGTATATTTAATTATATCTATTTAAAATCTCTCTATGTCTCAAGATGCCTATTACTTGGAAAAAGTGTTTGATTGTAATTATTGTCTATTGTAAAATTTCATATTTCCCATTTTTCCAAAAAAAAAAAATAAAAATAACGGAAAGGCAGGAAAAAAATATGTTGATGCTTAAAAGCCTTGATTGATAGGACTGATTCATACGTGAGAGAAAAATAGAAATTATTTTCCCTTTCCTTTAACAATCCCCCTCCCCCGAAATTTTTAAAACCTTTGATGAAAAAAAAAAAAACTTTTAAATTCTTAAAAGAAAAGAAAATACAAACTTGAAAGCAAGATAAAGATACTAAATTTACTTTAAATGCAAAATGCATAAAAATATCATCATTTTTGTAGTAGATAATCTTTGAAATATTGGAACAACGCGATAATTTTTTTCTTAGGAGACAAATATTAAAATTTGAAAATTATGCACAAGTCTATACTTATTTATTAACATTTGTGAGAGAACAAGTAATAATTAATCGTAGTAATTATTTATTTATTTTTAAAAACCTTGTAAACGTTTGTACAATATTTCAGAATTTTAGAATGAAAAAGAAGGCAAATTTTTAAAGAGATAGAATTAATAAAAAATGAAAACAAATCAAAGAAAATAAATAAAAAATAATAAAATAATAAAAAATGATAATACCAAGCTGAACAAAAACGCATCTAAAAAACTGATCTAGTAATAATTGCTCCTGATTTTTAATTAAATAAATGCTTGTTGCATCGTTTATAAATAAACTAAAAAAACATTCAAATTTGATATCCGGAAAAATTTTCCTAAAAATTATTAAAATAGTTATTCAAAAATGGATGTTTTTTCAGGAACAGCAGTTTTTTTTTTTTTTTTTTTTTTTTGTTTGTTTTAATTTTTATATTGCTTTTGGACTTGTTTGCAGTTAGAATTTAAGATTTAAGATTTCTATTTTCTTGCATAAAATAAATTATATATTTTTTGAATGCAAAAATATCGTCAGTCAATTTTATTTAGATAGAATTAAAATAGGTTTGAAAAATGACCCTTAAATAGTCATTATACGTGTTTAATAATCTTGGCGACAATATTTTCATAAAATAAATTATAAATTTTTTGAATGCAAAAATATTGTCTGTCAATTTTATTTTGATAGAAAAAAATAGGTTTGAAAAATAACCCTTAAATAGTCATTATATGTGTTTAATAATCTTGGCGACATTATTCTCACAGATTATTATTCATTGATAATAAAAAGAAATTTCCTGCGCTTCTGTTTTTCGTAATTTTCTCCCTTCATGGAAAAAGACCATTAATCCTTCCAAGACTGGCGGAATTCCTAAGAACAGACTTTTCTAATGTCAAGGAATCGGCTGCAAAAAAGGAAGAAACTATTGATAAATGTTTAAAAAAACATATAGATACTTTAATTCGATCACAATTATTTATCTTACTTAAAAATTTAATTAGCGGAACTAAACTGTATCAAATGTGTGTTAAAAAACTGTTAACTTAAGCAAAACTTAAATTTATGTGAATTGTGGGTTATTTTTGTAGGAGTAAAAATTTTATATAAGCTTCAGATTGGTATTATACGGAAAGAAGTTCCCTGTTTGCCGTTATATTATTAATTATTGTAAAACTGTTTCTGGTTTGGATTGAAGCAGATGAAATAAAAAGACGAATTTTAAGAAATGCGCTAGATATTTTAAGCGCTCATTAAATTATTTTTAGTAATTTAAAAAGGAAGCACATTATCAAAAAATTACATCATATATGATCTATTTGATAAAATCATTTGACAATAACTCCTATAATTGGTACTTCGTTTAGAATATTTCAACATTCATAAGTAAAATTTAAAAAATCATTGCAATTTGAATTATTTATTTGAGAGGTCAAATTATTAAATTTATTAAATTATAGATTAAATTTACAAATTCTTCACTTGCATTTTTATTTTCTTTATACATTGATTCGGTTGAAGTGGAAAATTTTGAACAAAAAGGTGAAATTACTTATTAGAAAAGTTCAAAGACATTTATGTTAAGAAATCGTGTCAATATATGCTGACATGATGAATGCAAACTGGCCAGCACCAAATTAAATTCGCAATAAACGGAACAGTGTTCTGGAGTTACCTATAATGATTCAAACAGTTATTTTGCCTTTTTCAATATATGTTTGTTTTTACTTGATATTTCCTTTAGTAATATAATATTAATTCTTACATTTCTTACATTTTACATTACAATTCTGAATTTGTGTTTTATAATTACTTCTTCTTTTTACTCAAATTAATTTAACATCGTTTTCTATTTACATTAGAATCACTCATTTTCATTAGGACCAATAAAGTAAATCTTATCTAAATCATACTGCCATTTTATAAATTCATCAAGTATTTAATGAATGGCCCATATTTATTAGAACGACTTATTTTTAAATTATCTAATAAATATATGTACCAGTGTTCTGAAATAAAAAAAAGCCCTTAATAATTAAAATGAATACATAATATGATATTGGCCTAAAAATTACTTTAAAATTTTCACAGCTCATGCTTTTAATAATTCAATATGGTTAAGAAAAACCGTGATGATTATTTTCCCACGGCAATTATTTTTTTCTTTCGCGTAAAATCCTCTTAATCCTCCTTAATTGTGCATTTCTTTTACTTAAAATATTTCTATAAAATATAGCCACAACCCAAGAATACGTATATGTGGACTGTAGCATACAGTGCTACATTTAGTCACGTATTCAGATAACATGTGACATTCCTATGTGACAGTGACGGTGCATGAATTGATTCTATTGAGCTGATGTATGTGTCATCAAAGGAGGATAAAGCACATTTGAGATTATCCTGAAGTGTTTAATTTATTTTATGTGACAGCAATTATTAAAAAAGGATTCTATTTCATAATTTTTCATGGTTTGAATGTTTGTGTTTTAATAGAATTTGATTGATCTTTAAAAATGATGTTCTGTTATGAAACTACATGAAATTCGCATTTAATAATTTTTTTTATCTGTAGTCAGATGACAAAGACCAGAACAAACGCAATTACTCCAATTTTAGTGTCTCGTCAATGCCAGTGCCCAGTTTTAATGTTTCGTCAATTTAGTATCTCGTCAATGTTAAAAAGCGAAAGATAGAAACATTTTCAGCCGTTCCTGAAAGTATGTTAACGAACTTTTTACATCAGAAAAGAAAATTTGGAAAAAGCGGCAAAGTAATAAAAGAAATGTTTTCTTAAACATATGAGCATTCATGTCTATATAATATTACCTTCCATATTTTGTAAATTTTGTTATTTCCGTCTCTAGAAAGGAGAAAATTATTTTTTTCTAGAAATCCCAATAAGTTTTTTTTTTTTTTTTTTTTTTTTTTTTTGCTAAACCAACTATTTATTGCTCTAAAAAGCATAACATTCTTTTAATATTTATATTTTTATTAGGGGAAAAAAAAGGCTTTTAAAAAAATTTTTGAAACAATATGCATAATTCACATGCATATAAAAATATATATTGTTAATTCGTTGTAAAGAATGACTGGTAACTAGTTGTTGATTTATACATTTTGTTACTGAAATTTTTTTCCCAAGTCTCAGTTGATTCCAAATAACAGTCTTGCGATATTCGAAAACAACCAAAATTCCACCCCTAACGTGAAAAAATGTTTGCGCCTTTCATACGACCACAAATAGCCGCCATGAACATATTAACAATTAGAATCGGCTTCGACCGAATGGTCATAAATTTGAGACCCGATTCAACGGAATATCATGAACCTGGTGTTCGTTAAGTCTTCATGTTGTTTTAAAATGCAGCGTTAAACAAGCTAAACCAAACGATAGAAAAGATATTCCGATCTATGGTAAAGGATCAAAGTTATAAATGAAACAAAAAGGCAAGATAAACATTTCCCATCTTTGAAAAATGTTTGAAATTTTGGGAAATATTTGAAGTTTTGGAAGAGGAAAGTAAGAGAGCTTCGGTTCTTTTTATAATAAATGGTTTTGCAAATGCTCATTTTTAAATCGATTTTTATTTAATTAAAATAATGAACTATATATTCATGTAATTATTTTTCTTAATCCTTTTTTATTTTTATTTATTTATATATATATATTTTTTATTTTGAAAAGAAAGAGGAAATTGCAAAGTCTCTCATTATTTATCATCCGCTGCGGAGTTTTGTGGTCAAACAGTGGATCATTTGTCTACCTTTATTCAATCCATTAATTTTTAATTATGTTTCCATTCCTTTTAAATCCACTCCATCTTATAACAAAATATTTCTGTGCAAGCATTTTAATCATAAAAGTATATACTTTATGAATAATTTTACATTAAGAAATATCCTTTAAATGCATATTAGAAATTCTTCAACAAGATAACAATGTTTTAGATGCTATTTTGATTATATCTACACTCTTAATACATTAATCAATAAAACCACTATACTTATTACGTGGGAGATTTTTTTTTCGATAAAAATGGTATAAATCTATTTAAGTAAGTTTAAAAATCTATAAAATAATTTTAAAAAATGAATTTTTAACTCTTATTTCACATTATATTATTAAAGACTATTTTATCATTATTATTAAAAACATAAGTATAATATTGACAAAAAATTATTAATGTTGAATTATTTAATTAAAGAAATAGTGATTTTTAATTATTATACTATAATTTTAATTATGCAACATATTTGTTTGCTTGATTAAACAATTATCAATTAAAGTCTTAATTTTATCTGATGCAAAAAAATTAATGAGTACATTATTTCATGAAATAATTTTTCAATTATTTGAAATTTATATTAAAAATCCAAAAATTGCGTTAAGCAATTATGCAACAAAGTAATAGGGATGAAAAAAATACAAATTAGCATATGGTTGTTGCACGAAATTATATTTTTTGCATGTAAGAAGGATAAATAATTGTTGAATATATTTTATTTATGCATCGTGCTGAGAAGCTCATCAAGGGAAAAAAAGGAAAAGAAAGTCTGAGGAAATGTACATTTTCACACACTATTCATGATCACTTGAATGAATTCATCGTTTTTATAAATAATTCAAGCCGAACTCTCGAAAATCGTAAAAGAGCCGATTTTGGCGAAAGTGACTGAAAATAGCAGCCCGTTCCCTACTCAGTCATAGCAACGCTTTTCGGAAGACCGTGATGTGATTGGCGGGAGCTCTGTCAACTGTCATTGCCCTTAGCAACGCTCCGCCTTTCCCGTTTCTACAAACGTGCAGATCGAACGCGCTTATTCCAAATTATGCTTAACACATTACACGAAACTTCCGAAGGAGAATCATTTCACGGCGCGCTTCATTAACTTGAAACACGTAAACATTGTGCAAAGATGGAAAAATTGGGTCAATGAAAAGATTCTTCGAAGAAGCGGATTGCCAAAAATATAATTAATGAAATTATTCTGTGCATTCTGCAATAGAGTAATTGGGAGAAAATGAAATCTCATATTGGTCTTTTATTTCTAAATGAAAATCATTTTCGGAAGAAAACATAGTAAAATAAGATAATATTTCAAAGAAATGAAAACTGCATCTAAAAAGGTAATTTATAAAATTACTTCTGTATAGTATGTAAGCAGAGTAATAAATTTAAAATTGTCTCTTTATGTTTACGATTCATTACGTCTAGAGAAAAAAAGTATAGCCACTGTGTTACGTAGGATAAAGGAGAGAAAGAATATATTGATTGCGAAATAGAAATGAAAGATAGAGAACTGTTATATCAAAATGTAGTAAGTCAAAAACACATAGATAGCAAAACATGACGAAATTTTGAAGTAACATCCCGTGACAACATATAATAATCACAAATCACATACAACAATTTGAGAGCAGCTGTAGATAACCTATATAGTTGTCTTTCATCATTAAAATAATATAAGAAACTTGACATGCAACAATTGATATGACAATTGACAGTATTATGCTATTTATCTGATTTCTCTTGACACTAACTTGTTCCTAAATGTTTCAAAAGACTTCAGCAACATAACAATATATAAAAAGAGAGTTGTCAATATTTTTTAATGCTTTTCTCAGAATGTTACATGGGTCTAATTAGATTAAAGAACCATTTTGAAGTTGTACGATTGGGATCGGCCCATTAGTGTTAGTCCATAGTTAGATAACGAGGACAACATCTGAACTGGAAATTCTCTTCCAAATCCTATATCATACCAATGATGTAATATTTTTCCCTCGACATATTAAACATATATCAGGCCGGTACATGGAACGGATCTTCTGTAGAACCAGGTTCCGAACCCACGACACTCTAGTCAGAAGCTGAAACTTTGGTCACAGATAGTATCTGAAATATTTTGTATCTGCTGCTGCAAAAACCATTCTCTGTGCAATGATGATTCTATAAAAGCTGATAGAGCATGCGAACCCTAGTACTAAATGATGGACAAAAGCAGAAAAATACAAAAATTTCTTATGAATCTACATGATTTGCATGTAAAAAATACCGAGAGTTTCACGAAAACATGTATAAACTTCTGAGAATTGTTTATTACTTAAAGAAAAATCTAAATCTATCTAGCATCGTTGGATCGGAAATGTCATTCTAATGTGCTAGCATGCGGAGGACAAAAAAATTAACACACATAAAAGAACAACATGTTTATTCATAATAGGCGCTTACGCGAAATGCATAAAGGTCGGGGAAAGTATTCTAAGCCGTGTCAACAATCAGTCCAATATCATCAGCACATGAATTTTTTGAAATTTGACGGCGCACTTGGGACGGTAACGATACGGATGTATATTCAATGTACATTGCTTACTACATTCAATGTACATCGTACGATGTACATTAATGTCTCCTCAATGTCCATTGAAATGTTGTTCATTAAAGCTTTCAAGAGATCTGAGATTAAGTAATCAAGGTTGAATAGGTCTGCCAATTGTAGTGAACAGTGTCGCTACTGACCCATCATTACCTGTTATCCACCGTCTCGTCAGGTCTGCCTCGTTGTTGTCCATTAGTCTGGTCTTAGAGCAAATGAATACCAAAGTAGTAATGAGAAAGGAACTCATCGTGCAGGAATCACATTTCAAGGCGCAATGATTGTTGAATCCATCGTTTAGCTTTAAAGTCTAGAAATAATTTCTACATATGTATTCAATAACTCCTTAGGTGAGGTCTATTCGAAAAACGTTTGGTAAAATATTTATGTCAAATGTTCAAATAACATATGGATGTCCAACATCATTTCCCTAAAGAAAAAGTAATTTTGATTATTTATTGCTATATGATTCAAAATCGTTTTAAGCAGTCTACCTCCTCCTCCAAAATTTTATACATGTTAAAATGAGACATTTTACATGCATGACTTTTTACTTTGCATTGTTTCCCCCAGGGAGGCACCTCGTAATTGAGGAATAAAAGTTTCCCACATGGTGATGGTTTGGCCACCCTGGTGGGCACAGAGAAAGATGGGGGTCTGGCTCCTCCCATATATGGTGGAACGTACTTCCCAAGGGAAGGGTTGTACCGTGGCCGGTGATGGCCCTTAGAACTCAACCACAATTCCCACCAGTGTTGCTGTTGCGGCAGTCCGATCATTCAGAGTTTTCCGTCTGCCTTCCGGCGGGGTCGAAGTAACCAGTTTAAAAGTTACTTTGCATTGTTACTACAAAAGAGAATGCACTGTAACAGCAAAAAAAAGTAACCTAAATAGATTGAACAATCTCGCGATTCAAACCTCCCTAAGTTCGTATAAAATATTTTAAAAATCATATTTACTTATCTGTGAATATGAAACTGCAAATGGTAGCTCTATAACATAAAGAACTAGACAAATGTCATTTAGTATGTAGTTTTTATATCGAAACTGAAGATTTGTAAGAAATCTTGGAAAAAATACCTCAGCAAAAAATATGCTAGTCCGTCCGCGTGTATGTCATCACAAAAACTCAAAAGGGAAATAAGCCGGCATTTTTACTGTAAAGAAGTTTAACACAAAATGTGCTTTACTTTGTAATTATTAAGAACTGACACTAGCGGAGAATACTTCATCTAGTTTATTTAGTTTTACATTATAAAAAAGAGTAAAGTATTGTATATGAAACAAAGATAACTGTCAGTTAATTCCCTCTAAATCAATAAATCAATCAAAAAATAAATTTCTGTCATTAGAAGAAATCGAAAATTTTCCTACGTAGAAATCTAATTATTCTAATAGCACTACCAGAAAATCGATAATATTAGTATAGCATTTGGTTCCTCTCTCTTATTTTATGCCACACTTTCTTTTCTTCACAGAAAATAATAGAGTTATATTTGTTCTTAATAAATATATTCTAGATATTCGTACAAATCAGATTCACACAGATATATACAGAAATAAATATATAGAAGTATGCAATAAGCTATAATTATTCAAAATACAACAGCAATTATTAAAGTTACAACTGTTACAACAACATTTTTTTTTTTAAATGCCATTTCGGAGTTTCCGAAAAACATGGAAATTTTATTAAAAAAAGATTTTTCTCAACAACATTGCTGAAATCCCGGATTTTATACGAAAAAAAAAAGTCGTCATCGAAAGAAACACTTCAATTCGTGAGTATCGGATCAGTTTAAGCCTTTTACATGGTCGAAAAAAAAGCGTGATGTCCTTCTAGATCTTCAAGATAGACTGTACTCAGCTGTCATGAAGGCTGTCATTTATCTTCACTGTATCATACCTATACAATGTGCATTATGTCGGATTTTTTCTTCCTTTGTAAAACAGACTAGTCATTTTTGAAGATTCCCTTCCAGTTTGGCATACTTAGTTATTTTATTTTTCATACTTCATCTCTTTTTATTTTCTCGTATGCGACATATACACAAAGAGAATACTATAATCAAATGAAAATAAATCGACCTTCAGATTTTGATGAATCTCCATGTTTTAGATCACTTTGGGATCTAAAAAGCTATTTTTTCGAACAGTGTATGTCTGTCTGTCTCATGCAACAAGCTAGACGAATGAAATTTGGTATATGGTCTTTGTAACAAAATTGCTGATACTTATCAAATTTTGAAGAAACGCGTCCACGGGTAATTTGTCTTTCTCTATATATGTATTTTCTTGCGCGTGGATGTAATAACTGAAAAATGTAGATCTAGAATGTTGGTCATAGAATGTAGAATCTAAATGTAGATCTAAAATGTAGAATCTAAATGTAGATCTGGAATGTAGGTCATAGAATGTAGAATCTAGAATGTAGGTCATAGAATGTAGAATCTAAATGTAGATCTAAAATGTAGAATCTAAATGTAGATCTAGAATGTAGGTCATAGAATGTAGAATCTAGAATGTAGGTCATAGAATGTAGAATCTAAATGTAGATCTAAAATGTAGGATCTAAATGTAGATCTAGAATGTAGAATCTAAATGTAGATCTAAAATGTAGGATCTAAATGTAGATCTAGAATGTAGGTCATAGAATGTAGAATCTAAATGTAGGTCGTAGAATGTAGAATCTAAATGTAGATTAGAAATGTAGGTCATAGAATGTAGAATCTAATGTAAATTAGAAATGTAGGTCTTTAACAAATGTTGAACAAATTCCGTTAATGGTTGACCTTGTGTCTCTATATGTATATGAACGCAGGTGAAAATGATATATCATTACACCTGCGTTCATTCGTTGAGCTCAAAATCTCAACGAATGAAATTTGGTTTGAGGTTTGGTGTGTGTCTAAAATTATAAACCCATTTCAAATAAAAGGTCCAGGCAGGAAAAAAGATGAAGTCCAAAATTCATACTCGGTTTTCTTCACTATCTTATGAAAAACAAAACACTCTATATTATTTAAATGTATTGTGGAGGAAACAGTCCGGTTTGTTAATAACTTTTTAAAATTTATTAGCAACTTTTAGCGACCAGCTGGTTTATCTGGAATATTGAAGGTATTTACTTTCAATTGAATCTCATGTATAACTTAAAGTTCATGATTCTCCCAAGAAAACACCTTTAAACATCAAATTATGGCAGACATCAAGCCAAATTATTCTAATAAACTTAAACCTGCTCTGTTATGAACTATCTTAATACAGTCAAGTCTTATTTCATCATAGTACTATTAAAAACGTAAATGTCTGTGTAATCTATCGTCTAATTTTCACGTTAATGTTACTTCCCTTTCTTATTCATAATGTAAACTGCATAGATGTTAAGCAGAATTCTTCTTCCCTAGCTTTTAATCACAGAAGAAAAATCATACGATTAAATATTTGACGGAGAAATGAAAGCAACTATATAAATAATACACTAAAATATTGCCAAAATTCGGGGAAAATTTACCCAACAAATAAATAGGTTTCATTAAAAAGGTAATTTTTAAAATTTAAAATAGCATGAAAATTAGTTTTGCATATTTATATTTTCTAGAGTTACCACGGAAAAACGCCAAAATCTTGTTAAGTTTTTAATTGATTAAAATTTCAAAAAAAAATTGCTTCAGAATACACAGTTCCATTCCCCAAAGTATATTTGTGCCAAATTTGACAACTCTAGGTCAAACGGTCCGTTCCGTAGAACGCTATCACACTGACAAACACACACACACACACACATTCATTTTTATAAGTAGTAGTGATACCATAGAGGTCAAGACAGCTCTGTTAAATGTCGCATGAAGCCGACTTCCTCGACAGTTTCTCTGTATGATGTCTTAAGGTAAGATATAAGAAAAAGGTTCTATTTGTGTTTGCAATATGTTTGGGTTTACATACTTATTTGCAAGATAAATTTTTGTCTCTTGGATAATTTTTAATTCATATGAAGTATAGATTTGCATATTTCACCTTAAGTGTATGCCGATTTATTGCCCATTATAATTTTTAATGTTATTTTTTATATTCCAAAGCAAATAGGGGAAGGTACATGAAATCAAAAAATAGCTTTTTAACTTATGGTCTTTGACTTATGGTAAAAAATAGCTTTTTAACTTATGGTAAAAAATAGATTTTTAACTTATGGTCTTTGACTTATGGTAAAAAATAGCTTTTTAACTTATGGTCTTTGACTTATGGTAAAAAATAGATTTTTAACTTATGGTCTTTGACTTATGGTAAAAAATAGCTTTTTAACTTATGGTCTTTGACTTATGGTAAAAAATAGATTTTTAACTTATGGTCTTTGACTTATGGTAAAAAATAGCTTTTTAACTTATGGTAAAAAATAGCTTTTTAACTTAAATCACAAAAAGATATACTCATTCAGGAAACAATGAAATGAATCTATTCTGACAACATATTTCTATTCCTATACTAGAATTTTTGAGTTCGGAAACTATGATTGAATCATTCATATCAATTAATTACCACACAAAAAAATTATACGGAATTCTTAAGTATTTCAAGTATTCAATAAAGTTTTGCGCGGATCAAAGTAATAATATATTAGACTTTAAAGAAAACTTAAATACCAAAAAATTAAAATAAAATAACAATCCTAAATAAAATCTAAGAAATTCAGGATCAAATGCTTCAGGATTCCAAATGTGACATGCATAAATAAATGATATAACTTTATTTTAAGTATTTAATTTAAAACTTTTCAAATAAACACATAAAATATTATAACTTATTTGATGTGGGTTTAGCAAGGTTTTCTGGTCTCATTTCCTTACTTGTAAAAAAAAATTCTAAGGAATTCCTCTTTCCAGACGAAAATGTGATCACGAAATCGTTTTCAACCGGAAATAGACTGGGAAAAATTTTTATTTGCCGAAAAACTGTCCTGAAAAGAAAAAGTTTTTAAAGTTTTATTTTATTCTAAATTCCCGAAGAAGAATTTTTTAATAATTTTTTTCTAAGAATGAAAGACGCTGTTTTGATTGAAATATTTGTTTTTAATATCTAATATTTATTTCATTTGGCTTAATTTGATAGCATTTCAAAAATATAACGAGTGTTGGTTAGTTTTACGGAATTTATGATGTCATATTTAATCTAATTTCTCCAAATACATTGGCAGAAGAAATGCAATATCAATTCCTAAGAAAACGTTTTTGAGAAAGAAAATCAATTTAAAAAAAAATAATGAACTGTTTGCTATATTATGGAGGGATAGTTGAATTAAAAAATCCATAATTTTCACAACAGAGATTGTGAGCTATTTATTCTTCACCGACAACAGTAATAGAGTGTCAGTAACATTATTTCATCTGTCAAGTAAACATAATTTTTAGAAAAATGCTACTTTAGCACTTTATTTACTGAATTGTTTTACTCACAAATTTTCAACTTAATTTTTACCCTATAAGCTAAATTTCGGTACAGAATAAGCCTAGGAAAGAGGAAAAATAATTAAAATAATACTAATACTAAAAGAGGACTAATTAAAATAATTAATTAAATTAATAGTTAAATATTTTTAATTTCTACTTGTAATTGATATCTAATGTTTGCTGTCTGACCTGCACTCTTCTTTTTCCTTTGAATACCACCCGAAAAATATACGTATCTACCTGATTTATTATCAAATTACAAATATATCAGCTCAATTTAAACGGTACTTAAAATTGTCATTCGGTAAATAAAGGGTTAAGAGTGGTAACATGAAATCTCATCAGTACTGTTCTAAAAAAGAATGCGTCATTTCCTTCTGAATTCCATCAGACATTCTTGGTGCATCTTTGTTCCATTTTTAAATCAAATCAGACAGTTTAATGGTCAGCATCAGTTTCGAAAATATCTAACAAATGTCATATATGTAAAACCTGAAAAATAACTAGTATTCAATTTTTCCAAAAGAAAACAAATTCTAAATAAATCACTGATTAATGTTAAGAAAACATTTTAATTAGACTCATGTGATCTGAAAGTTTTCTCGGTACATCCCTCCTAACAACCCACCCCTCTTTGCTAGAGAGCTACTGAGAATCTTTGTAAAGGGGTAGCAGGCAAGTCGACTTTTTTTTATTTAGTTCGGTTATATTAATGTCTCGTTTTAAAGCAACACGAGCGCTATTTTAGGATGAACATTCTAATTTTGAACTGCGATCAGATGAAGAGGGCTACTTAGGCTAGCACTTGGGCTATCACTTGAACACTTAGGCTAGCATCCCATCTCCAAATTTCCACACCACAGCAGCGGTTTGGCATCGACAGATTTAACGTGCGCTAGATCCGTTTGCACAACGGTTCTTCGGTGGAATCGGGTTTCAAGCCTGAAACCCCACGATTCCGAAACCCAGACCTTACCACCCGACCACCGCGACCCACACGAACTTTTTTAAAGTTCTTCTATTATTCCACGTATTCAGTTTTTTAAGATGGTTTTAATTTTGGGAACAAATTCCTCCACATGAGTAAATCTGGAGAGTCACGACATATTTAAGAAAGTTTTGATCTGTATTTGAATGCTCATCAATACTTGACTAGCTGTGACACGTTTCATATTTTACACATCATATAAAAAAACGAGGCTACAATTGCGATGTCTCTGTTGATTATTAGTCAAAATTCTGTGAAATGAGTTTTTGCAATGACTTATGAATCTCATGAATATTTAAACACAGATTTCTGAGAATCAAATCCGTCACTTTCTCACCCATTGACTTAGAAGGTCGCCCAGTTAGCGGATCATCTTTGATGGATGTTCTGCCCGATTTTAAACGTCGTCAGCTTTTAATTGGGACTGCCAAATATAACTTTTTTCTTCAGCTAAGTTGCAACACTTAAAAGGCTTCAGAACAAGATTTATCCTAATTTACTCAAAATTTGACTAAAGTCCCTTATTATTCCATTTTAAATAAAAAAATAAAGTGCACAATATACTAGTATCCTATATCACTCATAAGACAGTGACAAAACGATATGATGAAATGATAGTGGCAAATGATATGATTCCTTGAAAATATAGGTTGGTGGGTAACTCTACACAACTTTAATACAACAGAGCTGGTAAGTTAAAGTATTAACGCTCTACGTTATAAGATCGGTTTCTTTTTAGAAATTTTTATTTAACTTGACTTATTTCATACTTGTAAAGATGGAATATTGTAATCAATCTGCAATTCACTTTTCCCATGTCCGAGAGCTCTTAAATTTTGAAAACTTTCATATTCTTGATGACAATCTGTTATTTTAATATTTTTACAACTTATTTATTAGCTCATAATTTAATGCAATTAAATTTTGATTTCATACGAGTCGCGTCATTGGATAGCGAAATTCTTTAAAAAATTTATTCCAGTTCCATAATGTTTAAATTAATAAATTAGGGCTAGAAAATAATGAAATATAAAACTAATAAAAGAGCTCGTAAATATATTAATAAAAATATGTTTTTAAAAATTGTTTTATTAAATTTTAATTGAATACAGACGTTCTGCGTTTGGCAGAAGAAGTTGTATGGCCTATAATACTGACAAAAAAACTTTTTTCAGCAAATAATGCGTTTTTTTCCACACAAAATAATTGAAAATGTTTCTGATTGTTTTCTGAAATAATGGTGACTTCTTAGCCGTTTGTCAACTTAAGGTGTAAATGAAAATGCTAATTAAAGATCTTAACTAGCATTTTCTGTCTGTCTAATATTAGATAATCATTGACGAAATAACCTATATTCTTTAATAAAATTACCATTCTCTGAGAGTAAAAAAAGAAGATGCATTTCAAAATAAGCTCTCCTTTGTTAATAATATTGTAGAGTCATGCCAGATTTACTTAAATCAATTGTACGAAGATAAAAGATCCCTAAATTTGTTTCATCATTTGAAACAAAAATGTCTTTGAATTTCAGATTTTCGAAACTTAGATCTCAGGTCTCAAGTAAACTGTTCTAACAAAAAATTTAACTAAAAACAATTTTTGAAAGCATACTGTGATTTATATACTAAACCACCAACTGTTATATATACTAAACCGCCGACCGAATTTTTACTGTTATTATTTTCTGCACTTTAACATTGGAACTTGTTGCGTGTCAACCACAGAGCGTCACAGGAATGAAATCAAAATGCCATTTAAAGAATAATTGAATTCTGAAAATATTAAAATACTATATTGCCACTGAGAATACCAAAATATAGAAAATTTCAACCTTTTAACAAAGCAGAAAGTGAGTGAAAATTTGTTTGCAAAATTGCACTTGAGAAAGTTTATTTTGGGGTATTAAGAGTTTAGTCACGTTACTTGAATATACAATAATAAATGTTGGAAGAACTGAATCAATAAAAACTTTCAGAACCAACCATTAAAGTTTAATAAAAAAATCTTTTGAAAATTAATTTCCTTCCATACTGGATTTGTATAAAAAGTATAATAAAAGACAGGTTTATTTAATTGTTAGGCTTAATATGCCATGTAAAGCTGATGTGTTTATTATATTTCCATTCATTTCGAAATATATAAATAATAAGTGACTTCAATTTCCGAAAATCGAATTTTTAATATTAGGAAGTAAAAATTAGAAATCGAACAACTAAAATTGAACTTAGGAAATATATGTATTTATATGTCAGCATGTACGCAAGCTACGATATGCAGCACAGAAAATTGAGAAAATATTTCATTCATATTAAATTGTACAAAAATACAAATGCATGATAAATACCGCGTCCTAGACTTTTATAATAACAAAAATGACTTTCAAGTTAGTATTCGACAAACCGAATAATATTTCTCATACAACTAAAAGGCACAGTCCACTCATGCTTGCAGAGAAAGGGAAACATTACTCATCCATGTTGATCTTTAATTGCAAGAAAATGAGAGTGAAGTAACAGCTGGTGAAGCACAGTGCTATTCCCACCAGAGAAATACTTAATGAAGCTGCTCAAAATAGCAAGCGGACACTCCGTTATTTATCCCACACCGGCAAGGGAAGGATTATCTCATCCTTTATAAGCTCCCTGGAGTCGTATTGATCTTTTCAGCAGCAACAGAGCTCGACACAACTAAGTTTTCGACGGATTCCCCAGGTATTTTGTACATCAAGTGTCTCATATGCTCCTAAAAGAAATTCGGGTCAGGGAAGTAAGAAGTCAAGACATAGGTCCACCATCTCCGCAAGGGATGAGTCTTTTTTTAAAGCATTCTTAATAGTGATGGGAAAGTACTTAAGAATGACTAAATACAATGTAAGAACACTATCAACCTGTTGTTTTGATGCCAGTTTTTTTCTTACCCCCCCCCATCATTTGATAAACAATCAATCAATCAATATATATTTTTTTTTCAATATGATTCGAAAATGACACTAAGTTCTGTGGTAAATATTGTTTGATTTGTGGACTTGTTGCTGAAAGAATTGTATGACATTTATCTCCTGTACGATATGCTATAAATACATCAGGAACAAGACGAATACAAGAATCTTAGTAAATTCTGTAAAACCATTCTTATTCCTTACGATCTTACTTATTACGTGTGTGATTGAACATCAGTTTCTTCAATTTTAGTGAAAGGTATCACATTCTTTAGTTACTTCCTTTTAGCAAGATTAGATGCTGAATAGTGCTTTTTTCGGTAGAGTTTTTATACGAAGTTATTCATAGCAATGGTTCTCATGACATGACTTCGGGAAAATTTCTGCAGATGTTCTTTGATCATATTCCCTAGAATCCAAAATTGCCAGTTTTAAAAAATAATTAAATAAAATTTCTACCTTTATTTGACTTCCATTCGAGGCTGCGGTGGCCTGGTGGTAACGTCTCGGCTTCGGAACCGGAGGGTTTCAGATTCGAGACCCGATTCCACCGAAGAAGCGTCGTGTAAGTGGCCTGGAGTGCGCTTCATCCATCGGGGCCAAACGGTCTCCCACTATGTGATGTGGAAGCTTGGAGAGGGGTCACGCTAGCTCAGCCATCGTCCTCGACGGCGGTTCAAAGTTACGAGGTCTGTCCTAAAATAGCCGTAGTGTTATTTTAATGTAACTAAACTAAACTAAAACTTCACTTCCGTTCTTTGAAATTGAGTAAATTTATGTGAATTAAAGATTAAGACTTTGAATAATAAATAAAAATAAGAGTTTGAATTAAATAAAAATGGAGGTGGAGAATGATTAAATGGCAACATTATGTAAAAATTATCATCTTGAAAATTAACAGATGCAATGCGTGTTTCAGTTCGTTTGACTGTACTAATGTTTATCTTGAAGGCGAGAGTGCGACTGTGTTCGTTTTATTTCTTCATTTAAAATAAACCACATTATTTTCTCAAATTATATTTTCTACGTGACAGTATACATAAAAGCGAAATATCACTCATTCACTCATTGGTCACGAAATTTCTTTAATCATTTGGAATACAATTGAAATTTGTCAAATGTTTGTTTCTTGGGTAGTAGACTTTTTTTTTCAAGATAATTAAATATTGTCAGAAAGATTTAATTAAAATTTTGATATTCAAAAAAATACTTTTCATCAAAACTGACTATATCAGTGATCAACCAATTAACTAATCGTATTCCAAAGCGTAAAAGATTTTTTTGCTCAAATTTTGAATTATATTGTTTCATTATTCATTGCATGAAGAATAATTTTCTGTATAATTCTCCACATTTTGTTCAATACACATAAATTTTATAATTTGAATGCCTTTTTTAAATAAATTTCGCTGTTTCGAAGCTTTTGTTAATTTGGTGGTCCTTTGGTTTCATATTTACCACATTACTGAGAGTATAAAAAAGACAATCGTTATAGATTTAATACAAATATGGATATTTGTATTAATCGCATAACAGCGATTGATCGCCCAACATGTCGTGTTAGTTTATTGATTATGTTAGACTATGGCATGCACTTAAGCATAAAATTTGCCTGTGGCAGAAGTATATAAAAAAACTGATGATATATTTCTTTTTTTTTTTCAATTAATACTTATAATCAAAATATTCAAAAACGCAATAAATAGGATCTTAATTCCAAAATTAATTAAGAAAAGCAGACAATTTTCCTCACGAATATAATCGAAAAATTAAGAGATAAATTCTTACTTTCTACCAAAAAACGTTATTCCCTGAATTTAATTGAAAGAAGAATAATTGCAAACGATTAATAATTTTTTCAATTTATTACATTTTTAATTATACAATATCAAAATAAAAAAAATATTAATGCATTTCTTTAGATTATTTCTTGCGAATGGCAAAATCTTGGTACGGATTCAGAATGAACAAATGAATTTTTAGTAAACAATAAACTTATTTTATAAAGCAACTTATCTTATTTAATAAACTTATTTCAGAGAAAATAAATTTATTTCATTTTTTTATCAAGTTATTTTTTTAATTAATTTCTTCTTTATAGTTTTATTGAATTCAATCTCCAGCATCAAATCAAGATAAATGATTGACAAGGATTCTTCGTAAATGGTGAGTCTAGTAACCAAGTCGATGTGGCTCCGAATACTAATGAGGTCGTAAAAACTCCACGCTGCTATTTTTCCTATTCTTCATTATTTCTAACCAAAGCGGTTTAAGATTAAAATCAAAACTAATGATAGGATTTGCAATGAACTATCCTGCTGTAAGTCACATGTTTTATAAGATTTTAGCATAATTGATGATGATTTTATATCTCTGAATCTGGCTGTTTTAAAACATTTTCCATAGTATCATACATTGAACCTAAAATGTATTAACCGAACTCGCGGTAGAATGCTCGCCATGTGTCGTTTGAATTTTTTTTTAGGCAGCTGGATTTTGTGGTAATTTTATTTTATACTAGATGGTACCCGGCGCGTTGCTGCCGCAGAAGATATAATTTTGGAAATATCGTTTCAAAATTTGAAATAGTTATCTTGTTTAATTAGGAATGATAGAAACAATGATATTTATTTTCTTGTCGACAGTGAATATATTCAATGCGAACAAACACGCATTCATTTTTACATATTAGATATAATAATTGTACTAAGCCCTATAACCTTCGCGCAAGTGCAAGAAATGAATTGGCCAAGTTTTATCGCCATTGGATAAACAGTACGGCAGAGCATAAAATACGAACAAACAAAAATTCATTTTTATATATTAGATATAAGATATAATAACTGTACCATGACTATAACCTTCACGTAAGAGCAAGCAATAAGTTGTCCAAGTTTTATCCGCTTCGGATGAACTGTACGGCAAACAAAAATTAATATTTATATAATAGATTAATTCTTGTTTTTGTTCGTTTGTATGGTTTTTAGTCCACATTGTGCCTTTTCTAAGACGAATTGTGCTGCGACTCCTAAATAAGAAGATTTTTAAGTGTGTAGATTTTGATATATTCAAATAAGAGTATTCTCCCGTTCAGATCTGCTATTCCAAGCCCTTTCAACCTTTTTTGGGGGGAGAGGGGGGGAGTGAGCGAGAATATTAAACAAATTTTAAACATTCTTGATTTAAAATATTTGATTCAGATTTGCTGGGTAAATATTTAAATTTAACATCATTAACATTATTATTAACTCATGGCCTATTTCCTTTCGTTCTGTCTTTCTCTAGTTTAGAGGCATGAAAAACTTTATCAGTAGAAATTGGAATCAAAAACTTTTTTCTTCCCTAAAAAAGGACTAAAAAAAAGTTTAAGTAGTCTTGAAAATCACACTCTGCGGAATCTATGCCAGCTTGTCTGTTATTACTGAGAATCTTGAACCCATAGCGAGACTGGGGAAAGCAAACATAAAATCTGCGTCACCCCCCCCCCTCCTCCTCCTCCCCACTTCATGCTACGGTTTTGGGTGGGGCTCGCCAATTTTCAGCTGTTTCTTTCCTCTTTTTTTCCCTCACTCACTCACATTTTTTCTCTTCTTACCGTGAATAGTAAGTTAAGCAGTTTTTTTTTTTTTCCCCTTTATAAATCCAAGTTTCTTAGCAGTGGACGTTGTGTCAATTATGTCAAAATGTCACTGGTTCATATGAAGAACGGTAGAAGAATTGATCTTGCAGAATGAGAACCGTTTCGGTTAAATTCACGATTTATAATAATCAAAACAATTTATAATTTCAAACAAAATAATGCATTTAGAAATAACAAAGAAATTATATTAGCCTACAGATTTATCTCCTATAACATATATTTTTTTGTATTAAGATTACGATTTTATTTTTACCAATGACTAGATAATTAAATATCAAATATTTCGATATTCAGTAATATAAATGTAGAAAATCTGAAAGCCCACAATCTGTTCACAAATGCCGAAAATGTCAGAAATCATACGATCGAAATTCACTTTGTTTCAAAGTTAGCTTGTTAGTAGGCGAACAAAAATATTAATCGATAAAAGAATGAAACAAGGTCTTTGCATTTGCTGTCGTTTAAAAGAGTGCGTGTTAATATTATTTAGTGTTTAACACACTCAATACAGCAAGCAAATTCAATTTAAAGATATAAAATTGAGTCTGAGAAACATTACATGTTTGCTCATAATCCAGCAGAAAATTTCAGTGAAGCTACTTTTTTTATATTATTAAATAATTATACTGTTTCATAATTCTTGCTTTATTCTGGTTGATGCATAATTATTATTAATATTATTGTTTAAAGAAAATGCAAAAAAGGTCTTAAGATATTGTAAACTAGGACGATATACTAAAATCTTATCTCAAATAATGAACATATGATGATGCATGAAAGGAAATTTCACTACTCCATGTTATACACTGAAAAATAATTCAGGCATAGAACTCCATAATCTGTCATTAGGTTCGATGATCTCTCATATCTCTTGTGGTTAATTTTATGTACATTGTCTTAATCACCATTTTTTTTAATAATTAAATACGTTTTGATTGTATTATTTTATCTCCACAATGTTGCAAAAGCGACTCTCCCTTCCGCCAATTTTTCGGAATTTCTTCTTTACGGATAATATTTCTTTAAATGCCGTCAAGATACAAGAAACAAAGCGCTAGCTTTAATTAAGCCAATTTTAGAAAATCACTCATAAATTCTCATTTACTCACTACATAAAATACATTTTGTATTAAAGGATTACAATAATATTAGATTTAATAATAATAATTAATTAATTTAATAGAATAAAAATGAAATAAATGATGTGAAAAATATTTCCAATCGAGTTAAAGATCGACGACTTCAAAGGTCGGAATTATGATTTAAAGTTTTTGGTGATAGATAAGATAAATAAAAATTCATTAATACTTACTACTTGAAGTTCTGTGAAGATACATAAAAAAATTGAGACTGCCAATCGATTATAAGGATTAAATCGATTTAATGATTTGTAACATCATATTATGTTACAAATCAGTGAAACAAAAATTAATTCCAAAATATTAAATGTCTTGGGTTTAAATGCTTCTCTGTGATGAATAATTCAGAATCCATGACGCAAACTTAAAGGAGATTAAAGTACTTCTAAGGCCATTAAACTTCTTTATCGTATTTTAGTCATAATTTGATGGAATCTGCAGCCAGACTACATTTTATTTTATCTGCAAGTCTTTCAATAGCTGATCCGTTCGTGTCAGGTTCCAGGTTCTCTAAAGTCTCCCTGCTATTAAGGGAAGACGCATCGACTCTTAAGTGAGGTTACAAATCTATATCAATAACTTCAATATTATTTCTTCATCTCAAAATGTGCTACGTTATGTGCTAATTAGTGCAATCCTTTCCGGTTACTCTCTAATTAACACCATTTATTTTCCTCACACCGCCTGGAAATTACACCTCCATATTTTCGGTCTTGGCATCGTAACGTGGATTTTCTTTTTTCAGGCAATAATCGGAATTGAGCAGTAGCTCTTTGCCAATTTCTACATTGGAGAATAGAACTAATGAGCCGGAAAGACTTGACTTTGGCCTCGCTACTGCTTTTTCTTTGTCTCTTTTTAACTTGGATCAAAAACGATCTCTCAGATGAAAATTAAATTACTTCCAAGCATAATTAGGCAAATATTATTGGTGTAATTTGAACCAATTTAATTATGATAAAGAGGTGCAGGAATCTTGGAATCTGTGTAATTACCCCATCCGTTGTTCATCCTTATAATATTCATATAGAATGTAAAACGCGTACATACGTGGTACAGAAATCTATCTTATTACTTATTATAAAATAGCAATAGTCAAATGTTAACAAATCATTGAGTTAAATTGAAATGTTCGCTTTGCAATTTGTTAACATTTGACTGTTGCCATTCGATGGTAAGTAATGAGATAGATTTCTGTACTACGTACGTAAGCGTTTTACATTCTATATGAACGATTTTACAGTTTCATTTAGCTAATTAAATAAGGTGCAAATTAATATTAGATATATTAAGAAGAGGGCTCATTCAGTCAGAGGAAAGAAGATGTAAAAGAAATCAAGACGATAGAAATAGGTGTCAAATAGAAAGTTTAATAAAGCGCGAAAATAAGCTTAACCATCGGCAAAGTAACTGCTATGACTTCCATGTAGAATTTGATTTAATACATAATATATAACAATGTTTTCATTGTTATGATGAAATTAAAACTAAGTTAGGTGATCCTTCAAACCATTCAGTTGTGTACTTTTGCCAGTGTTAAAATTAAGATAAAAAATTGCTGTCTTTGGACATAAGCTCGGAAATAGGGTTTTCACTTTTACTTTTATTTCGTAGTATGCTGGTTGTCGTTAAAGCCTAAAATATGTTATTTCATTCAGTATGATTAGCTGTTTAATGAAATAACTAAATATTAATGAAAGTTTAAGCTGTTTAATGAAATAACTAAATATTAATGAAAGTTTAAGCTGTTTAATGAAATAAAAAATTAAAAAAATAATAACTATCCTATGAAATAGTTGATACATCAGATCGGTTATTCCTAAAATAACTAGTTATTCCTTGTTACTTCATGAAATAACTAGAAGTTTTATAAAATAACTGAATTATACATTTTAATGATAACAAAAAAAAACTTTTTAATTCTACCAAGCGATGTTATAATAGACTGATGCTGTTAAATTCATATTTTTCAGTCGTTATAATAAGGTGAAATTAAAGTAAATACATTCCATATTAATAGTTTAACAGCTAGAAAAATTAATAACCCGGGAGAAGGAGTTGGTCGTGAAAGTCGGCTAGTAGTATTAGAATTTCAGAATTAAAAAAAACTTTCGTTCGCATTTCGGTTTAGACTGACAGTGGTGCTTCTATCAAAATTCTGTGTCTATCGAGAAAGCCAAGTCCATTCAAGGATACCTCCAGACGAATGTTTTAACTTCAATCACGTCATTTGCTCAGTTTCCAAAATCCGGGATTTCATGCTCCTCGATTACAATATCTGAATAATTGCTTGAATTACTCCAACTAAATTGGAAATTTAATCAGATATTTATATATTATATAACATATTTCATTTTCAATTAATATCCAATAATCTCTTTCTTATTAGTACATTATGTCTTATTTCTTTACACTATTGCTAGATTTTCTTTGAAAGAATGTTGCTTCTTACTTTTTACAGCATTTTTAAAATGAACGTTTAAAATTTTCTTATTCTTTTTATTTAATGCCTTTTTGTCCATAATATATTTTATACTTCATGGTTATAAATATTATGGGATCTAAAAATTGATATTTTTCAAAATAATATCCGATTGCGCCACTTCCCTGAAATGAGTCTCAGCAGACTTAGAATATCATATGATAATTCAGAAGTCTAAAATTA